>NC_138962.1:149957336-150582336 GCF_055761805.1 Camellia sinensis
AGAGGTGAAGGGTGTGGTTGCTACCACTGTTGTTGCCTCAATGTTTCTGCCATTTCCTGAATCAGTCTTTCCATTCTATCCATTCTGGCAATAGATGACTCATCTATCTCATCACCCCTTGTTCTCACCATCTGATTAAACTTGCATTACATTATATACAAAAGATTCACAAGTATGCATATACTAACGAGCATACATATTCAAATAATTTGCAATGCAAGCAATTCAAAAACTTATAGCACATAGTTGTTCACATTAAACACTTAAGCGTATTCTTGATGCTTTCAGATTCATATTTATCACATAAATGTATCCTAGATCTTATCTAGACACTTATTGCTCTTTTGGACAAGTGGTTGAGTTATTAACTCGTGCTCTGATACCACTCTGTCATGACCCAAACCCACCTTCATGGGTTAAGGTCATAACCGGCCAGTAATCCTGAGATTACCTACGGCCTCAAACCAAACCAGACATAACTCATCAGAGTAAAGGGGCCAAACGGAAGCAGAATTTAAAACTTTGTCCTCAGAGCTATGCTTACATGGCACATCACAACAATCCATACATATACATATTAATAACTCACATCGAAATATGCAATAACATAAAGTTCTGTACAGACAGGATCATTCACGTCTAGGTCAGCCAGTCAAAACTATATACAAACGTATCCAAAGTCCTTGCCAACATGACAAAATGAAACAAGATAGCAAAAGGATGAAGACGAGTCTCGTGCGTGAGGCGTAAGGGCTGACTCTTCAAAACCTTGGTTGTTCCACACAAACTTCACTGAGGCTGGGTTTGGACCTCTCTTGGCTCACCTACAAACACATGAATGAGTGTGAGCGAAAGCCCAGTGAATAATATCAAATAAAGAAGATACATTAGAACAATTTACGTCAGACGGCCTCTGGCCCAATTCATATTCCTATCTAATATGCATATATATTGATCAAGTGACTACGGTCCCAACACATCGGACAGCCTCGGGCCCAATCCATTCATGTCAAACTGGCCTTTGGCTCAACCATTCTTTCATTCATGTCAAACTGGCCTCTGGCCCATTCATTCTACTTTCTTTCATGTCAAACTGGCCTTTGGCCCAACCATTCTTTCATTCATGTCAGACTGGCCTCTGGCCCATTCATTCTTTCATTCATGTCAGACTAGCCTCTGGCCCATTCATTCTATCACTCATGTCAGACTAGCCTCTGGCCCATTCATTCTATCATTCAGGTTAAATTGGCCTCTGGCCCATTCTTTTAGCATAGCCAACATTGTCCACCATTCAAATTAACGGACTTATAAGACTTACATTGAAGTAAGCAATTGGATAAACATCATATTTGAAGATATTACTCACAGTGATTGGCTGAATGATTTGCCCTGGAGCTCGACCCTACACATTCCATGAACACAACGGGTCACAAACAATTCAATCCGTTCTTAATTCACATATTCCTCTTTAGGCTTCATTCTTATCCTTTTAACTCATTTACAATGCTTAATGCATGCCTAAGAGTACTTAGAAGTGAAAGAGAATGGTAAATAAAACACAGAACGCATTTTCAAAATTTTAAAAACAGAGGTCCCCGCTCGAGCGTGGACTTCCTCGCTTGAGTGGACCTATGAGGCCTGCAAAAGTACTGGTTACATCGTTTTTATGCTCGAGCGTGAAGTCAGGCGCTCGTTCACGCTCGAGCTGAAAGCCTCACTACATGGCTCCCAGCTCGAGCGTGAGTGTTCCCGCTCGAGCGGACACCCATGTCTGCAAAACTTCTGGGAGCTCGTATTTTACGCTCGAGCGGCGGTTCCCCTGCTCGAGCGGACTTCAAGAATTCTGGATTTTCCAGAACTTGTTCTTGAGCTCAAATTTGACATTCAAGGGTTCCAAAGCTCGAATTAAGGTACCAAAATGGAGAAACACAATATATATCATAAGTACACAAACAATATGGAGCCAATTGCTCGAAATCACAATCCAATCTTCACAATTAATCAACATTTCTTTAGAATAATCAAGGCTCATACATTCAAACTTTACATAGGCTCCATATCTTCCATAATCAAACATGCATGCAAATTTTTGACTTCATTTCTATTTCAAATCATGCAAATGACACTTATTATTGTGGAACCCATGAAAATTATGCATGCATGTGAAGATTGATGCCCAATTCTCCATGTTCAACATTATTCATGCTAGCTCATGCAAATTTCAAGCTCAAACATATAATCCATGGCAATCTCCTACATGCATGTGTACATTGGCTCCCAATTCATCAAAACTAACTCAATTCATGCTCTTGATCATCATTCAACTTTGAATTTGCAAAGTTACAAACTAAAATCTATGAATTTACTCACCTAGGAGCTTTAATCTTCACAATTGAGGTTAATCCTTGAGCCTAGCTTTCAAATCTCACAAACCTTGAGCCAAATTACACAATGATGCCTTCCCTCTCTCTCAAAGTCAGTTCTTTCTTCCTCTAGAGAGTTGATCTCAGCCAAAATAACTTAAAAGAGGTGGAATTAAGTGTATAATGCCCCCCTTATATGTGTTCTCATAAGCACAATTAATTAAGATTAAATAATTGAACACTATAACACCAATTTAATCTATTTAATTTGATCTGACTCAATTTTCAATTAGATTTCACCGTAGGCTTTAAAAGTTACGCTAATCACAATGGCGCAGTTAATTTCGAGTTTTGTGGCGGATAAGGCCTTCAATTTAAATTCTGAAGCAGATGATCAAACAGATATTCCTACGGTGAACAGATAAAAATTCAAAACCACATATTTTCACATAAATGGCACACAAAGTCATAGCAAACACATAATCACATTCATAATAATGACCAATTAGCATAATAAGAAACATGGTTATCACACTTAGAGTATTTGATTGTGCTATATATGTCCCTATTATACCCCCACAGGGTCCACAACGTAGAATTGGGATTTATATTGGTTTTAATTCTCTATCAATCATTAGATATCTAGAACCTTAATTGGTGATGTGTTTAAGGCACGGTTTGAAGATTGTCATTTTGATGAAATAATTTCCCCATCATTCAGGAGAGAAAACTCGCAGCTAGAAGCTCGACAGAAAATCACTTGGAATACTTTAATGTTATCACATCTTGATCCTCATACTAATCAATATGAACTAGAAGTTCAAAGCATCATTCATTTACAAGGTATTGCAAATCAATTACCAAATGCATTCACTAACACAAAGAATGTGACAAAATCTCACATACCAGCTACTAATACCCAGCACGAATTGATGTCCCTGTCAGACAATCAATGGGCATAATAGCAAATGAGTCTAAGATGCACCAAAAACGTGGAAGACCTATTGGTGCAAAGGATAAAATTCCTAAAAAAAGAAAAACTCAAGAACATCCAGTTGGTATTCTAGAAGAGACTGTAACTAAATCTCCTGAAGAGATCATAACCATACATAAAAATACTCCTGAAGAGATTAGAACTACAAAATAGGCTACAGTAAGTCTATCCAAATCTCCTACTGGTATTCCTTTTAAAGAGGAATCTCTAGAAGAGGCATCTCCTGAAGAGTTATCCCCTGAAGTGAAAAAGGTATATACCTGAAAATAATGAGATCTCAATACATTATATAAGTACATGAGATGTTTGGGATAGAAATCAAACTATTGTCGACAAAATATTTTCGTTTAAAATTGCTCTTGACATTACCAGAAGTAATTGTGAAACATTATCAGAAGTTATGATGATAATGAACCACGAATTGTCGAGGATTGTCAATAGAGAAATGATTGGCCAATGTGGAACGAAACAATACAAGCGGGGTTAAATTCGCTTATGAAATGTGAAGTATTTGGACTGGTAGTCCAAACCCCTGAAGAAATATAGCTTATGGGATATAAATAGGGATTTGTTAGGAAGCACAATAAGAAAAATGAAATTGTAAGATATAAAGCACGACTTGTCGTAGAGACCCGGTATTGATTATTAGGAAACATATTCACTCGTAATGGATGTAATTACATTCAGATTTTTTATTAGCTTGGCAATCACAGAGCATTTAAATATGCATCTAATGGATATGGTTACAGTATATTTACATGGATCACTAGATAGTGATACATATATACATATATATATATATATATATATGAAAGTCCCTAAAGGATTTAAGATACCAGAAGCATCTAATTCAAACCCTAGAAGTGCTTATTCTATGAAGCTATAAAGATCTTTATATGGGTTGAAACAATTCAGACGAATTTGGTACAATCGCCTTAGTGAATATTTGTTAAAAGAGGGATGGAAATGATCCAATTTGCCCATGCATTTTTATTAAGAAATTAGAATCCGGATTTGCAATTATTGTTGTATATGTTGATGATTTGAATCTTGTCAAAACTCCAGAAGAGCTAACAAAAATTGTAGAATATTTTAAAGAGGAAATATCATTTTGCCCTCCAAACTTTCACGCATTTTTCAATTTGACCCCTAGACTTCGATTAATATTAATTTTATATCCAAACTTTCAAAATTTTGATCAATTTAACCCTTGCCATCACATTTAGTCTACAATTGGATGGAATGTGTTGACGTGGCACCAAAGTTCATTTAGAATTTCGTTTTACCCCCCAAACTATACCTTAAAAATCAATTTTCCCTCCAAATATAAAAAAAAATTAAATTGAAGTATTTAATAAATAATTTTTTATCTCAATAATGAAAAAATTAAATTTTAAATAATATATGCTTTGCAAAAAAATAATAAAAACATATAAAAATCCTCATTTAAAATTATCTTGAGACTATGAAGCATGGGTACTTCGACAAGTATGCCGTACCTATACTGGGTACTTATTGAATTTTGAAATTTCTTTCCCACTCAATTTTGAAATTACTATTAGTCAATCAATTTTATTGAAATTAATTTGGGTAATAAACTAGTTACAATTGCGCGCTCACACACATATAGAGTAGTTAAGAAATTTTTGGTTTAATAAGTTTCTCTAGGATCGACTCAAGATAATTTGAGACCTATGAAACATAGATATGGTTATGAGTATTGGTATTGGCATGATATGAGTACGTCAACAAGGTAAAATCTTTTTTTAAAAAAAGTAAGGTACGGGTACGGTTTACTACATTTGTACAAAAATATTTGTTTTTAACTTGGAATAATACAAAAATTAATTAAATGGTTTAATTTGTTAAATCCAGCATACAGTTGACATTTAAAGCCAAAAGTACAGGTATAAGATAAACCAAAATTAAATATTATTATATTAAATAACTTACAAACCATAATTTAATTTTAGAAAAATATTATTTCGATTGAGGTGTGACACGGCTTGGATATATAGTAGATATGTCTGGGTACGCCAAAAATTAAGAAGGAAAAATGCGTGTTTTGTGTACCTGGTACATATGCAGAAATATCATACGTCAGTAAGTACCCGGTACAATTATGACATGTTTGTCAAATTATCCATGCTTCATAGTCTCAAGATAATTCTAAATGAGAATTTTTTTATTTTTTATGTAACGCCCTGGAAAAACACACACTTACATACACCGATACCATATTTATGAACCTTCATACATAATAATCTTTCTCATTGACCAAGGATTAAAAGTTTACATTACATACATTACATTCCCAAGAAGTTCAAAACATTCTACCTCCCCGTTCAGTGAACTAGATAATTTACAAAACAAGGCCTCCTGGGCATACAACATTACAAAACATAAAGAGTAATTCTATTACAAAGATCCCAATATAAACACATAACTATTAGAGTCCTTGACTTCAATTAGTTCCCAAAAATTGATGACGCTAGTGCTTGAACAAATCTTTCAATGAGGCTGCCCTTCATTGATTCCTGAAAAATTAAATTAGGGTTGAGCTAGATGCCCGGTAGGAATACATTTATCCATGTCTCTAATCTTTTGAATGAGATAATGATTTCCATGAGATAAAATGTTTTATTAAGGTTGTTTTCACATGGACACAGTTAACAATTCATAATAAAGTACATTACGATAGTAGGATAATCACAACTCTCATCAATCATGTACGACAATCAAATATCCAATCAAATATCCACAAACATGAGATGTAGACTACACTCCTTTTAACACAAACCCAACCAAGAACAACCTTTACTTTGTAAAAAAAACCCCCACATTCACCGGCTACTATACGGCAGGAGATGGGCACCCTAAGAAAATCATCTTTTTTTTCCACTTTCGCCGGCTACTATACGGAGGGACCGTTTGGACACCCAAAAACATCTTTCCCACATTCGTCCAGCGATAAGCCTAGACAGGGCAATTGGGCACCTTTTTAAACTCCCCGTGCGGGTACCGACACAACACCATCTGTACACTTCCCCAACACACACACAAGGACTCATGCATGTCAACAATTTAGATCACATCTCAAACCCACATTTGAATCATCAAACATAATCATAGATAAGCAACTCATAAATTTCAGTAAACCATAGCATTCAAATCACCATTTCTCTAACCACATCAAATGCCACATTTCATTTCTCCTTTATTTATCCATGTCATTGATCTAAGAGAAGATTTCATCACACAAAGTAATTCCTATTAAATTAGAAACCTAGGGTTTTACCAAATTTAGGGCTTCTCATTCTTTATCACTAATCTAATTACTTAATCACATTTCTAATCATTTTGAAGAGAAGAGAAGGGAAATTTCTAACCATTGATAAACAAAAGAAAAGAAATAAAGAAAAGAGGAATGTGGGTTCAATATCACAAAATCTACAATTAATGCACAAATCTCATTAAATGCCATAAATCTCTTCAATAATAAAGACAGACAAGGGTAAAAGTATCCCTACCACAACTATAGAGCCAAATGTCCAAGCCCCTTCACGAATCTACTACAAACCCACAATCAAATCGGTTGAGAATGACCCTCTTCAAGTGCTTTCCACCCCTAGCAAATGATTTTGGGTGAATCACAAGTGTATGGGAGGTATTTGATGGTAGAAAGTTAGGGTTTTGAAAAGGGAGAGAAAATGAATGAAGAGTAGGAGAAGTGTTGTGTCCAAATGATCTAAAATCGCTATGTTTAAAAAGCTGAGATCGTGATCCTCGCTCGTGCGAAGGATTTGTCGCTCGAGCGACCCTACACAACAAGTGGCCTCGCTCGAGCGCAAGAAGTGTCACTCGAGCGCACAATTCAAAGCTTCAGGTCTGCCACAAAGCAGGCGCACGCTCGAGCGAAGGAAGGAATGCACAAGTCTCGCTTGAGCGCAAGAAGTCTCGCTTGAGTAGAAATTGTGTCTGAGAAAAACTTGAAGACCCTCAAAGCTCGCTCGAGCGCAAGAAGTCTTGCTCGAGCGAAGAAGCAGGTTTCACAAAGCTCGCTCGAGCGAGGAAACCAAAAATCTGGGAAGAAACTATTTGAACCAACTAATAACCAACAAGCCCCAAACACACCTAACACAATTTTAAACTCAAATTCAAGAGTTAAAGGAGGAAAACGAAACACAAAAACAATGTTATGTTATAACCCAAGTCCAGAATACGATGAAGGTCGGGTCCAAAACCCAGATCGTTATATTTTATTATTTTTTTCGCAATGTATATATTATTTAAAATTTAATTTTTTTTAATATTTAGGGGGCAAATTGATTTTTAAGATATAGTTTGGGGGGTGAAATGAAATTCCAAATGAACTTTAATGCCACGCCAACACATTCCGTCCAATTGTAGACAGAATGGAATAGTAGGGGTCAAATTGATCAAAATTTCAAAACTTTGAGTGTAAAATTGATATTAATCAAAGTCTAGGGGTCAATTGAAAAATGCATGAAAGTTTGGGGGCAAAATGATATTTCCTCTATTTTAAAAATGAATTTGAAATGAAAAATCTTGGCAAAATGAAATTTAGTCTCAGCCTACAAATCGAACACTTGCCAAATGGGAATCTAGTACATCAATCAACATATGCAGAAAAAGTCTTGAAGAACTTTTATATGAATAAAACTCATTCTTTGAGTACTTCTACGATTGTTCGATCACTTGATATAAAGAAAGATTCTCTTCAACCTCGAGAAAATAATGAAGAACTCCTTGGTCCTGAAGTACCATATCTTAGTGCAATTGGTGCTCTTATGTATCTTGCAAATTGAACCAACCTAATCTTGCATTTGCTGTCAACTTACTAGCAATATATAGTTCTTCACCAACCTGAAGACATTGGAATGGAGTGAAGCAGATATTACGTTATCTTCGCAGAACAATAAGTATGCATTTATTTTATTCAAATAAACCAAGGCCACAACGAATTGGATATGCAGATGCTAGATATCTTGGCGATCAGTAAAACAAATATTGACTACTACTTCTTTAAGTTACTCAAAGATACTTGCAATTCATGAAGCAAGTTAAGAATGCATTTGGCTACGATTTATGATCCATCATATTCAAGAAAGGTGTGGATTATCTTCAACAAACGATAGCCCAACCATATTATATGAAGATAATGTTATGTGTTTCACACAAATTAAAGGAGATTATATCAAAAGTGACAGAACCAAGCACATTTCACCAAAATTCTTTTATACTCATGAGCTTCAGAAGAACAATGATATTGATATCCAACAAATATGTTCAAGTGATAATCTGGAAAATCTATTTACTAAAGCTCTACTGACTACAACATTCAAGAAGCCGATGCATAATATTGGGATGCGTCGACATAAAGATTTATTATGCAGCATTGAGAGGGGGTCATCTATTTGATTAAAATTACATATTGTACTCTTTTTCCTTCATCTAAGGTTCTTCTCACTGGGTATTCCTTAGTAAGGTTTTAATGAGGCAATCTAAGAATATCACAATATTGTACTATTTTCTTAGTATATAGTTATCCACGGGGGAATGTTGTGAATAGTAAAAAGAGATATCATTGTGATTGTAGATAAGAAGATAAAATTGATGGAATAAGGTAGAATATTGGAGAAAAATGGAGATAGGGATGAACTAAGATAAGGTTGAAATGAGATAAGGTTTGGAGACAAAAAGAAAAGGATAGAAGGTAAGAGAATGTAACGCCCTCAAAATTAACCCATTATATATCATTGACATGCATTATTTAAAGAAGACAATTTATTAATTCATTCATTAGAGTATTACTAAATAAAGCATTACATGCAACATCAAAATAAATGCCCTACAGGCTTACATCTTTCCAAGCCAACACTTGGATTCAAAAATATGAGTTCTAATCTCAATACAAGAAAATCCCTAGGCTGGAATGTTTACATGTACTAATAAATAAAAACTATTAACTAAAGGTAGTCTTCTTCAATCCAGAAGCCAAACCCTCCCAAGCTAAGTCCTTGGAGGTAGTTTATCACCTGAACCTGAAAATGATGTTCCCATAAAGGGTGAGCCACAGCCCAGTAGAAATATACTAAACCACATATAAGCAATGAATAAAGCAATAGCATTCAACAGATGGTTAACCAAAATAATCAATTACTTCATTTTACAGTCTCATGACACTATTGCCAAAGATACGTTTTACTTTCCAATTTTATCAACATGGCTCAGAACCTGGCCAAACTTATAATAGTGAATCACATATATCATATTCACATCCTTCCAATATCAACAAACAAATGAGACTCAAGCTCAAATCAAACACTTCATACTTCCAGATTGATACACATTTTAGTGATGTATCAATAAAACACTTCTATATAAATAAGCACACATAAAAGTGATGCTAATGGAGTCCATCCCCTATCTCCTCCCAAACAAAATCCGGTTTAGAGGTCCATCCCCTATCTTCCCCTAAACCGTGGAGTACATCCCCTATCTCCTCCCACACACAAAACAATGTATGCAAATGCAATGCTCAATCAATACACATATTTTCTGTATCAATGCCATAGTCAAAATTAATGACTTAACCAATGTGATTAGTTTCAGTTATTCCTAATCCACATGCAATGTCTACAACAATCACGACTATCCTCCACCGATAGCCCAAAACAGTTATTTCTAAACTGAAAATAACTATGTCAACAATTCAATAGACAAATGATTCCAATTACCCATTTACGCTATTTAACCAATGAATTCCCAAATTCCATGAATTTAACCATCTTTTCCCAATTCCATGAATTACTTATACAAATTAATTCAATAATACAACTAGGGTTTTTCCCAAATTTACCAAAGTATCCCCAATATATCAAATTACCAAAGCTTAGAACAAAACCTATAAAATGGAGTAGGAAATCCCTACCTCAAAGAAAACAACCCAAATGGTGAAGACAGAGATGAGTGCCCAAATACCAAAGTGCTCCAAATCGCCAAATGTTCAGATTAAATGGAAGCCCTCGACTCACTCTATCTTTTTAATGAAGGATCTAGGGTAGAAACACTCCCTAAGTGGATCAAATCTAAGAGAGAAGGTGAGTAGGGAGAGAGAGAAGTCGGACCTAGGGTTTGGAATCAAAAGAAAATGAAAAAGACTGATCAAAACCCGCTGCTGTGTATATAAACTGGACAGGCTCGCTCGAGCGAAGACATGGTCGCTCGAGCGACCAGACACAGAAAAGCAACGCTCGAGCCAAGGAAGCCTTGCTCGAGCCAACAACCCAAAGGCTCGCTCGAGCGAAAGAAAACTCGATCGAGCGAAGAACTCAAACCCACAGGTCTGAAACCAGACACACGCTCGAGAGAAGGAACTATTGCTCGAGCGAAGAACAAACTAACTCGCTCGAGCGAAGAAAATCTCGCTCGAGCCAAGAATGCACAGCTACAGGTCCAAATCAAACGCAACCTCTCGCTCGAGCGAACAACTCCTCGCTCGAGCGAAGAACCAAAAACCTGGACAGCAACACTTGGTTTCTAAACCCAACCAACCTGAAACAAACCTGCCCAACACATCCTATAATTCCAAATGAGAAAATAAGGGACAACAACAACAATTATACAATGACAGAATCTACGGAACCTAAGTCCGGATACAATAATCAAATGGGAAAAGACCGGGGTCGCTATAGAGAAGGTTGGAGAAACTTTGAAGATAAGATTGTATTGAATTTTCTCCACCAAAATTTGCCTATAAAAGCATATGTTTGCTAAGTGGAAAAGCATCTCCAACATTGTATCTTTTTTTTTTCCACCAAATCTGAGTAAAACTCCATCTGATATCATGCGCTCCAACGGAGGATTTTGAACTTTCATCAAAACACGGGTCAACCGAGCGAACGACCAAGCAGATGTCCAATCGGTCAACCAACCAATGTAATTTTTTCACAAATTTTTGCAATGAGGTGGTCATCCAAGAGGACAACCGCCTGGTTGTCTAGTGGTGAAAATGACAGCTCCAACTCCTATGAATAGTGATTTGATGAAGGGTACATCCATCCTCAATTTGATGAAACATTTGAGAAATCTTGGATTTGATACTTATTTGGTGAGGGGGTTGGAGCAGCAAAAGGTGCCTGTTTTCATCCCAAAAAATAAAATAAAATAAAATTGAGAATTGTTTTCATCAAATTTAAATTTGATGAAACAAAATGTGCTAGGTTGGAGATGATCTAATTGATATGCATGAGAATCAAGAAGGATATGAACACTTATTCTCTTTTAGGTCAAATTTTTTTGTTATTCTTTTTGTCTCCCATTTTTCTTTTTATTATTCTAGTTTTATGCCATAAGTTAGCATGTCGCACTCCTACATATGTGCTTACCTCATGTAGGCCTCCTACCTACCTGCAATTGTGCTCACCTCATTGCTAATAATAATTTGAAAACATTACAAATAATACAATTTTGATACACAGTGAAAACTTACATTATATACATAAAATATTTACACCATATACATAATAAAGTTACATTATTAAATATATATATATATATATATATATATATTCCATTGATTTGTAAATTCTCTTAATATCTCTCCCTTTATACCTCAGTGATTTTGTGAAAAAATATTTATAAGAAAATAATAAATATTGTAAATATTAATAATTGTAATTGTAATGACTCCACATGTGAATCTTGTGTCTATCTACCGCATATATATATATATATACGGAAGTGATTCGGAGCTATAAATCTAGAGCTCTAATTTGAGCCCTAATGATGTGGCAAAGAAGAAAAAAAACAAACAAACAAACAAAAATGAAAATATCATATCACATGGTGGGTCCCACCATTAAAGCTCCTCAAGAGCTCATTAATTTTTTCCATATATATAACCATTATGATTTAGTTGTGCCATGCTAAGAGCATCTCCAATGGCTTGCCATTGGAGCTGCGATTGCCAAATTATGGTAGCAGTTCATAAAAAGCCATCTTCAATGGTAAGTTTTAGCAACTATTATCTTTGGCAAATGTCAAAACTTGTGTCAAATATGGCACCATCTTTGGCAGCTGCCAAAGGTGCCAAGTCAACTTCAACCAACCGTTTCTTCCCTCTCTGGCTCCCTTTCTCATCATCCTTTCCAAACACATAAGCAATTTTCACTCAAAAACCAAAAAATAAAAACAGAAGCAGAATTTCTAGAAAAAATAACAAAATTGAACAATTTCAAGCAAGCAAGCAAAATTTCAAATAGAAGCAATTTCAAGCATGCAAGCAAAATTAAACAATTTCAAATAGAAGCACAAAAAAAAAAATAGAAAATAAACACAATTACAAAACTAAAAAGGAAAGGAGCTTTTTACTTATGGAATTATGGTGGAGTTATAGAATAAGGAATTATGATAGAGAACTTAGAGACAAAGAAGAAAGCAAAAAGATGGAGAGAAGTTGAAGGGAATTTACATGCTTCATTATGTTGGCATAAAGGCCAATATATAGACTTACAAGAGGGGAATACAAACAAAATATAACTTATTGCATATCTAACTTTATATCTAACATATCAAACTTTATAAGACTTTACGTCTTAAAGGTGGCCAATTTTTCTAACTCTTTAGGCAAGCCTAGTCATAGGCTTTTTGAAAAATCTACCTAAAAGTAAATACAAAGAGACAAAAATAAATACAAAAGGACTACAATTATTTGCTCTTTGCTACAGACTATTGATGAATCACATTGGATTTATAAAATTTTAGAAGAAAATTTTAGTGAACATCCATTAAAACTATGGCAACGTAGTCCACGTTATTGTAGTTTAAAATTGAAAGACCCTAATGTTATCATTAGAATAAGACCGATGATCTATACTAGACAAGATATAGATGAATTTGATATTCAACTCCAGGAACTTTTAGACAAAAAGTTAATTGAAGAAACTAAAAGCCCTCACTCTAGTCCAGCTTTTATGGTAAGAAACCATACTGAAATTAAAAGAGGAAAAGCCCGAATGGTAGTCAACTATAAACGGCTAAATGAAAATTTAGAATTTGCTCTACCTAAAAGCAATATTTCAGTTTTAGCAATTTCAGCACAAAGAAAAAATAGAAAATAAACACAATGAAGTCAAAAAAAAACAAAATACCTGACAAAAATTGTATTTTGTAGGGTTGATCTTCTTTGTATTCTTTGGATGATCTTCTTCATGTTCTTCATTAGGGTTTCGATCACTGAGGACGAAGGGATTTCTTCATTGAGGACAAATTAATGAGTGCAAGGGAGAGAGATGAAGATAGGTAGAGAGACAGAGATGGGTAGAGAGTGTGAGGATCTCATGGGTTTTGAGTTTCTCAAATGATTTAGGGTTTAAGATTTGAAGGCTGAGAGAGAGAGAGAGCGTTTCATGGTCAAAAAATAGAGGGAAGAAATAGAAGAGAAAGGAAAGATGGAAGACAAATAGATAGAGAGGGGTAGAAAAACAGAGTAAGAGAGAGAGAGAGGTTCATTATTAGATCGGTGACGAGTGAGAGAAACCTGAAGAGAAAGAGAAACAGAGAAGTGAAAGTCGATGATCGGTGATGAGGTGATCGGTGGTCGGTGATGAGTGAAAGAAAGCTGAAGAGACAGAAAAACAAATAGGTGAGAGAGAGAGAGAGAGAGAGAGAGAGAGAGTTGACTTGGGAAGAGTGTAAAGGGAAGAGAAGATTCCAGAGGGTTAATCTGGATCGTTGGATTAATCCAACAGGGCTCTTTTGTCATTGGAATGCACAAATTGAGCAACAACTCTTTTTCTTCTTCCAAATCAGAAAAGTTTAAAATGACTCTTTTTAATGGCTCTTTTTTTCCCTCTAATTCAAAAAAAAAGGTCATGTGTTTACTCTTTATAAATATAAACAACCAATCTCAATTTGAATTCACAACTTTCAATCTACATAAATTTTTGTTTGTTTGTTTACATAATCAGTATGGAAGGTTCATCAAAAACAAAGAAACGAAAATCATTCACCACTCAGGAAGATGTGGCAATTTGTAGAGTTTGGTATCACATTACTAAAGACCCAATTCTTGGGAATTCGCAATCTCATGCTCATTTTTTGGGAAGAATTTTTGAAAATTATTACTTCCTGCAGAATGATCACTCAAGAACACAAGTTTCCATCTCATCTCGATTGGGTGTAATCATGAAATGTTGCAATAAATTTCATGGGTGTTTAGTGCAAATCGAAAATCTATACCCAAGTAGGATGTCTCAAGTTGATATAGTAAGATTTCATCTTCATTTATTATGTTAGTTTTTTTTTTTATTTTGTCTTACATAAAAATTAACTAATTAATTAATTTAATATTTTATTGATACAGATGCTTCAAGCAAAACTGTTATACCATCAAGATGAAAACAAACATTTTGCTTTTGAACATTATTGGTCAATCTTGCAAAACAATATCAGGTGACATGATATAACTCCTACAAACACAATGAAGGTAAGGATACATACATCGTTTTCCCTTAATTCAACCCCCGATTCCTCTATGGATAACTGCATTTCTCTTGGAGACGACAACAGTCCAAGTGTTGGTAACAATCCAACTGTTAGTAATAATCCAATCAGTGAGGATAGTGTCTCTGTAAGGGGTAAAAGGCCTATGGGTAGAAAAGCTTCAAAAGAATTGTTTATGAGAAATTAAGTCGTTGAAGCTGAAGTCTACAAATTTAGCAATGTTTTTGAGACATTTAACCAACACTTTGCTGAGAAGGAAATGAAAAAAGCTAAAAGAGAAGAAAAAAATGATTCAAACATTGTAGGAGATGAAAGAATTTGGGATCAAAAGATAAGAACATGAGATTAAAAAGGAAAAACATTTGATAATGACTACGGACATTTCTCATTTGGACCCTCAGACAAAAGTGTATTACATAATGCGAAAAAATGAGATTTTTGTCAAGGGGTCCGCAAATGTCAGCAACCCAAATTACTATTTTCTCCTACCTCCTGATGAATAATTATGAGAGAGTATTTTTTAATTTTGCAATGTCATTTATTTTTTAATGTAATTTTTATGTTCCAATGTAATTTTCAGTATTTAAATTTATTTTTTCAATTTCATTTTTCATTTTTCATTTTTTATATTTGTCTAATCGGGTATAATATAAATATATAGGGCTTGTTTGGTTTGTATCTCAAGATACAATTTTTCAAAAAAAAATTCAAAATTTGTTTGATTCAAATTTTTTGAAAAAAAATTCTAAAATTACTTTCTCTCTCCTACACATCAAGCAATCACTTGTTCTCTCTCCTCTCTCATTCTCAATCAATTTTTCTCTCACACACATCTACTCAACTACAACAAAATATCAAATCATTCCAAACTCCCAAACTCCAAAACTATTTTTAAAAGGGAATTTTTTTTTAAGGTCCCTAGTATTAAGATTTTATAGCATAAAGGACACTCAATATTTTCATAATGTCTAAGATTCCTCAACATCGATCCAGAGAAAATTCGATCCAGAGAAAATTTGTTCCAAAGAATTTCTCCGGACAAATCACAAAGAAAATTTCAAATTTTTCTGGACACATCACAGAGAAAATTCCAAATTTCTCTAGACAACAATGAGGACTAGTGCTCTGCTTCAGAGAAAATTGGGTTTGTCCAGAGAAATTCTTTGGTTTTGGACTGGACTAGTGCTCTGCTTCAGAGAAAATTGGGTTAGTCTAGAGAAATTCTCTGATTTGAATTCATTTTTTTCTGGATTGAACTCAATTTTCTCTGGATAGTAGTTTTGGTCATATTGATCGTTTTGTAGTTCTCAAATTATAATCAGGACACTTCATAATGAAGTGTAGCATATTAAGTAGGGGTTAAATGTGATGATAGTGTTATTCATCGAACTTCCTATAATTGCTTAGTGGGATCTTTATGAAGTTAAATGGAGTAGGAAAAAACTAAAATACCGATTAGCTGTTACATTGAGAAATGGAAGACAATTAGTGGGTGAAAAATGAATACTTTCATATGATGTCAAACCTTTCTCACTTTATTATCTGCATTGTCAAAGTTGTATATGAACAGATGTACAGACATTGTAATTAAAAATAATGCATTGCTATAAGGTTGAAGTTGTATCAGCTGATGAGGGAATGAGTTTTTATTTATTTATTTGTGATGAGCAATATTCTAATTAAAGCACAGAATATGAGGGGAAGGGAAAGAAGAGCATAAATTATTTCTTTTATCTTTTAGATTCAAATCTAACAGTTCACACCTTTAAAATTATATGCCATCATTAATTGCCATTGTGTTATGATGGGTCTGGTGTAAATTATGCATAGCTAATCATGGTAATAAGTAGATAGATGTATGTCATGTGTGCACAAATATATTTGTTTATGATACTTACAGTAAATGAATTAAAAAATTTATTTTAGTCTTGGTAACTAAATTTGGAAAAGAAATGTAGTAACTTGAACATGGAAAATGGAATCACACTTCATTATTCACTTTTTTTCTCCATACCAGGTGGCCTCAGACTACTATTCCTAAATTCAAAATTATCACTTCCGAATGTTTGCGAAAGGTCCAAATTGGTGAACAGATATCATTAGTGAAGTATGTTATACTTTATAATATTTTGCTTATCCAAAGAAAATTAGTTCCAGAGAATTTCTCTGGACAAATCACAGAGAAAATTCCAAATTTCTCTGGACAACAATGAGGACTAGTGCTCTGCTTCAAAAAAAATTGGATTGGTCTGGAGAAATTCTCTGGTTTGGACTGAATTTTCTCTTGGTTGAACTCAATTTTCTCTGGGTTGGTCCAGAGAAATTCTTTGGTTTTGGACTGGACTAGTGCTTTGCTTTAGAGAAAATTGGGTTGGTCCAGAGAAATTCTCTGGTTTGGATTGAATTTTCTCTAGGTTGAACTCAATTTTCTCTGGGTTGGTCTAGAGAAATTTTCTGGTTTGGTCTAGAGAAATTCTCTGATTTAGATTGAAATTTATCTGGATTAATTTGAGGAATCTTAAACATTCCCTCCTTGGCATTTCATCAAACACCTTCTTTGCTAAATTTATGTCCCCAACTCTGTACATATTTTGCATATTTTCAAAACAAGCTTGTGCAGAATCAGAATCAAGTATTTTCTTTGATGAAATATGATCATTTGTTCAAATTTGGAAAATAATATAACAAAATTATTTTGAGGGACCAAAAGGACTGAGAGATTTGGAACTATTCATAAAGTGGTAAGAAAGCCCAAACCCTAGCTGGTTCTCACTCTTCTTCTTTCACTACAACTGTTGTCTCCTCTCTTCCTCCCCTTCTTCTTCCGACGGCGCCGGGAAAGAAGGTGAGAACAATTTCAAATACTATCGCAAAGTTTGGTTCTGTCATTTATGTGGTCTCTATTCTGGATTTGTTTGTATATTTTGCTGAAGATCAGAAAGAGAGAAAGAGAGAGAGAGTCAAATTTCTCTAATCTGATATATGGGTGTGCGTTTAAGAGCCTTAGACATCAAAAAATAATATTGTGGACCTCTTCCATTACTAAAAATAGGAGAGAGGCCTTAGACCAATTTTCCTTTTTTAAAATATATAACCAAACAAACCAAAAAAAATTCTAAACTCTCTACTCAATTTTTTTTTTTTTTTTAGAAATTTATCTCAAAATACAAACCAAACATACTTATAATTTTTTTATTTTTTTACAAACAGATAACAAAATGTCACAAAAGATTAAAAAATAAATTAAAAAATCATAAAAAAAATTATATTCAGACAATACCTACAAACTTAAAAAAAAAATTAATTGAGATTTGTCAAAATATTATCACAACACCACTGTTATAATTTGGTAAATTACTATTATTCAATATCAAAATATAGGCATAGCAATGCTCTCATAGCAAATACATTGGAGATGCTCTCACGAGTTGTAACTAGAGAGAGAATGAGTGGAGGAGGAGAAGGGAAGGTGGTGTGTGTGACGGGTGCTTCAGGTTACATAGCATCATGGCTGGTGAAGCTCTTGCTTCTCCGGGGTTACACCGTCAGAGCTTCTGTTCGTAACCCAAGTCAGTCTCTCTCTCTCTCTCTCTCTCACTCTTCTGGAATCCCTTGATTTTGACTTTACGTTCCAAAATTTTCTTCCTATTACGTATAATCAAGGAGTCTCTCTTTGATTACTAGCCAAAAAAAAAAAAATTATGTAGACCCTGTTATCTTTTGTGATTCTCTGTTTCACTATCACTATAAAAGTGGAAGCACTAACAAGTAACAAAGCTGTTTTCCATCTTTCAATCATGTATGTATGTGTGTGTGTATATGACAACATTATGCAGATATAATCGCTTATTAGCAGCCTGCTTGCTTGTATTTTGCTGAAGATCATGACCCTTGATCTCATCTCAATCCAAACTTGTTACTACGGTCTGGTAATTCGACAAACAATTGGTGAATGGCCCAGCACAAGACTAGGTCCTTTTTTGAAGAGCGAAACAGAATTTCACCCAATTAACCTTTTTGATTACATTATGCTTCATTTCCACTATGAAACTTGGGACTTTAAATAGAATCATATCAGTATGCTGCATATTATGTACATTATAAACTTGTCAAGAATACCTGCAATATGCTCAATTCTCAATTCGATGTGTGGGAATGGGAAAAATCTCATGATTGAGGTAAGGTATCCATATTTATTATTATTATTATTATTATTATTATTATTATTATTATTATTATTTTGCACTACACACGGCTTTCATTGTTCAATGACGGGGATGAATTTATATAATTGTCTTCAACTTAGCTTAAATTAGCTTAAAATGATGGTGGGTGACTCACAAAAAAAAATTATTAAAACAAATTTTGTTATTCAAAAAAATAATGCTCTTGAGTTGAACTATTTCTAAAATATTTCAAAAAAAGATGTGGTTATTTGTTTTTATCCGATCTATTATTTTTTCCACATTTATGGTTGGTTTGGCATCACCTATAAAAGTCAAAATGTCAAAAAGTCACTAAAAAAGCAAAAAAATTCATACTATTCACCTTTATTTTGGCTGGAAATCTGTCGGATGAAAAAAAAAACAGTGCTGCCACAAAATAGTGCAGCCACAACTTCCCATAAAAAAACAAAAAGAAGACGTGGCACAATTGAAGCCACACATTCCCATAAAAAAAATAAAAAAATAAAAATTGAAAAGAGATAGAAAGTCAGCACAGTGTTGCTGACTGTGTCAGGGAGGGTAATTTAGTAATTTTGATATTTGCTATAATATTTTATTACACATTTTTTCGTAAAAAATAAAAAAAATTTCCCAAACATACATATTTTTTTTCTCTACTTTTTTAGTTTACCCCAAACATCCACTTAATGATGACGAAAGGAGAATGGTCTGCAATGTAAGAGAAAATGTAAAAGAACAAGTACTTTTTTTATGTGTGTGTGATTAGCATCCAGTTCTTAACTTGATAGCTTGCACGATATAGTGACAGCAACTCAGAGTCATAGTATAAGCTCATTTAATTTTGTGCATGAAAAACATTTCTGAGAACAGTAATTGGATTATTGAAAAGTTCTCTTTTGCTGTGTGACTTGTCTTTTATTTCGTGTGTGTTTACCTCAATTCAGATACAACTTGGTTCTACTTGTCCCACTTGATAAGATCCCCAATCAATATTAGCATGATTTAAATGAATGTTACCTGAATACATCAAAAGCAACTTTGATCCTCAGGCTTCACTAAAACTTTGTCTTGGCTTTGATGAGCCACTTCCCAATGGTCCTCTGTATCATCTCCTTGTTGGTAATCTTATAATTCAAACTCTTGGCAACATAGATATATATATATATATATATGTATTGTACATTTTGTAGATATGGTTGCACGTCTGCATCCTTCACGTTACAACCTTGTGAACATTTGTTATCTGGCATGCTAAATTATGCAGTTCCTTTTATCTTCTTTGTCTGAGTTATGTGTGCTTGATTCCAATGACCATGATGATGTTAGTTGTTACCCATTGAAATTTTACAACTGCTGCTTTGTTTTCTTGAATACCTTCTGCATTTCTTGGGAACCTAATGGAGCAAGACTTTGTATTAATTTTAAGCGAATGCTGTAGTTTTCTATTTTTCTTACAGAGTGGGAATGTAATAATTTTCATTCTGCACCTTCAAACGATAAATTTTTGTAATAAAGTAGTTCCAAGTATCACTTTCTTTCACCACAGAACCACAATTGTTATTATCTTACCCAGCTTGAATATCACTTTGATACATCGCTAACTTTGGAAATCCAATTTTGCAGTTCAACAAATAAACCTAAAGTTTGTTGCTAAATTCCTCATATATATAAAATAACCAAATGTATGGTTTAGATAACTCCTTATAGTGTTTATTATTCTAGAGTATGTATTAAGGGGGCATGTAATCTATTTTTCTCAGGTACAATTTCAAATGATATGCTTTCATGCAGCATGTTATCTTTGCATATTTTCCCAAATACCCAATCATATTCCTTCATTTGGTAAAATGAAATTCAACCCCATATGAGGTGGTTACTTTTCACAGAATCAGCAACATGTACATCATGTCAGTACGTGTGTACTATTTTCCGATGTGCTTCTATGGCAGACGAAGTAGTATGCAATATGCGATGAGAAACCTTGAAGCATAGCAATGCTGACTTTGTGGGGTCTCTATTTTAATGAACTTTCACAATGCTGTCATATGTATGAACTTAGGATGATATGCCATTCAATAAAATCTCTCTCTAAGGCAGTCATGACACATCTGTCATGTTGGTACTTGTGGAACAGATGACCCAAAAAAGACTGAACACTTGCTTGCACTTGATGGAGCTAAGGAGAGACTTCATTTGTTTCAAGCAGACTTACTGGTGGAAGGATCATTTGATCCAATAATAGATGGATGCGAAGGTGTTTTTCACACAGCGTCTCCTGTTCATTTTTCAGTGACTGACCCACAGGTATGTATTGTATTACTTTATTAACACTGTAAATTTAGGATGTCAACACATTTTTACAACGAACCACCAATCTTGTAATTATTAACACTTTTAAGTTGATTTATCCATGTGATAGAATAGAAGATGCCAAGCAGTCAGAGAAAAAGCCAAAGGAAAACTACAAAATTTCAATTTTGTTTAGGTTAGGGCCTACTTGGGATCTCAGGTACTCCAGGGGCTCTGGTGCTTTTCCACTGCACCACTGGTCTTTGTTTGTATTTATTTTCTAAATTAATCTGCTGGACATATCAATTAATCTTTTGGTTTCTAGAGTCATGTTCAGGCCAGGCTGAAACTACATAGTAACATAAAATGTAGTCGCCCACTCCTGAAATCAGGCTTGAGCTTAATTTCCTAAGCTCAGCCCAAAAGGAATTGAAAATGCTAATGATGCAAATTTAACCCAAAACTACTTAAAAAATAAGAAAAAATTTGTAAAAATTTTGATACAAATGATAGTTAGATTAAGTGGCTTGGCTATGAATTTAGTGGTTCACATCTTTGAACTAGTCCTTTTAGCCAAGGTTAAAGTCGGGATCCAGGGACTAATGGATCGGATCGTAGAATCGGATGAAGAATCATAAAATCCTACTTTTAATGCAAAATAAAATGAAAAATTATTGATAATGATAAACTTTATTACATAATTTTAAAAAGATTAAAGAAAATTGATAAATTTGATATAATGTATATTCTATGTTAACATAAAGACATTTGAAAAATGAGTTTATAGTCAAATTTTTTATATAGATATACACATATATATAAGAAATAAATAGTAACAAAAAAAATTGGTTGGATTGGGATTGAAGTAGAATTGGGATCGTATGCGATTCTACATCATTTTATGACTAGGATCGTAGTGACTTTAAGATCCTACTAAATTTAAGATCCTAGTGTGATCCGGATCGTTTGGCCCAACTAAGATCATAGAATCGTAAGATCCTACAATCCGGATTGGGATTCTAATAACCATGCTTTTATCATAAATCAACTGGTGGTGGCAGTGGTGGTAGTGAAGTGACAGTGGTAGTGGTAGTGATGGTACGGTGGAGGTGATGGTGGTTATTGAGTAAGTGACGAATAGAGTGGTGGTGATGATAGTTGTGTGGTTGTGGTGGTGGTGGTGGTGGTGGTTGTTTGTGGGGTGATGAGGTAGTGCTAGCGACCGTGATGGAGGAGTGTAGAGGTGGCGACGATGATGATGGTGGTAATGGAATCATGGCAGCAAACCTCAACAATGTTATAAGCTTATGTGAGTGGGTTAGATCACCACTAGTACCAAAACCTTAAGCTATTAAGAAATGGGCACAACAAAATATATCTACCCTCCCTTATGTGCAATCTCGTCTTGCATATGAAGATGCAAATATCCATATATATACGGAGAAGAAAGAATGTAAATGGGGACCAAATGCAAAAGAGAGACTTGAACTCAAGACCTCCCTCAACTTGAGCTTTGATACCATGTTAGATCACCACTAGTCCCAAAAGCGTAAACTATTAAGAAATGGGCCAAACAATATATCCATCTCTCTAACAATTTGAAATTCAGCATAACTAAGAAGTCCGTTATTTAAAAAATTAAAAATTTAGCCTATTTTTACTGTTACTTCAAATTAAAAAGCGTGGTTGTCAAATGCACTTATTTTTTTTCACTGAATACTTTCAGTTTTATGTGTTGAGTTGAGTTGTCAAACAGCTCCTTAGCACTAGTGGAAGCAAGAAGGAGATTATGCCATGTGATTAACAATGTAATGCTTATACTTGATAGGAGTTAATCTTATAAGAATTTGGTATTTTGTTTTTTGCTTTTTCAAATTTTCTTAGTGACATAAATTATTAAAGGGTCAACTGTAGTTTTTTTCTCTCCATGGATTCTATATTTTGTCTCTAGCAGTCACATGTTCCCCATGTCTTCTGTTGCTTTTATTATAGTCTTGAAAATTTTGCTCCCTTGTGTGAAAAATTTGTCCCCTTGTCTCTCTCTCTCCATTATTTTGAAATGGTTCTGCTATTTCTGTTCCAAGAGAAACAAAAAACATCCAATATTTTCAAGGATTCCATTTCTAATCGCTTAGGGGCAGGGTTGTTCATGAGATCAATTACAGTTCATGCATAATAAAGTAGGATGCAACAGATTTCTAATGTGTAATGCATGATGAATTATCATTTGTTCACTGTCAACTTATTAGTCTAATGGGACTTATCTTTTGTTCTTGCTTCATATTTCAGGTAGAACTAATTGATCCTGCATTGAAGGGAACAGTTAATGTGTTAAGATCATGTGCAAAAGTTCCATCTATCAAAAGAGTGGTTCTAACATCTTCTACGGCTGCGGTCATTTGCAACCGAAAGATGCTAACTCCTGGTTTACATATGGATGAAACTTGGTTTTCTGATCCATTGTTTTGCAAGGAGTCAAAGGTGTGTACATGTGCTACTTTCTGAGTTTCTGATCATCATTTCTTTGCAATTGCTTATGAAAATAAAGCTTGTAGGAATTCTACTTGTATTTCAATGTGATGATGTGAAACACTTCAGAACATCACCTGGTCAGTTTGGTGTACTTGTGAGCTGGAGCCAGGATTTGATCATGTATACAGCAGGATACTTTCTTTTTTTGGTTTTCGTTACTGTTACTTTACGATCAGAAACAACTGTTTACAACATGGCCATTCTCTTTCTTGGTCACATTTTGAAATGTTGACTGACATGATCTGACTTGATAATATGAATATAACCATTAGTAAAGATCGTTTTTCTGATGCTTCATAATTCATATGTTGGAGAATGTGGTACTTGGACTTGACAATCTTTGCATTGAGATTACTAGAAGTAGAAAAGTAGCAACAATGACATTATTTATTACAGTCGAGTTTGTAGCAATGCACATATTCTATGGTATTTGTGTAACTTCAACACGTCTCTATTAATAACTAAGGTATGTATACATATTTTAGATCCGTTGATGGATGCACTTGCATTATACCGCCCATGAAGTGCCTTTGACATTTTGAAATTTACACTTCTCAAAGTACACTTAAAATCTTACTTCTTACCATACTTTCTAAGCTTTCTTCTAGACACAGGAACTGTAAACTAATAACAGGGTCCAATCCAGGAGTAATGCTTGTTTTGAATTGATCTAAATTTTGGGTTATTTGCATGTTAGTGTCAGTTATATGTTGGTTAAAATCAGACTACATTGGCATTCAAAAGAGACTTTTGATTTGATGTTATTCAAATTATTGGTTTCATCAGCTTTGGTATCAGCTTTCAAAGACGTTGGCAGAGGAGGCTGCTTGGAAATTTGCAAAAGAGAATGGGATTGACTTGACTGTGATTAATCCAGGATGGGTGTTTGGTCCTCTCTTACAACCTACTCTTAACGCAACTGTGGAGGTAGTTCTCAATGTCATAAATGGTAATCTTCAGCTACCCATGAGAATAATGCTTATGTTCTTCTTCTTCTGCTTCTTCTTCTTTTTTATTTTTAAAATTGAATATTCTCACTTACTTTAACTCGATAATTAAGTTGGTCCCTCTATCGTTCCTTCAGAAAAAAATAAAATTAAATAAAATTAAATTAAAATTAACAAGGCATTTACAAATCCACCCAATGAGGAAAAGAAAAGAAAAGAAAAGAAAAGGATGTTGTGGGATTCCTTGATTTATATACACATAATTAAATTATAAAAAAAAAAAAAAGTATGTATAGAAAGTCAAAGTCATGATCCCGTCCCTTCAACTTTCAGTCCATTGACTAACAAGGGGAATTGGAACAAAAACTTCACGGAAAGGAAAAGTAAACTTTCCCTGAAGCTGAAAGCAGCTAGAGCAAGATTGACCAAGTACCAATAGTGCCTTGCCCAAAGCTACCAAAGAAAGTGGAACTGTCAAGACATCTAGTTTATCTAATGAACATTGAATATATGAATCAAAACTCACACATCAAGAATTACTGTGTTGATTCTTACCGGTTTCATTAATATACATTATCTGTGATAAAGTTGTTGCCTGCCTTTTGCTCTAATAGCTTCTTCAAGTTTTTACTAGCTTTTAGCTTTAAAAAAACGGCTTTTATAAGAGGGATTTTTTAGGCTGCTTCCAAATGAGACCTAAGTTTCTCCTTGTGTAGAGAGAAGTATTGAGGTCTGGTTAGAGCAGACAGAAAGTGAGAGGAAAAGCTTTGATCAAATTGACAAATTTTATTACGAATTGCAAATGTTTATGTTAGTTCTGTTATTTGTGGAGTTATAGCTCCCCCAGATAGTGTCTGCCCTGTGACTCAATCTGAATTTCATCTTGGAAAATAGAATGGCATAGTGCCACCTAACAATGTTAGCCACAAGTTGTAACAGAATCCTTAGATTTCTTATTGTGAAAGACGGTGCTTAGTACTATCAGAACTTTCTTTCCTTCATGACCTGTTAACCATAGTCTCACTTTGGAAATAACATCTTGTTGACGTTCAACCATCATGATTCTACTTTTGGAACTTTGTTGAGCACCCTTCTTTAGTCCTAGCTTTCTACTCACTACTAGCTTCCTCTTTGATGTTAGAATTTTAGACTACCATGTTGTATGGGAATGAATTATAGAATCAAAAAATTGATATTATCTTCGTCAACTCAACTTAATGCCACAAACCTTAAACCAAGCTACTTAGACCTATAGTCATTCTCAGATCCACATTCTTTGTCATCTTCCTCGTCCTTTTGGAAACTTCAGCGTGGATCAAATTACTCTCTGTGCTTGTGCATTGGCCTGTCTACAATGCATATGGCCAAACCATCTCCAATGAGTATTTCTCATTCCAATTTGAATTGATGCCTTTGACTCCACTTCCAACATCACATGTATGCATCTTTTAATTATTGTATCTTCTCTCGAATTGCTTCTCTTTGGTCTCAACATACTGATTTCAGTTATGCTCATTTCCTGAACATGTTAATTCTTATTTTCCCAACATTCTATAGAATAAGCATTATATGTTCCTATACATGTTTTGTGGCACATTCCCTTACTTGGCAGGAACAGTATAATCACTCAACTTTCTATAAGCACTTCGATTTACATTACATTCATTCTACACCAACCAACACCCTCGATTCGTCCAAAATTCACCTTTTTGGTTGGACAATTCAATGAATAGTTTAAATTAAATTTTGAACAAGCCAAAATCTGGGCCATATAACGATAGTGCAAGTTTGGGCGTCACTAGCACAATGTTCGTTTTTAGATTCTATATTAAAGAAGAATATGTTTAGGTGTAAAGAGACTTTATTTAAGGGGAATTATGCATCAAATATAGTAATCACATGATGTATCAGATGAATCTTGCTCCCTTCAAGGTATGTTATAGATTGGGACAGCTGGTGGAGGTTTATCGATGAATGTAGTTTTGCTTTCTGATATACCAGGAAAAAGGAAAAGAAAAAGATGAATGTTATTTGGAGTTCTTATGGTGTTGGGTTGAGGATGGCATTAAGAAAGGATGGGTGGCATTCTTGAAGTATGTCTACTTCTGAGTAAGAAATGGCAAGGGAATAAGCTTTTATCTGGTGTGTGCTTGTAGCTACCAAGCTGTTCCCTGATCTTTATGGCATTTCCATTAACAAAGATGCATCTATAGTAGATTACATAACCTATCAGCAAGTGCAGTGACATTGGATTTGTGGTTCTCTAAGGCAATTTACAATTGGGAGCTAGAGTTGGTGCTTGCCCGATTGTACAGTTTGGCATTCCTGTATATAATGATAGGGAGGATAATCGAAATACAAGATTTAGTGGTTGTTTTATAATGTTTTTTGCAGCAATGATGTCAGATTTTCCTCGGGCATAGGCATGCCAAAGTTTTTCAAAGGTGTCTTTCTTTGCATGTATAGAACACCATTAGATGCAAGCTTAACAGTTCACAATTTGATGAGGGGAAATGTTCTCCCTAAATGATATTTAATGTGCAATTTGTTGCATTTTAGAATGGCTAAACTGCGAAGCACCAGTTATGCCTGGCCTGTTAGCATTAAGCTTTTGGTAAATTTCTCTGCTTCCACTTTGTTGAAATTAGAATGGCTTATATTTTTGCAGTGAACTTCAGTGAGATTATGGACAGGGGAGATAAAATGTTTTTCCACACTTAACTCCATTTACCCAAGATACGTTTCATACTAGTTGCATGATATTTTCACAAGTACTCTTTAATTACACAGATGGAGAAATGTCTAGAATTAGTTCATAACACCACTCTATTAGATTTGCTTTCCTGCCATACCACCTTAAAGTTTTACATAGTGGACTTTTGGCAAGAAGTGGAAGAAAAGAGAAAAACTTCACTCTGTTATTACATGCTTAAGTCAACTTCATAAGAGGAGTACATACATTTACATCATCTGAACAACATTCACTCTTCACAAGATCACCCTTCAACTACAAGATTAAATATATTTCTAGAGACTACCCAGTGACACAAACCCAAGACTAATATATTGTTGGCATATTATAATCACCGAAAGGCACTTAGAATATTATATGAGCCGAAAGCTATAGATTCTGTAATCATTTGTATACACTCAGGGATCATCTTGTAATTGTCTTCCTTGTAAACCCTAATCTTCATTTATAAATAAGGGATGATATCTCATCATACCCTAAGCTGGTTACTCAAGCTTCATGGTATCAGAGCAGAACCTATAGGTTTCGGCTCACCCTCGTTGGTAGACCTTTTCACCAACAACACTCTAGGGTTCGAAGCTTACCTGGGTGGACCGTCTTCCTCAGCCGTCTTCCTCAGTCGATCTCCTCAGCTCGTCTTCCTCAGTCGATTTCCTCACCTCGTCGATGTCCTTACCTCGTTGATCTCCTCGCCTTCCTCTGTCGATCGTCACTCAGCCGTCATCTCCTCAACTCGGCGATCTCCTCCAGCCATTTCGTCGCTCGTCTTCTTCGTCACTCGTCTTCTTCAGCCTCTGATCTCACTGTGGTATATATAAATATATATATATACATATATATCCTGATATATATATAAATATAGCCTGATATACATATATTTATATATAAAGACATGTATATATAAATAAATCAATTTAAAAAAACAAAAAAAAAAAAAAAAAAAAAAATCGTTTCTTAATTTTGTTATGTCTTTATAGTGGTCATTGTGCCTGTTATCTCACTACCACTTTCCGGGTTTGTGATTTCCACTAGTTTGTTGCGGGTTTGGTAGTATTGTATCCATGACAGATTCCACTAGTGTGTCCCCTTCGTCTCAAACACCAAAAAGTGAGAGTCTCATTCTACCTACTACCATGACTGAGAACCCCAACCCTAGTCTGAAAATCACCACCTCTCTATTTAATGGTCAGAACTACCTAGCATGGTCTCAAAGTTTGACTTTGTTTTTGAAAAGTAGAGGGAAGATGGGGTATGTTGATGGCAGGATACAGGCACCTAGTACCACTGACTCAGGTTATGACCAATGGGAGATTACCAACTCTTTGATTATGAGTTGGCTTATCCATTCGATGGTTCCAGAACTTGGTGAGGGCTACTTGTCTATGGAGACTGCCCAGGACATTTGGGAGGCTGTGGCTGTTACCTATTCCCGCAAAGGAAATTTTTCACAGGCATTTGAGTTGCGTCGCTCTATTGAGAGCACACTTCAGGGGGAGCAGACTGTTCTTCAGTACTTCACTTTCCTCACCAACGGCTGGAAACGCCTTGACCACCTGGAAGACTATAAGCCCGTTTGCCCTACTGATTCTGCCGGGTACAAGAAGTTCATCACACGGGAACGGGTCTTTAAATTTTTGGCCGGCCTAAATATGGAGTATGATCCAGTTAGGGGTCGAGTTCTGAGTATGGACACTCTTCCTTCACTGCAGGAGGCATTTGCCTATGTACAAAATGAGGAGAGTCGTCGGTCTGCTATGATGTCCCCTGTCTCTACTGACCGCTCCGCATTACTGTCTACTCCTCGAGATGGCCTCAGTCTGCCTCCTCCGTCTGCTACTAAGGAGTCTGTATTCTGTTATTATTGCAAGAAGCCGCGGCATACTCGTGAGACATGTTGGAAGCTTCATGGGACTCCATCTGGGGGTCGAGGTGATCGGTCTGGTTCTCGAGGAGGTCGGTCAGGCAACTCTCGAGGACATGGTTCCTATTCCCGGGCTCATCAGTCTAGTACCGTTGATACCCTTGATTCTAATTCCACTTCTGCTACCCAAGCTTCTGATACTGAGCTGGAGGATGCTTTGCGCCAATTGTTGGACCGCTGATCTTCTACTGCTCTCAGTACCGCTTCCTCGTCCTTTGCCCGCTCAGGTAACTTAGCATCTTCTCCTTGTGCTTTCCTGTGTCATACATCTTTGCCTTGGATTATTGATTCTGGTGCCTCAGATCATATGTCTGGCTCCTCTGATCTTTTCTCTGCCTATAAGCCCTCTTCAGGTCAGGACAAAGTTAGGATTGCTGATGGAACTGTTTCTTCCATTTCTGGAAAAGGTTTAGTCCAAGTCACTCCTACCATGCATCTATCTTCTGTTCTCCATGTTCCCAAGTTTTCTGTTAATCTGTTATCCTTAAGTCGTCTTACTCAGGATTTGAATTGTTGTGTGACGTTTTTTCCTGATCATTGTCTTTTTCAGGACCTTGTCACGGGGAGGACGATTGGCAGTGGTAGTGCAGAAAATGGTCTCTACTTCCTAGATCAACCGGACAAACTTGCTTATTCTTCCACCACGTCTTCTACTACCCCCGCTGATGTATGGCTGTGGCATCGGCGTCTTGGGCATCCCTCATTTCATTTACTTAAGCATTTATTTCCTTCCAGTTTCGCAAATCATCATGTGTCTGACTTTCTTTGTGAGTCTTGTCAACTTGGAAAACAACACAGAGCTTCTTTTGCTCCCAGTTTGAATAAAAGCTTAGTTCCTTTTTCATTAATACATTCTGATGTTTGGGGTCCCTCTCGTGTTCTGTCTGTGAAAGGTCATCGCTGGTTTGTTACATTTATTGATGATTTTTCTCGTGCTACTTGGGTGTATCTAATGAAAGATAAGAGTGAAGTTTTCTCTGTGTTTCGCACTTTTCATAAGATGATTTGTACTCAGTTTGGAGCCACTATCAAAATATTTCGTTCTGATAATGGCGGGGAATACATAGATTCTGGGTTAGGACAATATTTCTCTACTCATGGCATTATCCATCAGACCTCTTGTACCAATACCCCTCAACAAAATGGGGTGGCCGAACGCAAGAATCGGCATCTTCTTGACATGGCTCGGTGCATGTGTTTTTTTATGAACGTGTCTCGTCTCTATTGGGGCGACGCCGTTCTCACCGCTGCCCATCTTATTAATCGTCTCCCTACCCAGGTCTTGGACAAACAGGCTCCGCTTCAAGTCCTCCTCGGTTCTCAGTCCTTGTTTTCTATTCCTCCCAAAATATTTGGTTGTGTTTGTTTTGTCCATAATCACTCCCCCTCTCGTGGTAAGTTGGACCCTCGCTCCCTCAAGTGTGTTTTCCTTGGTTATTCTCCTACTCAAAAGGGGTATAAATGTTACCACCCTTCTTCTCGTAAGTGGTTTGTGTCCATGGATGTCACTTTCTTTGAGTCCCAGTCCTATTTCTTGTCCTCTCCGGTGTCACCGTCCTCATTTCCGGGGGAGCCTTGGTGTGAAGTGAGTCCTGTGCCTCCTATGGTGGAAGTGAGTCCTGTGCCTCCTATGATAGAACCAGTTGTTCTTGCACCCCCCTCTTCTACTGGAACTATAGAACCCACTGTCACCAAGAATAAGGATGGACATGTTTATGTCCGGGACATCGACAGAAAACAAGTTAACTGGATACACGGGACCGTTTCTGCTACTCCACTGCCATCTCCTGCTTCTGATGAGAGTCTAGGTAACTTTGAAACTCGTGAGTCCATTGATCTTGATGTTCCTATTGCCAAAAGAAAGGGTGTGAGATCTTGTACTCAACATCCTATCTCACAGTTTGTATCATACTCTCATTTGTCATCCTCATATAGAGCGTTTGTGTCCAATATTTCCTCTGTTAGCATCCCTAACCATTTTTAGGATGCTCTTGCTATCTCTGAGTGGAAACTAGCCATGATTGAGGAAATGAAAGCACTTAGGAAGAATGGCACTTGGGAATTGACTGAGTTACCTACGGGCAAACGACCTGTGGGCTGTAAATGGGTATATACTGTGAAACACAAAGCAGATGGGTCTATTGAGCGTTACAAGGCAAGACTGGTGGCAAAAGGGTTTACTCAGACATATGGCATTGATTATCAGGAGACCTTCACACCCGTGGCTAAAATGAATTCAGTCAGAGTACTTCTTTCTCTAGCAGCTAATCTAGATTGGCCGCTTTATCAGTTTGATGTCAAGAATGCTTTTCTCCATGGTGACCTCGAAGAAGAAGTATATATGGACATTCCTCCGGGTTTTGAGGATCATCAAACAGAAGGGAAAGTATGCAAACTTCGGAAGTCATTATATGGTCTCAAACAGTCTCCAAGGGCTTGGTTTGAGAGATTCACTCAGGCTATGTTTAAATATGGCTTCAAACAAAGTCAGGCAGATCACACATTATTTGTGAAACATTCCTCATGCGGTAAGACTACAGCACTTATTGTTTATGTAGATGACATAGTTCTTACAGGCAATGATAGTGGGGAAATACCTCTGTTGAAGAAATATTTAGCCAAAGAGTTTGAAATCAAAGACTTGGGAAGCTTGAAGTATTTTCTGGGAATTGAAGTTGCTCGCTCTAAGGATGGGATATTTATCTCACAGAGAAAATATGTGCTTGACCTGTTGAAGGAAACTGGGATGCTTGGCTACAAGGCATGTGCCACCCCACTGGAACCCAATCAGAAATTGGGGGATGATGAAGGAGGAGAAGTTGTGGATAGGGGAAGCTATCAACGTTTAGTGGGTAAGCTCATTTACCTATCTCACTCCCGTCCTGATATTGCTGTTGCTGTTGCTGTCAGTATAGTTAGTCAGTTTATGCATGCTCCTCATCAGATTCACTTTGAGGCTGTCATGAGAATCTTGAGGTATTTGAAGTCTGCTCCTAGTAAGGGTCTGTATTTTTCAAAGTATGATCATCTTCGTGTAGAAGCCTATACAGATGCTGACTGGGCTGGGTCAGTAACTGATAGGAGATCAACTTCAGGGTATTGCACATTTGTCGGCGGCAACCTAGTTACTTGGAGGAGTAAGAAACAGAATGTGGTTGCCAGGTCAAGTGCAGAAGCTGAGTTTAGAGCTATGGCACAAGGTGTGTGTGAACTTTTATGGATCAAATTATTGTTGAGTGATCTAGGTATTGCTCAGACGGACTCCATGCGGTTATACTGTGATAATAAGGCCGCCATCAACATTGCTCACAATCCAGTTCAACATGACAGGACAAAACATGTTGAGATTGATCGCCACTTCATTAAGGAGAAACTCACTAGTGGTACCATTTGTACTCCTTTTGTTCAGTCTGGTGAACAACTTGCTGACATTCTCACCAAGGGAATTGGGAATAAACCGTTTCATGACATATTAGGCAAGCTGGGCATGAGAAATATCTTCGCACCAGCTTGAGGGGGAGTGTTGGCATATTATAATCACCGAAAGGCACTTAGAATATTATATGAGCCGAAAGCTATAGATTCTGTAATCATTTGTATATACTCAGGGATCATCTTGTAATTGTCTTCCTTGTAAACCCTAATCTTCATTTATAAATAAGGGATGATATCTCATCATACCCTAAGCTGGTTACTCAAGCTTCATATATTTCTAGACTACCCTATTGACACAAGCTTAGGACTTTCTAGAACTAAAATATAATTTACATAAATCCAAATTTACGTGGGAGGTGAGTTTGCATGGCAATGATATTGAGTGTTTGGACGATTGGAACACACTTTCATTCAGAGGTGTAGAGATTCTTGCATGTAAGTTGAAGCTGTTGATGCTAAGTACCCAGTGCTTATAGTCTTGTGGAAGTCTATCTTTTGTGTCGGATGATTGGGTAGATTTCCTTGGAGAAATAAGTTTATTGTCTGATGCTTAGCTTTTGTGTGCTGCTATCGCACATTGCATGATTGGGTTTCCTCCTTTTGGCACATCTTCAACTGATTTTCTTATCAACTAAAAGCAAAAGAAAAACCAAGCATTAGAATGGATCAATAGTAGCTTCTATTTTTGGTGCATGTATTGTCCAGAAGGAATTTATTTTCATCATTAAAGTTGCATTTCTTGCAATAATGACCTTTCTAATATACATACAAACATTACTTTTTGAAAATGCCTTTTAATTTGCAATTGCAACTGAGAAGAAGAAGAAGAAGAAGAAGAAGAAGAAGAAGAAGAAGAAGAAGAAGAAGAAGAAGAAGAAGAAGAAGATTTATCATTACAAATTGTATTCTTTGAAATGGCTATCCTCAGTCAAGTGAAAATACAGTAAATTAGGTATAGACCTAACCTTTGACTTAATTTGCACAAAGTTTCTGCTCTCATTTCAAACCCACGACCTCAAGGTTTGCTAAGATGAGTGAAAATACAGTCCATGCAAAAATCATGGCCCAAGGTTTTTTGATAATGCCCAAAGGTCAACCTTATATTTTCTTTTAAAGAATGCTTTGCCTTGAATTTAATACATTTCTTTAATTGTCTAATCAAGTAAGTAAATATACATCATTATATGATGGAGTTCTCATGATACTAGGGACTACATCTTTTTTGTTTTGTTTTTTGATGCAGGAGCTAAATCATTTCCGAATGCATCTTATAGATGGGTTGATGTTAGAGATGTTGCCAATGCACATATTCAAGCATTTGAAATACCTTCAGCTAGTGGAAGATATTGTGTTGTTAACGGAGTTGCACACTTCTCTGAGGTTGTGAAAATTTTGCATGAGCTTTATCCTGCACTAGATATTCCTGAGAAGTAAGTTTTTCTTTTATTTATTTATTTTTTTGCGTGCAGTTCAAGTTGTTAATTATTCCTTTAATAGATGCAAATGTGATTGCCTTATTAGCTATTATATATGTGGGCAAGTTACTTGTTATTACGTCGTTGGTCTTTCATTTCAATTGATGAGCTCTTTCTATCCAGTTTCCCCATAATGAAAATATTCAATATTGTGCGTTGACATAAAAGAATGAAAATAATCATTTGACTTACCCATGACCAAGGTAGAGGCCATATATATGTAATAAATTCATGATACAATTTAGGAAACAATACTAAATCAGTAATTGACACAATCACAGATTATATACATAATACTAAAAATAAAAAAAATTCTATTTTCTCTAATTTTTATATTCAACACTCCCCTTAAGCTGGTGTAAAGATATTCAACAATTGTAACTTGCCAATGGATGACTGGAAGAAACCAGAAAAAACTCAACGGCTAGTCCAAATAAATGCTACTGAACAAATCTAGTAGTACACTAAATAAAAAAGGCCAAAAAAGTGCTTAATACATCAACACCACACCCTAGAAAGGGAAAAAAAAAAAAACAAGGACTGAACTACCCTAGAGGAGCTGCTGAAGCATCTATGACTAGGAAACACCCTGGTTAGCAGCCAACAAGACCCTGGTTGGCATCAGAGGCCGGAGTTAATACTGGTAGATAATTTATGGTCGTACTAGGCCGTTGTAGAAACTGGTCGGAACTAATGTTGGGATAGTTTACGGGGTCATGCCGGACCATTGTAGGAACTAACCGGAATCAATGTCAAGACAGTTTAAGGGGGTCAATGCCTAACTGATGTAGAGAACTAGATGTTGAACCAGCAAGCGTGGCACACACATAACTTATGACATGGTGCTGAACGATGATGGCAACAGATGACTGAGCGCACCAAGAAAGCGACTTGGGTTGTGCGCTAGAGGGGACGACTTGGGTTATGCACTAGATGGGGCGGCTTGGGTGGTTCACATGGTATATCACCATGCCCACCATGATATAGAGAGAGAGATCACCACGAAGTGATACTGAAAGAAAATATGGTAGTGGAATGGGTTGAGGTCCAGCGGGCAGCTATGAAGCACGGACACGGATACGGACACAGACACGGGACACGGCAATTTTCAAAAAATGGGGACACGGACACGGACACGGCGGGGGACACGGCGAATTTTGTTTTATTTATTTTTATGTGTTATGTAGATTCATATTACGTTCATCTTAAATTAAAATTAACAAATACTAACATAGTAACATTAATTGAATAAACATAACCATTACATTTAAACAAATTAATATATCATCCATTCACAAAAAAGTCATAATAAACGATAATAAGAACTAAGACGAGAAGGGGAAAACATTCAACATCTAACAATATTTTTCACAAAAGCACTAAATAAGAGAGGCAAAAGATTAAAAAAAAAAAAAAAAAAAAAAAAAGCCCTGTTGTGTCCCATGCCGTGTCCCCACCGTGTCCCATGTCGTGTCCCCATATGGACACGCGTGTCCCCGCCGTGTCCCTGCCGTGTCCCCTATAAAAAAATCATTAAATTAAAGGGACACGCCATTTGGCGTGTCCCGTACGTATCCCCGGCGTGTCCCCGTGTCCCCGTGTCCTCGTGTCGAACACCGCCACGGCACTGATTTTGGAGTGTCCATGCTTCATAGGCGGGCAGCCAAGGCAAGGCTACCGCCCTTCGGTAAAGCAAAATTACTAGGTACTTAACCTAACTCTGATACCAAAAAGAATGAAAAGAATTATTTGGCTTATCCATGAATGAGGTAGAGGTCATGTATATATAATAGATTCATGATACAATTTGGGAAACGATATAAATAAGAAAATAATACTAAATCAATAATTGACGCAATCACAGATTATATACATAATACTAAAAATAAAAAGATTTTATGCACTCTAATTTTTGTATTCAACAGACACTTGGCCTCGTTTGGGAACATGCTATTTTAGTAACTTTTTGGCTAAAATACGAGGTAAAAAAAAAGGCTCCGCTTGGTTTAGTTTTGAAAATCAATCTTGGAAGATAGTTTTTTTGAAAGAGTTACAAAATTTGAAAACTTGTTTGTTTGTATCTTTTGAAAGTAGTTTTGGAATGATTCATAATTTATTTATTTATTTATTTATTTTTGTAGTTGAATAGATAGGTGTGGAAGAAAAATTGATTGATTGATGTGTAGAATTTGAGAAGAAGAGAGAAGAGAGAAAAAAATTGATTAATTGATGTGTAGAATGTGAGAGGAGAGAGGAGAGAGAAAACAATTTTTCAAAAAGTTGTAAACCAAACAAGTTTTTTGGATTTTTCATTTCAAAAATTGATTTTAAAATGTAGCCAAACATATAGTATGTTTGGGATGACTTTTTAACTTTTTAGAAAAAGATGTGCAAAAAGTAAAAAAAAAAATGGAATCTTTAACTTTTAGTATAAATTGTTGGCTTTTTGACTTTGTTAGTGACTTTTGGGTTTTTAGGCCAAAATTGAATGTTGCCAAAGGAAGGTAATATAATACATAGCATCCTCACAAGAGAATGTGTATTTTGGAATTTCAGACAGCGCATGCTTCAACATTAACTAATCATGTTTAGGACTAATTTAAGTCTTAATTTATTTTTTGTTTGCTACTGGACACACACACACACATGTTACACTGAGTTTTAAAAGTTAAGGAGAGTATTAATTTTTAATTATTGTTGCACACGGTTCATGGTGTTATTTTAGAAAAAGTTATATTATCAGGTCATTTATATGTGATTTTTAATGAGTCTAGTATAGTTTACTAGTTGAAGAGCCAAATTCTTCTGTTTTTAAGTCTTATACTCTTGAATTAGGAAAACCCCAGTAGTATATGTATCCATCCATCTGGTGTTTCCATTCAACAAAGTACAATGATTAGAATTTGAGTTTGGATAATGTGTAATTTTGGTTGACATTTTTGTTTGGTTGAAGCTCTTCTACTTCTCCTTCTTCTCGTTTGGTGTGGGATGTCTCTCATTGAGGTGTTAGTAGAATTGTTCCTAGTTAATGTTTGTGGCTTCAACCATCCCTTCTACCAAAAAAGAAGTTTGTAAAATTGCTTATCTTGTTATTGAGTGTTGATTTTCATTTTCAAGTAGAGCATATTTATCTCAAAATTTTCGAATTCAAGAATTCAGTACTTACATATTCCAACGCTGAATATCAATTTTAAAAATTTAAGATTCGTAATTATTAGTTTTGTCAAACATTCCCCAAGTCTATATTTTTGTGTTCCCATCCTTCTATGAATATCTTTGATTTACAAGAAATTCCAATCGGCAATTTTGTAATCCTGTTATGTAATACTTCAAAAGAGAGATCAATGTGAAAGCAATATCAAAATTTTGAATCCTCTAATAATACAAAGTTTAAAACATGCACATCATACTAACATTACAAACATATCAACATTGATATTTTATGGTAAACAAAATGATGTAGACCATGCTAAAAAAAAAAAAGTGAAAGTTCAGATGAACACGTTTATAATTAATTTGATCTTAGCTTTATGTTTCTTTAAGTTAGCATGTTGTTGGACATATTTGTTTATGTTTTAGTAGCCAAAGGTAGGTAGGTAAGTTTTAGATATACTGAACATGGATTATAGTATGGGTATTAATTATTCAAGTCGTATTATAAGGTCATTGGACGTGCTTTTGTTAGGTTTAGAATAGTGTAGTAGTCAAAAGAGTCAATTTGTTTTGTATGCTTCGGCTTTAGTGCTAGTAAAATAACGAAAAGTTAAGCAACCTATAGATGTCTATGTAGTGTGTACTATTCAATGGATTTGACATTATGAGAACTTGAGTTTGTGTTTATAATATGTTGTTTAACCCTTGCAAGCATTAAACTCTTATAAAGTTGCAAAAGTACTATTACTGTAGTGCTGTCAAACAACCTATATTTCGAGGGGAATTACAAAAACATGGGACTTTTGCAAAATAATTGCACTTTAAATGGAATCTTTTTCGTGCAAGTCGTCCTTGTGTTTGGTGCAAGTGTTATTTCCGAAATTGCAAAAATAATGTTTACACCAATGCTTGCACTGAAAAGATTCCCATGAAATTGCAATTACTCTCATTCTTCCACTGATTTGCAATTTGCCCATATTTTTAATCTCAACAACTTTTACATTCAAGCCCAATCATCCCTAGCCCTTCGTCGTGTTTTGGCTTTTGATTTCACAAATATACCATACACAGATACTGGCAAAAGTTTCTAGCAAGTATCTGTCTGAAAATACCACAACCAAATGCCATTTAATTTTTTTATATCAAGCTAATTCTAATTCATGTCAATATAAAGTTGTAGAAGCTTTCTTTTACCCTACAGAGCCCTAAGCCTATAAGCTTTTTGATGAAGAGCATCAGAAGAAGAAAAAAGGCAATCTAAAATTTCACATCAAGTATGCTTAGGATATCATGGAGTGAAGTTTTGAAACAATTTTAAGTCTTTACTTGTGTTTATTTAGTTTAGTATGTTGTTGGACAGATTTTATGTCGTGATATTAAGTTTTAGTAGGTAGGGGTATTTTGGAAATTTTGTCGCTAGATGTGAGCTGTAGGAGTCAACCATAGGTCTTTTATGGTCTCTTTATGAGGTCTAGAATATTCTAGCTGGTCAAAGTTTCTTGACTTCTAATTATGGAATTATAGTCCTTATAGGAATAGGAAGTCTAGCAGTCTATAAATATGCATATAGTGTTTTCTTCAATAGAGAGTTGAGATATTAAAATTTGAGATTCTATTTGTGTTTGTATGAATTTGCCTTACCTTGCAAGGATGAAATACCTATTTCCTTCTCTTCTTCTTTGCAAGCATACCCAAGTACTATTCTAAGGTTTCATAGCCATAGAACAGCACCCCTTTTATCCCCTAAACCCTAGCAAATCAAGTTCAAATTGTCCCTAACCTTCTCCCCTACCAATTAACCACTAATTCCACACTAAAACATCATAAAATAGGTGTTACCCAAAACTATAACTAATTTAAAAATCCTACAGCCGGTAACTTTTGATTTAAAGCCAAAACTATCACTTTACATCTAGAAACCCTAGAAAATTTCCTCTCCCTCACAAAACCGCTAAGAAGCACAAATACTTCTAAGGAGGTGGAGTGTCATGTTGAACACTAATACAACATGACACTTGTCAGACACTTTCCAACACCTTTTGGACATATGTCCAAGATTATATTATAATTTATAAAAAAAATTCTAGGCTTGAACACGCTTTAGCATGTATTATAGTTTTGTTTTTTGTTTTTTTCTCTTTCTTTCATTTCTACCACTTTCATCCTATGAAGCAAGGATACTTAAAACAGGGAGACGTATTCGTATCGTATCCGTATGGGATACCGATATTTCTTGGATACTCGTGGATTTGTATCAGATACTTATTAAAAGTATCGGATAATTCTTAATTAATTTTTTATTAATTTTGGAGTATAGGATACTTAATTTTGAAGTATCGGATACTCCAAGTCACATATTACTTCTTTTACGAAATTATAATTGTAGAATTTCTTACATAGCATTCTAATATAATACAATTGCAAGGATAAATACAAGAATATTTTTTCTAATACTTTGTTTAGTTCTTTATTAAGAAGAATATAGTGAATTAAAGTAATATAATTTGTCAAATTAATGTATCCTTATTGTTTCATACATGTCCCCTATATAGAAAGCTCATTAACAAGAAAATATAACAATAATAAAATTAGATATTAATAAATACAGCATTTTTTACTACTGCCAAAGGGAAAAGCACAAGAACAAATTGTGGATTATTCTATTATTCTAATATCAATATATTAGACTTCATATTGAAATGAAATATTTGCAAGACCTATTGAAAATTTAAAAAGTAAACAAGTTGATGGCTTAAATTAATACCTAATTTTTAAAGGTTGGTATTTTGCATTATAAAATTAAAGTGTGATTTTTTGAGTATATGTGTAGCTCACTACTAATAATTTTTAAAAAATATTTTTTACAAACGTATATTAGCCACATCCATATATTTTTTTTTTAATAGGTTTTGTTGTAACGCCATATCTGTATCGTATGGTATCCGTATCCGTATCCGTATCCGTATCCGTGTCTATGCTTCCTAGCGTTCATCCTAAACAAACTCAGCCTTAAGGAACTTTTAGAATTCAAAAAATTATTATTTGCCACCACACAAACAAGATACATAAATTTGATATTTTTCTTTGATCCCATTTACCTTGAACTAAATTTCTAATTTATTACATCTTATCAAAGAATTTTATACAATATGTAATATATATAAATGCTTGAGACGTGTCCCTATACCCAGATACCCATACTCATACCCATACCCAACTTTTGGGTGCATATCCTAATATCCTAAAATTTAGGTTTAGGAAGATCCGACTCTTTGACATACACCCACACAAGGGCTAACCTAGGGCTGGCCATAGGTGGCTGTAGCCTAGCCCAAAATTTAAAAAATTTGTAGAATTTTTTTTCCCCAAGCCAACCCAACCTAGCCGCCTAGCCCAACCTAGCCCCAAATAAGGGCCAATAGTTTTTTTGTTTGTTTTTTAGATAGACAGCCCAATGGCAGCCCAATACTTACCCCAAAAAATAGATAGGCAGCCCAATAGATTTGTATTTGTTTAAAGAACAAATCTTCTAAAACAATCCTCACATCTTCCAATAGATAGGCAACAACCCTCTCTTTGTCGTCTCCAGCAGCCTGCAGCAACTCCACTTTTCTAACATTTTTTGTAAGTGTAATTAACCAATTATTTTATTTCGTTGGTTGAGAATGGATTTGATTGACAATGGTTTTGAAATTTTGTCTTTATGCAACAAATCTTATGTTGCTCTTAGTTTTTTTGTGATGATGCCTTGTTCAATGTTCTATATTGCTCTTAGTTTTTGAATTTTGAAGGAGTTTTCTTAGACTTATATGATATATAAAAATAATGAAAGCCTAAATAAAAATTATTGAGGATATATATAAAAACCCTAATATTTAAAATTATTGTGAATATACTTTGGTTTAATATTAAATAGGATTATTTTTTTTTTTTTTTTTAAAAATTAGGTTATAAATAATGGAACCTCCACCACTCAAAAAAGGAAAAACCCTTTTCTCATTCTATCAATCAAAACAGAAGTCTAGTAGTACAACATCTAATATTGTTGAAACCTCATTTTTTGATGTGCAACCGCCTTTCACACCTCAAGCAGATAAACCAAGCAAATTTGATTCAATTGTTATTGAAAATTGATCTAGATTCTGTAATCAATGAATTCGAATTTTTAAAGACTCATCGAGCACAACTTAGTTAAATTGTTTCTAATCAATAAATTTAGATATTAATCTAGATAATATTATTAAATTCTCTTTTTTCTTATGTGGTTATACTTAAAATATATTGTATAATTTTACCTTAATATTAGCCCACCCCATTGACAAATCCCGGGTCCGCCCTTGCACCCACCCACACCCAATATTTGTGCCCGTGTCCATGTAACATAGGACAAAATTATAAATAGAGCAACCAGTTTTTATTATAAAACTTCTTTAAGATACTTGTCTGGTACCCTAGCTTTCTAAGAATTCCAAAGAAGGTCCTCTACATTTGCTATGACGCACTTAAGGTTTAGTGCATACTAACATCATTAGCTTGGAAGGCTAGGGGATGTATGCGACATCGATTCAACATTTTTAGCATCTCTAATTTAAAACAGAATAAGAAACTTTGGCTAATTTTACAGTTCCAAATATCAAGTGGGATCATACTAAGTGTTTTCTTTTCTCACATTCACTAAAGTTCTATCTCACAATATATTATTGGAATTTGGATGCAGAAAGTACTATGGTTGAAAAGCAACTTTTATCATTTCTCTAACTGAACCCTCATGGCTATTAAGGCCAAAAAAACAAAAACAGAAAAGAATGTCCATGCCACTTTTAACCCATTGCTTGGTATTTCATGTATCAGCAGTCACAGACATGAGTAGAAATTTGTATTTCTAACCTAAATTTCAAGAGCTAATGGAAGAGTCTGAGTTGGTCCAAAGGATTTTATGGTCTTAAATGTAATATGATTTATGGATGTTTTCACCAGTAAAACACATGCTCTAGATTCTTCATTATCAATTTGAACTGGATGTGAAGCACAATTAATGCTTATTTTTTATCCAGTTTTCTAAGGTAAATTTTCATTAATACTGCTTAAGCTTACCAAAGTTGACAATATACTTTCACCCTTGGAGTGCAAGCAGGTTTCAGTAGTGATATATACTAGTACTTGATTTCAAGCCCTAACCATGTTGCAATGCCCTATTTTGTATATGCATTTGCATTGTTTAATAGTTTCTCAACTGTATTGTGGAATCTTCACACCACATACTTTCTATCCATTGCAGATGCGAAAATGACGCACCATTTCAGATGGGCAACGTTGTAGTAAATGAGAAGGCAAAAGGTTTGGGCATTGAGTTCACTCCATTAGAGGTGACCCTAAAGGATACTGTTGAAAGCCTGAAGGAGAAAAACTTTGTTGCTCTTTGAATCATAGTATTGACTAGCAAGACAAGCAAACAAATATGAAAGGATTATGTTCTATCCTATAGTGTTCTGGTTTTGAATTCCATATATGCTGCCCATTTGCTAGTACTGTCTTGTCCTCTTGTAATGCATAATTTAGCACTGGCAAAAACATCGTACATGTCAGCGACTTGTGTTTTGTAAATTTGTTTCTATATTTGATTATTTGAGAAAAAATGTTGTGCATTAATTTCCCTTCATTGGTTTCATGCAAATGAATTTCGTGAAGTTGCCAATTGCAGTTGTAAGTGGAAATATTGGCATGTACTGATTAAATATATGGTAATTGGATCTGATGGGAGTTTTTTTATTGGGTTATTTGTTATTGGAAAGCTTCATCACTTGTAACATTTCTTGAAAGATTAGACCTCGACCTTCCCTTTGAGTATTCACCCAAAAAAGACTTTACCTTTGATTATTTAAAGAGTAATGTTGTTAACACCCCACTTATTACTTTGGACTCCCTAATTTTTAACTTTTTTTTATTATGATAATAACCTCAAATGAAAATACTAAAAGTGGACATCAATTATTTTGAGACACCCCATCTCACAATCAAGTTCGCACACCTACTTAATCATAAGTTAGGGTTTATGAGAGCACCAACCTCTATCACCACCCACACATTTGAAAACCTTCCAAACTTACCCACCATCAAAACCTTGAGAACTCTCCATTGGCAATAGTGGCAACCATTCGATTATATACACTTCTCCGACATTGTCAACCTTGAGAACCCTTCAGCGGCAACCACTCGATTATACACACTTCTCCGGCAATGATAAGAAGTGGAAGTTTTTTCGCAAACCACAATTCCATGAGATGAATAGAGTGCAACAATATAAGCTCAACGGAGGTTCATAGTTTGGATATTGTTCGGAGGTTCATAGTTTGGATATTGTTCGCAGCTCGGAGAAGGTTAACCTTGTAATAGTAAGTTTCTTCAAAAACATAGACAAAAATGGTGAAAACAATTTGACTTCAAAAATACGCACGAGTTTAGGTTTTTCAATGTTCGGGAACACAGGGTTGAACATCAGTCATTTGTACAGCAACATAGGCTTGGACATAGGTTATTTGTTTGGGAACACAAGTCCGAACAAGAGAATTTCTTAAAGTTTGATGGGTCAAACTTGTGCACATACGCAGGAGTTCACGTTTTCTAAGTTTCAGGAACACAAGGCCGAACATCAGTCATTTGTTCGGCAACACAGGCCCGAACATAGGCTATTTGTTCGGGAACACAAGTCTGAATAAGGAATTTTCTTAAAGTTTGATGGATCAAGAGAGAGAAAGATATTGCCGTGAAGCTTGTGAAGATGAGTTTTAGATCAACAAAGAAACTCCTCTTCACTTGCGAAACTTGTCTTTCTTCCTATGAGATTCACTGTGAGAGAGAGCGACAATGATACCATTGTGAGAGTGAGAAACGTGATCGACAAAGAGATTTCCAAGGTGAAGTTCAAATTTGAACTTTTAGGGGTTTTGGAGATGAATGGTTTTTGAGGGTGTGTTGAGAGGTGTGCATTTTAGTGGGTGTGAAATTTTTAGAAGGATAATTTTGGCATTATTTAGGTGGAGGAAAGAAATTTTAAGGGTTTTGAAATTTATAAGTAGGGATCTAAAGAAATAGAGGGTCTAAAGTAATAAGTAGAGTGCTAATAACAGCACTCTATTTAAATGTTGACAAGTTGATAATTTCATTGAAGATCTCTTTCTTGGAACTAGATCAAGAGCAATACATTGGACTGAGCACACATTTAAGGTGAGAAAGACATGAAAGGGAGACACTAATGACAGTATCAATTGCTGCAGCCTGCTTGTGTCACTTTTGTATGCATGGCATATTCTATGGCCTTGTTCATTTTTACTGAGGCCAGTCCAGCTTTGTCTATAGCATTGTTCATTATGTCCCTGGTCTTAGGGTTTCCATGACAGAAAGGTCCTTAAAACTTCTTCCTAATGTTTTGATCACAAATAATTTTTACACCTTACAACAAAATGAAAGCTCATATTTCATAAGGCAGTATGGTGCTCATTCCACAATAATACAATAAATAAAACATGAAATGAAGAAAGCAAATCTTTTAAGGATATGAAACCCAATTCATGTCAACAAAACCATCATTAATTACTTTAGGACACAGCATTTGTAAAATCTTATTTTTATTGTGTTAGGTTAAAACTGAGATACACTAAAGTAAAGAGATCAGGAAAGCTTCATGTGTTTGTATCCAAAGATAACAATAGAATCAGTATGGACACTGTAAAAAATAATTTCCTACTTCTCTAATTTTACATTTTACATAGATCACGAGAATTCTATATTCACTGTGGCATTCTTCTTTAAGCTATTGCCGCACTTACCTTGACGATCAACTCTTGACAGATGCTCCAATGGTTGTCGGGTGCATTAGGTAAGGTTGAGGAACATATCCCTCTTTTCTCATCTCTAGAAGAAGATTCTTCAACAATAGATATATATTGGCAGACCGAGGGTGGCTTTTGTCTTCGGCAACAAACATATGGGTAGCATTGTTCAGCTCAATCCAGCTATAACCAGGTACCTTCTGCACACCTCTATCCTTCATCATGCTTCGTGTTTTGAGGACACTCTCCCACTTTCCAGCATTAGCTTGTAGATTTGATAGCAATACATAGTAGCCTGAATTTTGTGGGTCCAATTCAAAAAGGTGTCTCGAAGCCAGTTCAGCAAGCTCAACATTACCATGAACCCGACACGCTCCAAGAAGTGTCCCCCAAACACCCGCATCTGCATCAAAGGGCATGCTCGTTATGATCTTAAATGCTTCGTCTAAACGACCAGCTCGCCCAAACAAATCAACCATACATGCATAGTGCTCTAACCGAGCTTCAATTCCGTACTCCTCGGTCATGCACTCAAAGTAGCTTTTTCCTTCATCGACTTGGCCAGCATGACCACAAGCAGATATTATGGCTAGAAAAGTGACATGGTCGGGCTGAAACCCTTCTTTCATCATTTCATGGAATAGATCAAGAGACTCCTTCAGGTGACCATGATTCCCATAAGCAGCAATGATACTATTCCACGAAACTTCATTCTTCCCTTTCATCGTCTCAAAAACACAGCGTGCTAGGTCCAAGTTTCCACATTTAGCATACATGTCTATTAGCGCACTTTCAGCGAAAAGATCAGAGGTTAACACACCTCTTATCATGAAACCATGAATCTCTTTTCCATAGCGGAGTGCTGGTACATTCGCACAAGCAGAAAGTGCAGCCGATATGCTGACAGCGTCATATTTAACTCCTTCTATACCCATTTGGCGGAAAAGATCAATGGCCTCATCAGGTTTGCCATTCTGGGAACAGCTCGTGATAATTGAGTTCCAACAAACAACGTCCTTTTCTTCTGTTCTTGTGAAAATTTTGTGAGCGAGATCAAGTCTTCCACATTTGGCATACATATCTGTGATAGCACTTCTCACATAACACCTTGCCTCTAAGCTGTTCTTGAGGATGTAACAATGTAACTCTTTACCCAGCTTCAGAGCAGCCAAACCAGAACAAGCAGGTATAACACTTGCCAGAGTAACTGCATTGGGTCTCATTTGCTCATGAAGCAACAACCGGAATATTTTTAAAGCATCCATATTCATTCCATTAAGCACATACCCTGAAATCATCGCCGAGCAAATTACAATATCTATTGCAGTGCCATGGTTGAAAACATTGCATGCCATCTTCACATCCCTGCACTTGAAGTATATATCAATAAGTGCACTCTTCAAAAACACATCCAAAGGCACACCATGCCTTACGATATAACCATGAATTTCCTTACCCATGTTTAAATTTGCTGATTCAGAAATCGATGGAAGAAAACTTGCAAAAGTGATTTTGTCCGGTTTGAAAGTAGAGGATATCATTTCACGAAACAAATCTGAAGCCTCACACATAAACCCATTTTGCACATACCCTCCAATCATCCCATTCCAAGCCACCATATCAGGTTGTGGCATAGCATCAAACAAATTGCGTGCATCAGATAAGCAACGGCATTTCGCATACATGGTAAGCAACGTGTTGGCCACCGGAGAATCCATCTCCAGGCCACATCTAACAACAAGCCCATGAAGCTGAGTACCAAATTTAATAATTCCTTCCGAGGCACAGACTGACAGAACACAAGCATATGTCACTGAATTAGGCCTAATTTCAGTGTTTCTCATTTCCATAAACAACCCAATAACATTACCTGAGTCGGCATTTTTCACATAACCATTAAGCATTACATTCCACAAAACACTATCTCTCTCAGGCATTTTATCAAACAAGCAACGAGCATCATCAATACAACCATTATCAGAGTAAAATTTCGTCAAAGAACTACCCACAAACACATCTGTCTCAAAACCCATCAACCAAATCATTTTATGAATCGATTTGGTCAAATGGACAGCATTCAAACCACCACAAGCCTTGAGTAAACAAGGAAAAGTGAATTTATCAGGACAACTTCCAAAACTCAACATCTTAAAGAAAAACAACAATGCAAATTCAAACCAACCCATCATAGTAAGCCCTCTAATCATCCAATTCCAAGGCGAGGCATATGACAAGTCAAGCTGATAAAACAAGTTATTGGCGTCTTTGAAGCGATCACAAAAAATATAGACACCCAAAACTTTTGTACCAACCAAACCCACATTGCAAAGTCCATTGACAATGATGTGGGCATGAACTTGTTGGCCATGTTTAAGCACAGAGTGGTCTGGACAAGCTAGCACGATAGATTTCAGTTTGGCCGCAAAAGTGTCCTCAGTGTTTGGGGAGAACCCAAATGGTTTTGTTGTTGTTGTGTTAATGCTTGGGATTTTTGCTTGGATGGAAGAGTTGGAACCACCCAATAAAGCAATGTGTGAAAAAGTTCTGATAAATGTTGGAGATAGATGTTTGTGATACATTGTGACTAAAATAATGCATCTTTGTGCATTTTACATTGAATTCTCTTTCAAACAATGGCAATTAATAATCTTTTTACGGGCTTCCAATTCCAAAAACTGAGTTCAGACCAATCGGTGCAGCAATCGATGATCTCTGCTTCAAAAACAATGGCAATCTTTTCCTCAGCTTCAATGAACTGAGAGTTCCAACCGATCAGTTTTCTATTGTTTTTCCAGATCTTGAGCGAAGAAGATAACATGTTCTGATTTTTCAATTGATCACTTGACTTGTGATCTCCCAAAATTCACCAATTGTTTTATTTAATTTAATTTTAAATTTAGATAAAAAGTTTGATGGGATATGAATCATCCTAATTATTTCATTGAATTTTTTTTCAATTTTTTTTTCACCTTTTAATTTTTTTTCCTTTAAAATTGATGAAAAAGTTCATGTCCAATGTAATATTTTTTTAAATGGGTAAATTACATTTTGTCCTTTTATTTTTGATTATTTTTTTTATGTTAACACGTAAAGTTTGTTTGTTAGTTTTTTTTTTTTTTTTTTTTTTCACTTTGACTCTTCATATTTAAAATTTTTCTAATTTACTTCTAAATTTAGCTTCTGTTTGAAATTAGACATAAAGTGTCACGATAACTATCGCATAATATAAAAAATATATATTATTATATTGATATTTGAGTTTGTGTTAAAGATGTGAAGTATATAAAATACAATATTTTTATGCCATGTAACTTTCAATGTGTTATTTTATGTCTATTTTTTAACAAAAATTAATTTTAAGAGTAAATTAAAAAAAACTTGAATCATGAAAGGGCAACAAAAAAAAAAAAAACTTTAAGAGCCAAAATAAAAAAGTTATCAAATATAAAAGAAACAAAATATAATTTATTCTTTTTTAGTTTTTGTCAAATTCAAATTTAATAAGTTGCAACTCGCTTACATGAAATCAGAATCGCTAGTAATCGCCGGTCAACCAGACGGTAGTGAATTCGTAAAGAATGAAAGAAAATGCGAAAAGATTGAAGACGAACAAGTAGCTTAGTAATCATTTGTTTGGATTTATCAGTCATGTTGGTTGCCCAAGAAAATGCTTTGATGTATTACTGCCAAGAGTTTTGATTTTTTTATATATTTAGAAAAAATAATTTCCAAGGGTATTAAGTTGGGTGCCCTAATACAATCTAACTAACGCTTATTAGGTGAGTTCAAATTTTTTTCAAAACCACTAGGTTGAGTCACAACCTATAAGTTGGTTGATAATAATCGATTCATTGCATAAAGCTAAGATCATTTCTGATTTGCGATGCATGTCTCACACTCCCAAGAACAAAAAAAAAAAAAAAATCAAAATCTAACACAACAGTTGGCGACTATGTTAGGAATATAGAGGCTTTCAACTTTTCATTTGCAAATCAATCTCCATCTTTGATCAACTAATTCTTTATCTTGTCTTACTAGCATTTTTGTTTTGTAGGTTGTCTTTTCCTTTTCATTTACTACTTTTTATTTATGAATGTTATAATGAAGAGTAATTATTGGGTGCTCCTAGAGCACGGCCACGTGGTGCTCCAAGAGTATTGTGATTAGTGAAGAAAGTGAAATTTATGCTTTTGTGTTGGGTGAAGAGATATAATATATGATGATTAGTGAAGAGTAGAAGCATGTGGCGTTCCAAGAGTATCCAATAATTTTTCTGTAATGAAAAGCTAATGAGAAGAATTACCCATGCAGGAGTGAATGTATGATAGGGTGAATGTATGTGCATGAGTGCAAATGCTAACATAAAATAGTCATTTTGGTGCATCCCCTTCCCTCGCTTTCATAAGCAAAATAAAATGAAGCATACACTTGACAATGGATGGAGCATGCTTGTTGATATATAAGTTCTTGGACAACTGCTTATCATCCTACTAAGTTAGAAAGGATATTTAAGTAGGGCTACCATCAAAGGCCTTAGTAAGTAAGGCTACCCATGAAAGGCCTTTGTTAGATACTGGTAATTCTAATTTTACTCTGCTCGAATCAACAACTTATGAATGTCGGTTGTAGGTTTGAAATTTTGGAAACTGAACCTTTTTAGGATTGCATTAGTCAACTCTAAAGCTCATATAGCATGTAGAATTTATTGAAGCGTTGGCCAAATCATGATACTGACTAGTACGTCTCGCCATGAATTTCAAAAACAAGCCAACCTTCTAGAGGAAGTGATACACCAATCACCTTACGGTCTCTTACTAACACCATTTTCCTGTTGCACCTCCCGCAAGGAAATAAATGGATCACAAGAAAGAAACCAAAAAAAGAATGGGAACTGAACAACTTGAGCAAGCCATCAGTTATAGTGAGCAAGCAACTTGTATTGCTAAAATAGCTAAGGCAACTTGAGCGGTTGGACTATGTATTTTGCTAATGTGTCTTGTTAAGATAAAAAAACACAACTAGATCATTTTCAAAAAACCATGGCAAAGGATCCTTATTTAGGGATGGTCACTGGTCGTGTTTGGAGAGGATTTGTAATAATCTACCCCCGCCCCGTTTCATGTCGTGTGCAAGGCAAAGCGGGGAGTGGCGGTAGCAGGGCGGGAGACAAGTTTTTCTACAAGTGGAAAAATAAAAATATTAATAAAAATTATAGTATATTATGAATAATAATTTATACTTAACAAGAATTATAACAAATCAAATAGAAAATAAATTATTAAAAATTAATATTAAGTATAATATTCTAGTATTTTAATTTTATTATAATGAAAAAAAATAGATTATATATGTTACATATATTTGATAAATATAATTGGTGAGGGTCAAGTAGAACAGTCCCTGCCCCACTTCCTCAATAAGGCAGGAAAAACTTGTGCGGGGCAGCACAAGGCGGGAAAAGATGCACATCCCCGTCCTTATCCTTTATATGTTCCCATTATGAGTATAACATATTTTAGGTCCTATAAGCATGAAATTCTTATCAATTGAAAATGGAATGCTTTCATACTCAACATTCCACTACAAGGATAAGGTTTTGAAAGGATAAACAGAGATATTAATCCTGACTTTTCCAACATAGATTGTTCAAAATGTACCTTCACTGTTGATTAGTAAATTTCTCACACGTAAAGCTGAAGACTCAGTCCGCCAACACGGCCATGGCATTAATTGTCCGAAAAGTATCATCATGTCAGAAATTCAGCTCTAAAGTGAAATTCAAGTTAATTTGATTGCTTATACATGATGACAGTAAGAAAGATTACAAATCTTCCTGTTAATATATGAAACATATATATTATATGATATTATTCTTTGCAAATATTCTATTGTATCTCTTCCATATTTAGATTATAGGCTCCTCCCTATTAGGTATATTCAATCTGTACCTTATTCTTTCCTTTCTATAGCACTCCTACGTAGTGTTATATATATCCATAGCTTTGTATGGTTTAGTACATCAATTGAATACAATTCTCTCTCTTTTCTCTCTCTCTCTCTTATTTTGTCATATGATTATTCTGTTTTCATAGTATCAGAGCCAAGGGTGAAAGTCCTTGATCCTCTTTCTTAATTCTGGCAGTACACAAACACTGCCCGCACAATGTCTCTATTCTTCTAAACCTGCCCACTAACCAAAATTGTCGAAATCAACTCCTGAATACATCAAACTCCTTTCATTCTTAGGAGTGCAATGGTACAAAAACCAAGGAAAGCTGAAGCCTCACGCACCCCCTCGCAGCGCCTAATCTTTCGCGCGTAATTCAACCCACAGCATGCACCAGCACGCGCCTCCTTAGCGCTCATGCATCCTTCTTCGCTGACGTCATCTCTAACGTCAACCCTACGTATGATACCCCTGAATTTTGTAAATTCCTTTAAGACCCTTACCTTTGGGTTGTTTCAATGAAAACCCTTGATTCCTCGTTTACTTACAATTTTAACCCTATAATTGAGAATTCGTCATGATCAGAACCATACGAACCTTAATCGATCCTGATAACTTATGAATCATTTCTAATACCCTAATAATAATTAATTAACTCCCTAATTATAGAATAGTTACTCAAAACCCTAGATTTTCAATTCTCATTAAGTTCGTTCAACTGATCGTCTTTTAATTTAAAAAAACAAAAAAAAAAGTTAAACTGAATTGTTTTCCCTAACTCTAATTTAATTAAATTCCACACTTAAATAAATATTCTAATTAAGCTCAAGCCCTCACATTTTATTTTAATTGCACATCAACCGCAAATTAAGCCTAACCCTAATTAGTTCATGTTTTAATACACAATTAGGGCCCTAATCACCCCCTCATTCCATTAGATCCTAACTAAATCCAAGACTATTCAATTCATTTGAAATCAATGGGCATTTTGGACATTTTACAACAAAATTCCTATAAATACACCACTACCCTCCACACATTTGCACATCAAACACCACACACACACACACTCACATGGCATAGAGAGAGAGGAAGAGGAGAAGAAGAAAGAGCTTTGGTGGTGAAGGAGGGAAAATAGAAGAATTCTTGCACAACCTTTTCCATAGGCATTCAAGTAAGGCACAACACAACCCTCTCTTTATTTTCTCATTCAAATACATGATCTTAGAGGTTTAATGTATCATTTTCAGATGTGTATTCATAGTGTTCTTGTGTTTGAATAAAATAATTAGTCTTGTTTCTTTCCTTCATTGTATTTTCACTTAATGGAAGCAAAACTATCTTTTCTGCCCACTTCTCACATTATTTCCAAAGGCATACCTTCATTCTAAAAATCTGAGTTATTTATATACTACTTAGAATGTTTTAATCATAAGAGAAGTAGAACATTACTCCTAGCTGCCCTCTTTTTCTATTACTCTTCTTATTTCAAGTTTTGTGCAAGAAAAACTAGTATTTTAAGCCCACTTTCAACAATTCTAGAAAAATGCAGAAACATCCTCTTGATCTCATTTTTATGTAAAAACTTTCCTTAAAGTGTTATCTTTAAACGAAAAATGGTTTTATCAAAAAAGAGTGAGTGGTTTAAGAGAAAAATCCTATTTCCATAATAGTCAACAAATTTGGACAATGCTAGAGTATTTCTTTAATAACTAAAAATCTAGAAAAGCTATCCCATTTTCGAAAGATGATTTAGAGACTACATAAAATTCTCTACAAATATAGAAAGGCCGACTTGGGAAAATCTAGAAATGTCTCTTAGATTGATATCTTTAAAGTGTGTCTAATTTGGAAATTTATATTTGTTGATGATTTGATACTTTTAATTTCACGAATATGATTCTTATCTCTTGTTTGGGCCATAATATGATATTTAAAATTTTGTGCCTATATTTCTTTACCATGGTGTTTTGATGATGTTCATACTTGTACAGAAATTATTGTCACAATAGCTTGTTCTAAACTTAACTTAAAATATCTAACTCATGGGGAAACTAAACATGGTTATCAGAATCCCGATCCGGATCTTACGATCCTACGATCTTACGATCCATTTGAGTACAATCGATCCGGATCATGTAAAAAACTCTTTGTAGATAGGATCTTTCGATCCTAGTAGTGGGATCTTATAGGATCGTGGAATCCCGATCCGAATCTGATCCTATCCGATCCAATTTATAAGCCTTGTTTTGTATTGTATGACATATTTTGTTGTAAATTTTATGTTTGTTGTCTAAATACCAATTTATGTCGTCAAAATAAATATTAAAAATTAAGTAGTATTGAATCAAATAGACTAAGAAAAACAAACTAGGAAACAAACATTCAAATATTGCGGTAATTTAAGAAAATTAAATAGTTGGAAAAACATACTTAGTTTTAGCGGAGTCTAAGAAGGGTAAGATGATTGCAACTTTATCCTAATTTTTGGAGAAATTATTTTTATGACTCGAATCCACTCCACTAGGGATGCTAACGACAAACCTTATCATTCGACTAAGCTACTCTTTTAGGTTCTTAATCTATTGTCATTTCCAATATTGTTAAATATTTTTTCTTCACTTTTTATGCATTATTGTACATTGTAAAGTATTTTGTTATAGAATTCTTCTTCTTCTTCACCTTCTTTTTTGATAAAATACAGAACTTTTACCGTCGGGTTTTCTATTGCATAATATTATATGTACATTTTACATGGAGTATTATATTTTTCACAATATCTTCACTTCTTTTTAATAGAATATAAGTTCATTTTGTGTATACTTTATAAGAAATATTTATTTAAATTAAATTATTATGTAATTTATCTTTTTCGGTAGGATCTTACGATCCTCGATCCGATTCTACGATCCGATCCTATAAACACCTCCAACGATCCAATGTAGGATCCCGATTTTAACAACCTTGAAACTAAATAGGGTGGTGTTGGATTTTCGAACACTTGAATAATGATGAGATGGTAATGTGTTAAGTATGAATTGATGAGACATATTCCCTAATTGAAAGAAAAGTCCTATGCAAGTAGTTGTTTCGAAACCCTTGAATGGACCGATTGTGTTTAAACCTTAGGTATTTATGACGGATAAGGTTGGAGGAGATTATGGACAAGACCCTTATTTTTGTCATCTCTTTTGAGGTCCTCGTTGGTGCTACGTAGTACATAACCATTGTAGGCATCCGGGATAAAGTCTGCAAAGCTACAAAAAAGGGGACATACTGAATAATCCGAGTCTAATTCTTATGATTGGGAGGATGAAATCTCTTTGGAAGATTTCTAGATTACTAACATCTAACCTTGTAATCATTTGTTATTGACTTGAATATCATATGCTTCATTACTTGTTTGTTATAATTGTGATTATGTATTGGATTTGGAAAAAATGACGGGGCGTGTTTGATTTTACTGGGCACTCCAAGCTCATGGCGTTTTATGTCAGGTATTGATGAAATTTATGCAGACAATGGCGAAGTAGAAACATTTGAAGACATATGACTATCCTAGAAGAATTAAGAATTAGTAATCATGTTTTGAGATTGTAAATGTTAAAACTCTTATCGTAATTAAGATACGATCTTGTAACTATTATTTTACTTATATATGCATATATTTTTTGTGAACTTATCCTTATCCTTCCGTTAACTTATGTAGACTTTGTGTTAATACCTTGTTAAGATCTAAAAAAAAAAAAAAAAAAAAAAAAAAAAAAGTAGCTTTGCTATTTAAGGAGATTGGACTTTGAAGGAAGACTATATTGACTCCTTCGATCTTTCCTATGATCTTACTTAGTTACTAACCAAAGAACTCATTAGTGACATTTCCTAGACTTGTAACCTGTATTTATTTGTTAATATATTCCTGATGTTCCTGATTTTTGGGTGTCACACTACGCGTCAGCACACCATCCGCCCAGCTCACCTAAGTCGCGCGCCTCTCTCAGCTTTACCTATCTAGCCTCTGTTTCATTTATTTACTTATATAACAAACCAAAACAAAAACAAATATATATATATATATATATATTATCTTATTTTTCTCCACCTTTTGCTTTCTATGGATCGTTTTGACATGGCCCAACCAATTTCCTTCAGTCTTGATGGTTCTAATTACACCGTTTAGGCTCAAGCCATGTCTAGTTCTCTCAAAGGAAAGAAGAAGTGGCATCTTGTCACTAGAGATACTGTCAAACCTGTCAAGAATACTGATGAACTTGTCTTTAAATATGAAGAACGACTTGATGATTGGAGTAGTAAAAACCATTAAGTCATCACATGGTGCCGCAACACTTCCATTGTCTCCATCAATCTTTAATTTGGGAGTTTTGACACAACCAAGGAAATATGGGATTTCCTAAAGATTCATTATAGTTCACTAACATCAACTTCTTAGCCAACTTCATCACATGCGCCAAGAGTTTAGTTGGTCTATCAATGTTTTTCTCTCCCAGATGTATGTCGTTTGGGATCAATTGTCTCTGTATGAACCTGAATGGAAATGCAAGGAAAATGCTAGTCAATTCTCCATATATTGAAATGAACAACTATTGATCTCCCTTTTGATGGCTCTTCGGGATTATTTCAAACATGTTCATGCTTCTCTTCTACACCGTCATCTGCTTCCAACCTTGGAACATGCCATCTCCAAGCTCATTTTTTAAGAAACTTGTCTTGGCTCTCGCAAAACTTCATAACTTCACAATGTTCTTGTAACTTCTCATCAGTCTAGCAAATTGTCCATTGCACAATCATGTACTCATTGTCATAGTTTTGACCAAGTTTACTTACATGTCCAATCCGAATTTGTAAGTGGTGTAACAAGACTGGTCCTAGCCATTATCAGAGTGGCTGCTTCAAAAATCCCAACCACCAACCACATGATAGTCGTTCCAAAATAGATCAATATCAATCCCATCACCACTATCAGCCCGCTGCACATTCTCATTCTTCTACTACTACTGCTATTGTTGCCACTACTACTCTGTCCTCCTCCTGTGTTGCCCATCTTGAGCCCAACCATGCATTCACCCTTCACGACATTGAATTCATAGTCAAACAAGTTCTCTCTACTTCTGGTCCACACTCTACTACTCTTCGTCGCCTCAAGTACCTCCTCATGGTTCTTTGATTTTGCTTGTTGTAATTATATGACATCTGATTCTACTATTTTCTTTTCTACCATGTCTACTTCTAATATTCGTGCCATGTACATTACTGATGGATCTCCTATGTATGTTAGCTATATAGGCCATGTTTATACTTTTGTTGTTTCCATTCCTAGCACTTACTTAATTCTTCATCTTACTCTCAACCTCATTTCTATTGGTTAACTTTATGATCTTGGTTGGTCTTACTGTTCTTTTTTCTTCCTCTAGTTCTATTGTGTAGAACCGCCAAACGGGAAAAACTCTTGGGATTGGCCATAAAAATGGGCATCTATGCCAGCTCAATCATTTTCACATTCCATCTCAACTCTCTCCTTTTACATTTGTTGTCTTCTTCTCCACCAATTGTACTCTCGACCTTTGGCATTCCTATCTAGGCCACGTGTCATTTAGTCATTTACGAAGTTTAGTGTCAAGCGGTTAGTTAGGTCATGTTACAAATAATTCAGAAAATTGTTTATCTTGTCAGCTTGCCAAACAACCATCTTTTACCATTTAATAAAAGTGTTTCAATGTCACATGCACCTTTTGATCCCATCCATTCTGATGTGTGGGGGCCCTCACCACTTTCTACCATTGGGGGATCTAAGTATTTTGTAATTTTTCGTGGATGATTTTACTTGATTTACATGGTTATTTTTAATGAAAAATCGTTCTGAATTATAACAATACTGCTATGATTTTGCCAATATGGTCAAGACATAATTTTCTTGCACCATAAAATTTTTCTTATTGACAATGCTCAAGAATATAAAGAAACCAATTTTTTAAAATTTCTCTATCAACATGGCACACACCCTCACTCCTCTTGTCCTAGCACCTCTCAACAGAGTGGTCGTGCCGAGTGCTAACATTGTCACCTTCTTGACACTATTCATGTTGTTTTAATATCTACCTCATGTTCAACGCATTTTTTGGGAGAGACAGTTATCACTGCTACTTACACTATTAATCATGTTTCCTCTCCCATCATCAATAATCAAACTCCATATAAGCGTCTCTATGGTAAGGCCCGGCTTATAATCAGCTTCATGTTTTTGGTTGTGCATGTTTTGTCGTATTACAGCCTCATGAACATAACAAATTAGAACCTCGAGCTCATCTTTGTTGTTTCTTAGGTATGGCATTGAACACAAAGGTTATCGTTTTTGGGATCTTATCTCTAAACTCCTTCGTGTCTCTAGACATGTCTTTTGGGAACACAAAATGTTATCCTCCATGTCTCCATTCCACAACTCTAATCCTCCCACTACACCTTTCTTTACTAATCCCTTTATTCCTTTATTTTCCGATGATGAGCTTGATATAGATAATGCTAATGAGCTTGCCAGAGGCCCGATCCCTTCTAGAGTCTAGCTCTTCTGATGGTCCTACATCTCCATCCCATGTTCCCAGTCCTTCTGTTACTAATCTTCCCATTGCTTTTGAAGTCCCTACATTCACTGATCATGTGAAGCTTCCCACTAAGTCCTCTACATCTCTTCACCACTCTATCCAGGTAAAAGAACCTTTTGTCCTACTTCGTGACTATGATTGTTATTCTACTAGTTTATCTCAACATGAACCTCACTCTTATCGTGAGGCTAGTACTAACCCACTTTGGCGACAAATAATGGCAGAAGAGTTACAAGCCTTGGACCAAACTGGCACATGGGATTTGGTTGACCTCCCCCTTAACGAGCCTTTGGTTAGTTGCAAATGGGTTTACAAGATTAAGACACATTCTAATGGGATTGTCAAACATTATAAAGCCCATCTAGTTGCTAAGGGCTTTACACAAGAGTATGGAATTGATTATGAAGAAAACTTTGCTCCGGTGGCTCGTCTCACCTTTGTTTGAAGTAGAGGTCATCAATGGGACTAATCGGGCTTACCCAGCCCACAACTATTGTGTCCACGTCCCATATATTAATGGATTTTTTTCGATTTTGACCAGTCAACAGGCTAGTATGGCCCAAGCTTATTTAAAAAAATATAAAATCACGTCCCACTCGTAAGCCCAAATCTTACAGGCCAAAATCAAACTGAACCAGGTTATACATTTTTTATTAGACTTATATTATTAAGTTCTACACATTTATTTTTTCTTTTTTCATAATTCATATGATCAAATAAATTAATACTATTAAAACAATCAAATTAAGGTATAAATTCACCAAATTAACAAATTATGACAATGACAATGTTATATATAAAATCTTGAGAGTTAGGAAGATATCACCAATCGCTGTCAAATTCAATTTTAACAAATTGTGTTTTGTGTTTTTTTTTTTTTTTTAAATACAATTTACATGGATAATATGGGCTGTCAAATGTTGTTGTTTTTTTAAATGGAACAGTATTGATTTTAATGGATTAAAATTGAATTTAACAATGTTATTTTTCTAGATTTACCCAGGTAGGTTTGTATGGGTTGGGTTCGTAGACAGGCTTCGGTTTCAAACCTTTGTTCAAAGCTCTAAATCATCTTCTATGGGATGGGATTGGATGGGCTGGGTAGTCAAGGGGGCTGGGATGAGTCATGGGACGAGTTGGACGAGTTGGGTAATACTAGATTTTTTGTCTGCGAGCCATTTGATGATCCCTAGTTCAAAGTTTACTTCTTGTTGCTGCCATTCAAAAATGGACATTATTTTAGATGGATGTCAAAAATGCCTTCTTGAATGGTTATTTTCAAGAGGAAGTCTATATACAACCACCTCCAAGATATCCTTACTTGCCTAATCAGATCTGTAAACTTCGAAAGACACTCTATGGACTCAAACAAGCTTCTCGTGCATGGTTTTCAAAGTTTAGTTCCACCATCCAGGCCCTTGGTTTCTCTTCCAGCTCTTATGATTCTGCTCTCTTTATCCGCAAATCTCAGCATGGTATTGTTCCTCTTCTTCTCTATGTAGATGATATGATTCTTGCCAGTAATGACGTTCACGAAATTTCTGTGCTCAAAAAGTCTCTTAGTGAACACTTTGAGATGAAGGATCTAGGTATTCTCAAATATTTCTTGGACCTTGAGATCTCCTCTAGCTCCGATTGCTATTATCTCTCTCAAGCCAAGTATGCTTTTGATCCTCTAGGAAAAGCTGGCCTCACTGATAACAAAACTGTCTCCCCTCCTCTCGAGCCTAATAGTTGCCTATCACCCCTAGATGGCACACCTCTTCCCAATGCCACCTTGTATCGACAGTTAGTGGGCAGTCTTGTTTATCTCACTATTACTCGACCTGACATTGCATATGTTGTCCACCCTGTTAGTCGAGTTTTGTCAGCTCCTTGATCTACACATTATGCTATTGTGCTCCGAATTCTTCGCTGTGTCAAAGGATCTTCATTTCATGGTCTCCAATACTCCTCTAGTTCTACACTCTCATTGCGTGCCTATTCAGATGCTGATTGGTCTGGTGATCTGACAGATCTTCACTGTACCACAAGATTCTGTTTCTTCTTGTGTCACTCTCTCATATGTTGGCGTAGCAAGAAACAAACCTTGGTCTCTCGCTCCAACACCAAATCCAAATATCGTGCTCTTGTTGATAACGCTTAGGAGCTCATTTAGCTTTGCTGGTTACTTTTAGATATAAGTGTTACTTCTTCCATTGCCACTTCTCTATACTATGACAATCGTAGTCCTATCCAAATTGCTCATAATGATATTTTCCATGATCAAACCAAACACATTGAGGTTGATTGTCATTTTGTTCGTCAACATGTTACTCAAGGCACTATTCATCTTCTTCCTATTTCTTTTGTTGATCAAATTGCTGACATCTTCAGCAAAACCCATCCACTAGGACGTTTTCAAAATTTGGTTTCCAAACTCAAGGCATTATTCTCTGTAAATATTCTATTGTATCTCTTTCATATTTAGATTATAGACTCCTCTCTATTAGGTATATTCAATCTTTACCTTTTTCTTCCCTTGCCCAACACTCGTACATAGCAAACATAGTTGTATATATACCCATAGTTTTGTGTTGTTAGTACATCAATTGAATACAATTCTCACTTTTCTCTTTCTCTTATTTTATCATATCATTATTCTGTTTTCACTTCCAGTAATTAGTCTCCTAATCTATCTACTTTATAATGATGCTCTTCTCTGCTTTTTTATAATCCAAATTAGAATGGATATTTCAAACACTACAAGCACTCGTTATGAGCACAAAACTATGCACACTATGGAAACAATTTCCAAGAGCATTTGAACCAAATGAGCCCAAACTAATACAGGGCCACTCCCATTCCATGGCTTGAATTCATTCAGTGTGCTAATCATAGTTTCAAGCAACATAAATTCATGAAGCAAGCAATGCCCAAATCGCAACTTTTTTCTACTACTTTCTAGAAATCAAGCAGGAAATAATAGAAAACAGTAGCTCCAAGTCTCACTCCACGGAGCCCGTTACTTTCATGTGTTTTTTCACCAATCCTGCTACGGACGCCCCTTAAAACCCCAATTTGACTACACTCGTGCTTTGCGGAGTGTCTCTAATCTTTTTGTTTTTTTCCACATATTGACTATATACTCTCTCCTTTTGGTCATACATGTAAATTCTAAAAGCAACACGGTCGTGCATTTACATCTATTCTATTATATAAAGTGTACAACTCAAGTTAGTGTAAATTGTCACTTTTTTCCATTCCCAAATTGCCCATATACAACTACCTCTATATAACTACCACAAAATTTGATTCTAATTGTCAAATCAAGATCAACCAGGACAAAAATAAATCATTTGGTCCAACTCTTCCCACAATCTATGCCACCATTTGAAAAGTGTGAACTTGATCTTTCACATGAGTTGCTATGGAACAAAAAGACCAAGCACAGACTAATTAGTTGGCCAGCCATTTGGCTTAAATAGTTGTCCTAAATCGTAGAAAGGATAGAGGTCTTGACCATCCTCCAGAAAATGACAGACTGTTGCCCGAGGGCCGGCAGCCCACCAACAGCAGAGACAATTTCAGGATTGGAAAAGATGATGCTAGAAATAAAGATTATTTATTGAGTTTGATGACAACTTTAGGTGAAATAAATAAATAATAAAAATAATAAAACCAACTGGTAACAAATATTATTTCCGTTTTCAAGTAACATGTGATGAGCCATCTTTCCAATGGAAAAGGACTTGGTAGTTCAAGAATTGAAGTTTAAAATACGCCTTGTAAGAGGGGATTGAAACTTAGCAAACCTCACCCACAGATTAAAATGCTATGCATCATTTCTGTAATGCCAACAATGGTAAATTAAATTGATAAAAAAATATTAATAAATAAAGGTGTAGCGCAAAATAATAGTGAATAACATAGATTTAAGGGTAAATTATACTGAACTCTCCTGAGATCTATAATAATTACAGAAACCTCTCTTGAAGTTTTTGAAATGACAATAACCTTCCTTGAGGTTCACTTTTCTATTTCACTTTCCCCCTTTTGTTTGTTGTCTGTTAATGATGCTAATAGAAGTTGCTAAGGTTAGCAAATATTTCCATTTCATTTCCTATTTTGCCCTTTTTTAATGTAGTGCAAATCAGAATAAAGAAGTTTAATACATCATAATTACAAAGGAATGCAAATCAGAATTACAAAGGAATGCAAGTGCAAAATGGATTTCAAGATTAGAGGCATCATAAGTCCAGCACGACAAAGATTTCAATGCTTGTCAAACATCAATCTGCATCCATCACAGCTAATTTGGATGTGAACTGCCTAATATGGTCTTCAGCTAATTTGGGTATGAACTACAAGCTCATCATGCCCATCACTGCATATCTTTCTGCTAATACAGTTTGCTCCAGCAGTAATCCTCAGCCACTGTTGCCACTACAATTGCAAACCACCACCATCTAATCACCCCCCAGAACTCCACTCTCTTCTCTCCATCTCCATAGGTGTTCGACAAAATGCCCCTATAGTGGCTGGACATTAGAAAAAAAAAATACAGAAAATGCCCAACCTCCTCCAAACTCTACCCCTCTCCACTGCGCACCATCACCTTCACACCAACATACCCATCTTGCACCACCACTATTACCACCAAAATCCAGCATCCACTACCAAAAATCTCACGCAACCCCACCACTCCAACCCTCACAATTACACCACCATAAGACCACCGCTGCAAATCCACCATCACAGATCCATAATCAATCTACAGTAAGCCCTCACAAATCCGTCAGACGTAGATGCACTGCAAATCGTGTGTGAGAGAGAGAGAGAGAGAGAGAGAAGTGAGATAGATCCGAAGCAACAGAGTTGCCACCAGCATAGTCATCATAGTCGATCGACCCATCACATTGCAACTATCACCGCCCACAGCCACCAATTCCCCTGTTTCTCTGTTTTCTTTCGATTTCTATAGTCTCAATCTCTTCCCAGTTCTTTGATTTCTACCATTTCTTCATAGGGGTTGATTGGTATAGAAAGGGATGGAGTGAAAAAAGGCAAAGATGAGCACATTGAGAAGAGATGAATACAGTGGGTGGAAAGAGTGACGAGTATGTGTAACAGTGTGAGAGGGTGGAGGGATACAGTCCTAGGGTCAAAAATGTAAAAAGACCTTTGTTAACGTTGGTTAGCTGACATCACTGACAAGGGAGGTCAGTGTTATTTCAAAAACCTCAAGGGAGGTTTTCATAATTATTATAAACCTCAGGAGAGGTCAGTGTAATTACCCTATTTAATAAAAGAAAATAATCTGGGAACAATCAATTTTACAGAAGGGATAATCTTATTTTGGATGCTTGACTTCCATCCTAATTGATCAGCCAAGCACACGAGTCTGGAAATATATTTCGACTTCATTTCTAAGATCTAAGAAAACTATGGTCTAATATGAACCTGCATTCATACGAGTTTTATGCAAATGATCACAAATGCAAAATCAAGCTCAAACCACCGACAAAAATACACCAAACAATGCCTCAATATCTAAAATAATAAATAATATACCAAGCCTGCTGGTTATTTAAAACAAAAGTTGCACTTGGCAGGGAAACGTTTAGTTGAAAACAATAATAAAAAATTTGAAAATTTCCTCAATGTGTAGACGTGCAAAAACTATTTTTACTCTTTCCGGCCAACTACCAAACAAAATTCCGGGCCTTTCATGCTATACTTGCATGTTTATCAAATATTGCTATGGGCAATTCAAACAGTCAAAATCATGATATAACATAACCAATTGTTACAAAACTACACTGGCAATCTCTGAAATGTCTTTTTCATGCATATACAAATCTGTTTCTGCTGATGTATTCTAACCCATCCATAACTTCAAAACTCTATCCCTTCCACCAGAGGCTACCTTCTCACCATCTGGACTCCAATCAACAGCAAAAACCTTTAAAAACAAAAAAAAAAACACAAAACCAAAACCAAAAAGTAAAATGATTAATTATAATCTTAATCTGAAAAAAAAAAAAGAATTTATTTGACTGAATAGTTTTTGCTGAGAAAATGTACCTCATCTGCATGGCCTGGCAGGTCTTGTTTCAACTTCTGTGTCCGGATGTCCCAAACCTGGAGAATAGACAGTTTTAATTTAAGTCAATTGCGTGTAGATATGTTCAAAGTAAATATATATATATACACACACTTGACAATGCACAGTTAATCCAATATAAGACAGCACAAAGACTCAAAAGGTTAAGGATCGAATGCATAGAATATTTCTTGACCATTAAAGGAAAAAAAAACAAATGCCATAAATTTTCAAATGAAATGTTTTTGATACAACAAATCAGATGAGGGCTTTGTTATTCTTAACAACAATATAACCTAACCCCAATAGAACGTGCAGAAACACATCAAATCAAACACCCCTTAACATTACCTTCAGTGTCGAGTCTTTGCTCCCACTTAAAAGAAGCCTACTGTCAGCAGACCAGCTACAGCACAACAGGAAATACAAGAATTAGCTGTTCAGAAATAGGATGGCATAAAGACACATAATAAAGACAATTCAAAACACAATAAAACCAATTCAAACCTTATTTGATAAACAGGCCCTACATGGCCACGAAAAGCAGCAACAAATTTTCCTGTAATACCATTCCATAACTTGACAGACTTATCAAATGACGCACTTGCTACCCATTGCCCATCAGGGGAAAAGTAAACATGGTTCACAAGCTGTAGAATGCACAAGTTGTGGTCAACTGCTGATCTTGAGGAAAAATACAGTGAAAATAGATATGTGACAAGTTTCAATGATCTCTTTATAAGATGTATGGTAGATACAACAGAGCAGATAGCTTTAATTTAAGAAATAATGCATTCTTGCAACAAGAAGTTGCCTTCAACATTCTATTCGTAATTCCTAAAACATGTGCAGGCCAAATTGTTTACATGAGACAGAGAGAGAGAGCGAGAGCGAGAGCGAGCGAGAGAGATGCTAAAAACATGCAGAGCAAGCAACTGATTGATCTGTCAGGAAGAAGGTTTCCACCTTAGCCACTAGTGTGCTAGCTATGTTTGAGCTCAGTATATGAGGCTAATTTGGAATAAAGACATCTATTTGTAAACAAGAAAGTAGCAGTAACCATCTTAAACAGGTCTGGATGTCAAGATCTAGGTTAGTTGGAAAGTTGACCTCATACAAAAACAATAGACACTCACCCATCTCATTCAATTTTAAATAGGTGAGGTTGAATCATTCTTTATATATTTTCAATTGCTATGCTCTAAGAAGTATGGATACAGACAGGAGAGATGGATAGGATACGATCCAAACATGTCAATACAGATATCTTCAAAAGCTTAGTACACAACATTCTCAAGGGCATGGACACTTTCCCTTTTTCTTTCTTTCTTTTTTTTTTTTTTTTTTTTTTTTTTTTTTTTTTTGGTAAGGCAGTTTTTAGAATAGAGGCATCAAAAGGAATGTTGTCCATGTTACAAATAGTGACATATTTTGATGTTAGATAGAATTTACATGAAACAAAAAATATATATATATTCTACATAATATACATGAAAATGTTCAACAATTTATTAATTTTTTATGTTACAAATACATCTACATTTTATTCTATCAAATTATAAAGAATTGATTTTCCAGATTCCATATATTAAAAAAAGTGTGGAGAAAGTCCTAATGTCATTTTGTGAAAGCTGTGTTCATAAAAAAGTTGGAACATTGTTTTTAGAAATCCTAAAATTAAAAAAAGCCTAAAGGAGGAAGGGTTAATGTGTATAAATCGATATTGTTTGATTTCAGCACGGCTCCCAAGTTAGTTTCTTCAATTAAAAGCAAGAGGAATAATTAAAAAGTATAAATCCATATTGTTTGGATTTCGATCATTGGGCCCCAAGTTATTTTCTTCAAACTCGTGATGAGTTTCATGTACATCTGAATGATAGAAGTGTGTCTCCACGTGTCCTAAATGAGTCCAGTTCTAAAAAATTTAAAAACTAATATGCTATGTTTGGATGCATGTCTAACAAGTGTCAAGGAGTGTCCAACACATGTTAGACATGGACACAGCATCTTCTTAGAATTGTCTAAGATTCTTAGGTTATGCTAGTGCCCATAATCTTAAGTTAATTTATTTTGAAGTATACACTAGCTCCAATATTATAATCTATAATTCTATATACAAAAATATGCTGTAATGCATAAACAATTGCTCAATCATATTTTGGAAGCAAAAACTAAGGTCCCAGCCACCTATATCTACCCCAGGATCACTATTCTAGTTGCTGCTTCAACCCCCCCCCCCCCCCCCCTCCTCCTCCTCTTCTCTAACTGATGCTCTGTGTGTGTGTGTGTGTGTGTGGTCTCTCTTTTTTTGTATGTTCACAGTGTTTCCTTTTAAGATTTTGCTTTAGCACCCATGTCCCTGTGTCTCTCTTCTCTCTCTTCTTTCTTTCCCCCTCTTTTTTTGTGTGTGTTCTACAGTGTTTCCTTTTAAGATTTTGCTTTAACACCCATGCTCCTGTCTCTCTCTTCTCAATTTATCGCTTGTCTTTATCTCCCCTCTGTGTTTCAGTGTATTCATATGAATGTGTATGTTGATTCAATCTGTCATAGATTGAAGTAATTATGAAGAAATCACAAATCTGAAACTCTCCTAGCCTCCTCTTCTGCATATGCTAATCACCAATGACCAAACCCTTTACTTCTATCTTATTTAAATTTTTTCCAACAATTTTTGGGGAAGTGTGCATGTGGGAGATTTTTTAGGTGGTCCAGTTATTATGATTTTTGTTTCTCAAAGAACTAGTTCATGGAAAATCAACCTGATTTCAACATGTTTCTTTGATCTTTGTCTTCTCTTTTATCTCCTATTATTCTTCTCATGGTTATTCTTCTTATTACGGTTCTTATAACTTATTAACAATAAACACTGTTTGCTGTCTCCAGCCTTTAAATATACTTTAAATAGCCCACAGAAATCCTGATTCTCTTCCTTATCCTACTCTATCAAAACCTCAACCATCTCCAACCAATTTATTTTCGAGCCCTAACCCTAATTTTCCACGCTGAATTTGGAAATTTCTGCATGACTTTCACAATACCAAGTCCTTCTCATCAATTTCTAGAGTAAGGAAGTATTACTGTAATCAAGCCAGGTTCTCAAATAATTTCAAGAAGTCAGACCAACACCATAGCTATGAGCCAGACTGAACAGGTGACTGGACCTTTCCTAGAGGTAAAGCAATTTCTAGCGAGTAGGAACACCACATGCTGCTTTAATAGGTGAAATGATGGCAGAATTTAGCTCTCTCATCAATCTTACCTATTCAACGGATGGGATCAGAATATAAATAATTTACCCATAGATGCTACTAGTGCAGCCAGTTAACCGACAGTAAAAAGGATAAGAGTTTTAAAATTCAGATATTGTATCTTCAACTAAAAGAATATATATATATATATAGATGTAACATCTGAAAGGGAGAAACATATGAAGGGCAGGTGGGAGGGGGAGAAGAATGCACAGCAGTGGGATTGGAAATCGGCCAGAGAAGAGGTGATGATATGTTATAAATGAAGAGAGAACAAAAGTCACATACTGTTATTGGCACAGAGTATGTATCTTCAACTAAAAGAACATATATATATGTGTGTGTAACATCTGAAAAGGAGCAACATATGAAGGGCAGGTGGGAGGGGGAGAAGAATGCACAGCAGTGGGATTGGAAATCGGCCAGAGAAGACGCAATGATATGTTATAAATGAAGAGAGAACAAAAATTACACACTGTTATTGGCAGACAGTGATGAACCACTGGGTGTGCAACTAGAGATGCAAACTAGCATAACGATCAATTATCAAATACTTGTACCTGCTGATGACCTGTCATACGAGTTTTGGGGTGTTTGCTAACAGCAGGTTCCCAAAGGAACATGGTGAAGTCATCAGACCCAGAAACCAATCTTTCAGGGGCGTTGCCTTTCATTTTGTTGTACCTTTCCAGAGCCACCTGTTGCACCAACAAGAGGCCATATAATCAGTCACAGAGAAAAATGAATTGTCAACTTTATAACAATGGTTGGATCACAGGACAACTTGAGCGGAGAGAACATCAAACCCATCCAGGTCAACTAATCCAACTTAGCTACACCCTCCAAATTTTGTATGCCGAGGATGTGTAATCTCTAGAGAGAAACTACAGAAGTCGAGACAATGACACCTCCTTGCCCCCTCCATTCTTCAGTTTTTGTGGTGTCCTATTAGAGCTTTTCAGATCGATTTGCTAGGGTTTCTAGTTTCTGGCTTACCTATTTGGCTTCCTTCAATTTGAAACATCAAAGTAGAATCTTTCATACTGTACAAAGGGAATCTCCCTCCTTCCAAGGATAAGTCCACGAAAACATCAATGAAATCAGGAAAAACCTGCGTAGCTAGAGATGGCAATTAGGGTCTGTGACACCCGACTGACCCGAACCCTATTAAAATTTGTTCCCCGCTCCCCGATCCGAAACCAAATGGGGACCACTGTGAACCCCTAAAACCCTACCCGAGCGGGGAACGGTTTTCGCAGCCCGAACCCAATCCCCGCTTTCCCATTATTTAAAGAATGCCCCCGACCCAATTCCTAGCCCCGATTCTCTTTTTCATTTTTTGCAATTCCATTTAGAAACAATTGAAAACTTTTTGAATAAAATATATAGAAAAATTAAGTTTGAAAGTATAAATTTGTAAACTTTTTCTATAAAATATATATTTATAAAAATTAAGCTTGACTATCAAATTACAAACAAATAATCCACTAAATATATATTTTAAACTTGACTATCAAAATAAATCATGCGCACTAATCCATTTGCTTATTTCTCAAATATATTCAAAATAAAATAACTCATCTATATCTAATGTTGTTGTTATGCAAGTATAACCTTATTCTTGTCCAACATCATCAAACAACAAAAATAAAATCCATCAATTGTCCAACTACATCACAAAGTTTCATAGTCTACCAAAAAAATAAAATTCAATAAGTGTCTAACCGCATCACAAGTTCCATAGTCCACCAAAACAAAACTAGATCTTAAATGAAAAAATGAAGTAGCAATAACAAAACTAGATTAACAAATAACATCATGCATTGCAGTCCAACAACCTACAAGCTCCAACAAGAAGTAGCAATTGTCCAACGACAACAAGTTCCAAAAGTAAGCAAGAAACTAAGCAAATACATGTGATGTCAACAAATGGGCAAAATGTTAATCCTCAAAATAACTTGTATTTATTAAAACAATTAAAAAACACATTTAACAGAATTATTAATATAAAATTCAATGTCACTCATCCATTTCATCATCGACTGTTGCAAAACCAATTGATTTTTTGGACTCCATTAACACCTCCTCTTTAAACCTATTAGAAGAATTATAAAAAATGGAGTGTAAATTTAGTGACAGTAGCAATGAAAGCAGAGGAGAAGTGAGAATTGAGAACCAAGAACTGTCTAAAAGTGAACATTTACGTTATTTAGGGTCGATTATCACAACAGCGGGGGAGATTGATGCGGATGTGGCCCATAGGATTAAGGTGGGACGGTGTAAATGGAGAAGTGCATCTACGGTACTGTGCGATAAACGAATACCCACTAGACTAAAAGGTATGTTCTATAGAACGACTGTTAGACTAGCAATGTTGTATGGGACGGAGTGTTGGGCAACCAAGAAACAACATATAAATAAGATGAGTGTGACTGAGATGAAGATGTTAAGGTAGATGTGTGGCAAGACTAGACAAGACATAATTAGGAATGAGTGTATTCGAAAATAGGTAGGAATAGCACCGATAGAAGATAAGTTGAGAGAGAATCGATTGAGATGGTTTGGTCATATTCAACGGAGACTAACAGAGACAGTAGTGAAGAGATGCGATACTGTAACGGTAGATGGAAGTGTTAGGGGATGGGGTAGGCCTAGATTAACGTTGGCTAACGTTGTAAATAGAGATATGGATCTACTTAATTTGACTAACGAAATGGCCTTTGATAGCGCCGCATGAAAAAAAATGATTCATGTAACCGATCTCATTTTATGGGACTTAAGGCTTGGCCTGGTTTAGTTTGGTTTGGTTTGGAAGACAAAACCAAATAAACAAATCAATTACACCATAACCAACTTTGAGCACACATCAAAGCTTCCAATGTCTTGGGATGAAGCCTACTACATTGTGGACTCACCACTCTACCGCTAGTCCTAAAAGCGGACTCTGAAGCAACCGTGGATACCGGTATATCTAACACATCCCTCGCTATGGCTTGCAAAGTTGGGTACTTGTCTCCATTTGACTTCCACCATGCCAAGATATCAAAATCTTGATTTCTTCGTAAGACATCCTCCTCCAAATAATTATCCATCTTCAATTTCACATCCAAAGTATTACGCCTCGTTTTGCGAGAAACAAATAAATCGAACCCTGAGAGATCATCTTGAGCACTAGAACCCAAGTCAAAATGGCTTGAACAATCACCAATATGACCAAGCTTAGATTGATAATTCTTAAGCAAGTCGTAACAAAATTGCTTAAACCTCTCAACCTCAAAATCATAGTTATCCCCATAAAATTCTTCAAAATAATATTTTATCAAATTCTATTTGTACCTTGGGTCCAACACTACTGCAACTCCTAAAATGTGAAGAATAACTGATCAATACTTGTCATATTTTTCAACCCTATGCAATGCCATAGTCTTTACCACATCGTCCGAACACACAATCCACTAAGATAATACAATTTTAATCTCACAAACCTTTCGGAGTCGCACTAAACAACTCAATGATGTCCTAAGATATTTTCAATTTCTCACTAACTTTCCTAGCAAAACACCCAATCACTCTCTTTTATTGAAATTTTATATTGGGAGTCACTGGTATTCAAACGGAATATAACATCTTTTGCATTCTATGGCAGTTTGAAGCATAAAAAAGGTAAGAGTTCCACCTTGTGACACAATCCAAACACAATTTCTTAGAACAAGAGATGCACAGATGTTGGGTTGTTTCTATAAATTTCTCCTCTCTATCTTTTTTATGCTTCAAACTTTCATAGAATACAAAACATGTTTTCTTCCGTTTGAATACCCGTAACTCCCAATAAAGATTTCAATAAAAGCGAGTGATTGGGTGTTTGTTACAAAAGTTTTGAGAAATTAAAAATATTTTAGGACATCACTGAGTTGTTTAGTGCAACTAAGTATCCAACTTCAAATTTGACTTCCCCAAAGGTTTGTGAGATTAAAATTGTATTATCTCAATGGATTGTGTTTTCGGACGAGGTGGTAAAAACAATGGCATTAAATATGTTTGAAAAATACGATAAGTATTGGTTAGTTATTCATCACATTTTAGGAGTTGTAGCAGTGTTGGATCCAAGATACAAACTGAATTTGATAGAACATTATCTTGAAAAAATTATGGGTACCTCTGATTTTAAGGTTGGGAGGATTAAGCAAATTTGTTATGACTTGCTTAAGCATTATCAATCTAACCTTGGCCATATTAGTGATTGTTCAAGCCATTTTGACTTGGGTTCTAGTGCTGAAGATGATCTCTCATACTTTGATTTATTGGTTTCTCACAAAAATAGGCGTAAAACTTTGGATGTAAAATCGGAGATGGATAATTATTTAGAGGAGGATGTCTGACGAAGAAATCAAGATGTTGATATCTTGGCATGGTAGAAGTCAAATGGAGACAAGTACCCAACTTTGCAAGCCATAGCAAGGGATGTGTTGCTTCAGAGTCCGCTTTTAGCACTAGCGGTAGTGTGGTGAGTCCACAACATAGTAGGCTTCATACCAAGACGTTGAAAGTTTTGATCTGTGCTCAAAGTTGGTTATGGTCTATTGAGAATGAAGGTAATTGATTTGTTTATTTGGTGTTGTCTTCCATTTTTTATAATTCTTCTAATAAGTTGAAATATTTTTGTTTTGTTTATTTTTATTTTTCTGATTTTTTTCTTTAAAGAGGAGGCATTAATGGAGTTCAAAAAATCAATTGATTTTGCAAGAGTCAATGATGAAATGGATGATGGTGGTGAGTCCACTTCAAGTGTTGATCACACAATAAGTGACATTAAATTTTATATTAACAATTATGTTAAATTTTTTTTAAATTTTTTTTTTTTAATAAATACAAGTTATTTTGAGGATTAACATTTTGCCCATTTGTTGACATCACAGGTACTTGCTTAGTTTCTTGCTTACTTTGGAACTTCTTGTCACTGGACAATGGCTACTTCTTGTTGGAGTTTGTAGGTTGATGGACTACAATGCATGATGTTATTTGGAAATCTAGTTTTGTTATTGCTACTTCATTTTTTTGGTGAACCATGGAACTTGTGATGCAGTTGGTAGATTATGAAACTTGTGATGTAGTTGGACAATTGATGGATTTTATTTTTGTTGTTTGATGATGTTGGACAAGAATAAGGTTATTTTGAACGTATTTGAACATATTTGAGAAATAAGCAAATGGATTAGTGCACATGATTTATTTTGATAGTCCAGTTTAAAATTTATATTTTGGAGATTATTTGTTTGTAATTTGATAGTCAAGCTTAATTTTTACAAATATATATTTTATAGAAAAAGTTTTCAAATTTATACTTTCAACCTTAATTTTTCCATATATTTTATACAAAAAGTTTTCAATTGTTTCTAAATGGAATTGCAAAAAATGAAAAAGAGAACCGGGGCTAGGAATCAGGTCGGGGGCATTCTTTAAACAATGGAAAAGCGGGGATCGGGATCGGGTTCGCGGTGTTGGAACCGTTTCCCGTTAGGGTCGGGTTTCGGGAGTTCATAACGGTACCCATCCATATTCGAATCGCAAAGCGGGGAACAAAATTCAATCGGGTTCAGGTCAGTTTGGGTGTCATAGACCCTAACTGCCATCTCTACGTATAGCCTTGTGACCAGAATGAACTATTAGTGAGTTTGGAGGAGGAGTGCTAAAATCATGTTTGTTTGCAAATTGGAGCTTAGGATTTGTAGTCCCTTGGGACTAGCATGAGCCTTGAAGGAGAGGATTAGCAAAGGCCTCCAAGGGTTAGGTTTCAAACTAGTGAGGGGATTAGCTTGGAAAAAGACTCTTTTGCCCATTTTGTATGTTTGTGTGTGGTTTTTCTCTTTTTTGGTATTACATCATTATATATATATATATATAAATAATATGGTACAAAAAAATATTTATAAAATATAATTTTTAATATTAAAATATATCAAAAAAAACCAAAGGGTATTTATGGTATTTGATATAGTTAATCCCCTCACTAAAATAGATCACAAACAAACACAATTTTTCTTAGTCCCCTCACTAACAATCCTCACACTAACAATCCCACCCAACCTAAATCTGAAAACAAACAGGCCCCAAGGGAGTTCCCAACTAGCTTGCGCCTAAGCCAACTCCTCCCAAAACTACAACTACATTTGTGTGCTCCCCCTATAAAGCCGTACACGCCTTTGACAGCCCATACAAAACCATCTTCTAAGTTCTTTATGTTGCACAAGACAGAAGAGTTCCCACTCCATATTTTCATGGGTTTTAGTTAAGATTTGCATACACCGTGTATAGAGGTTGTGCCCCTTTTGGCGCTTTTAGTGGATCTCTTTATCTACAAAATTGCTATATTAATTTGAAGAATATTTTTAAGGCTTTATTAAAAACATAGAAATGGCCTGATAAATTTCAGATTTTAGAACCCAATGTCCATGTGCACGAGCCAGGCTCTCAGGACTTCCTTGAGTTAATAAACCCGTAAATGTATACTTGCAGAAAACATAAGGGGCTTCAAAATACAGGGAAATGTAATAAATGTCCATTAAAATCAGATAAGAGATGTTCTTTTAACAGATTGAGGCACGTCAAACAAGCAACAGTACCTCTTTCACTTCCTCTGGAGAGGAATATTGCTTTCCAGTATGATCAAAAGCTCCAGTGCGAAGAACGTATTCAGTGCTCAATGCAAGGGAATTAACCCAATGACCATGCCCCTAAAATCATAAAAGAACATACAAAGAAAGGTTATAAAGGAAGTCAAATAGAAAAGGAAAAAATCATGCATCAACAATTGGAATTCATAGAAAAGAGTGTAATCATTAAAAGGGAATGAAAATCACGAGTCGGGACCAGTGCCTTCAATAGCCAAAGAAGAAGAATGATGAATCAAAAGTGAATTGACAGGCAAAATACAGAATATGATTCTACACTGTCATTTCAGCAGATGTAATCTGCAGATTCAACATAGCTTTCTTTTAGAAAGAAAACATAAGGAAATCCACAATAGGTCACTTTTATATATTCACCTTGACAATTGCATTACTTGCACAACCTAAAACTTAATACACTCCAACTTGGACAACATTACACAATTAAGGGATAAGAAAATTCGATAGCATCCATCATGATCAACATTAGAAAAAATCAAACAGACCATTTAGATATTCCATTACGCACATCAGTCGACTGTGAATTACATTAGTACAACACACAAGTTGACAGTGTAGTATGCAGGTGTTAGAACCTTGATATTTGGGAACTGGCGGCCTGACACTTGGTGGCACCTTGCTCCTATGTTAGACCTGGACCATGACATGAGGGAGGCATGCCAAAACAAGAAGGTGGGCAATCAGCTATGCCATTCAGCTGCGGCACTCAACCCTTGGCCAAAGTATGGGCAGCATGGCACATGAAGGCATTAATATGACCTTAATGCTGAGTTGCCGTATACTTGTGGGTTTAACACAATCAGATGGCTTGACTTGGCTAGATAGCAAGGTGTGGTGCACACTTGGCTGGTTAGCAAGGCGGATGGGCTTGACCAAGACCAACAGATGGCACTTAGGGCTCTATTTGGTTGGTGGCTTGAGCAATTCGAATTGTCTAAGGCAAGACAAAAGCTTCCTAAAACATAGGGGCGGTTATGGGCGGTTATGCACAGAACAAGACATGCTAGCGAGGAACAAGGAAGGCTGAAATAAAGGAGCATTTAGTGGCAGTTATTTCTGTACATGTGTCCCTTATGTTTAGTTGCCTGTTTGAATTTCAAATGTTCTGATTGTAGCCTATATATAGGCATGGCCATGCAAACTCGACATTATTAAGTGTTTAGGAGTTCGGCATTTGGTTTCCCTTTGCAATAGTCGGTGCAATAATAAAGGTTGGATTTTCCTGTAATTGTTGTGTTGCTTATCTTGTATGCTTGACGAAATTTAGTTGTGTGTATGAGTTGCCTACATTGGCTGAGACCCAGTATTAGGCCTTAGTGCCATTGCAAGAAAATTTTATAGTCTGAAAACTAGCCCTATGACAGCAGGCATGGCCACAGTGAACAAATGTAAAATTTGTTAACGTTATTTATTTAAATTCTAAAGCAATTTTGTCATATTAAGTCACAAACAAAAAAAATTATAACTCAATTCAACAAGCCTTTGTCCCAATTACTTGAGGTCTGCTACATGGATCCTTTTCCTCCAATTGGTCTCATCCGCAGCCGCAGCCACAATTAAATTTAAATAGTCAGGTTCTTTCTAATCACTTCAACCCATGTTCTCCTAGGCCTTCCTCTATATCTGTCACTACCCTCTTGTGGATCAAATCACTACTCCTAACTTGTGCAGTAATTAGTCAACGATGGGCATGACCTTATGATCTCAAAAGACACTCCATTTTATCTTCATGTTGTGCCACTTCTAACTTTTTCCTAATGGATTCATTTCTTATTTTATCTATCTTTGTACCACCACTAATCTATCTCAACATTCTCATTTCGGCCACACTCATAACATATTTTTTCGTAACCGCCTAACATTCATTACCATACATGATGATAAGTCTTATACCAGTCATATAATATTTCATTTAAGTTAGTAGGAATCCTCAATACTCCTGAAGCACTCTTCCATTATATCCATCCCGCCATAATTCTATAGGTCAAGCCCTCAATCTCTCCATCTTTATCAATAATTGACCCAATATATAAAAAATTATCTCTCTTAGGTATCTCATGCCCATCAAATTTTACTATATCTTCATCCCTATTTCTAGTTTTGCTAAAATTACACTCCATATATTTTGTCTTACTACTACTTAACTTAATCCCTTTAGATTCTTAAGTACATTCTAGCTCAAAATTTACCCATACTTTGTTAACTATAATCAACAAAATAACATACACCCAGAGATATCCTCTTCAATGGTTCTAGTAAGCTCAACAATAACTAATGCAAAAAGGTAAGCACTAAATGTCAATCCTTGATGTAAACCTATTTTTACTAGAAATTCACTAGTTTGTCGCATAATGTTCTCAATTTAGTCACAGCTCCAATAATGTCTTTAATTATACAAGTATATCTCACTAAAACTGTCCATATTGTATCTCTAGGAACCATATCATATGATTTTCCGAGTCAATAAACAAAAAAGTCAATAAACACTGTTAGAATTTTCCATCTTTACCTTCACCTACTCCACTACACACTCCACTTCACCTACCTCTACTCCACTACACACTCCACTTCACCTAACCCACTATCACCTCCACTACACCTACTACCACATTACCTTCACCTACTCCACTACACACTCCACTTCACCTACCTCTACTCCACTACACACTCCACTTCACCTAACCCACTATCACCTCCACTACACCTACTACCACATTTTCTTCTATATATAGATTGTATAGGAATTGTAATTAATGCATCTTGTAATCTATCAATCAAGACATCAATCAATAATACATAAATTCTTACATGGTATCAGAGCAAGGTTAAGAATTTAATATTTTTTCGCTTCACCGGCGGGCGGCAACCTCGCCTTGGCCGCCCGCCGGACCTCAACCTAGTCCGCTAGAATTGTCTACTACATACCTACCTCCTCATCATATCTTCATAACATCTCATTCTCTCTCGGCATCATAGTAGCCGTGATACTGCTCATACTTCTGGACAGCGGAGAGAACATCGTCTTTCTCGATCTTTCCGCCGACGCCGGTGGCGAGATCCAAGGCTCCGGCTTTCGACATCACTCTCCCCAAATAGTCCATAGCAGCTTTTCCGAACATCGTCTTTCTCGATCTTTCCGCCGACGCCGGTGGCGAGATCCAAGGCTCCGGCTTTCGACATCACTCTCCCCAAATAGTCCATAGCAGCTTCTCCACCGGAAAGATACTCCTAACAGCAGCGGAAAAAAGGTGTTTCCCTCAGCCAAACAAGGCTCAATAGCTGTGGTCCTCATCAAAATACGTGTAATTGCTACTCCTGAAATAGTCGGCTTTCGACATCACTCTCCCCAAATAGTCCATAGCAGCTTTTCCGAACATCGTCTTTCTCGATCTTTCCGCCGACGCCGGTGGCGAGATCCAAGGCTCCGGCTTTCGACATCACTCTCCCCAAATAGTCCATAGCAGCTTCTCCACCGGAAAGATACTCCTAACAGCAGCGGAAAAAAGGTGTTTCCCTCAGCCAAACAAGGCTCAATAGCTGTGGTCCTCATCAAAATACGTGTAATTGCTACTCCTGAACTTGGTTTCCCTATCCTTGCTAACAAGCTTCTCAAATGCTTCCGGGCCATGTTCTTCTATGTACTTCTCAGCAGCAGTTAGAATGTCATCTGGCTTACTGAAGATGTCCTTCTTCCTTGGGACATACTAGACGTTAACAGTCTGCTGTGGGTTAAGAAAGAAAGGCCTCAAATAATGCTCATAAACATATGCAGCACCACTGATACTCTTTATGATGGTGGATATTTCAATGCCATTACAACACAGCACCTTGAAATTTATTTTATTTTATTTTCTTATCTCTCTTTCTGACCATTACAACACAGCACCAGCACACTTGTTCCCACCTTTCATCATGGTCTCCACTTTCTTTTTCTTTTTTTATATTTATTTTAATCCATCTTTTTTGAAAACAAAACCAATATCACTTTTTTTAATTCCTTAATTTATTTTAATAACATGAGTGGCCTCTCTTTTCCACCATCTCCCTCTTTTTCTACACAATATTTTTGTACCACCGCCCACTCCATGATTTCCATATTAATATTATTATTATTATTATTATTATTATTTTCACAAAAAAAATAAAATAAAATAAAATAAAATAAAATAAAATTCATTCCAGTTGATTTTTCTGCCTTACCACACCTACCATTCGAGTTTGCCAAACACACTTATTTTATTCATGTCAGGATCAACCCCGATCATAATTTTACACGAGAAAAAAAAAAAAAAAAAAAAAAAAAAAAAAAAAAAACCACCATAACACACCCAACACCCACAGTGGGATTTTTCTTCTCTACTCTGCTGCAGATCTCTTCTTCTTTCCTCCGTCCTGGGCGGCCCTTGACGGTGCTGCCTCCGTGTTTCCTACGCCGCCGAGCACGTTCACTCCTCCATACTCCTCCACTGCAGCATACGGCGGACCTCCAAATCGGAACATCACAGTGGCCTTCCGCTTCAGCTCCTTATTTTCTGCTTTCAGCACACTTATCTCTGCTCGCGCATCCTTATACATGCGTTGGAGCAGAGCCAGCTGGGAATTTAAATGCTGCACCTCATTTGTCCTACTCTGCAGCCGGTTCGACAAATTTGTGACCGCCGTCATGGTTTCCACGCATGACTTCAGAGTATACTGATTAGCCTCAATATCAGTTTGCATCGCCATTTTTTGCTCCACCGACCGCATCGGAAAGTTCAATGGAGCAAAACCAGAGGTGTTTGGTTGCGGTTCGCTGGCCACCGCACCAGTTATTTCTCTTGTGGGCTCGTTCAGTTCTGGAAAGAGCGTGAGCAGGTTCTGGGTAACTGGACGGGAAGAAGAGGCCATGTTTTTGAGTTGCTAGGTGTTTCAGAGAAGGGTTGGTTTCCGGGTGTTTCAAGATTTGCAGAGACAAGCTCTCCGAGCGTTCAGAGGTTTCAGACTCGTATGCACAGCCTTCGCCTCAACCTTGTTTTAAATAGCCAGGGCCAGCCACGCGCATCGCGCGCCTCTTGCCGCCCGACAAACTGGCACGCCTTTTCATGGCACATCTTTTGATAAAGTGGACACGCCTTTTGATGGCACGCCTTTTGATGAATTGGGCACGCCTTTTGATGGCACGCCTTTTGACAAAATTGGGCACACCTTTTGAGGGTGCAACTTTTTAAGAGTCCGACAAGACTCTGTAAACTGTCCCGACATTGATTCCGGTTAGCTCCTTTATGGGTCCGACAAGACTCTGTAAACTGTCCCGACATTGATTCCGGTTAGCTCCTTTATGGGTCCGACAAGACTCTGTAAACTGTCCCGACATTGATTCCGGTTAGTTTCTACAAGGGTCCAGCAAGACTCCGTAAACTGTCACAACATTGTCTTCTACAACGGTCCGACATGACCCCATAAACTGTCTTCTACATCGGTCTGACACCACCATACAGTGTCCTCTACAACGTTATGACACCCCATACAGTGTCTTCACCAACGGTCTGACACGACCATACAGTGTCTCCTATCCTTTTTTATTTTTATGTATTTTCTTGTTTTGTTACTCTCTCCAAACTCAAGTTGGTTAGTTTCTCTCCTCCTTGAGTTTGCGGGGGGCTGTTAGAATTTTCCATCTTTACCTTCACCTACTCCACTACACACTCCACTTCACCTACCTCTACTCCACTACACACTCCACTTCACCTAACCCACTATCACCTCCACTACACCTACTACCACATTACCTTCACCTACTCCACTACACACTCCACTTCACCTACCTCTACTCCACTACACACTCCACTTCACCTAACCCACTATCACCTCCACTACACCTACTACCACATTTTCTTCTATATATAGATTGTATAGGAATTGTAATTAATGCATCTTGTAATCTATCAATCAAGACATCAATCAATAATACATAAATTCTTACAAACACCATATGGACCTCCTTGTTCTTTCCCCTATATTTACCCATTATTCGCTTAAGTAGACAAAATAGTTCCCATTGTAGATCTCCCAAGCATAAAACCAAATTGATTTTGTAAAAGTATCTCATCTCTTAATCTCTGTTCAATTACTCTCCTAAAGTTGCATTATATGACTCATATAAGTTTACTACAAGGGTTAATTTCACTTTCTACTCTAGAACTATTGCCAAATTGTCTACTTGATCCCTCAACTATCGATTGAGTCTACTTGACCCCTAAAACATATAATCAAAGTCTACTTAAACTATTGACTGAATCTATTACGTCTCTAAAGTATTTAATCTCAACCTAGTTAGTCCTTGAAAGAATTACAAAAATAAAATACAAGCCCACAAGTATTATAAAGGGTTAATTTCACTTTTACCCCCTAAAGTATCACAACTTTGTCTACTCCATACCTAAAGTTTTAATTTGATCCGAGTGGTCCTTAAACTTTTGAATTTCAGTCCAAGTTGTCCAATTCTAAACAGCCATTTGGAACAAGTAAAGGCAACCACTCCACATGACTTGCACATGGTGGGCAGCACATAACAACATGTCCAAAAATGGACATTTCACAACAGGATCACGGTTGTTAAATCGTGAATCAAATCCTTAAAAAAAAATGAATCGTGAATCAAATCGAATCGAATCGAATCGTGAAGTAAGATTCACTTTATTTAATATATTATTTATATATAATATTACATATATTTTATAATTTTTTTTTGATAATATTTTATATAAAAAAAATCATAATATATATAATTTTATATATTATATAATATAGTTTTAATCTGCATAAAATATATATATAAATAATATGTATTAAAGTGCAAGTGTGCAAGTGCAACAGGATATACATACATAAATAATATAAGATGTATTAAAGTGCAAGTGTGCAAGTGCAACAGCACAGCAAACGAAGAGACAAAAAAGACTCAGAAGGCTCTCTTTAATGCTCTTCTCAGCAACTGAAGAGACACACGAAGACCAACAGGCTCTCGCATCTAACGAAGAGACCCACACAAAGGGATTCAAATACTTACAAACAGCTGGTAAGAGAGAAGAATAGGAAACCCATGAGAAGCAACAATAGGAAGAAGACAAGATTCATCAAATAAACTGTACATACCTTCAGATTTTGGGTAAAAAAAGCAATATTGTTGCTTAATCTCTTGGGACTAGTTTGCTCCACTACTGGTATGTATTGATTTCCTTTTTTTTTTTCGTTTTAAGACTCCAAACGATCGCTGGGAGGGTAAAAACAGCACACGAACTGAATCGTTCGACTCGTGTGTATCGTTGATTCAAAGAGATTCACACGATTCAAAATATGAATCAAACGATTCCTTCGAATTTACGATTCCAAGTCGCAATTTGAATCGTGGTGTGCAAAAATCGTATCGCGAATCGTACGATTCAAACAACCATGAACAGGACTAGTAGGATAAAACTTTCCTGCCAATGGCCATTACATACAGCTATATATCTATAACATTTACAGGGTAAAACAGAGCCCCAGGGAGAGAGAGAGAGAGAGAGGAAAAAGAAGGTATCACATGGCTTCAACTCACTGTTCAAAGCAAGTTATTCCAGGGCTGCTATGAAAAATCAGTAAGATGGAGGAACACGTTTCAAAATGTAGAGTGAAGGAAAGGATGTTATAGAATTGTTTGTTTGTCTTGGGTCATTATTTTGGTTTTATTGTTGTACTAGAGGGAGAGGAAATGAGGAGCAGGTTGTGTTTTATGTGTGTTATTATGTTGTTTTTGGGTCACTATAGTTAGTTTGTGTGTGGTTATGTTGCTTTTGTAATGGCAGAAAATTGTATGAAGTCTCGAAGGCAAAAAAATGTATGAAGCATTGTGTTGATTTTATACTAAAACCTGTTCTGTTATGAAGTTAAACATTCTGAAATTTGTCCAATATGAAACTTGTTTAGTATTATAAATTGATCAAATGCTAGTAATTATCTAGTGCTATAAAAAGGAATTTGACAGTTATCTTTTAACAAAAAATCAGTAACTGTCTGTTATGTTGCTATCATGAAACCAGGAAAAATATGTATAAAGAAAATATATTCCAAGGCAGCAAACATTCTCAACAAACCCACCCCAAAAAAAAAAAAAAAAAAAAAAAAAAACATTCTCAACAAGACCCTAATGTTGGGATTACACCAAAGGCATAAGATCCTCAATAGAAATAGGGCCTCTAATTGTTCATACTCTCTGTCCCTACAATGGCAATGACCTTAAGCAGTAAACATAACATCTGTTGCCAAAAGCTCTATCATTCTTTATAATCCTGATTAAAATTCACTGATCAGAAAAACAATCAAACATAAGGAAGCAAACATCCAGGGCTCTGTTTTACCCTGTATATTTTATACATATATAGCTGTATGTAATGGCCATTGGCAGGAAAGTTTCATCCCACTAGTCCTGTTGTGAAATGTCCATTTTGGACATGTTGTTATATGCTGCCCACCATGTGCAAGTCACGTGGAGTGGTTGCCATTACTTGTTCCAAACAGTTGTGAAGAATTGTACAACTTGGACTGAAATTCAAAAACCACCATTGATATGATATTGGGGTGATTTTCCTTAAATTGCCTTGTGAATTCTTACATAAAGATGAAAAAAGCACCAACATGCTTTTCAGGTAAACATTTTGCTCCAGGAGTAGTCTTCTCCATCCCAATGGAAGACAACACCTCATAACTACCTTCAATTTCTTCAGAAGTTAACTCATTCATTAAATAGCTTTTCAAAACAACACCACCATTCCTTAATTCCATTTTCTTTAACTAACACTTATGTCATTTTCACCTTTATATCTCTACATTTTTTTACTCTTAGCTTGGCAAGTTTATATATATTTCTTTCTCCATCCTTAGAATTTCACTCAAGATAAAGATTATCATAAGTCTTCAACTTAAGCTCCCTCTCTGCTCTTTTAGCTTCGGTTTTTAGATTCTTTATCAAAAAATTTTGCTATTCTTACAGCTACAAAAAAATATATATAAATAAATAAATTGAGACAGTCTCTTTCTGTTTTGATTGCTTTTTGAACCTCTTCATTCCACCACCAAGTTTCTTTAGATGGTGGCCCACTTCCATTAAATTTACTAAGTTCCCGTTTTGGTAATTTTTTAATAAAACTGGCCATCTCACACCACATAGAATTGGTGTCCTCAATTGAAGTCCATTATCCTTCCTCAATCACTGTATCCCTTGGGAAGCCCCAACTAAAGTATAAAAGTTCAAACAACACAAGTTACACTATTACATCTCCCCCACTACTCCATGATTTCTCAAGCCCACTTAAAAATGATTTCATTTGAATCAGATACCTAGTCCATTACTTGAAATGTGCAGATGGATCCTAATGTTGGACAGATAATCGTAATAATGAAAACAGTACACATATAGCAGCTACCAGCAAGCATGCAAAAAAAGTGAGACCCAATAAAACCACAAGTTCCGAAAGATGTATTTATTTACCTTCAGTTCACGAATTAGCTTCCCCTGTGAAGTTTCCCAGACTTTGATTGTACAATCTTGAGAGCTGCAGTATGAGTGGAAGGACCATAAAAAATCTGAAGCATACTGACAAGCTTCATTATTCACTATAAAACTGCTAAAATTGAAGTCAGATATAATCCATAACAATTCAGAGAAACCAGTTCACAAATATACATGCCATATTGTGCATGTTTATTTGTTTGCTTTTCTACAAGACCCAAAAGAGGCTAAGAAAAAGGGGCAAGAAGGATGAGCTACCCTTTTCAGCAACCAAAAAGAGAAGGCTTATCAACACAACTAAAAGAGAAGGCTTATCAACACTAAGCTAAAGTTAGCCTGAAAAAACGACACGTGCGAAACTAGAGGAACCAAAGTAGAATTGGAAAAAATTATAAGGACCACCGGTGTAATTTATTCATTTTTCTTTCTGGGGCAGGAATTGCCAAATTGCCCATGTGAGTTGCACATGGCTTTATTCCGTCCAAAATGCTGACGGCAACTGAATGAGGGACCACATTGACACGCAATTGAAAGTGTGGCGTTTAAATTGATAAAACCTCACTCAAACTAGAGGGACCAACAGTGTAATTTATCCATAAAGCTATGTCAGACAATTTGCCAAACTTCTCAAATACTCCTAAGCACAACCCAAAGCACCCAACGTTTATTAATTTCCTATGAAACACATATAGCACTAGTATAGATATAGGATAACAGCACAATACAACACAGATATGACAAAATCTTAAAGAACAGTTTATGGATACAGTTAGGATACATAATAAATATAGAGCAAATTGCATCAGTGATCTATGTAGTTTGCACTTTGTGTCAATTTAGTCCATGTAGTTTACTACATCAATTTTGCCTCAACTTCTAATTTGTGTCATTTGGTCTGATCAATAAAGGTTGTTAGTATTTTTAACAGAAAATGGTCATGAGCCGCACACGTGACCACTACAAAGGAGTATTTTAGACATTATGCTCCTTGCTCCTCAATCTAAATAGACATAGATATATTCTGTCTATCTCCATAGAAGTAGTAGTTGTAGGATGTGGTTCGTGGTGGTGTTGGAGTTGGGTTTGGATGGTGATGGTGATGGTGGGGTTGGGGCTGGGTTTCGGAGCTTGGTTTGGATGGCGAGGGTGGGGGTGGGGGTGGGGGTCAAGACCACACAAACTCACCATCACTCACACAAGGTTGAAACCTCTATGAGACATGATCTAGAAAGTATTAAGAGTGTTTAGGAACACTAGAAGTTATTTATCATCAAAAAATACCAAGTGGAGGACCCTTGGTATTTAAAGATTACCAAATAACGACTAGCCTTTTGAAAAACTGTCTTCATGGGCCGACCCATGGTCAGCCCGCAGACTCAAGAAAATCTTAACATGAGATCTGAGTGGGTCAGCCCATTCTCACTATAGTGTTCCACACTCTTGATCTCAACATGGGTTGGCTCATACTATTTGCATGGTCAGCTAACACATAGAATCTTGTCAGACAGCCAAAATATTTGGATCTAGTTGGTCAACCAACCTATTTAGCTTGTTGCCAGTGAACTAACAACCCTGGTCAACAAACCTCCGATGTTGGTCGACCAATATAACCAAATGCGCAGTCTTTTTCATTCTTCAAAGTCTTCCTGGTTCTAACCGTCTCCAAAGAAAATTTGAGGTTGTTGAAGCTCTGCCACACATCTTCCATACTGATGAAATTCTCTCATGGCATCCATGCTTCCGAGGCTTTAAGCCTTGTCCAATGTGCAATCCAAAGTGGTAGTGGCTTGGGCTCTACCAAAGGTGCACATTACATAGTCATAAAATTACTACCTATGCAGCTATGCTAGTCCGCTAGCAAGCTAGCGCTAACAAAAAATTTATTTCCATTATAAATGAACAACGATTTATGGAAAAATTCATTTCCAAAGAGATAGATGGTCTGGTTATTAATCAGAGAATATCTTTGCTGACCTGGATGTTGCATATTGACATTTAAATAGTCTGAGATAGCATATTCAAATAGTAAAGCTTATTAACTTTCTCCCTAGATCAAAGAAATACTTAAATAAAATCAGAACTTAAAGCAATGTATACCCTGTATATATCACTCCATCTCCACCCCATTTCACACAAGTTACAGCTAGTGTGTGGCCACTAAGACAAATAACACATTTCCTTGTTGAAACGTCCCATATTCGTGCATCACCATCTTTACTAGAACTTACAAAGCGGCGACATGGAGCTTTTAGGTGTACTGGTTCCCAAGATATACCAGTAATCCATTTCTTGTGCCCCTGAAACATGATAAATTTCAACCATTAGTCCCAGGTTATTTTTTTGGATAGACTAACTAAAAGAGTATTTCAGTTATTATGAATTTATTACAACTTTCAAGTAGGAGACATGCCAAAAAAAAATAATATTCTAAATGCAACTCACTACAGCAAATAACGCAAAGCTTTAGAAATTATTTAATAAACATTATCAACTCAAACAATTGCATAATAGTGAGCTCCTACTATCTAGGAAGAAAGAATTTTTCGTAGTTATGTTACTAAGAAGTTCTCCAAACACTTACATGGCGAGAAGAAAACCAAGACAAAGCAAGCAAATAGCACAGACATCCCACCAAAATATATAACCAGTGACAGTATGATGTTTATTGAGTAAAAGTTCATGGACAAAAGTGAGTGTGAGATATTTAAGGGACACCAAGAAGCAACCAAGCATACAAGTACAACAAATAAATCTATTTTTTATAAACAAAAATAAGACATACCAAAGGGGTGCAGCCTCTATACAACAAAATATATCATAACTATACATCAAAAACCTATTCAAAGGCATCTACAAAGTCCATAAATTGGTTCAATGATGGGTTAACCACCCTCAAAAACCAAACTATACAAAAAGACAAAACCAAGGGGACCAAACATCAAACCTTCCTCTTCTTTCTACCAACTGTAGCTACGCTCCAAGAAAAAAGCAATTCCCCAATCGTCCTAAGGAACACATATGAAACACCAAACAAGAAAATAGACAAAAACCATGACTCCCTTGTCACCTCAAAATGCATAAGATGGCTCATCGACAGAGTCTTTCTCGCACATGCAGCACTAGTTAACATGCACTTGCCTTCTTTCAATCAAATTATCAACTATAAAGATCTAACCATTGGCTGCACACCACACAAAAAAATCCACTTTAGAGGTTGCCTTTTTATGTCACACCCCTTTCCAAGGAAAAAGACCCCATAAGACCCATAAGAGCCTCATAGAAAGGCTTAACAGTAAAAATGCCAAAAGTGGATTGAGACGTGTCACCTCCATCCCCAGCACACACAGAATATAAGCAACCAAGAAGGACCACCAACTCTCAATCATTCAAGTCTCACTGGAAGGCAATGTCCCACAGAGCTTGATCACCAAAGTGCAGATAATTACCAACTGCTGATACCCTATTCAGCACAATGAAAGCAACATTAGGACAAGTGACCTCCAACTTGTCATCACCACACCATCTATGGCTTCAAAATCTCACCCATTCCCAACCACAAACTGAATATGATAGGCGAAAGAATCTCATTTGTTCCTAATACCCTTCCACAAACTTAAACCTTCAAGAAAACCATGCTGCACTGCCTTCTTAATCATTCTGCTAAAAACCACCATAGTCAAGATAAAAGTAACAGAGATAGAGGGTCTCCTTAATGCAAGTCCCTCGAAGTTTGAAAAAACCAGTTGGTGAGCCATTAACCAAAACCGACATCCTGATAGTAGAGATCCAACAACAAATCCAACCCCTCTATTTCTACCTAAACCCTATCTGTTCCAAACAATAGAATGAAATCCCAATGCACATCGTAGGCATTCTCAATGTGAAGCTTACAAATAACCTCAGGTCAACCATTTCTACCCCCCATTAGCCACCAAAACCATATCCAAAATTTGTCTACCACCTACACAAGAGTTCTAAGACTTGATCACCCCCTAGGCATCACATACTTACGGTAAATGGCAAGAACTATGGCCAAAAGTTTATATGCCACCCTACCAATCAAACTAATAGTCCTAAAGTCTCCAACATCCTCCACCCTTCTTTCTTAGGGAACAAGGCAAGGAAGGTAACATTAAAAAGCTTCTCTCGAATTAGCACAATGGAAGTTTGTGACCATCCACAAGATATCATTCCTCGGCACATTCCAACCCTTTTGAAAAAAGGCAATAGCCATCTCATTTAGCCCTAACATCGTGTCCATCCAAAGATTATAAGGTCGTGACAATCTCCTCTAAGAAATGCTGCTCCAGCCAACCTCCTCATCTCTTGAAATCTAAGAAAGCTCCAAACTTTCAAACTTGGGCATCCGACTAGTATCCACTAAATGGAGATGTTCATAGAACCCCACAATTCCTTGATCTCATCATATGAGCATTAGTCATATCTAATGAAAGAAACGAGCACACCTATCACCTTCCTTAAGCCACAATTGCCCTTGATTTTGTCCCCAATTAATTTCTTCCGTCTTAGCAATCTTCCCAAATTTCACTTTCAATTGGAATCTAAGAAAAGAGGTTTCAACCATCAAACGTACAACCCCTCTTTTTCATCCAACATGTGGATCTCCCCCAACACTCGCCTTTTGAACCCCCAAATCCAAACATCCGCCTATTCTATGTCCTCAAATCCTCCTTAAATTTAAGTTTCTTTGCCACCACGAAACTTGAGATCCCAACTACACAATAGCTACTCCACCGGCACTACCCCAAAAATTGCAGCCATATGCAATGTTTTAAAAACCGGACCGGTGAGCGAACCGGAAAAGGGATCGGGTGGACGGGTCACCGGTTCAACCGTCGGGTTGAACCGGAATCAAACCGTGACGTAATAAATATATTAAAATTATATTTAAATAAAAATATATGTAATAAAATTATAAATTAAAAATATTAAAAATATTAAATTATCTTAAATATTTGTCCTAATATTTTTTTTACTGAAAAATATAATAATATATTTTAAAATATTATTAATTTTAATTTTGGAAGATGAAATCAAATATTTAATATTCCCTCCATATGATTTTAATTCAAATAGTTTGATTGAAAGGAGAGCAAAAATTTTGGAGGGACATCAAAATTTCAATATTCCATCCAATACATTTGATTGAATCCCACATGGATTTTTTGAGTCTTTTTGAAAGAATTTTTTTCTTATAAATAAGTGAAGACTTTCACAATAATTTCATCAAGGTTTTAATGGGATTGCTCACAAGAGGAGACCCTTGAAAAAGAGTTTCAAATTAAAATTTTCTTATATTCTTATATTATATTATATATATATATATATATATATAATAAGAAAGAAAGAAAGAAAGAAAGAAAATAAAAAAAAAAAAGAAAGAAAAACTATAAAAAATAAAAAAACGAGCCAGACAACGGCGAACCGGCTCCGGGTCAACCGGTTCGCCGGTTCAACCGCCGGTTTTTCTGGTTCTCATTAAATACGCCAATTTTGAGTTTTGGCCGGTTCAGAGGGTATGTCCGGACCGGAACCCCGACCGGTCGACAGTTCAACCGATCGAACCGGCCGGTCCGGTCCGGTCCGGTTTTCAAAACCTTGGCCATATGTTTTCAAATCTAAAAAGGCCCCTCCCCCTCCTAATAGCTCAACAATCCAAACAAGATAGGGCAAAGATCTGGCACAAACCTCAGAAGAACGGACTACATTACCTCCAGAAAGGTTCATCCCAATCCGCTGAAACCAAAAAATCTATTAATACGAAACAAAGAGGTCTCCACATTACCACAAGACTAGGGAAAGTGACCTCCCAAAAGGAGCAAATCTATAAGGTCCAACTCATCAATAAAATATGAGAAATCTCTCATCAACCTGAAAAGATTACTACAATTCAACCTTTTAGCCAAGAACCATACAATGTTAAAAAAAAAACCCTCTAATACACTAGGGACCATCACATCTACAAGGAATGTCCACTAGCTGAATCCACATACCCTTCCCTAACCATACCATCCGATGGGCCAACTAACCCCATAAAGGTCCATCTACAATCCTACTCCACACACCTAAAGATGCAAAAAATGGAAAAACTCTATTTCGCTATCAACCCGGCTCCAAGACCCTATTTTCCACACTAACAAGATACCACCAGAACTACCCACAACTCCTAAAAAATCTCAATCCACAAACCGACCACCCCATAAGGTCCTAGCCACCATCATCTCTATATCTTCCATCTTTGTTTCTTGAAAGCAAATTAAATCTAGCTTCCACACCTTAAAAAAAACCTTCAACACCTTTCTATAATCAATGGTGTCAAGCCCCTTCTCATTCCAACTAATGATTTTAACTTCATTAACAATTGCAACAATTCTTTGCCCTTTCCTTTCTCACCCCCATCTCCCTCCTTTGCCTTCCCTTCGTAGTTAACGAACCACTCCAATTTTTATAACTCCCTATCTAGCGTTCTTCTTTGGATTCCTTTTTTCCAAAGACCTTTGTTATGAGTCAAACTATGTCGTCTTGCTTTAATCAATTCAAATAATCACGTTATCTCTTCCTCAACACCCATAATCCACAAAAGCCCTCAATTTTCTTTAAACCCATTCAAAGACTTTGCTATGATCAACTCCAATCCCCCTCATCCGCAGGCAAAACAACTACAGGTGGACAAACCAAAGTCATTCCCAAAACATCCTCTACCCCACCCCCACCACCACACCCTTTGATCATCCAGTTGAACTAAATCACAGTCCACAACCAAGCACTATCATAAGTGGGCAAGCAACACATCCAGACTCTCCTTCAACACAATCACCAACAAATTGGAGCAGCCATCTATCTCCTTGAAAGAGTCAACATCGATGCTAAAGGCCAACCATCCTACCAACGAGTAAACCTAAAAATATTAAACTAAACAAGAAAGAGAAGCTGACAATGCAAACATGCTAAAAAAGAAAAAAGAGAATTAACCCTTGACAGCTCCATGATTTGCTTGATGGGGCTTGTGTTGCTTCCCTCAAGGGAGGTTAGTGCAATTGAAGTAAACTATAGGAGTCTAAAAGGGTGCAATTTTTGTACAAAAAAGCTCTATGAACGTATAGAAGCTCGACACCAAAATTGAGCTCTCATATAAAATATACAAGAGCATAAGAGGATTCACAAAAATTCCCGTAACATCAAAAATGGAAACTATAAATAAACACATCCTTAACTTTTGCTTCACCATCTCAATATCTTTACAATTTCCCTCCACAAGCACCACATGACACAAGCATCACCCTCCAAGATTTCTTCTTCCTCTCCAACTGACACCCATCCAACAACTAGAGAATGGAAGCTGACATCACCCACTAAACATAAAAAGAGTCAAAAATGAAGAACACAATTCCTTAGCAACAAAACCCAAGTTACCTTCTGGTTATAATTCTTCAAAACTCAAACAAGTATCACACAAAGCAAACAAATTCCAACCTAACTATAACTAGAAACAAATGACCCGCCATCAGAACAAAATTAATTTCAACCTTTCTCAACTAGAAATCTTGAAACTTTCATCCACTATTCTAGACCACATGCTTTTACAACCAATCATAAAACCAATATCGACAGAAATATATTGAGTATTCCCATGCCGTTCAACATAAGGTTGAGTTGAAACAAGAAAGGTTAGAAGCTCTGGGTGACAAATACATTCAAAAGATTGGAGCCCTTTGGCCATAAAAGCGAAGCCTTTATTTCCTTGGGTAGGACTGTAAATGCAGTCAGAAAACTGAAACCTGAAACTTCATCTTTGGTGCAAGGGCAACAACAAAACTCTGCTGCAAGAGAAATCTATGCCCATCTAAACAGTGCATGAAAAGGGGGAAAAAAAAAAGGACAAAATTGACCTTCTAACTCTTATAAAGCCTGAGTTATCCACAAATGATTAGCTTTAGCCTATGTTAACAGAAGTACATACAGCTAACAGACTAGAGGATAAATTACAAACAATTTTACAGATTGCTGCTCCCTACTTGAAGTTTTAGAGGCACCTAAAAACTCTAAGCTGATTATTTTATCAATAAATCTTGGACCTCTGAAATTTTCATGCCACTTGATCAACAAGGCTGGCCCCATAAAGAAAATTTGAAGGATAAATAAATATTGATCGTAATATTACGAGAACCACACTAGCAACAGTGCAAAAACAATCTCAAAAAATTCCTCTACGTGTACCAGTAGGCAGTAGATTTGTAGCCAATAATACGTAAGCTGATGCAGCGGCATCAAGATGATAAAAACTTCACAGAAATTAAAAATGCATTGTACTGCACAGTGGCTTTTGTTCCCAGCGCACATGCTTCAGTCAGTGGCTGCCACAAAGACACATGTAATGGCTATGAATTACAGGAGACAAAATTTGATTGCATTCCCTATTCCACATGTTATATTCTCCTAATGATGGACAAAGCAGCAGCAGCATACAGCACAGTGCCAAATCAGGGAAAGCAAAGGTTTTTATAGGAGTTGAGATTTCAATCAAATGTAAGTAGAATCATTTGAGCATGAATGCAGCCAAAAGAGGCCACTCAAGAGAGGCAAAACACACACACATCCAAATCAAGCACAAGGAATTATGATATGAAATGCTCGAGGTCCATATGACAAGGGCACCAAGATCGGATTTCTTAGTTTTCCAAAAGCACATTGTAGTAAGCATTTAAAGCAACAAAGAATGATAATATACAACGGAAGGCATTTGAATGCGAAGACATTACAATAAGTGGATTGCCAGATGGCTTTCCTGTTTGAGGGTCCCAGCATTGAAGCTCTCCAGCCTTACTTCCACTGACAAGATGCTTACCGTCAGGTGACCACGCAATACAAAGAACCCAATTCTTGTGACCTGATAACATGAAAAAATAGTGGTCCTATTAGGACTCTTTCTATATATTAAAACCCAGAATTAAAAAGAGAGGGGGGAGGGAGGGGAAGCAATACGCTACCAAAAACATCATCCTAAAATCTCCTATGCCACACTTAAATCACTACCAATTCAAATCTAAGAAATAAAAAAATTTAAATTGTTCTCTATTCAAGAGGGGAAAAGGCAAACATAAAATTTTTAAGGCAATAACCATATTAAAATGAAAAAACAACAAAGAAAAAGAAAAATATGGTAACCACATTAACTAATATCAAGCATGGATACGTATACAAGATAAGGATACGATATTAATACGACGATACTCCAAAATCTAAAAAAAAAATAGGATAACGGGCATAGCTAGGATACGTTTGTTAAAAAATAGATTTTTTTTTTTAAAAAAATAGATTTTTTTTTAAAAAAAAATTATTAGTAGTGAGTTACATAGAAGCTAAAGAATGTTGAGAAATCACACTATAATTTTATCATGCAAAATACTAACCTTTAAGAATTAGGTATTTATTGTTTATCTTTTAAATTTTTAATAGGTCTTGTAAATATTTCATTTCAATATCGACTCTAATATGTTTATATTTTATTAATAGAACAATCACAACTTGTCCTTTCGCCTTTTCCTTTAGCACTAATAAAAAATGTTGTATTCAAGTTTACTTGTTTATTTATTTATTGATATTTAATTATTTTGCCTTTTCCTTATTGTTTCATGAATGTCCCCTATAATAAATTCAATTACTTTAACTCACTATGTTCTTCTTATCAAAAAACTAAACAAAGTATTAGAAAAAAAATTCGCGTATTTATCCTTGCATTTATATTATATTACAATGCTATGCAAGAAATACTATCATTCTAATTTTGTAAAAAAATAAAAACTTGACTTGGAGTATCCGATACTTCAAAATTAAGTATCCGATACTCCAAAATTAATGAAAAATTACTTAAGAAGTATCCGATATGTATCCGCGAGTATCGAAGGAGTATCGGTATCTAATACGGATATGATATGGATACGTCACCCTCTTTGAAGTATCCGTGCTTCATATCAGATGTCTAACGAATTCTGTTAACATAATTAAAATCTATTGTATAAGTAAAATAAAAATATAAAAAAAGGGTAATAACCAAAACAAAGCATGTCAGACTGCTGAAGAATACTGCAGTTTTGCAACATTTTTAATCATCACACCCTTGAGTTCACAGATATTCTGTAGCAGGTGATGACAATTAATCAATAAAACAAACTCCTTTTATGGATTTAAAAACGAAAAGAGGCCAAAGAAATATAGACAAGCAAGAGATGTATCCTCCTACAACAATTCAGATATCATACAGGTAGCTCTAAGTAGAGACCTAAATCCCTGAAAATTAGTAAACACTAATTAGCATATTTCATCTGCAACCCCTCTCACACGCACATAAATAGAGACTAAATTGGGTTTCAAGTTTCTAATGAGAGGATGAATGTCATTATACTCGAGTCAAGGTCAGAGAGGAATGTTCCCTCTCTGTCTGCTGTTAGCAGCTAGAAACACTAAATCAGGAAGCCTTCCTTCGAACCTAGATGACAGAATTCCCCTACTTTTCAGGGTATCACAAACAGAAGATTGAACGAAATATGCCTTCAGTAAAAGGCAGTATAACATGGTATGCACCAGGCATGTAGTTTTCAAAAATGGGATCTAATGTTCCATGCTACTCATTTTCATAACCACAAAGAGAATCTTTTAGTACTAATTGACATTCTATCTGGTATACCATCAACATAAATGATATAACAAATAAATATTAGGGTGAATTCAGACAGGTGAAGGACTTCAAAAGCTTGAAATTAAAATTTATAAACATTTTTTAATTTAATTTATGATTCGGTCACAACCACTTTTCCAAAATTGCAATTTAGTCAAGATTCACAAATGTACCGGTCACATATTTGGGAATTATATAGTTGCAACAACCTCCCATTGCGGAGTGCAAATTCACTTCAGAACAGCAGTTCCACACCTCAAAGTAAGAATCACATTACAACCTCGCTCTCATCAGAAAGAACCGCACTCCCAACTGGGATGGAACCTCTTAAAAGTATAAATCACAACAAAAAGACAAAACAATAGCTACCAAGCAAGAGAAAGTCTGTAGTGGGCACAAGATCTGTAATGACCCCGGTCTTTAAAATCCATTTATTATAAATTATTAAAGTCACTCTAGTATCTTATTAACATGTGGTTGAATTTTGTTGGTTGTGGGTTGACCATTTCAACTCCTCGCCAATTTATTTTGAGTTCCGAAAATGTATCCAGAGTTACTGTTGTTGAGTTTTGAATATAGGTGTTGATACAATTTTTGGTGAGGGTTAACCTTGGAAACTACTCCAGCAGTGGTGATGCTGCTCGAGCCATCTTTTCATACTCCCGGTATCTCAGGCCTAAAGCAAAGATCTTGGAAGCTTGCATTCACTGATCAAGAAGTGAAATGTTCACTCAAGCAGTCATGTCGAGACAGACTGCTCGTTTCACATGATCTAAGAGCAAACAGCTACTTATGTGCACTACAAACTTTCTCGTGTGTGTGATTAAGTTTGTGGTTGTGATATGAATTTTATCTAAATAGAGTTTGAGAAAATCAGGAAGTTGGTTTATTTCTTCTAAAGGCATAGTGGTCGGGTTTCAAAGATAGTAAGTGAAAATTTTATCTTTGCTATACAAAAATGTTGTTTCAAATTATATACTTGAATTTTTTGCCCATGATCACTCGCACGTCACCATAGAAATGAATAGGATTGTAAGATGTTTCCATGTAGTCAGTTGATCTGTTTCCTACCAAATAGACGGCTTAATTTGACTATTCAACAATTTTCTAATCACCCACATGGCTAAATCGAATAACATGTTCATTTAAACTATTATTCCAAAAACCCTAGGTGTGACAAGATCGTAGGAAAACATTAACTCTAATTTATTCTAGTACTTCATATTTACATAGTATTGATTCATAATTATAAAAATAAAAAATTGCAATTGATGATAATCTCAAGTGAGTGGTACATTTTGTAACACTTGAATAACACATTCCTTTTTTCAAAAGTGAATAGAATTTGTATTAAAAGTGTGCCAAGCAGGCACCAACAAATACATTCAAGGAAATAAAAAGGCAAACAAACAAAGGAAACGAAACGAAAATCCTCTTCAACAACCCACAATAGCTAGATTCTCATTATCTTTCCTGTAGTTATAATTGATCAAGAACTGCAGGCCTTTTAACTCCTCTCCTTCCAAGATGCAAAGGAGCCCCTACCCTTGCACTTCCTGTTAGCTTCTTGCATCCACCTCTTTTATCAATATCCTCCTTTAGTCGAAGACCTTCTTTCTCAAAACCTCCAAATTATATCCCCAACAAATCACAAACTCCATTCATTCATCCAAGTGTTCCATTCCTCCTTAGCCTTCAAAACCTCCTCAATCACGACCTCCTCAACTCTAAAGGTAAAGCAACCAATGAAGGACAAGGCATATATAACCCACTTTCATCAATATTGCCCAACACTCCCACAGCCTTTCTTTGCTTTAGGAGCAGATACGTTTGACAGAAATTATCATCAAACCACAACTCTTCGAACTCCACCTCACTATTTAACTGAAGTACCATATAACCCTCCCGTCTCCAAGACCTTACCCTCTTGCAAAACCTCAATTCCCACATCACCCTTGACTTACACCACCACCACCACCACCACCACCACCCCACTCCAATCCACCCTTGCCTTCTTGCTTGGCTTCAACTAAGGCCCACCACTTTTTTTATCAGTAACAATAGAACTCAAGTTCACCATTTGTTACTACTAAAATTTTGGTTCAAACCCTCGTTAACAAATTGTTGTGAAGAGGTCAGAGATTTCGATGACCCTTAAACCACCCTTCTATCTCAAGAAGTTGCAGGCCACCTTCTCCTCTGACTATGCTTCTCCCTCCTTACCTTCCTTTATCAATGGGCTTTTTAACTTTACCCAACTAAAACCAACCTGCTTAGAAAGAACCCAACTCTAAACCGCCAAGGCCCAAATAGAAATTAGGCCTCCCATCTTTAGAGTCATCAAAGCACCTCTCAAAGACATAAGGCCTAAGAGAAGACGTTGACCAAGACCATGGAAAACCAAACTCGACCCAATTGCATGAATTTCCCAAACCCAATTCCTCATATCTACACCACGTGGCCTCCTCCCATCTACATCCCATGTCAAACACCCATCTATAAACCACTCCTTCACATTTCAAATCTCACCTCCACATTTCCCATAACCCAAATGTCATGAACATGTGCCTTCAACAAATGAGCTACAAACACCATTGCCACTCATTCGACCAATCATGAAACCCTTCCTCATCCTTCATTACAAAGTTGTCGATTCTAAACCACACTACCACCAGTCCCCTCGTGCTCGCCCTTCACTTAAGAGGTAGGACCCTCCATCTTCTCAAGTTTCGTCGATGTCGCCAATCCTGCACCAAACCAAACTACGGCCCCCATAACAACCTTATCCAACCAATCCCAGATTACCCTAGCCTTCTTCACTAACAAAATGAACTCCTTGGAGCGAACCATCAAACACAAGGCAAAGCACTTGATAGCTAAATTGTCAAAGTAACCTCCTCAGCTTCTACTACCCTAATGTCAAGTCTACAACCTCTTTGTGGCTCCTCTTCAAAGCCATGGTCATCTAGAAATTAGGTCTCAACACACACACACACACACACACACCCCCTCCCCCCCCCAAAAAAAAAAAAAAAAAAAAAAAAAAAAAAAAAAAATATCCCCATTTGAAACTCCATAAAAACCTCCCTCCTTGGAGACCGATGTGATGCATCCTTCAATTTCTTACCCAACCAGACCACTCATAGCCCAGCCACTACAGAGTTTTGGGAAAAACCTCTTCCTCGCTCTACCACAACCAAAGTTCTCACCAGCCCCCTCCTCATCCTACAACCATGGGTATCATCACCATTGATTTTAGGATAAATAGTGACTAATGTGTTCCTTACTATTGGATAACTTGATATAGGGGGTGTTTGGGATGGGCTAAAATAGCCAATAAAACAAAACACCCCATCACATCACTCTCTCTACTTTTTTACACATATTTTCGTAAAAAGCCAAATAGCCAACTAAAATAGCCTATTCCCAAACAGGGCCATAAATTGATAGGCCTATTTCCTAAAAACTTAAGCTTTTGAGAGGATTAGTATCTTAACACAATATCAAAACTAGGTTTTAGGAAGTTTTAGGTTCAACTGTTGGCATCTGTCCCCATTTGCATTATGCTTTCTCTCTACGTATGTATGTTTGCGTCTTCAAATACATGAGGGGGTTGCGCATGAAGGAAAGTGTTGGATAGCTTAATAGATATACATTATTGGACTCATTTCCATATAACTTAAGCTTTTAGGACAATTAGGTTCCTTAACACCAACAAGTGGTTGGCACATTTGTGATCGTGACTAAATCGTAGTAAAAAAAAAATTCATAAATTTTCAATTTCAAGCTTTCCCATGTTCTAAACATAAATTCTCCCTCACAATATACCTAGCCACACCCAAATCGATTATATTATGTTCTCAAAAGCCTACTCTCTTTAGTGTAAATGTTCTCTGTGTCATATTAGCTTTTCTGCCTAACTAAAATCCACGTGAAATACATGAACATAAGCTCCTACAATGATGTACTTTTAGCCACTTTGTAATCCGTTAGAAATGTTCTCTAACATTACATTGTTTTCAAGGATGACAATGCTGTTAGGTAACAAGTTAACAAAAACAAGGTAGGACTTTATTACAAATATGAGCCTCTAACCTGTACATGTAAACATCGGTGTTTGGGTGGTCAAGTCCCACAATCGGACAGTGGTGTCACCTGAACCACTTGCCAAATGTCTACCATCAGGACTAAATGCAACTGAAAGTACAGCTTCCGTGTGACCTGCAGTGACAAAACTATTAGTAAAAAGGAGAAAAGACAATGGACAGAACTGTTATATAGTTAGCATAAGAATAGAACTAAACTATCATCACATATTAAATTTGGTAAACCAGAATATTCATAACATTAGAATAAAAAATATTGATATGGAAGATTAAGCATAGTAAAGCGGTTTTATGATAAAATCCTCAAGGGGACACCCCACAGCTATGGATTGGTCACTCCCCAAGTAAAAGCCTCAGGTTTAAGTCCTCTTAACAATGTAAAAGTATATTTCCACGAGGCATATAACAAGACACCTTTTTGAATAAGTTGTATTCAAATCAATATTTACACCCAAAAAAAAAAAAAAAATACTGCAGTAGATCCACATTGCCTGAAAGAACAGAAAATATTTTCTCACTATTGCAGAACTTTCGTAAAGAAACACTCTTTTTTTCCTTTGTGAATGCTAAGTTGTCCAACTGCAAAGCAATAAAGGCTGCAAACAAAATGGAACTCTTCCAACAAAATTTTCTATCCACCTTTTAGCTAGTGCAATGCCAATGATGACTCGTAGTTCTTTTTGTCTGTAAAACTTTCTACATAATAGATAAATAGATAGAATATTCTAGCCCCTCCCTATTTGCACACAAATTCTAGTTACTGTTTTGCCTAACCCTTTTGGAACTGCTCTTGGCTTGAGTAGGTATGATACTCATGTTTGGGCTTCGGTAAGCTTTGTAGTTAGTCATGATATACTTGTGGATTTGTCGAGTCCTACAAATCACGGAAACGGACACGTGACACAACACGGACATGCCGACATGAAAATTTTCAAAAATGTAAGACACGACACATGGCCAACACATGGAAAATATAAAATTGTATATATCCATATTATTTTTTTTGGTGACATAGATTTATAATATCATATATATAAGGATAAATAATAATTATGTCATATATATGAATATTAAAGTCAAAGATAATAATTTTTTGAAGTTTAAAGAAGAAAAATGAGTATATTTTCTTCTTTATCATGGGATTCCAAGTTAGTTTATTCCTTAGTAGCAAGAATCATGGAAGGGACTCACATTTCTAGGGAAGAAGCGCAATTTTGCGCTTCTGAGGAAGAATCGTATAAGAATTGCACTTCTGATGCAAGAGAAACATGATCTCAATATCTCGATCTCTCTGTCTCTCTCGATCTTCTTCTCTCTCACAATCTCTATCTCAATCTCCTCTCTCTCAATCTCTCTGTCTCTCGATCGTGTTGTACGTGTGTAAGAGAAGAGAATAGAGTCTCCATCGTGTTGTGCTGTGTTACAGAGAGGAGAAGAGTGAGAGTTTGACTGACTGGTTTGTACACTAAACCCTAATGGGCTGGACCCAAATAAATAAATAAAAAGTTTGGACCTATATATAAACTTTGTTCAACAATAAAAATTTAGGCCTTTTAGTTGGGATAACTTTTTCTATATATATTAAAAATATTATCAATAAAAATAATACATAAGCACTCCCAACCCAACCTACGACTCTTCTAAGTAGCCACGCTCCCGCTCCCGCTCCCGCTTCATGCAACTAAACTTGTAAACTTGCAATATGTTTCATGTTTGTATAGTCTTGGGAAGTGTTTGACGAGTGTCGTGTCCTGTCGTGTCAATGTCCGACACGACGTGTTACTTTCTTAGATTGTCCGTGCTTCACATGTCCATGGTTTTTCTCATTAGATTTTTCCTCAAATATTGTTGTCTCTCTCTCTCTCTCTGTGTGACTAGTATTTCCTCGTTTATTTTATTGGGAAATCTTCTTTTTTTTTAATTAATCTAAAGATTCATGTTCAGCTTTGAAATTGATGAAGTACAAAGGCTACTAGTCTCTACATACTCTAGTTGAAAACTTGTTTTCTTAAATTTTCCACCTCTCGAACAAAAAAATTACCTGCAATTGTTGCAGTACAACGACTAACTGGACGAATTCGAAAAACAGCTTGAGGTTGATAAACTATTGTCAGTACCTTCTCCACAGAAACTGCATAAATAGTCAGTAAAAAAATTAATAAAACCTCATATTAAGCATGTAGGAGTCCAAAATTAATTAAAATTTATGACCACATCATTGTAGATGCTAGAAAGTCACCATTTTTAATTTATTTCACTAAACCTTGGTTTTCCTGTAAATATGATCCAAGTTGCACAACAAGCTCTTGGTCTGATACATAGAAAGCATAAGGTAACTTTTCCTCCTGAACAAACCAAAAGCTAAAAGTTTATTACTGGTTAGTTCATAGAAAGCATAATCATCTCCACAATCCTCAAATACAAGGCAAAACATTATTCCTAATAAATCCGTTTAAAAATCCCTGAAAACCAAATTGTTCATTTGGTACAAACTTCTAAAGATGAACCTTTTGATGACACTTACAAGAATCAAATCCATCTCCAAAAATGGGCTGTTTAGAGTAAATGGGAGTTGTCACTACTACTTATGGCAGAGGATCATATCTAAAAATTTGCCAATTGATGTAGTATTATCATTTAATTGTCATGTAAGGCAGCCAATTTCGGTAATGAAAGATTTCTCAATAATTAATTTGCATCAGTGACACGAAGAAACAAATAAATAAATAAATAATTGAAACAATCAAGTTCCACACGTCAACCAAACAAGTACTTCATTCAGCATATATTTTCCAACCCACCACTTCAACAAACTATAATATATTTTGGAACCTGCATCTATATGAACAAACTAGAATGATCTCATCATGCTTATTTTTGCTCTGTTTGTGTCCACACTAGGATCATGGTTTGCAGTCAAACTTGGAAATGAATTCACTAATGAAATCAAATCAGAGTATATTCCACCACATATTGACAAAATTCAACCAAAATAAGGGAAAATCTACATTCGTAATTTCAAACGACAATTTCCCCTCTTTTTTTTTTTGGGGGGGGGGGGGGGGGGGTGTAATTGGCGAAACTTTGGTCAAAATAGCTCATGAATCCAATGTAATTTAACCAATTATATTTTCAAAAATAAAAATAATGAGCTAAGTTAACCGATTTCACATTTCCGACCCAATAAAAAAAAATACAGAAATAGCTTTCAAAAGCAATAAAAGCACTTCTCGCATCAATTAAGGGCCCATTTGCAGTCCCAAAAAATGCACACACACACACAAAATGATAATTCAAAAAAAAAATTGCCTGCATCTTTTTAGCCATTGTAATGGTTCAAATTAGCAAATTTTGAATTAGTTAATCCAAACAAAATAATTCAATATGCCCATAAAAAATCAAAAAAAAAAATTAAAAATTAAAAAGTACCCGACTATCATCAGCCCCGTTCGGCATTGCTTGTTTAAGCTAAAAGTAAAAAATTTACTAAAAAAAAACTAAAAAGCCTGTAACATATACCAAAAAGTAAAAATTCTATTTTTTCTCTACTTTTTGCATATATTTTCGGAAAAAATAAAAAACTCATCCCAACCTTACTAATTTTTTTTAGCTCATATTTTAGCCAAAAACTAAAAAATTACTAGAAAAATCTGTTCGCAAAGGAGGCTTAATAAGTAGTTTTTCTAATTTTCTGCTCAGAAGCGAAATTTTAAACCCAAAAAAAAAAAATTTACTTATGTGAAAGCAAAAACACTTGTTGTAGAGTAGAAAAAAAGAGAGCTTACGTTGTTGAGGAGCTTATTGACCATTATTTGAAGCTCTTTACGACCGGCACTCTGAGGAAGGTACATGGCAACGCCCAATGGATTTCCCTCTGGGTCCGTCAATTGGCACATCACGTTGCTGCTGCTGTTGTTGCTGTTCATCTCTCCCTGTTCTTCCTCGACTACCTCCGTTGCTGCCATCTCCCTACACGATCTGGTAACCTAAAACAGCACTTGTCGGGGGGCTTCACGCCCTCAACTTCTGCAAATGTGCAAGCAAATAAACGATTAGGGGTTCTAGGGTTTTAGTAGGGGATTTGGGTTTCGATCTTCTGTGTCGCTAGAACACGCCCATTATTTATTCCAAATTAAATGACTGAATGCTTTTTAAACAAATGTTAGGAATGGGTCAAAACGCTGCAAGTGTTACGGCGCGGTTGGGTAACTTAGGTTTTCAGTTTTTTATTTATATTTATAAAAATTTAAAATTTTAAATAAAAATTTATTTGATAAAATTTTTAATTTATTAATTAATGGTCTCAGTTCATAAATTTGGTTAAAAAATAAAAACACAAAAAATATATTTCCGTTTTAAGTTTTGAGTTTTTTTTTTACCACCCAACGCTAGTCACCACCCGTTACCATTTTTCACCACTGTCTTCCGTCACCACTACCCACCCCACCACCACCACTCACTACCCACCAGCCACCCCCCGCCACCACCACCCACCTGCCACTCACTTGCCACCACCACCCACCTATCAACCACCCGCCACCTGCCGCCGCCGCCACCACCCGCCACTTACTTGCCACCACCACTTACCACCCACCTGCCACCACCATCCACAACCTGCTACCACTAGCCACCCACCACCACCAGCCACCTGCCACCCATCCGCCACCACCACCACCTACCAGCCACCACTACCACCATCACCCACCACCCACCCTCCACCCACCTGCGACCACCACCCACCACTTACCATCACCACCATCATCACCCACTCGCTACCACTTACCACTCGCCACCATCACCAACCCACCACCACCACCCACCCGTCACCTACCTGCCACCACCCGCCATCCGCCGCCCACCTGCCGCCGCCATCCACCACCCGCCACTGCCACCACCACCACCCACTCGCTACCACCCTGCCACCATCACCCACCTGCCGCCACCACCACCGCCACCCACTCACTACCACCGACCCACCCACCCACCACCCGCCACCACCACCACCACCACCACCACCACCCACCCGCCACCACCCACCACCACCACCAGCTACCCACCACCTATCGTCACCACTTTCCACCACCGTAGTCCGCCACCACTTGCCATTTCTCACTGTTTTTTATATTTTTAAAATTTTTTAAACATTTTGTCAATTACCAAACACGTTTGTAGTTTATGTTTTTCTAAAAATAAACAAAAAATAAACAAAAACCAGTTTATAAAATTTTTGTAAATATGAATTGAAAACGTAAACGTGACCAAACACATCCTACACTTTAGGTTGTTGGGGAAGTTGGACATTAGTACCATTTTTTATTTCTTTTATTTTTTTTATTATTATTATTATTTTTTTTTTTTGTAAAAAGTGAAAAATTATATTTATTTAGTATTTTTAAAAAAAAAATTAATACTCTCCACATTTTATTATTGTTACTTTCTGTTAATAAAAATTTAGTTTAAACCCAATCGACAGTAATTGATCGACAAACTTAAACAAATTTTTGAATAAACATAAAAAATCAGGCTTTGTGGTTAAGTTTTATGCCTAAAACAAATTAAAGACTTTCTTGGAGGGAATTAAATAAAAAAGCAATGGAATATAACAGAATATCTATTTATTCAATTAAATTGTCACTGGTTACTAGTTATAGGAACTTAAATAAGAACAAAGAAATGGAAAAATATAGCAATTGACAGAAAGAATAAAAATTGGGGTTGGAAAACTATTACTTAATCTATTCCTAAAATGGCAAACTTAAACTATTCCTAAATAATTCTTCACAATTTGTGAGTGGTTGCTGGATTATTTTCTTGGAATCTCTCTTGGCCTATTTATAGGCTTTACTACATGAGAAAACAAGATAACCTAAGCCCATGATTTCCTCAACAATTCCATGATTTCTACAACATTATTCATATCATGTGTTTCATAGGAACCATTTTGTAGATTTGGTGCTTGATTTGATCTTGTCTCCTTGATCTTAGCAACTAACTTTCAAATTACTGCAATAACTAACTTTTTAACCCTTCATTTAACATATCATCATGCAATGTCCTTAACACATCTGTCATACCACGTTACTATGCATGTCGATAGAAATAATAATAATAATAATAAATGTGGTCAAAATTATTCTTTAAAAATAGTTTATGATTTCAAACAGACCATAATCAAAACTTAACCATAATTAATAAGCCACAATCGGGGGGAAAAAACAAAAAATGTGGTGCAAACACTTTCAAAACAATTTTTTTTTTAATAGAAACAAACTTTCAACATATATTTTTTAAACAAACTTTCAACACAAGTTTTTTTTTTATTATTATTATTTTTAAATAGAAATTTCAACATAAATTTTTTTACATTGAAAAAGACACTTTGAAAAAAAAAATTAAAGCATGTTTTTTTTAATAGAAAATGTTTTTACTTTTTGCTTTTTATTATTTTAATAAAATTTGCGTTATGTTTTTAAAAAAATTATGTTGAATTTTATATTTAAAAATAAAAATAAAAAAACTTGTGACGAAACCTGTTTAGAAAAATTATGTTGAAACCTTCTATTTAAACAAATATTTCTGTTGAAAGTAATGATAATAAAATGTTAAAAACATTAAAAAAAAAAAATAAGTTGAAAGCGTATTTACAAAGCACGTTTTTATTAGGAAAAATTAGTCTAAGATCTCTCTCCCATTTTTAATAATGGAAGAAATTCACGATATTATTTTATGATGTCTAAGATCTCTCAACCCCCGACACCTATATATCACAGAGAAATTTGGTTCCCTCAAATTAAACTGCCTCTCCCTCTCTTCCTCTCTTTCTTTGCTCTTCTCTCTCCGACGAACTCCACCTCCATCGCCAGAGTTCATCGTCATCGTCATCGTCGTCTTCTCTAACTCTCTCTCCTTCGTCAAGCGAAGCTCAAAGCATCTTTATCCATGGACGATTTCACCGATATCAGAATCGAAACGTACTGCGATGAGAAGACAACCCAATGGTGGGAGTGAACAATGATATCATCACCATCAAGGCCGATGATGGAAGTGATGCTATCACTTTCATGTTCGAAAAGCCCTAATAAGCTTCTCTTAGTTGTTTCTCATCCGGCTTCATCCTCTACTGGTCTTGGAACAAAGTCTCCATCTCTCACAACTCATGCACACGCAAACATCTATATATATAGCATGAAGTTAAGTTGTTCGACAAAATGCTTCTTAGAACTCCAAAACACATAACTGTGAAATTTGATTTAACAAAACTCTTCTTAGAACTGTAAAACATATGGTTGTGAGCTTTGAAGCTAACCTATTTGATAAAATGCTTTTTAGAAAAACAATCATAGAGAAAAACAATCATAATTTTCTCTGGTTTGTTCAAAACACAGAGAAAATTATGATTGTTTTTGGTTTATAAGTAGCCCAATTTTCTCTAGTTTGGTTTGACTTTGAATAACCAATAATAAAGGAGTTTAGATAACCAAGAAATCTTTCATGGTAGGTAACCAAAGAAATTCTTTGATTTTGAGATTTTGAATGACCAATAATAGCTGTGAGAAATTTGGAGAATCAGAAGTTTCTTCTGTAACCATACATCCAAAGACAAAAAATATTAGAGAGAGAGAGAGTTTAGGCCAAGCTAAGACTTGAACTTACTTTGACTAGAGAAATTTAGAGAGAATTTCTCTGGAGAGTTGGAGGTTTAGAGAAATTTGGAAAGAAGTCCGGAAAAATTTGGAGAGAATTTCTCTGGACAATGGGATGTCCAGAGAGATTTGGAGAAAAGTCCAAGGAAATTTGGAGAGAATTTCTCTGGACAATGGGAAGTCTAGAGAAATTTGGAGAGAAATTCAGAGAGAATTTCTTTGGGGATTGAAATCTCTCTAGATTGATGTGTGTTGGACCTTAGACATTATGAAAATATTTGATGTCATTTATGCTATAAAATCTTAATATCATGGATCCTGAGAGGGTAATTTTTGGTAAAAACTGGGCCGAGCTATGTGATGGGCTTTGTGGCCCAAATTGCCAAGGGCTAGGTAAAAAAGGCTGCAATGTTACTCCAGCCCAGGAGAAGTGTAGTGACTCCGGCTCAAGAAGGGATAGTTGCTTCGGCCCAAGGAAGAGTAAAGCTACTCCGGTCCGGAGGCAACTTGGAGTTAGGCCGGTCTCAGAGTTAGTCCGGTCGCAGTATGTTCTGGTTAGGCCGGTTTCAGAACTAGTCCGGTGGCAGTTTGAAGTAAGTCCGACCTTGCATCTAGTCCGGTCGTGACGTACTATGGTTAGGTCGGTCAGAACTTGCTACTTGGAAGTTTGATCTAAACATACCAAGGTTGAACAAGGGCAGCCGAGGTAAGGAGTTAGAGGAGAAGACCGAGCTAAGGAGAGTTCGGCCCTCTGTGGCTCGGCATAGCCAATTTTACTTCGGTCACATGGAAGTTCGGCCATGGAGAAAACCATCCCACTTGGTTTAAGCAGTGGGGGAGGGTGTAAAAGGATAAGCATTATCCTTTGGAGTATGAATCCTAGGAGGACTCTGTGTGGAGAAATACAAGTCCTACCAGGATTGTGCCACGGGAAACTTATAAAAGCCCACAAACATCACCTTGGAGGAGGTAATTGAACACAACCTTCCTGAGAACTTAGAGCTTTTTGTCAAGTTTTCTGACTTAGGCATCAGAGAGGTTTCCGGCACACACCCGCCGGCTAGCTCACGTTTGTGTTTTCAGGTGATAAAGCGACGTCGTACGGAGGAGCGTGGACTTGGTCAACAGGATTATACGAGGAGAATTATTTCCTCCCCGTACAATTGGCGCCGTCTGTGGGAAGAACAGACAAGAACAAAAACCTCTTGACTAAGCTTCTCATTTCTCTCAAGTCAATGGCACACATTGAAGAACTACCACAGTCCGCCGTCGACGGACTAACTCCAGATGGGGGCGCAAGGCGAGAAGGATTACCCTCTGTCCCTCCTATGGCAGATCTGGAGCCCCAACAACATAACTTCAGGAGGAGTGGCAGGGGAAGGCGGAATAGCAGCCCTCGTCACTCTCAAAGTCCTGACAGGCAAAGGAGGAGGATTGATCCTCAGGCCCTGGAAGACCGCGTGAAGGAGCAAGATGAACTAATTCGGAAGATGGCGGCGGACATGGAAGCATTAAAACGCTAGATGAAGACTAAAGATGTGGCGACAGGAGAGGGGCGCAAGCACAAGACGCCCCATCGCCACTCAGAGAATCGAAGTAGGAATACTACACCCTCCCAAGGAGAGAGCAGAAGCCTCAGGACAGGCGACACTCATTCCTTATCTTCCAGAACTCGTCACTCCAGGTCTGAGAGGACGAGATCCGAAAGATCCTACACTGAAGGAAGCACGTATTGGCCTTCACATTCACACCAAACCAGATCTAGACAAACAGAGCTGCCCAGGTCATCCGACTTACGAACCGTGCTAGAAGAAAAAGCACGATGCAAGGAGGATGCCAGGGCAAGGGATCCACACCGAGTTTCGGCCTTACAACGGTTGGCTCCTCGGACGCATGAAAGCGTCGAGGTTGGAATGCCAATACCGCAACCAGCCTACGAACCAACGGACAAGGCATTGGCAAGACTACAGACTTCGCCGTTTGTCCCAGCGATCGAAAACGCGCCCCTACCATCAGGCTTCCTTCAGCCGAAATTCAATACATATGAAGGGAAGACGGACCCGTATTCACACCTGAGCCACTTTCGCCAAGTCATGGCTGTGTACAGGCGAAACGAGGCCTTAATGTGCATACTCTTCCCGTCAAGTCTTGGCGACCTAGGCTTGACTTGGTTCGAAAAGCTCCCAGAGGGCAGCATAGCCTCCTGGGCCCAATTGGCAGAAGCGTTCGTAACGAGGTTTCGGACAAATACTAAAACACCGGTGGAGATAGACCAGTTACTCTCCATCGACATGGGTGAAAAAGAGACCCTCAGATCTTACAACAGTCGCTACTGGGAGACATTCAACCAGATTGGAGACTGCCCCACGAATCTAGCCATTGCGCAATATAAAAGAGGCCTACCAGTGGGTAACAAACTAAGGGATTCGATTACCATGACGCCACCCCTCACTATGGAGGCCCTGATGGAAAGAGTGCATCAGCACATCAGGGTAGAAGAGGATGGCGCACGTGCAAAGGCAAAATCTAGTACAACCACAGTACTAGAAAAGAAGACCTCGGCAAAGGTCAATACAGTGGATCGGCAGAATAAAAACGGGCGTGGCAGACGAGATAACGGAGAAGACCCAGACAAAAGATGGTTGAGAATCCGCACTGCCATAACAACGGTGTTCAAAAAACCAATATATCGGATTCTGAGCAAAATAAAAGATGAGCCTTTTGTCAAGTGGCCAGCCAAGCTTGGGGAAGCTCAGAAAAATTACGACGATAGATCACGGTGCACCTTCCACAAAGAAAAGGGGCACCGAACTGAGAATTGCACGCCACTGAGACAGCACTTGGAAGAATTGGTGGCAGTAGGCCACTTGGACAAATACATTGAAGGATGAGCGCAACCGGCCCTCCAAGATCATAATGACCATCCCAACAGAATGCCAATCGATGCACCGCCTCAAGGCATTATCAATGTAATTCATGGAGTTTTTGAACCTGAGCGCGTATGCGAGCTCAGAGGTTCAATCAAGAAAGCTGAGCACTTTAGGGAAGTACTAAGTGCCCAACCTGCCATCAAGAAGGGGAGGACAGAGGCAACAAACGTCATGTCCTTTTCAGATAAGGACTTGGAACGAATTTACTGCCCCCATAATGACGCCCTGGTTGTCACTCTCCGAGTCAAGGATTTTGACGTCAAGCGGATTCTGATTGACCAGGGTAGTTCATGTGAGATCATGTATTACGACACATTCAAGCAACTAAAGCTGCAAGACAAAGACTTGGCGCCTGCAGTTTCTCCCCTGATTGGATTCAACTCCATGCCAGAGTGGCCTGTCGGCAAAATAATCCTTCCGGTCAGAGCAGGAAATGTAACAAAACAAGTGGAGTTCTGGGTATTGAAGGTCCCCTCCACATACAACATCATCTTGGGCAGAACATGGCTGCATGCCATGCGTTCGGTAGCGTCATCATACCATCAGGTAATGCGGTTCCCCAATGACACCGGCATAATTGAAGAAGTCTATGACGATCAGATCATGTCAAAACAATGCTTTGCCACAGCGAATGGAAGCCGAGCTGCCAAAGGATACGTTCACTCGGTGGAAGAACCAGAGAGTAATGAACTATTCGCGGACGTCGGCAAAGAGGCTGATCAGAAAGCGGTGGAGGACTTGGTGGAGGTAAAAATAGATGAGAAGAACCCGGATAAGTTCTTCTTACTTGGCTCATCATTGTCCAGCACTGAGAGATTAGAGGTCTTGGAATTCTTGACCTCTAATATTGAAGTGTTTGCCTGGACGCCCTACGACATGCCAGGCATTGATCCAAATTTCATCAGTCACCAACTCAATGTCCACCCATCCGCCAGACCAGTCATCCAACGCACACGCAGATCGGCACTCCACCACGCCGAAATAGTGGCAGAAGAGGTAGGCAACCTGCTGGAGGCAGGAGCAATAAGGGAAGTGCACTACCCAAGATGGATCTCCAACACAGTCGTAGTGCCAAAAAAGAATGGTAAATGGCGTGTCTGCGTCGACTACAAAACAGTCAACAAGGCGTGCCCAAAAGATAGCTTTCCTCTACCAAGGATAGATCAACTGGTGGACCTAACGGCAGGGCATAACCGACTTAGCTTTCTGGATGCATACAGAGGCTACCACCAGATCGCCATGCATGAACCAGACCAGTAGGTCACATCCTTCACAACACCAAGGGGGTTATATTGCTACAAGGTCATGCCCTTTGGCCTAAAGAACGCAGGGGCGACATTCCAAAGGATGGTCACCAAGATGTTCGAACCATTGTTAGGCAGAACAATGGAGGCTTACATCGACGGCATGGTGGTCAAAAGCAAGGATGAGAATGACCATCTTAAAGATCTAGGCGAGATGTTCCAGATCCGGAAGAAACACAAGCTGCGCCTCAATGCGTCCAAATGCGCATTCGGAGTTGGATCTGGCAAATTCTTGGGCTTCCTGGTGACCAACCGAGGTATAGAAGCGGACCCCTCTCAGATCAAAGCAATCCAGGAGTTGGAGAGACCTAACTCAGTCAAAGAAGTGCAGCATCTCACTGGTATGGCGGCTGCACTCAACCGGTTCATAAGCAGGTCATCAGACAGACTACGACCATTCTTCCAAGCTTTAAAGGCCAAGTTTGAGTGGGATGAAGAATGCGACCGAGCTCTGGAAAGCTTGAAGGAGTACATGTCTTCCCCACCACTACTTGTTACTCCAGTACCTGGTGAAGAACTCTTTTTGTACCTGGCAGTCTCTCAGCACGCAGTCAGCGCAGTGTTGGTTCGTGCAGAAGGAATACAACACTTGCCCATCTTTTATGTCAGTAAGACATTGTTGGGAGCCGAAACAAGGTACTTGCCCTTGGAGAAACTAGCATTAGCATTAATAATGGCATCCAGAAAATTGGCACACTACTTTCACGCCCACACCATAGTCGTCCTCACAGCCTTTCCACTAAAAGCTCTATTTGAAAGGGTGAACTTCAGTGGGCGAATCTTAAAGTGGGCAGTGGAGTTGGGACAATTCGACATTAAGTTCCAACCCAAGACCGCAATAAAAGCCCAATCTTTGGCAGACTTCGTCGCAGAGTTTACTCCTGGAAGTCATCATATCTGCCTAGTCGACCTAACTGACACAACCGAACTAGGGATGGAAGTTGACGCCGGAATAGCGCAACCCCTAGTGGAAGGTAGTCAATCAAGCACCAAGGCAGACCATACTAAGGACAGCAAGGAAGAGACAAACAAAGGCTCACCAGCAGTTCAAACAGAGGACAAAGGATAGACAGCCAACATGGACCTTGAAGAAAACACCATTCTTGACCTCACGACATCGTCTGATCCTTCCACTTGCTGGAAACTATTCGTTGGAGAGATGTGGAAGCTCTTTGTGGATGGAGCATCCAACCGACATGGTGCAGGGCTTGGCATAGTCCTCATCTCTCCAGACGGCCTGGTTATAGAGCAAGCAATCAACCTTGGCTTCCCAGCATCCAACAATGAAGCGGAGTATGAGGCGCTTCTCGCAGGACTCAAGTCAGCACACTTCATGAAAGCAACCGAACTAATGGTATACAGTGACTCTCTGCTGGTGGTAAACCAAATTTCTGGCGAATACGAAGCAAAGGACGACAGAATGGCCAAGTACCAAGAGTTAGTCAGAACAGAGATCAAGAAGTTTGATGTGGTAAGGATAGAACAAATTGGCAGGAAGGAAAACAGCCGAGCGGACGAGCTAGCAGGCCTTGCCTCAATGGCAGATACATCAATCCCTCATCCATTACTCGTCGACTTCTTACCAAGACCAAGCATAGAAGACCCCGAAGCAGAAGAAGTATGTTGCACAAAATTAGGCCCTTCTTGGATGGACCCTATCATCCTATTCCTAAAAGACGGCATCCTACCAGAAGAGAAAAAAGAAGCCAACAGAATAAGGGCAAAGTCGCAGCGATTTTGGCTATCTCCATCTTTGGCATTATATAAGAAGTCGTTCTCTGGGCCTTACCTCAAGTGCGTTCATCCCAGCAAAGTAGAAGCATTCCTGTACGAAATACACGAAGGGGTGTGTGGAAGTCATCAAGGGGGAAGGTCGCTCGCTTACAGGGCTATCTCGCAAGGATATTGGTGGCCATATATGCAAGCAGACTCAGAGAAATATATGAAGAAGTGTGAAAAATGCCAGAAATTCGCACACCAAATACATCAACCAGCAAGAGAACCCCTACCCTTAACTAGCCTATGGCCTTTCGCAATGTGGGGCTTGGACATAGTAGGACCACTTCCAACAGCACCCGGCGGCAGAAAATTCTTTCTCGCAGTAACAGACTACTTCACAAAGTGGGTGGAAGCAGAAGCATTGGCGTCAATCAAAGAAAAAGATGTGAAAAAGTTTGTTTGGCAGAATATCATCACTCGGTTTGGCATACCAAAAGCACTAATCTCAGACAATGGCACTCAGTTCGACGGCAGAATCTTCAGAAGCTTTTGTGAAGAGTACAAGATAGAGTTCTACAACTCCACACCGGCATATCCTCAAGCAAATGGGCAAGCTGAAGCTTCAAATAAAGTCGTCTTGGATGGACTAAAGAAAAGGCTAGAGAGAGCAAAAGGCAAGTGGGCAGATGAACTTCCTCACGTCTTATGGGCTTACCGCACCACGCCCCGGCGATCAACTGGAGAAACACCATTCTCCTTAGCCTACGGAATGGAAGCAGTAATCCCACTAGAAGTTGGCCTCCCCACAATTCGAAGCGAGAATTTTGATCCTGACTTGAATGGAGAAGCCATAGCCTTAGAACTCGACCTTGCAGAAGAAAGAAGAGAAAGAGCACTAGTCCACATCGCCTCATACCAACGAGAGTTAATCAGAAAATACAGCAAAAAGGTTCATCCAAGACAATTCAAGATTGGGGATTGGGTACTACGCAAAGTAATGGGAAACACCTTGATCCCAGGAGACGGCAAGTTAGGCCCAAATTGGGAAGGTCCTTATAAGGTGGTTGGGTTAGCAGGCAAAGGGGCATACCACCTAGAAGACAAGGATGGCAAGGCAATCCCTAGGTCATGGAATACGGCCAATCTCAAGTTATTTTACTTTTAGCTTTTCTTTTTCAAACATATGTAATTTTCTCTTCCTTCAATAAAATGAGAAATTCTTTTTAGCACAAGTTGTTCCTTGTAAAAGTTAGCTTTAGTAAAGATTAGGCGCATTGCAAGCATTTTTTTCATTCTAAGTTAGCCGGAAAAACTAACTTAGAGGTTGGCTGGAATAAACCAACACCCTTCCTAAGCCCAGGATAAGGATCCAGGCTGCAGGACATTTGGTCGGAATAACCAAATACTATAAGTTAGCTGGAAAAACTAACTTCGATGGTTGGCTGGAATAAACCAACTCTTGTTACTCTTCAGCCAAAGTAAGTGTATGGCTGAAGAGTGGTTGGCTGGAATAAACCAACTCTTGTCACTCTTCAGCCGCAGTAAGTGTATGGCTGAAGAGTGGTTGGCTGGAATAAACCAACTCTTGTTACTCTTCAGCCGAAGTAAGTGCAAGGCTGAAGAGTGGTTGGCTGGAATAAACCAACTCTTGTCACTCTTCAGCCGAAGTAAGTGTATGGCTGAAGAGTGGTTGGCTGGAATAAACCAACACTTGTCACTCTTCAGCCGAAGTAAGTGCAAGGCTGGAGAGTGGTTGGCTGGAATAAACCAACTCTTGTCACTCTTCAGCCGAAGTAAGTGTATGGCTGAAGAATGGTTGGCTGGAATAAACCAACACTTGTTACTCTTCAGCCGAAGTAAGTGCATGGCTGAAGAGTGGTTGGCTGGAATAAACCAACTTTTGTTACTCTTCAGCCGAAGTAAGTGCAAGGCTGAAGAGTGGTTGGCTGGAATAAACCAACACTTGTTACTCTTCAGCCGAAGTAAATGCAAGGCTGAAGAGTGGTTGGCTGGAATAAACCAACTTTTGTTACTCTTCAGCCGAAGTAAGTGCATGGCTGAAGAGTGGTTGGCTGGAATAAACCAACACTTGTTACTCTTCAGCCGAAGTAAGTACAAGGCTGAAGAGTGGTTGGCTGGAATAAACCAACACTTGTTACTCTTCAGCCGAAGTAAGTGCATGGCTGAAGAGTGGTTGGCTGGAATAAGTCAACTCTACTTACTCCTCAGCCGAAGTAAGCATATCGGCTACGGAGTGGTTGGCTGGAATAAGTCAACTCTACTTACTCCTCAGCCGAAGTAAGCATATCGGCTAAGGAGTGGTTGGCTGGCAAGTATAGTCTAACCATCTAAAACCGAAATAACAGTTGGAGTAATAGAAGACATTACAAAGCACAGGCATACATATCACAACCGGAATAAGAGTTGAAGCAAATTTTTCATTCACTAAAAAGTCATTACAGAAGGGCACAGCCCGGTTACAAAGACAAGGTAACAAAAAATAGAGAAAAAAGTACAAAGTCAAGAAAAAAGATCTTCAATCTCGGCGTCGAAGGCAGCATCGGCGTCAACCCGAAGACCGGTTTCGGGCGTAAGGACGTTTTCAGAAGGAAGAATGGTTTCGGCCGGAGCCACGGTTTCACTTGGTTGATCAGTAGTTAGATCTTCCACCATGGGCTCCGACCGAACTACCTGATCTGCATTCACAACCGAAGTATCCTCAGGGGTAGAGTCTTCATCAGAATCTTCATCGTCTGAGCCCTCAAGGAACTGCTGTTGCATGGCTTTGGCATATTCCATCAGGGAGTTCGGTATAAAGTAGGCTGGAGGGTTGAAAACCTCGGTCTGAGGATCATGACCGAGCTTCTCAACGGCTCCCCTCCAGCCGCACTTAAAGAACAGCTCCTTGGCAGCATTGCATTGTTGGGCATAAGCATCCTCTGCCCTCTTGAAGCCTTGTTTGTCAGCTTCCTTTACCTTCTCCTTTATTTCGGCATCTTTCTTTCTTTCGAGCTTCACCAGCTCGCGCAGGTATTTGTCCTTAAGAGCTATGGCAGTCTTCTGCCTTTCTGCCTCAGCCGAACTAACTAGTCCGGTCAGCCTGCTGTTCTCAGCTTGAAGCTCAGCCATTTGCTTCTTGATTTCTTCTACTTCGGCCGCCTTCACTTCGGCTTCTGCAACAGCATCCCTTGCAGTTTTTCTGAGTTCCAGCACCTTCTTGTGAGTATTGTAGTTTTTTTGAATTGCCTGGCAAAAAAAAAAAAAAAACAAAACGAGGACTTCCCATGAGCCGAGATAAAAGTTAACAAAATTAGACAGAAAAATGGACAGAGCGGCATACCAGGATCATGGACTTCGTTGCAGACCGAATGGACTTTAATTCGGTGTTTAGCTGCTTTCTGTGGTGCTCCATATCCTTGGGGAGGCACACTCCCTTAGCCAGATTAAAGGCCAACTCGTGATCTTTTTCGGCAACAACCGAATTAGCATCCTCGACATCTCGGTTTTTCAAAGTCAATTTTGGTACCCAAGTGGTGGTAGTTCGGTCGGTAGGTTCCGGTTGGGGGCTCGGTGGCAGGATTGGTGGAGTAACAGTCTCATCTTCATCAACCAAACTTGGTTCGGACTCGCTGGTTCGGGCGCGCTTGGTTCGGCGCGATGAAGACGGTTGTTGAGAGGGGAGGGCCACAACGGCAGGCTGCGTTTGGCTTGGTGACGGTACTTCGGCCCTGCTTGTTTCGGTCAGAAGCGCCCTTACTCTGCTTTTCTTGGCCATTTCCTCTTCGGCAGTTAAAGGAATTAATCTTATTTGCGGCAAGTTTGGGTCCGGCTCTGGGGCTTCTTCAAGAAGAAAGTCAGTTACTCTTGCTTTTCGCCGACCGCTGTACCGGTAGGTCGGCTCAAAGTTCAGAAGCTTAGCCCAGCTTCTTTCTTTAATTCGTAGTGCGGCTCGCAAAATTGCAAGGTTTGGATAACTATATAAGGAATGAAGATGGGCGAAATCTGCGAAAAAAAAAAAGAGAAGTGTTAGTTCGGTCAATAGACTAAAAAACCGAGATAACATACAAGAAAGAAGACTGAAGTTAAATTACCAGGCTCTCCCTTTTTCCAATTTATAGGTCGGCCAGGAATTTGGGCTTGAAAATCCTCAAAATTCCCAGAGACCCAGAAGAAGTCATCATCATTAAGGTCTTTGTCCGGTGTGTGCTTAACTATCTTCTCTCGGCGGCGGCGGATCCTAAGGTAATAGACCCACCCAGCATCTTTCGAGCCGATGGAATATTGATGGAATATTTCGGCCAGACCAAGGTTTAAACCGGTTTGGTGGTTCAGTGCGGCTATCCCCATTATAATGCAGTAGGTATTGGTGGACAGTTGAGTGGGGCATAACCTAGTCTGCCTAAGAAATTCGCAGATCAACGGTTGGACAGGAAACCGTAGTCCGGTTTCTATTATGGATTGAAGGGTAAAAGGGACGAAGTCTTCGTTTTCCCAAGGAATAACATCCTTTTTGGCCAACGTCAGATGGACGTCATCTGGAATTTGGTAGTCTTTCCTAAATTCGGCCATGCCACCAGGGGTCTCAACTAGATACCTATACTTACCCATCTGATGTATAATTTACTTATAAGTTATATCGGTGCAAAAATCGTGCTCAGTAGCTCGGTTGAGCGCACACAGGAGTGCCTGGGTAACCTAAGTCTGCAAAGTAAAAAAACAGAGGGGGGTTAAAGCACTGATCAACGGACCGTGCTACAATTTAAAAGCAAGGTATAAAAGCCCTACTTCGACCTCAAAAAACTGGTTCTATCTCGGTTCATCAAAAGGTTGGGTAGCTTGGTTTGAGCAGTTTGCTCGGTAGACCAGTTTAACATCTAGGGGCAGCTTTCTGAGTTCGGTCTAAAAAACTAAGAAAGCTGGTTTAGCCCCAAGGCCTAAATCGATTGCAGTGTGAATAGAGTTACTTCGGTTAAGCCTCTAGGGGCGGCTTTCTGAGATTGGTTTAGGAACCAAGAAAGCCGGCTTGGCCCCAAAAGCTTAGTTCAGTTGAAAACCGAGGTTCCTAGTTTGATATGTTCAAAACTCGGTGATCTTATTTCGGCTAGAGTGAAGTGAGACGTTAATGACTCTTTGAGCCTTTCAAGTTCTAGTTCGGTTATTGACTATAGTGATCTACCTATTTGGGGCAAACAGGATCCTAGTTCGGTTGCTATGTGATTTTGGATCTAAGACTGGTTTTTCTACATAAAAGTTCATACACACATGAAGTTCTACTGGTTTTTTCACAAAAATACGGAAACAAAAGTAGCAAATGGAAGAAAGTATTGGCAAAAAACATACAAAACAAGTTATACAGATGCAAAAGCAAAATAAAGGAAGCAAAGTGAGTATACTTACCAGGTGGAAGAAGTGGGATCTGATGATGGGAAAGTGGCAGCAGAATCAGTTCTCAAAAGTGAAGGCAGAACACGAACGGCAAGAACACAGAGAGAGGAGATGAAGAATGGAAGGTGAATAATCCGAGAAAAAGAAGGGTTGTTTTGTGAAAGAGGAGAGAGAAAAACGCGGCAAAAAGAGGCGGGAACTGTACAAAATTTCTGTAGGGCGGCATGACAGTTGGCCACAGCTTATCAGAGCTTGCCACGTGTCACTGGAATGGGAAGCGTTACAGACGCTATGATTGAAGAGACGTTTTTGACCGGACAAAACGGAGCCCGGAGTAAAATTAGCTCGGCTTAAAAGTTCGAGAGTTTTTAGCTCAGCTGGAGAAGCTAAAGTATTTTTAGCTCGGCTGGAAAAGCTTAAAACGACGCCAGCTCGGCTGGTGGACTGGTAATCCCAATCATGCTATGCAGATGGAATTAAGGGGCAATTGAGAGGATAATTTTTGGTAAAAACTGGGCCGAGCTATGTGATGGGCTTTGTGGCCCAAATTGCCAAGGGCTAGGTAAAAAAGGCTGCAATGTTACTCCAGCCCAGGAGAAGTGTAGTGACTCCGGCTCAAGAAGGGATAGTTGTTTCGGCCCAAGGAAGAGTAAAGCTACTCCGGTCCGGAGGCAACTTGGAGTTAGGCTGGTCTCAGAGTTAGTCCGGTCGCAGTATGTTCTGGTTAGGCCGGTTTCAGAACTAGTCCGGTGGCAGTTTGAAGTAAGTCCGACCTTGCATCTAGTCCGGTCGTGACGTACTATGGTTAGGTCGGTCAGAACTTGCTACTTGGAAGTTTGATCTAAACATACCAAGGTTGAACAAGGGCAGCCGAGGTAAGGAGTTAGAGGAGAAGACCGAGCTAAGGAGAGTTCGGCCCTCTGTGGCTCGGCATAGCCAATTTTACTTCGGTCACATGGAAGTTCGGCCATGGAGAAAACCATCCCACTTGGTTTAAGCAGTGAGGGAGGGTGTAAAAGGATAAGCATTATCCTTTGGAGTATGAATCCTAGGAGGACTCTGCATGGAGAAATACAAGTCCTACCAGGATTGTGCCACGGGAAACTTATAAAAGCCCACAAACATCACCTTGGAGGAGGTAATTGAACACAACCTTCCTGAGAACTTAGAGCTTTTTGTCAAGTTTTCTGACTTAGGCATCAGAGAGGTTTCCGGCACACACCCGCCGGCTAGCTCACGTTTGTGTTTTCAGGTGATAAAGCGACGTCGTACGGAGGAGCGTGGACTTGGTCAACAGGATTATACGAGGAGAATTATTTCCTCCCCGTACAGATCCTAAAAAAAATCCCCTTTTTATTAATAAAAAAAAAAAACTTATGTGAAAGCGTGCTTTGCAAACACATTTTCTATTTTTTTTTTAATTTTAAATATTGTACTTAAAGCAACGGTAATAAAATGCTGAAAGCGTTTAGAAAAATTGAAAAACATGCTTTCAATTTAAAAAAAAAAAAGAAGTTTATGTGGAAATCGTGTTTTGTAAGCAAGTTTTTTATTTATATTTTTTATAACAAAATTAAAAGCATGTTTCGTACACTTTCATGAAAGTATGTTTACAAGACATGTTTTGATCCATTTTTGGAATTCCTTTCAAAAACAACCTAGTTATTTAATTTACGAATAAATAAAACCCAAAAGAATTGATGACCCAAGAACTCCTCTTCAGACAAGAGCCAAACGACAAAATCGCCACGCCATGAGTTTTTAGCTTGGGAATTAATTATTTTAATAAATTTTGGTGTTTTTAATAAAATGACATATAAAAACCAAAGAGAAAAATTTAACAAGTTGCACTGATTTTTTGGTTTTATAACTAAAAATCTATCATCCCAAACAAGGCCTGAGTTTCTTTTTTTATAGTTTGATTTTTTATTCAAAATATATATGCTTTATGGGTCATATCAATGTAGGGGTCATCAATGGGATGAGTTGGACTTACCAAGCTTGCAACTATTGTGTCCACATCACATATATTAAGAGTAATTTTTTTTTATTAATGTATTATGGGTTTAAAATTTTGCGAAGTTGAATTTGGAAAAAGTTTATTTATATATACAAGACAAAACATAAATATGGACTTATGAAAATTTTTATGGAAGTATATATGTGACACATTGAGTTATAGAAGGTTGATAGCTGATGATGATTATATAGTATGTATATAAGTGTATCATTCTCTTTCGCAACGTACAATTGTCTTGATTTATTTTGGCAGGGTATTATCATCCTATTGGAAGTTGTCATGTCTTCCTTTTATGTTGTTGCGTAATGTGTCTGCTGCTGAGTTGCCTTATCGATGAATAAATGTGATTTTGCAATGGTTGAACAATTGCATCATCTTTTGAATCCTACTAATTAGGTGTCATACGGTACTATCATAATCTCTTTGAGTGTTGTTAAGAATTGTTTCAATTAGAATTTTCGCATCACCTTTTGTCTATATATTTGGTCATTCATTTTCTTTTGCGATCTGGAGACCTTGACATAAAGACCACCATCAAAATTCAATTTGATTCATCATTCTTTTTGGTGGATTCCAATAAACAAGTTGTTGGTGTTAAGGTATGGTGTTAACAGATGTTGTTGCAATAGTTTGTATTTGTGATGAATAATTTTGGGATTTTGGTTTATAGATTTGGGTTATTTGATTAGATAGTTGTTAGGGGCTGTAAGTAAGGGTATGGACTATAAAATATGGGAATTGTCATTGTAGTAGGTGAGATGTATGGGTCTGGATTGTATTGAATTTGTGGGTTGTACTTTGAAATGGTAGGTGATATTAATATGGATTCGGTTTATTTTTGGTTCAATATAAGAGACAATTGGGTTTCGGTATTAGTTGTGAAGGTTTGGATATGGTAAGTTATAATAATTGTTTGGAACTTCAAAGGTGTTATAGGTGGGGAGAGTGTTGTTGAAAATGGTAGAAAAATTTTGGGTAAAATCAGATTTTTTTCTCAAGTTTGGTCTATTTTTTAGGTGGGCCCCGAGCGTCGATTTACTCGGGTCAAAGTGGTAACGCGTTCTATGCCGCATTGTGATTCACGTGGTATATTTGGTTGCTCAAAACTATTACCGAGTGAATGGGAAATTGAAGCCAAAGTGTGCTCCATGGAAATGGAGTTTTTGTGAAAATTCCTTAAGGTTGTAAAATGGCTTGTCCCACATTGATTTGGTGGGAAGTTTTGAAAGGGTTTATAAGGCATAGGTTTGGTACCCAAGTGTTTTAGAAGGAGAGGTTATGGGCAAAATAGGCTAGACCCATTGGACCCAAAAATCACCACACGCGCGCGCCACCGTCGCCGTCCGTCCGCTCGGGCGAGCTGGGCTTGGGCTCGGGTGTGTGGTTGGGTTGGGCTTGTTCGACCCAATACTAATCTTTTTGGGTCAAAAACATTTGAATTTATTTTTATTTTTCGGTTTTTTCTGTACATCCAAACAGGGCCCTTCCGTTTTTTGAACCTAATAGCTCTAAATCTGTTTGAATTTCAAACCAAACAGTGCCTAAACAGTTTGTATCTGTTTAATTCAAATTGAACAGGTACAGTACCTGTTTAATTCAAAATGGAAAGCCACCAATCTATCTATAAATAGACTAAGCCCCCCATTTGAAAAAATACTCCAATTTTCGTACTCCATCTTCTGCTATAAATTTATTGTTCATTTTGCATTAAGTTCTTGTTACAAAGAGTATAAACACTTAGTGTGTTCGACGAACGAATAAATTATAGTGCTGCTTTTATTTGTTGATAGATCATTTTATCCTGGGAGATAGATGTCTAGATTTTGAAAGTACCGTGGAGAGGACGAATCTGTCTTAAGGACACAGTGTTAAACACTGGACTTGATCAGATAGTTATTCAAAAGAAATTAACCAAGTAAGTTGTTTAATTTTTATCAGATTTTAATTTTGTTTATTTAATCAGATTTTAATTTTGTTTTTGTAACAAAATAAAATCTGTTTTTATTTATTTATTTTTATTTCGAGTTTAATTTTTGTAATCAAACAAATTCTCTCATTTTCTTTATTTCTTTATATTCTTGTTGTTGTTTTGTACACAACAGAATTTAATCTTATTTAAATACAGTGAAGATTGTCCAACAAGTATTACCTAATAAGCTTATGTCAAATGGTGTATCATTGGGTTGCTCTATGTAAGAAAGTGGAATTTAGTAATGGAGTATGGAGTAAACGATTCCCTCTTTTTTTTTTTTTTTTTTTGTTTTTTTTTGTTTTGTGTGATTGGAAACTGTTTCTAAGTTATGTGGTTTTATTGCCTTTTATAGTGAGGTTGCATGATATTCTTATGTTTGTGTGGTAACATATTTGCTATATATAACTGTGGGTGTTGATTTCTGACCATACAACCGAACAGGGAACTTAGCTGGAGAGCATAAGGTAGAATAGATTAAGCCAACAACCTGCCAATAAGAAAATGAGAATACTGCGGTGGTTCATCCACCCGGGGTACTCCGACGATCAAGTCAATCAAATAATCTCTCAAAGATATCACACAAGTACTCAATGCGTAAATTAAAACATACCTTAGACCCACGAGGGTACCTCACTTTTATAGCCAGCAATGACATAGTCCCTTAGTAGTCTCACTTCATAGGACTCAAGTACAATGCTCATCTCAGACTCTCGACTAGATAGGGATAAACTCCTCAAGAGCCTTATCCTTATCCAGACTAAGAGCTTCCTTTTATCTAGGACTCTTGTCCTTTATCCAGATATCCCATAATCCTGGTATTACCGTACCGTACCGAACCTTGGCAATACGGCAATCATCTCGGCAACTACGACTCACCCACGTGGCACCCTAGTCAACATCTAAGAGCTACCTCGACCACGTGGTGTCATTTACAAAATACAGCCCCACAACTGCCCCTAGGTTCTATTAGCTCAGTAACCTGAGGTGATGGAACCTACAAATGTACTTCTTTGACCGAGATCATGATTCATCAGTTTTAGGTAACCAGGACTCAGATGCCCCTTTTATCAAGAATCAAGAACCAAGTACCAAGTTCTTTCAACATCTCAATTGAGATCCCTTCTCTAGCCGAGGTCATTACCCCACTAGTAACTGAATTTCAAGAGCCCCCTATGCGCATGAGTTGTCACGTTCCATTACCCCAACTTTTTCTCCCATCACCTTATTGGTTCGTACCTGTCATGCGTCATCAAGTCACATCGATTCTGCTACGCCACTTACTAGACACGTCATCCAAGGTAGTTTCATCATGTTTTGTCGCCTTTTTCATTTTTGATAAGAACTTCTTCCTTCTCTCTCCATCTCTTCATTTTTACATACAAAGCTTTTCAGACTTTGTCTCTCTAAAAATTTCTTTCTTTCCACCATTTTCAAATCTCTTCAAACTCTACAATTGCTCTGTTTGTCTCCTCCCGCAAGCCTTCCACTGTTTTGTTCTGATTGAAATCATCATTTGACTTTGGCGCATCTCATTCTGGCTTTTACTTCCTTGGCTCCACTCAGTAAGTTCCTTATTTCTTTTATTTCATTTTTGTCTTTCTTTACTGTTCTTGGACAAATTTCTTTTTTGAACTATTGCACACACCGTAACTGTATTAAATCTCTATCCATGTTCAAAAATACTCCCCTTATTCCCTTATTTGTTTGTTGTTCTTTATGCTCTTGGTTCTTCATGTGCATACGTACAAGGTTCATGCTTGGTAGAGCCAGTTTTGGTAATACAATCTTGGTGCAATATTGTAGAGAGGTGGCAAGAGGAAGCAATGGAAATCTTAGAGGAGCTCTAGAAGCTTCCCCTCTGCCTATAAAAGGAGCCCCTGCCTCTCTTTTTCAAATGGTCAGATTTTTTAAGCTTTCTGTGAATTTGAGAGTGAAATCAACCATCATCTCCCCCCATTGCCTTAGCTCTGAAAACAACCCACCAAACAGCAACTCCTAACACTGAAAATCATTCAAAGACTTGAAGGACCTGAACTATAATCAGAACCTTTACTTGAGGGAGGCTTGAAAGTAAGAAACTTGAGTTTCTTTGCATTTTTCTTCGCGTGCTCTTCGGTTGAATCAAACTAGTAGGTAAACCCTCTCATTTTCTGTATTTCAGTACTTCTTTTAATCTTTATTTTAATAGTTAATCATAGTTAGGATATCCATTCATCATCTTATCATGTAGTTTGTCGGTTTTTCTCACTTTCTCGTCTATCTTAGCTTGACTTCTCTATTTTTAATAGATTTGAATTACCATATAGTTAATTTATACTTTTACTTTTATTTGCTATTTGCTTTTTATGCATAAATATCATTTTAGTAGTCTCAAACCGGGCCTAGGTTCACATTTTGTATGATTAGTAGCATATTAAGTCATATTTAATTTATGTACCGCATGAAAGACACTGAAAGTGGCACCCTGGTAAGTCATCTAAATCTTTATAGCATTTGTACGTTATTGGTTACATTATCTTTTGATGGACTTGGGTTTCAGTGTTGATGGACTTCATATCCAGATTTCCTAAAATCAATAGAATGCGTTCCATCATGGTAGTTGTTGACCGCTTTTCTAAGTATGTTGTATTCATTAATGCTCCTCATGTTTGTCCTACTGATACTCTTGTTGATTCGTTTTACAAGTATGTTGTAGAATACTTTGGCTTGCCTGAGGACATAATTAGTGACAAAGATACTGTCACAACCCAAACCCGCCGCTAAAAGTTTGGCGTCGTAACTGGTCAGTAGTCCGAGATTACCAAAGGTCTTCCTGTACAATCAAAAATAATCGGAGCTAGCAGAAGCAATATGCAAAAATACCAATGGTTCAATGAACTGTGCATCTATATGAACAAATATGTACACATATAAACGTTAATTTACCCACAAAACAATACATAACTTATAACATAATATTGTATATAAGACATATGCACTTGTCGAAAGTATACACCATGATCAAAAGCTTGACAACGGCCTTCCAGGCCTAGCCCTAACTCAGAGGCACTCAAAACTCGGTAGGCTTCAAAATGGTGGCTCAGCTAAAGACCCTTCTAAGCTTGTCCTCTGGAACGCTCACCTGTACATAGATATATAAAAAAATAGTGAGCTAAAGTCCAATGAATAATATTAAAGTAAAGAGGTTAGTGAACGAATTCCAAATATATCATATCCATAAAACAAATCATATCACAATCATTCTCATATCTTAACATAATAATGGTACATCCAACAGGACATAACATATCGTCTTCTAACTAGAGTAATTGGTTCTAAATACCGATTAAACACATATCACCACAATGAGATGGCTAATGAGATCTCGTATCACATATATGTCAAGGACCCGCATTTACATGTCATCCCTTATGACTTGGGACTATCCGTGGATGCCATAATAGATTCGCAAATAGGACATTCATTCACATGATTAAAATAGCATCTTAGAAATTATAACTTATCGATAACTGTTAAAACATGAGTTATATTAACATATCTTTACAAAAATGTTACTCAAAGTGGGCTTCCAAAATCGGTTGTTCAGTCTTCGAGCCTTGACCTACACACATAAACATCATAGCACAATTTCTCAATACACATTCGAGTCATTTAGTTGATTCTTAACTTTATTCGGTTATCCGTTATTCATTCATTCAGTTACTTCTATTCTTCTTTTAATTTAGTTCATACTTATGAGATGCTTATGGATGTAAATTACACATGAAAACCATGAAAATGAAGGCCCGGAAGTCAGAAAACGAAAAAAAAACAAAATTAGAAGATTTGCCTTGTTTGGTTGCACGTACGGTGGCCTGGCTACTCGTGCGGTGGCCTTGGCTGCACGAGCGGGCGAACTTTAGATATAATTTTGGCCAAAAAGGGATTGGTCGCTCGAGCGATAGCCCAGGCCGCTTGAGCAGTCTAGGTACAATTCAATCCGAAATTCTGCTCTTGAATGGAACCTCATTCTTTCCAAAATCAAACTTCATTTCTACGTATTTCAAGACCAAAAACTTATAAAAACATGTTAAAAAATTTCCATTAGCATGTCCATGTACTCAATTTCGGTTTCTGCACCTATTAAGGTCATCAATTTCAGTTCAGAAGTCGTAGTCCCGATAGATATTGTTTCAATTCAGACAAATATTCTCAAATTAATTCATATTAACGCATAATTAAATAAGGATAATTGTGACGCATATTTTGGGGTCATTATAGATACCTGGTTTATGGGAAGGTTTTGGACTGTGCTCTTTAATTTGTTGGGTTTATAATTAAAGTCTCCACAACAAATCACCCTCAGACAGCTAGCCAGACCGAGAGAATGAATGGGTTACTTGAGGAGTACCTCCAACATTATGTGACCGCAAGTCAAAAAAATTAGGTCGAATTGTTGGATAATGCATAATTTTGCTACAATTTGCATAGGTTATCTACAACTGGGATGAGCCCGTTTGAGTTGGCCATGGGATAGTAGCCCCTGACTCCTCATGAAATGACTAAAACAGACACTGGTAGTAGATGTCCAACAGCATACCGTTTTGTAAGAGTTAAACAGGAGTTGTCGGAGGAAGCACAAGATAGTTTGGTTAAAGCAAGCAAAAGAATGAAGAAGTACGTTGACTTAGAATTCAAAGTAGGAGACAAAGTGTTACTGAAGCTTACTACTCAAATTTGGAAGAAGATAAGCAGTAAGGTAGTGCACCATGGTCTAATTCTGAAATACGATGGCCTCTTTGAAATCTTAAAATGTGTGGGAAATATTGCATACAAGCTAATGTTGCCTGATTGGTTGAAAATCCACCTAACTTTCCATGTTAGTTTTCTGAAACCTTTTCATGAGAATCGAACTAACTTGACAATGACGCCGGCTCGGAGGGCACTTATAGTGATTAGAAAGCAGTTTGACAGAGAGGTAAAACAAATTCTTAATCACAAGATCGAGGGACAGAGTAAAAAGAATCGAAGGACCCATTACTTGGTGAAATGGAAGGGTTCTCAGAATCTGATACAAGTTGAGAAAAAGATGTAATATTATGGCAGTTTGAAAAACAAGTCAAAGAGTACTTGAAGATCCTACCAACGAGGATGTTGGCTTCTTCTGGTGGGGATGGTCTGTTAGCAACTTGATGTTTGGGAGCTGGTGGCCTAATACTTGGTGGCACCTTACATCTATGTTAGTCCTAAACTGCGACATGAGGGAGGCATGCTAAAACAACAAGATGGGCAATCAACTGTGTCATTCGGCAGTAGCACTCAACCCTTGGCCAAAGTATAGGCAGCATGGCACATGCAAGGCATTGATATGACCTTAATGCTAGGTTGTAACATACTTAGAGGTTTAGCATAATTAGATGGCTTGAATTGGCTAGACAGCAAGGTGTGGTACACAACTTGGCTGGTTAGCAAGGCGGTTATGCTTGACCAAGACCAATAGATGGAACTCCAGACTCAATTTGACTAGTGGCTTGAGAAATTTGAATTGTCCAAGGCAAGACAAAGGCTTCCTAAAATAAAAGGGTAGCTTTGGGAGGTTATGTATAGAACAAGACATGTTGGCAATGAACAAGGAATGCGAAAATAAAGGAGCAGTTGGTGACAATTATTTCTATAGACTTGTTTCAAATCTATTTAAACCCTTTAGCAGTTGGGGGTGTCAACTGTCATGCCAGGTGGCATGTGTCGCTTATGTTTTGTAGCTTTTTTGAATTTCAAAGTTCTGATTGTAGCCTATATATAGATATAGCCATGCAAACTCGAATTAATCAAGTGTTTGAGAATTTGGCATTTGGTTTTCCTTTGTAATTGTAGGTGCAATAATAAAGTTTGGATTTCCCGTAATCACTGGGTTGCTTATCTTGTATGCTTAACGAAATTTAATTTGTGTATGTAAGTTGCATTCATTAGTTGAGATTAAGTATTGAGACTTAGTACCATCACATGAAAATTTTATAGACTGAAAATTAGCCCTGTGAAACCATACATAGTTATCTCCATGTAACAACCCCGAATTGTGATTCGCTACTAATCCACGATTAAGAGTGCCTAATCAGTAATTAAGAAGAAATTTTTAATTAATTGCATGTGTATTGCATTATTTCTGTTTGTATCTGTTTGTCGTAGAAATATCTGTCTGTGTTTCTGTTCTATTTTGCGAATTGAAGACCTTATCGACATCTGATCACGAAATTGACTTGGGTTATTTGTTATTTGAAATTTTTAGAATTTTATGGTAGGTTTAATTGAAATTCGATTCAAAATCAAATACTTACATTAAATTAATCATAATCGATTAATTCTTAACTTAATTTAATTAAGTCTCATTAATCAAGCCAATATAAGGCACAAGTGACCTATAGAATACACTTTACAGTCTCATTTCATCATTTTTGAAGCTACAAATGTGTGAGAGAGAGAGAGAACAAGAGAGAAAATGAGATTGTCACGACCCAAACCCGCCCCTACGGGTTTAGCACCGTAACCGGCTATGGCCTGCTTAACAGTAATACAGTAAAACAGAGTACAAGGGCCTGGCGGAAGCCAATACAGTAAATAAACAATGTCCAATGAGCTGTGACAGTCTGAATGCCAAAAAGACTTTTCATATATACATATACACAGTGCAGAACAGTATGTACACCATTTATAATCATCCAGATCAGGGACCTAATCCCTATTAAACAGTACAGTAACAGTCTATACAGTCTACAAAACAGTTACAGAGACAGACGGGGGAAATCAAAACACCCCTAAGCCATAGCTTGACAAGCTCGGAACCTCACAGTGAGGCACAGTGGTTGGCTTGACAAAACTGGAGCTTAACCCCGACGCTTCTAGCCGCGGTCTAGTGCCTGTACACCTACATATATATATGAGCAGTGAGCTAAAGCCCAGTGAATAACATAATGCGTAAAGGGGTTTAGAATGAATGTCCTTACAGTAATGAAAACAGTTCATTAAATCAGTATTTCAGTCGTTCAGTCAGTACAGTCATATGTGGTACATCTATTAGCATAACAGTACAGTAAATAGTAGGTCTTGAAAGACCGAACAGTCAATGATGGCCATCAATCAGTAAACAGTAGTGGTTCCAACAAGGGAACCGACAGAGATCTCTGTAACAGTAACAGTCAGTAACAGTAGTTGCCAAGGATGCCACAATACAGTTCAGAATAGAGGACATACATTCATTCTATTAACAGTATCAATTCAGAAACAGTACAGTTCAATTGTTCAGAAGATAATCATTTTTTAACATATCTTTACATAGTTGTTACTCACAGAGTTCTGGGCTACAGTTAGGCTAGAGTGCGTTCCCCGTCACCAACCCTACACAGTTTACAGATTGAACACACACTAAGCTACACAATTGGGAAAAATAATAACTTAATCCCTAATTTGCCTCGGTGTGGTTTTACATCTATATCCTCATTAAGATGCCTTAAACTAGGCCTAAGAATGCCTAAGATGAAATGAGGATGCAAAGATGCACTTTAAAAGTATTTTCAGAATTTTTAGAATTTTCAGAAAACAGGGGTCCCGCTCGAGCGTAGGTTAATCCGCTCGAGCGGACATGCAGACAAAGGTTTCCGCTCGAGCGCAAACTCAACCGCTCGAGCGTACTGCAAAATAGTCAAAAGTGCTGGATAGGTGAAATCCACGCTCGATTGGGCGCTCGACATCCACTCGAGCGTAAGACACAAGGTCCCGCTCGAGCGTAAATTACCCTGCTCGAGCTGACTTAAAAACATAACAAAATGCTGGGAGCACGATTTCCACGCTCGAGCGCCAATCACCCCGCTCGAGCGTGAGTTCAAAATCTGGAATTCCCCGATTCGAACCTCAAGCTCAAAATCAAGTTTCAAACGTATCAAATTCGATTCCTTTGGGCCCATTTCCTATAAAACACTTCAAAACTCATAGTTTAACATGATTCAAAGCTCAATTTGTAAAATCAAAACCCAAAAGAAGATCAATTAAACTCATTTTCAAACCAAAGTTCAAGAAAATAATCCAAGCATGACATGCATGAGGTAAAACCACTTCAAAGCTTCAATCACTTGCTTAAATGAGCCAATTCCTTCAAAACCAAGATGAGTTCATGGTCCAATGCAAAAATATAAACATACATGTACCAAATTCCATGTATTCAACCTCAAAATGCTAGGATATAAGCATGCATGCATGATTTATGCTACAATTCAACATTATAAGCCAATTCTAGACTTGGACCACTCATTAACCATGGACTATGCAAGATACAACTCAATTACACAAATAAGAGGGTAAAACACCAACCTTAAATCTTCAAGCTCAAGAAAATAAGCTCAATTGCAAAGAAACCTTCAATTCTTCAAGTCCTCTAAGCCAAACTCTCAAGAACAACTCAATTCCTCTCACTCTCTCCTCTTAGTCGGCTATGTTCTCAAGGAATGGCTGAAGAAAATGTTTTGTGGTCAAGTGTAATAAGGCTCAACATGTTTAGTTAGTGGGTCACTAGGCATGGCAAGGTTGTGATTAAGTCCAAGTTTGCAATTTATCAATATTTGATCTAATTTAACCATACCAAATCGAATTTCAGATAAATACAGCATAAAATTACATAAATTATGATGATCATGAAACACTAATCGATCTCTGGTTCGACCGCCAATAAGGCCTTAAATTCGCAATTTAAATATAAAACATGAACAGATAATCAAACAGGCAGCAGATAGAAATGCAATATAACAGATATATTTAATCAATTCAGTTTCAGATTCCAGTCAGTCAGTCCAGTATTTCAGTCAGTTCAATTACCAATCATAATCAGTCTCAGTTTAGCAGTAATCGGTAGTTTATCGGTAAACAGTGGTGAGGATTGTTACAGTCTCCCCTCCTTAAAAAGAGTTTAGTGCTCTAAACTTGAGTTACCTTCGTTTTGGAAGAAAATAGGATTCAGTGGAAACAGTTCAGGATATCTTTTAGCCATGTCATCTTCTCTTTCCCAAGTGGCATACACGCCACCATGGTTTTTCCAGTCGACTTTCACTAACGGGATCTCTTTGTTTCTTAACTTCTTGATCCGTCTGTTTACAATCTGAATAGGCCGTTCCTCGTAAGTGTAGTCATCACTCAGCACTACACGAGTAGGCTCTATCATATGGAAAGGATCCCGGAGGTAATCCCTCAACATAGAAATGTGGAAGACGTTGTGCATATGCTCCATTTCAGGAGGAAGCGCAACTTGATACGCCACCGGATTGATTTTCTCAATAATTTCATACGGTCCGACATATCTTGGCGCTAACTTGTCTTTGACTCCAAAACGAGTCTGGCCTTTCATCGGTGTCACTTTCACAAAAACGTGATCACCTACTTCATATTCTCTGTCTCGTCTTCTGACATCAGCATAACTTTTCTGCCTGCTCTGTGCAGTTTTCAGTCTCTGTTGTATCAGTTTCACTTTCTCAGTCGTTTCATATACAATCTCGGGCCCAAGCAATGGCCCATCTCCAACTTCTGCCCAACAAATCGGAGACCTACATTTTCTGCCATACAATGCCTCGAAAGGCGCCATACGAATACTTGAGTGATAACTGTTGTTGTAGACGAATTCGACTAAGGGCAAATGGCTTTCCCAGTTTCCCTGAAAATCAAAGACACATTCTCAGTAAATCCTCCAGAGTCTGGATGGTCCTTTCTGACTGGCCATCTGTCTGAGGATGGTAAGCACTACTCAGGCTTAATTCAGTACCCAATGCAGTCTGTAAGCTTTGCCAAAAACTTCGAATCCCTGTCAGAAACAATGGACATAGGCACTCCATGCAGTCTAACAATTTCATCAATATAGAGTATAGCCAATTTGTCCGCATTATAAATTGTCTTAACAGGTAAGAAGTGAGCAGATTTAGTCAGTCTATCAACGATAACCCAAATTGAGTCCATACATTTACTGGAGCGAGGCAATCCCACAATAAAATCCATGGTGATATGTTCCCATTTCCACTCCGGTATGGGTAAGGGCTGCAATAAGCCTGTGGGTCATTGATGTTCGACTTTAACTTGTTGGCAATGAAGACATTTTGATACAAAATCGGCAATTTCTTTCTTCATTCCCGGCCACCAGAAATTTAGTTTCAAATCTTGGTACATTTTTGTATTCCCTGGATGGATAGACAGTTTTGAATTGTGGCCTTCTTGCAGAACTCTTCTTTTCAGTTCAGTATCATTCGGTACACATAGTCTTTCCAGAAATTTCAATACATTATTTTCAAATTTGAAACCCGGTCTTGGTTTAGTTTCCCTTTCTTCGATGATCTTCTTCAAGAAGTCATCCGATTGTCGTTTCTCTTTAATTTCTTTAATCAGTGCCGGTTGAGCAGAAATAGCAGCTATTGTTCCACCTTGTTCTCGCAAAACAATTTCAATTTCAGATTTTTCAAGGTCATAAAACAATTCTTTTTGCCCGGTGAGCAAACAGGCTAAATTTCCAATCGATTTCCGGCTCAGTGCATCGGCAACGGTGTTGGCTTTTCTCGGATGGTACAAAATCTGTAGGTCATAGTCTTTAATCAGTTCTAGCCATCTCCGCTGTCTCATGTTTAGTTCTTTCTGTGTGAAGAAGTATTTCAGACTCTTGTGATCTGTATACACCTCACATGTCGCCCCATACAGATAGTGACGCCAGATTTTCAATGCAAATACCACTGCGGCAAGTTCCAAGTCATGGGTTGGGTAATTCTTTTCGTGGGGTATCAGTTGTCAGGAAGCATAAGCAATAACTCTCCCATTCTGCATTAAAATAGATCCCAAACCCTTATGAGAAGCATCGCTAAATACAGTAAAACCATCCGTACCTAAAGGTAAGGTAAGAATCGGTGCAGTTACAAGTCGAGTTTTCAATTCTTGGAATGCTGATTCCCTTTGGTCAGTCCAGTCAAATGATATCCCCTTCTGAGTTAACTGAGTCAACGGTAAGGCAATTTTGAAGAAATCTTTGACAAATCTTCTGTAATATCCAGCCAAACCCAAAAAGCTTTGGACTTCTGTCACATTTGTTGGTCTAGGCCAGTTTACTACTGCTTCAACTTTCTGTGGATCAACTGAAATTCCTTCTTTGCTAACAACATGCCCCAAAAACATAACATGATCAAGCCAAAATTCGCATTTAGACAGTTTAACATAAAGTTTCTGTTCTCTTAAGGTCTGTGGGGCAAGTCTCAGATGATGTTCATGTTCTTCTATACTTTTGGAGTAAATCAGTATGTCATTAATGAATACAACAATAAAGTCATCAAGGTATGGTTTAAAGATTCTGTTCATGAGGTCCATAAATGCAGCAGGTGCATTGGTAACTCCGAAAGGCATAACTAAAAATTCGTAATGTCCATACCTTGTTCCAAAAGCAGTTTTGTCAATGTCTTCTGGTTTAACTTTCAACTGATAGTATCCTGATTTGAGGTCGATCTTAGAGAACACTTGAGCACCCTGTAACTAATCAAATAAGTCATCAATACGTGGCAATGGGTATTTATTTTTCACAGTTACCTTGTTCAGTTCACGGTAGTCAATACACAGTCTCAGTGGGCCGTCTTTCTTTTTCATAAACAAAACAGGTGCGCCCCACAGTGAAGTACTGGGCCTAATGAACTCCTTATCTAACAGTTCCTGCAGTTGCACTTTCAATTCTTTCAATTCAGTCGGAGCCATTTGGTAAGGAGCATTAGATACTGGTTGGGTACCCGGAATCACATCAACGGTGAATTCAATCTCCCTGTCAATCAAATCCCCTGGCAGATTATCTGAAAAAACATCTGGGAATTCTCTGACTATGGGAATGCTGTTCTCATTAGCATTATCATCAGTAGATACAGTCAATACAAAACACAGATATCCTTTACACCCCTTTCTAATCAATTTAACAGCTTTCACAGACGAAATCGAATACGGAGGAGGTACTACTCCAACCCCATTAAACACAAATTCGGGTAAACCCGGTGGACGGAAAACTACTTGTTTCGTTACACAGTTTATGGTAGCATGGTATTTCGTTAACCAGTCCATTCCTAATATTACATCAAAATGATCAATGTTCGGTGGCAGCAAATCAATATATAGATGTGCATCTCCAACAATAATTTCACAAGCAGGGTACATATATGCACAAGTCATAGATCCCCCAATGGGTGATGATACAGCGAACAGATAATTCGTGGGTTCTAATGATCTATTCAGTTTTCACGAAAAAGCATGCGACACATATGAATGCGTAGACCCCGAATCAATCAGTACATAAGCATTTTGAGTACAAATAGAGAGAATACCTGACACAACGGTTTCGATATTCTGCACATCTCCCGATACTAGGGCGAACACTCGGCCTTGCCTCATAGGCTCTTTCCCGGTAGCTTTGGGGTTCGGTTTTGGTGCAACAGTCGATACTGCCACGCATGGTGCAGCTTTACTATTGGCTTGTAGAGCAGAGGGGCAGTCTTTAACCATGTGGCCCACCTTGCCACACTTGTAACAGGCTCCAGATATTTTGTAACAGACCCCTTTGTGCTTCTTGCCACACTCAGAACAGGGTGGTATGAAACCACTCCCTTGGCTGGGGCTAGTTGTTGACCCCGTATTCTGTTTCTTGTTCAATGGGTTATGCTTGCCTTTCTTGAATTTAAAACCCTGCCTTTTACCACGCCATTCAGACGCTGGTGTTTCAGTTTTCAGTGCCTCGATGTTCGATTCAGCCATCAAAGCTCGGTCAAGAACATTTACATAATTCAGTAATTTCAGAACATTTATTCTGTCCAGTATTGCAACATTAAGGCCGCCTTCAAACTTTCTGGCCTTCTTATAATCAGTGTCCACCATGTGTGGTGCATATCTAGCAAGCTTGGTGAACTTTGTTTCATATTCAGCAACGGACATTGTGCCCTGTCTCAGCTGTTCAAATTCAGTCACTTTTCTGTCCCTAACACACCGAGGGAAGTACTTTTCAAAGAAGGCTCCTTTGAATTGAGCCCAAATCATTACAGTATTATCATCGCGGATAAGAATCCACCACCTTCTGGCCTCTTTTTGCAAGGTAAAGGTAGTTAACAGTACTTTATGTGCTTCAGAGCACGGAAACACTTCAAATAACTTTTCTGTCTCAAGAACCCATGCTTCAGCTTTTAACGGTTCAAGGCCTCCCTGAAAGGACGGCAGTTTCATTTTACTGAACTTTTGGGTGAGAGCAATTATGTCCCCATCATTAACATTCACATTCTGTTCCGGCTGTACCGGAGGAGGAGGTGGGGGCTATTGATTCTGTTGTTGATGTAGTCTTTCAGTTGTTAGTTCCATCATTCTTTCTAGTCTTGTCATTCTTGCCTCAGAAGATGAGGATTCAGATTCATTTGCAGTTCTTGCATTATCCATTTCACTATAGGCAGTTATAACAGTTATCAACATAGGCAGTCATTTGTTTAAACAGATTAACAAGTTAGTATATATTCAGTCATGTCATAGCCACACACTTATCATGCTCATGTAATGCCCTAATCGCTTTTCTAGGACATCTTATAGCTCATTTGGACACGTGTGTGTGGTATAACTTGTGGTAAGTATCGCTCTAATACCACTCTGTCACGACCCAAACCCGTCCCTATAGGTTTATGTCACGACCCCAAACCACCCCTAGTAGTTTGGTGCCGTGATGGCCAGTAATCCGTGATTACTGAAGGCCAACTTCCAAAATTCACACACAATCAGAGTATTAGGGGGCTCACAAGTGCGGAAGCAATAATCTAAAATACAAGTGGTCCATAAGAGCAGTGCATAAGTCAAATGAAATGGCATACATCTTTACATAGCTTTACAACTTGAATACAAATAGAAATGAAGTACAAAAATATATATTACATCTTGGAAAAAGGCTTCTCGAGCCGACATGTTCAAAATACATAAGCTTCAAAAATTGTCGACATAAATAAAAACACTTGAGCCACAAATCATGAAACATAATCTTCTAGTTTGCCGACATCCTCACTGCCGGCATAAACATACATGCAAAACACACATCTTGGCGTAACCGACTTCTTGCTTGTTACCTACATATATACATAGGGAGGGTGAGCTTGGATACTCAGTGAATGGTATAAGTAATAAAGGGGTTAAATGAATGATTCCCGAGGTCTTTTCAAAACAATACATAGTATATCTTGTCAAAACCATACTTATCATAGCTTATACAAAACATGAGATAAATCTTGTTCATCAAACTTGATCTTACAAAACTTACATACTTAACATACGTCAAATCTTATAACATAACCTCGGCATAACCTTGGTCCTTCAAAACTTACTTACTTACTTACAAGACCCACGCGGTAAACCGCTAGTGGCAAAACAAGACCAAGTAAGAAGGCCCGTAGCCCTTTAACACCTGGGTGCTGAGAGTCCTCCAGCACAAGGGACTTTCCGAGAATGTCGTCAAAACAAAGCTTACTTGATACATTGCCATTCAAAACGAAGCTTATACTTGGTACATAAAATAGGGATATCATTCATGCTTAACAAATACTTTTATCAAAACAAGGCAAAGCTTTATCAAAACCTTAAGAACATAACTTTATTAAAAATACCACTCACATAGTTCTTGGGATGTCGGGATCAAGGCAAAGGTCCAAGTCCTACAAACACATGGCAAAGTCTATTGAATGTACTCTTAAAAACAAGCTTTACATGAATACAAATGATCTAGGGAAAACATGCTGGAAAACATCTAGGGAAAACATGCTGGAAAACATGTTGGAAAACATCTAGGGAAACACATGCTGGAAAACATCTAGGGAAAACATGCTGGGCACCAACCAGGTCTTTGCCGAAGTCCCACACCTCTTGGCCGAGGTGTGGCTACCTAGGCTTCGGCATGCGGCTGCATGCCGAGGTGCGCACAAGACAACTAAAGGTGTAAGTGATCATGCAAGGTAGGCCAAGGTGAGATACGATGCTTGGCCTAAGTGTGAGGTCTAGGTGAGAGTGATCTCGGCGACTACACCTCGGGAAGTGAAGTCTGGAGATCTGGGTTTCCACCCGTGAAGAACAGGAAGAACATGAACATGAAGATCATGAAGAATATGGATGCTAAAATCATAACTTCTTTACTACAAAAATCTAGGATTTCATGCTATGAGTTCGAAGACATGGACCTGGGTACCCATACTTGAAAATCATGCGAAAACAAACACAAAAACATGGATCTAGGCATGAGCCTTCGGATCAAAACATGACTTTTCTTGAAGAACACATGAATGCCATTTTCTCTTTCTAAAATCGAACTTCAAAGCAATGCATGGCTTACAAATCATATTCAATCACGCACTGCAATAACATGAACATAAAGAACAACAAGAGCGGATCCAGAATCTAACCTTAGAACACGGATCTAACGGTTCGATCTCTAGGAATCAAGCTTAGAAATCCACTCTCTCTCAAGAACTCTTCTTCCTCTCCTAGAGCTTCTCTCTCTACTCTTCAAGACAAGTATAAGAACAAATGATGGGTTTCTCTCTCTATCGGCTGACTTAACTCTCAGCTCGGACGCGTGGCAGCGGCTGATTGGTTCTCTTCAAAAAGGTGATAGATTGACAAGACAAGACTATGACAAAGTGTATCTAACAAGCTACTCGGTATGGCACTCCGGCAAGTGGTGACATCGGTTAAAGACAAGGCTTCGGCAACTAAGGTGACAATGACCTCGGCTAAGAAGGACGACACTTGACTAAGCTGTGCCACACCTTGGCCTAGATGTGCCACACCTCGGTCTAGATCATACCACTCCAGGACAAGATCACTCAGGTGCAAAGGTAACATCTCGGCCTAGATGATACACATCTCGGCCTTGGTGATTCATACCTCGGCCTAGATAATGACATCTCGGCCAATATGCCAGGGCGAAGGTGGAGGTCAAACAAAGGGGTTCCAAGATACTTCTAGACTGAAGATGACCTCGGCTTGGAATGATCTAGGCTTAACATAACCTAGGCTTGGCACGACTTCGGCTAAACATAACTTAGGCTCGGGGTACCAAGGAAGGAACAAAGCAAGCACACAACACTTAGACAAATCACATAGACATCAAAACAAGGCATGGATCTTACTTAGGCAAAACAAGTCATAATTATGCAAATGCAAGCTTAACGGGTCATAATCATACCAATGTTCATGAACATGACTACGACATAAATGTGGGTTATTATAGTTTAGCACCGTAATCGGCCAGTAATCTGAGATTACCGAAGGCCTGCTTAACAGTAATACAGTAAAACAGAGTACAGGGGCCTGGCGGAAGCCAATACAATAAATAAACAATGTCCAATGAGCTGTGACAGTCTGAATGCCAAAAAGACTTTTCATATATACATATACTCAGTGCAGAACAGTATGTACAACATTTATAATCATCCAGATCAGGGACCTAATCCCTATTAAACAGTACAGTAACAGTCTATACAGTCTACAAAACAGTTACAGAGACAGACGGGGGAAATTAAAACACCCCTAAGCCATAGCTTGACAAGCTCGGAACCTCGCAGTGAGGCACAGTGGTTGGCTTGACAAAACTGGAGCTTAACCCCAACGCTTCTAGCCGCGGTCTGGTGTCTGTACACCTACATATACATAATGCGTAAAGGGGTTTAGAATGAATGTCCTTACAGTAATGAAAACAGTTCATTAAATCAGTATTTCAGTCGTTCAGTCAGTACAGTCATATGTGGTACATCTATTAGCATAACAGTACAGTAAACAGTAGGTCTTAAAAGACCGAACAGTCAATGATGGCCATCAATCAGTAAACAGTAGTGGTTCCAACAAGGGAATCGATAGAGATCTTTATAACAGTAACAGACAATAACAGTAGTTGCCAAGGATGCCACAATACAGTTCAGAATAGAGGACATACATTCATTCTATTAACAGTATCAATTCAGAAACAGTACAGTTCAATTGTTCAGAAGATAATCATTTTTGAACATATCTTTACACAGTTGTTACTCACAGAGTTCTGGGCTACAGTTAGGCTAGAGCGCGTTCCCCGTCGCCAACCCTACACAGTTTATAGATTGAACACACACTAAGCTACACAGTTGGGAAAGATAATAACTTAATCCCTAATTTGCCTCAGTGTGGTTCTACATCTATATCCTCATTAAGATGCCTTAAACTAGGCCTAAGAATGCCTAGGATGAAATGAGGATGCAAAGATGCACTTTAAAAGCATTTTTAGAATTTTTAGAAAACAGGGATCCCGCTCAAGCGTAGGTTAATCCGCTCGAGCGGACATGCAGGCAAAGGTTTCCACTCGAGTGTACTGCAAAACAATCAAAAGTGCTAGATAGGTGAAATCCACGCTCGATTGGGCGCTCGACATCCGCTCGAGCGTAAGACACAAGGTCCCGCTCGAACGTAAATTACCCCGCTCGAGCTGATTTAAAAACAGAACAAAATGCTGGGTGCACGATTTCTACGCTTGAGCGCTAATCACCCCGCTCGAGCGTGAGTTCAAAATCTGGAATTCCCAGATTCGAACCTCAAGCTCAAAATCAAGTTTCAAACGTATCAAATTCGATTCCTTTGGGCCCATTTCCTATAAAACACTTCAAAACTCATAGTTTAACATGATTCAAAGCTCAATTTGTAAAATCAAAGCCCAAAGGAAGATCAATTAAACTCATTTTCAAACCAAAGTTCAAAAACATAATCCAAGCATGACATGCATGAGTTAAAACCACTTTAAAGCTTCAATCACTTGCTCAAATGAGCCAACTCCTTCAAAACCAAGATGAGTTCATGGTCCAATGCAAAAATATAAACATGCATGTACCAAATTCCATGTATTCAACCTCAAAATGCTAGGATATAAGCATGCATGTATGATTTATGCTACAATTCAACATTATAAGCCAATTCTAGACTTAGACCACTCATTAACCATGGACTATGTAAGATACAACTCAATTACACAAATGAGAGGGTAAAACACCAACCTTAAATCTTTAAGCTCAAGAAAATAAGCTCAATTGCAAAGAAACCTTCAATTCTTCAAGTCCTCTAAGCCAAACTCTTAAGAACAACTCAATTCCTCTCACTCTCTCCTCTTAGTCGACTATGCTCTCAAGGAATGGCTGAAGAAAATGTTTTATGGTCAAGTGTAATAAGGCTCAACATGTTTAGTTAGTGGGTCACTAGGCATGGCAAGGTTGTGATTAAGTCCAAGTTTACAATTTATCAATATTTGATCTAATTTAACCATACCAAATCGAATTTTAGATAAATACACCATAAAATTACATAAATTATGATGATCATGAAACATTAATCGATCTCCGGTTCGGTCGCCGATAAGGCCTTCAATTCGCAATTTAAACATAAAACATGAACAGATAATCAAACAGGCAACAGATAGAAATGCAATATAACAGATATACTTAATCAATTCAGTTTCAGATTTCAGTCAGTCAGTCCAGTATTTCAATCAGTTCAATTACCAATCATAATCAGTCTCAGTTTAGCAGTAATCGGTAGTTTATCGGTAAACAGTGGTGAGGGTTGTTACAGAGATCAATAAAAAAGGGGATAATTTCTAGAAATTGTTAAAGAATATAAGAGAATTTGAAATATTAGGCTTCAACACTTGGAAATTCAATGCTTCAAGGTAAGAATTCAAGCCTCTAGATGTAATTGAGTAACTTAACACATAGATTCAAGAGAACTAAGTTGATTAATGCAAGAATTGAGCTAAGATTGGAGAATTAAGACTCAAGGCAAATATGCATGCATATTCCATAGCACTTTGGAGTTGATTTCAAGTAATTCTCTAATGCACGTCATTGTTCCATCTTGGTTTTGGAAATTCATCAAGTTTCATGCTATTTTATATCACTTGATCATGTTTTGGAAGATTAAAGTTCATAACACTACATGCATGTAATATAATTGGAGTTTCAAGTGTGATCTTACACAATTGGCATGCTTGTGTGCTTTGATTTTGTGAAATGATTTTGAATTCACAATGTTTTACAAGTTTACATATGTTTCCTCAAGCTTTGGCCCAAAAGAACATGTTTTGCAGCTTTGAATTTGAGTTTTGGATTTAGAACATCAATTTGGAAATTCCAAAATTCTATAACTTGAGCGACCACTCTTTGTTTTGAACTTGAGCGACCACTCTTTGTTTTGCACTTTCGCTCGAGCGACAAAGGGTTGGCTCGAGTATAAAATTCATGCTCCCAGAAGTTTTTTAGACTGCTCGAGCGACCAAAGTTATGCTCAAGTGAGGACCCTATTTACTCAGTCTTATGCTCGAGCATCCATCGAGCGGAAAAATCATGCAACCAGTACTTTTGCAAAGTTTTGCAGACCACTCGAGCGACCAAAGTTGCGCTCTTATTTTTGAACACTAGCTCGAGCGAAGGAAGTTGTGCTCGAGCGAAGAACTTGTTTTCAGAAATTTAACTAAGTGTTACAACACATATTTTGGCATCCTCATTGCATTTTAGGCATTTCTAAGCCTTAATTAAGACATAATAATGAGGATAAGAGTTACAAACACACCAAGATAAAGAAAAATTAAGTTCACTATTTTCCGAATGTGTGTTTCAATATGTATCTACTATGTGTTTGTCTAGGTCACACGCCATAGACTATTCGATCTGCTTGCTTTATTTGTTTTGCTATCGGAGCTATCTGTGAGTAATAATTCTATAAAGTTATGTTTAACTTTAATTATTTTCTAAAATGCTATGTTTTATATGAATGAATGATTGTCCAAGTTTCTAAAATGTATTCATGGCATCCTTAGCATTATATGATATGTGTCCCTTTATGGGTCATTGGAATGCCTTTATGGACATCCCTTTATGGGTCATCAGAAACGTCTTTGTGTATATGAGTCATCGGAATGCCTTTATAGCCGTCCCTTTATGGGTCATCGAAATGCCTTTATGGCAATCCCTTTATGAGTCATCGGATTTGTTAACGCTAATGGATGAACCATGTATGATCATGTGAAATGTATGAACTATGAACATGAATATGAATATGTATCTGTTTGTGAATATGAATCAAAATTTTGAATCCATCATAGATATCATTCATTAAAACCTTTATTCTATTATTATGCACTGGGCTCCAACTCACCATATTATTTATGTATGTAGGTGATCAGGCGCGTGACCAGGCCTAAGCTGTTGCTTGAAGGTCAGTTTTGTCCAACCAACCACAGTGTCTCTCGTGGAGGTTCCGAAACCTGCTTATAGTCAATGTTTTGTGATCCAGAATCCCATTTTAGTTTTCTTTTGTTTTGTTTGTATATTGGGCTATTTGGTTATCTGTAAGTGAAGTGACGTAATACTGTTGCTTATATGACATCACGTTTATGTATATAAAGTTTTAAATTTTTTTCTCATATATGTTTGCACAGCTCTATGGACTATGTATGTTTTATATATTTGCTTCTGCAACCCTTTATTATGTAATGATTTGTTTAGAGGTCTTTGGTAATCCTAGGATTACTAACCGGTTACGACACTAAACCTTTAGGGGCGGGTTTGGTTCGTGACAGACTGGTATCAGAGCACGAGTTATACCACACACACGAGTCCATATGAGTTATAGGATGTCCTAGTAAGAATTAGGGACATTACGTCTGCATGTGTGAGTGTGTGTGAAGTATATGAACATATTTGAACCAATATACATTGGCACTGAAATGAAATGAACTGAAATTGAACACTATGAAAAGAATTATTTGCCTATGTTTATTAGTGCTCTGTTTACCTATAGCAAATGGAAAATATAAGAAGTGATAGTACAACTGAATCTTCCGAGACTTGGATGAACGGAATAGAAAGAATGCTTGAAGCTTTGACAAAAGCATTATGCAACAACAAAGACAACAACCTTTGCCTCCTCCACCCCCTCCGGTCCAAGCAAAACCAGTAAACAATGACATCATTAATTTAAATCAGAAATTCAATAAAATGAAACCACCGACTTTCTTGGGTGGAATTGAACCTTTAAAGGCTGAAACGTGGATGCTAGAAACTAAAAAGTTATTTGAAGTCTTTCCATATACTGAGACTCAAAAAGTTTTATTAACCACTTACACTTTAAAGGATGAAGCCGATGTTGGTGGATGCTTATCCGTGATAGTAGTGGGACTTTAAATTGGGATCAATTTGGAGAGATCGTTTATGAGAAATACTTCCTTTAGTGTTTTCGGGATAGAAACGTGTCTGAATTTCAAGAACTTAAGCAAGACAAAATGTCAATAGCAGAGTACGAGGCCAAGTTTACTAAGTTAGCTCGTTTTGCCCCACATATGGTTGACACAGATTATAAGAAGGCTCGAAAATTTAAAGGAGGGCTAGATCTAGAAGTGCTTGATTGGGTTGGTGTGCTGAAACTATCCCAATATGTGGATGTGCTTGATAGAGCCCTAATGGTTGAAGCCAACTTAGCCACAATGAAACAGACTAAGACCCCAACAACCGAATGGAGAGGCAAGAGGTCCGAATTCAATTTCAAGAAGGGTAGGTCATTTGCAAAGAAACAAAACACAAGATCCTCTAGTAGCTCAAGCCAAAGTAGTGGCTCTACACTAACTTGCTCAGATTGTGGTAGGAAACACAAGGGTGTTATCGAGCAACGGGTGCTTGTTTTAGGTGTGGTAAAACTGGCCACATGATGAGAGATTGTCTTGTCGGGTCCAAAAATATTAACCGTCCAGCAACAAGTTCAACGAGATCCACTTTTGCATCAAGAACGAATACAAGGGCCAACACTGGGAGAGAAACCTTAAGGCAGGGACGAGTATTTGCACTTGTGCCTAGTGATGTACAGAACACCGAATTGGTGGAGTTAGGTATACTCCCTATTTGTGCTCAAAATGCATATGTGTTAATAGACTCTAGTTCTACACATTCATTCGTGTCACATGCTTTTTCTCAAAATTGGCTAGACCATTAGAACCAATGAATTATTTGTTATTTATATCTATGCCTGTTGGGGATTCTATGATTTGTGCTTATGTGTATCCTGCATGTGACATCATCATTGGGGATGCGTTATTATATGTTGATTTGCTGCCATTGGACATTGCTTATTTTGATTGTATTTTGGGTATAAATTGGTTGACCAAATATGGTGCTACTATTGATTGTATGAATAAATCCGTTATATTTTGACCACTTGGTTTGTCTGAGTTTATGTTTAGTGGGAATGGCATAGTTCCTCATCCGTATTTGATTTCATCTATGAAGGCTACTAAATTGTTGAGAAAGGGTTGCCAGGGTTATTTGTATTGTGTATTGATTGAGCCTACGGACAACACTAATGTAGAGAACATCCCTGTAGTTGATGAATTTTTTGATGCGTTCCCTAATGATTTGCCTGGAGACCTGATAGATAGAGAAATTGAATTCATCATTGATGTGGTACTTGGAACAAAACCAATTTCTAAAACCCTTTACAGAATGTCAGCCTCCAAATTAAAAGAATTGAAAGTCCAACTCCAAGAACTACTAGACAATAAGTTTATTCGCCCAAGCACTTTACCTTGAGGTGCTCTACTTCTATTTGCCAAGAAGAAAGATGGATCTTTGAGGCTATATATTGACTACTAAAATTGAACAAAGTAACTGTTAAGAACAAATATCTATTGCCCTGAATAGATGATTTGTTTGACCAACTCCAGCGAGCCCAAGTCTTTTAAAAAATTGACCTTAGATCGGGATACCACCAATTGAAAGTTCAAGGAGAAGACATAGAGAAAACCGCCTTCTGAACTAGATATGGGCACTATGAGTTATTGGTAATGTCATTTGGGGTAACTAATGCACCTGCAAAATTCGTGGACTTAATGAATAGGGTGTTCAAGCAATTTCTTGATGAGTTTGTTGTTGTATTTATTGACGATATTTTAATTTATTCTAAAAGTAGGGAAGAACATGAAAATCATCTGAGAATTGTGCTACAAATCTTGAGAGAAAAGAAACTGTATGCAAAATTCTCTAAATGTGAATTTTGGCTTGATTGTGTGACTTTTCTGGAGCATATGATCAATAAAGATGGCATATCAGTTGACCCACAGAAGATTGAAGCTATTGTAGACTGGCCAAGATTGACAAATGTATCTGAAGTGAGAAATTTTCTGAGACTTGCTGGTTACTACAGAAGATTTGTAAAAGACTTCTCCAAACTTGCCATGCCATTGACACAGTTGACATAGAAAAATGTATCATTTGATTGGAATGATCAACGAGAGTCATCATTCCAGAAATTGAAGACTAGATTGGTAACCACACCGATTCTAACCTTGTCTAATGGTATACACGAATTTCAGATATACAATGATGCATCATACAAAGGTTTGGGATATGTGTTAATGCAAAATGGTAAAGTGATTGCTTATGCTGCTCGTCAACTCCAACCACATGAGATGAATTATCCAACCCATGACATTGAACTTGCAGCTATGATTTTTGCATTGAAAATCTGGCACCGTCATTTGTATGGAATAACTTGTGAGGTGTATACAAACCATAAAAGTCTGAAATATTTCTTCACTAAAAAAGAACTGAACATGAGACAAAGAAGATAGTTAGAGTTGATTAAAGATTATTACTTGTAAATTTTGTATTATCCAGGAAAGGCAAATATAGTTGCGAATGCTTTGAGCCGAAAGTCTTTTGAGAATTTGTCATGTTTACTTATTGGCCAAAAAGAATTGTTGTGTGATCTGGAAAGAAATGAAATTGAAGTGGTTTTGCGTGAATAGAGAGGAGTTTTAGTCGCCATTTCTACACAACCGGCCATAGTTGAGGAAGTTAAAGAAAAGCAATTACAATATGAATTTCTAAAAAAGATTGTTGATGAGATTGGGTCAAAACCAAGGCCCAGATTTGTGTTCGAAAACAATGTTTTGAAATTTCAATGAAGACTTTGCGTACCGAATTGTTCTGAATTGAGAAAGCGTATCATGACCAAAGCTCATAACTCCAAATTTGCTATGCATCCCAGAAATACGAAAATGTATAAAAATTTGAAAAAGAATTTCTGGTGGCCTGGCATGAAGAAGAGTATTGCGGACTTTGTAGCTAGATGTTTGCATTGTCAATAAGTAAAAGCCGAGCATCAACGACCCGCTAGGCTACTGAAGTCGTTTCTAATACCGAAATGAAAATAGGAGCACATTACGATGGACTTTATTATTGGATTGCCTCACTCCTCCCAAGGTATGAATTCTATCTGGGTTATTGTTCATCGTTTAACTAAGTCAGCTCACTTTTTGCCTATGAAGACTTTTATAATGTAGACAAATTAGCTAACATTTATGTGAATAAGATCGTGAGATTGCACGGTGTGCCAAGCTTACAAGATTCTGGCAGAGTTTGCAACAAGCTTTGGGACTGAATTGAAATTGAGTAGTGTTTATCACCCGCAGACAGATGGCCAATTAGAAAGAACGATACAAACCTTGGAAGATATGCTCAGAATGTGTGTATTGGATTTCCAAGGAAATTGGGAAACTCATTTGCCTCTGATTGAGTTTGTGTACAACAATAGCTATCACTCAAGTATTGGAATGGCTCCCTATGAAGTGTTGTATGGTAGAAAATGTCGATCTCCGATTTGCTGAGCTGAAGTAGGCAATAGACCGTTGTTAGGATCGGAACTTGTACAAGAAACAAATGAGAAAGTGAAACTGACTCAACAATGTTTGAAAACCGCCCAAAGTCGCCAAAAAGTTATGTGGATGTCCGGAGGAGAGAGAGGGAATATGAAGTTGGTGACTATGTGTTTATCAAAATGACTCCAATGAAAAGGTAAACTCGATTTGGGATTAAAGGAAAATTGGCACCACGATACATTGGGCCGTTTGAGATTATTGAGAAAATCAATTATGTGACGTACCGAGTGGCTTTACCTCCGATTATGGAGAACATGCATAATGTTTTTCATGTTTCGATGCTTCGGGAATATTTACGGGATCCGCACCATGTTGTTAAGCCAACACCTGTGCTTCTAAAGGATGACTATATATATGAAGAGAGGCCAATTCAAATTGTGAATTGTCGAATCAAAAGATTGAGGAACAAAGAAATTCCATTAGCAAAAATAGACTGGCAAAATCACGGAAGGACGTATACAACTTGGGAAACCGAAGAGGATATGATGAAAAGATACTCTGAATTGTTTGCTCTGGACCCGATATTCTTCTAGAACAAAGGTAATTCGAGTTTGGAGGACCAAACTCTTTAAGGAGGGAAGACTGTAATAACCCCAAACTGTGATTAGCTACTAATCCACGATTAAGAGTGCCTAATTAGTAATTAAGAAGAAATTCTGAATTAATTTCATGTGTATTGCATTATTTGTGTTTGTATCTGTCTATTATAGAAATATCTGTCTATGTTTCTATTCTGTTCTGTGAATTGAAGGCCTTATCGACATCTGATCACAAAATTGACTTGGGTTATAGCGATTCCGGGTTTTACCCCCTGTTGTACAGTGATCCGGACTTGGTTCCGTGGATGTTAGCAGTTGTTTATATCATGTTTACATCCTTTCGTACTTTGTATTTGAGTTATAGGATGTGTTGGGCGTGTTCTGAACAGGTAGGTTGAGTTTTGGTCTCAAGTGTAGTTGCCCAGGTTTTTGGTGTTACGCTCGAGCGGATCATTCTGCGCTCGAGCAGAGTTTGGTTTTTGGTTGTCCGCTCGAGCGGGCCTTCTTGCGCTCGAACGGGATTTACACACTCCCAGTATCTCGTATCCCTGCAAGACTTTTGCAGGTGTGTTTTTCACGCTCGAGTGGGTTTCCTACGCTCGAGCGGGTCGCGCTCGAGCCGGTATGTTGGCGCTCGAGCGGGTAGTGCTTTGTCTGTGAAAGTTCTGGAATGGGAAAATCTACGCTTGAGCGGACTGGTTTTCGCGGTCGAGCGGATGTATTTTATTCTTGTGTCTTGGAGCTCGAGCGGGCCTTCTTGTGCTCAAGCGTGTCCAAATTTTTGTGTTTGACGCTCGAGCGTTCTATTCTCCGCTCGAGCGGAAGTGTCGTATATCAGTGGGCAGCTGGGTATTTTTGAATCACTTTTTACATTCACTCTCTCTCTCTTACTTTCTAAAAACACTTTTCAGAGCCTCTCTCTCTAGGATTTCCCTTCTCTCTAGGATTTGATCTAGTTAGAGTGTTCTCCTATCCTTTGGCCTTTGTAAAAAGCATGTTGATCGTCGAGGGCTTCATTTTGATCCGAAAAGTTTGGAGTTTGGAACACTTTGGTTTTGGTCTTCTTCTCCATTTGAGCTCTAACTTCGAGGTAGGGATATCCTACTCTTCCTTATGAGCTTTGTCTTTAAATTTTAACATTTTGATATGTTGGGGATTGTTGGGTAATTTTGAAAAAGTTTGGGTCTTTGTGTAATTTTACAAAAGATGGGGTTTTATTTATATAAGCCTATATGCATGTTTAGCATGGAGAAATGAGATAAATGTTGGGTTATTGATAGAAACGGAACCTTAAGGTTGTTTTGTTAATTATGGGAAATGCCCTAATTACATTGATGAATTAATTTGTGAAATTAATTTTGAGAAATGAGAAGTTGAATTAAAAATGTTGAAATTGGGAACATATGGGATTAAAGGGTGTAGTTGGATCATTTATCACTCACCTAGTTGAAATGTTGATATTTTATCCATTTGGTGCATTTATTTTCTGTTTAGAAATAATTGCTTTGGGCTATCGGTGGAGGATAGTCTTGATTGTTGTAGACAATGCATGATGATTAGGCAAACTAAAACTAATCGATTGAGCATGCTATCGAGTATAGCGGTTGGAATAATACATCAACTTTATGTATTGATTGATTGTGTATGATCTATGTTTTATATACATTGTATGTGGGAGGAGATAGGGGATGTACTCCACGGTTTAGGGGAAGATAGGGGATGGACCTCTAAACCGGATTTCGTGTGACATTGATGCAGCACTACAATGTGTATCAAGTGTGGATTATGGAAGTGTTTGAATTGATTTGATATAGCACTAAAATGTATATCGTTATCAATTGTGAAGTATAGAGGTGTTTCTATGTGTTATTGATACAACACCAAAATGTGTATCCATCATGAATTTCAAAAGTGTTTTAAAGATGAGTCTAAATCTCATTAAGTTATTTGGCTAGATTCTAAGCCTTGTTTTCAAACTCAAAGTTGAATAAGAAATGAAAACTGAAGTGTGCCATTGGCATGATTGCCGTGAAACTGTAATACGACATACGTTGGAATACAAGTGTGGACCATCTATTGAATGCTATTATTTTAGTCATTGTTTATAGTTGGTTTAGTATATTTCTACTGGGCTGTGGCTCACCCTTTATGGGACATCATTTTCAGGTACAGGTAGTATGCCACCTCCAAGGACATAGCTTGGGAGGCTAGAGACAGACAGACTGTTTCTGTTGTTTTGTTTTCTTTTGATGTATCACATGTATATCAAGCCAAGGGCTTTCTTTGTATAGAGTTAGTACTCTTTTTTTTATAACCAAGTGTTGACTTGGAAAGTTGTAAGCCCATGGGGCATTTACTTTCGTTGTCAACATGTAATACATTTTGTAATGATTACTCTGATGGAATATATTTATGCTTTATTTTCTTGTGTCTAAGCATGCTATTGTTGGATGATTTATGGGCTTATTTTGAGGGCGTTACAACTTGGTATCAGAGCGTACCGGGTTCGAATACCTTGGGTACGTGGAAAGTGATTAGTATCACAATTGGTTTGTCTCCCTTGTTAGAGACTTATGTGCGACATTATGTGTTTATTTGATAACATGTTTACGTGACTACTTGGGTATGTGATTTAGTTTTCAGGATGTTGATTGGATCCTTGGATTTCTGTGAGTCTTATTGGAAAAGCACTTGACCAATGCTGTTTTTAACCGAAACTCTAGTAACGCCTCGGGACTATCATTATCCGGAAATGAAATTCGTAAGTGCTTATGTGTTTATGTGCTTACATGGAGTGAATTACAGTTGTCCATGTATTAGGACGCGAGTGTTTAGTTTTGGCACACTTATGAATGTGCTAATGTTCTTCGTAACCTTTATTAGGATGTCAGGACGAGGAAGAGGTGGTAGACGTGAGAGAAAGTGAAAGACCAAGACAGAAAGTAAGATCAATAAGCAAATGGAGAATTGCTAGAAATTGTTGAAGAATATAAGAGAATTTGAAAGATTAGGCTTCAACACTTAGAAATTCAAGGCTTCAAGGTAAGAAATCAGGCCTCTAGATGTAATTAAGTCACTTAACATATAGATTCAGAAGAACTAAGTTGATTAATGCAAGAATTAAGCTAAGATTGGAGAATTAAGACTCAAGGCAAATATGCATGCATATTTCATAGCACTTTGGAGTTTATTCCAAGTAGTTCTCTCATACATGTCATTGTTCCACCTTGGTTTTGAAAATTCATCAATTTTCATGCTATTTTATATCACTTGATCATGTTTTGGAAGATTAAAGTTCATACCACTTCATGCATGTAATACAATTAGAGTTTCAAGTGTGATCTTACACAATTGGCATGCTTTTGGGCTTTGACTTTTGAAATGATTTTAAATTCACAATGTTTTATAAGTTTACATATGTTTCCTTAAGCTTTTGGCCCAAAAGAACAAGTTTTGCAGCTTTGAATTTGAGTTTTGGACTTAGAACATCAATCTGAAAATTCCAGAATTTTGTATCATCGCACGAACGATAGAATCTGCGCTCGACTGACCACTCTTTGTTTTGCACTTTCGCTCGAGTGACAAAAAGTTGGCTCAAGCGTAAAATTCATGCTTCCAGAAGTTTTGCACAGTTTTGCAGACCGCTCGAACGACCAAAGTCGCGCTCGAGCGAGGACCTTGTTTACTTAGTCTTACACTCGAGCGACCATTGAACGGAAAAATCATGCAACCAGTACTTTTACAAAGTTTTGCAGACCACTTGAGCGACCAAAGTTGCGCTCGAGCGACCACCCTTATTTTTGAGCCTTAGCTCGAGCGAAGGAAGTTGCTCTCGAGCGAAGAACCTATTTTTAGAAATTTAAAGAAGTATTGCAACACATATTTTGGCATCCTCATTGCATCTTAAGCAATCCTAAGCCTTAATTAAGATATAATAAGGAGGATAAGAGTTACAAACACACCAAGATAAAGAAGAATTAAGTTCAGTGTTTTCCGAATGTGTGTTTCAATATGTATTTACTATGTGTTTGTGTACGTCACGCACCATAGACTGTCCAATTCGCCCACTTTATCTATTTTGCTATCGTAGCTATCTGTGAGTAATAATTTTGTAAAATTATGTTTAACTTTAATTATTTTCTGATGATATGAAATGATCAGTTTTCTGAAATACTATGTTTTATATGAATGAATGATTGTCCAAGTTTCTAAAATATATTCGTGGCATCCTTAGCATCATATGATATTCGTCCCTTTATGGGTCATGGAAACGTCTTTGTACACATGAGTCATTGGAATGCCTTTATGGCCGTCTCTTTATGGGTCATCGGAATGCCTTTATAGCCATCCCTTTATAGGTTATCGGATTTGTTAACGCTAACGGATGAACCACGTATTATCATGTGAAATGTATGAACTTTAAACATGAATATGAATATGTATCTGTTTCTAAATGTGAATCTGTTATAGACATCATTCATTAAAACCTTTACTCTGTTATTATTTGCTGGGCTCCAGCTCACCATATTATTTATATATGTAGGTGATTAGGCGTGTGACCAGGCCTAAGTTGTTGCCTGAATGTAGCGCCCTAAATTTCTAGCCCAAATGATAATATAATAATCATAGCTCTTTCAAAGAAAAACCAAATATAAATTATATGATACAATAGTTCTTCATGCAACAATACATCAATCCAACAACAAGTAAATAAACAAATAAATACCCCAAAGGGTTTACAAATTTCCAAGGCTTAAGCCTGGTTACACAAAACGGTTATTAAAACCCACACAAATACAGCGCTTGGCTTACAAAACAGTGTCACACAAAATGAGAGCATTGTACTCCCAACACACATACTTCCACGCCCCTAGTTGGGTGGAATCACTACATCTTTTCTTGCACAAAAATCCCGTAGGGTGAGTATAAAGCCCAGTAGAAAATTCTTAACAAAGTATATACATTTTATACAAGTCTCAAGAGATGAAATGCACATGTCATGCTATGTCCTTTTTGAAGATAAATTACATTTTCATCTTTTGAAAACCATCATGCTTAATGATGTCATGCAATTTCAATTGTTCAAAACTTAACAATTTATTTCAAAGGGCGGTAAATATGTCTCTAGTAATCCTTAGGCTGGTGTCTACAAGTAGACTATACGAGTACTACCAAATTGTTATTTTTACTAGTATTAACTGGAAGCCTCGACACCTATCCGCGCGAATTTTTGGTCTTTCACCTCGGACCCGCAGGCCAACTTATTCAATATCATCTACACCACCTATAAAGACTTACCAACATATTTACCCCAAAACCATTTCGTGAAAACTTATTTCTCAATATTCTTTTCTAAATTCAAGTTTTCAAATCAACCTTCAAAGTCTAATGTAATAAAATGAAATGATATGTCAATTTCACAAGATGAACATAAATACTTTTATTCCAATTCATCATCCAATGAATAACACAATTTCCTCTTCTCAAGTATTCTAAGGCCTCGTTTGGGAACAGGCTAATTTAGTAACTTTTTGGCTATTTGGCTAAAAAGGTAAGTAAAAAAAACTTGTATGTTTGTGATGACTTTTTGGCTAATTACGAAAAGATGTGCAAAAAGTAGAGAGAAAAGAGAATCTTTGACTTTTTGGTATGAGTTGTTGGCTTTTTGGCTAATTTAGTAACTTTTTGGCTAATTGGATAAAATAGCCTCTTGCCAAACGCAACATTTTGAATAACCATTTCTAAAATGAACCACAATTCTCATAATCCATAAAATTAATCATTTATACAAATATAAATAAGAAATTTTCTAAACATCATTTATTTTGGCACACAGAAATAAATATAACAATATTACCCTTGGATTTTCAATCTCTTTTAAAATTCCCAATTTCTAGGTTTTCTCACCAAACTACACAGCTTAAATCTTTTGAAAGAAAACTCTCAAAAATCATCTTTTCTTTAATCAACAAAGATCAAAACTCATGAGATTATTTTAAAAGAACAAGAGACAAACCCACTTTCAAAATCGCTCAACTTCTTAAATCAAAATAAATTTTCAAAAGCTATCAAAGGATGATTTCGAAAATCATCTAGATTTTGCAAAAATATATATATACTCAAAGAAAATCGCTACCTCAAGTTTTGAAGAGAATCTGAGATGAAACCCCAAAATCTACGGTGTCGAAACTCGATCTCCACCGCACACAATGAAGCCCTCGAGGTGATAACCAACTTTGGTGAAGAACTTAGGCCTAAATCTCAATGGATTTAGAGAAATCAAAGAGAGAAGATGACTTCTAGAAAGAGAAGCTCTAGATCTGGAAATTTGGAGAGTTTTAGAGAGAGAGGGGGCTACAAAAAGTGATATGAAACCCTAATTTACAGATTGATATAACAAGGTCGCTTGAGCGTGAAATACATTTTCCCGTAAGCAATTTCGAATGCATTTTGCATTTTGCTTTCGACAAGCTGACCGGGCAGCTCAACCCCCGGAGTTAACCGAGTCAAAATCGGGATCACTACACTGAAGGTCAGTTTTGTCCAGCCAACCACAATGCCTCCTGCGAAGGTTCCGAAACCTACTTGTGGTCAATGTTTTGTGATCCAGAATCCCATTTTAGTTTTCTTTTATTTTATTTGTATGTTGGGCTAAGTCTCATTTTGGTTATCTATAAGTGAAGTGACGTAAGACTGTTGCTTATATGACGTCACATTTATGTATATAAAGTTTTAAATTTTTTTTCTCATGTATGTCTGCACAACTCTATGGACTATGTATGTTTTATATATTTACTTCTGCAACCCCTTATTATGTGATAATCTGTTTAGAGGCCTTTGGTAATCCTAAGATTACTAGCCGGTTACGATGCTAAACCTATAGGGGCAGGTTTGGGTCGTGACACCCCCCTCTCATACTGGAGATATGCAAAACCTATAGAAAAAATCTTTTCAGTGGATGTTACTCATATAATCTCTAAAAGTAGCAAACGATATTGATTGGTCTTATATGTACAATTCATTAGTAATACACATGGGCATGCACGTAGCAAATCCAAACTAACTAGATGTACGAAGAACAAATCAGTAACAGTCTCACTATCTTCACAGTTCCTATGCCACTCTATGTATTTGTTCACCGCTAACTGACCCAATAATAGTTGCATTTTAAATCTCCTAGCCTTCTCAAAACTTTATGTTGTTGACGTGTGTTGTAGATTGTTTTCATTGTGGAAACATTTTCACTATGACGTTGTTTAAGTGTAACTAATATCTCACTTGGTTGTACCATACTCTTCAACATATCAACCAACAAAGAAGTTTCCTCTTGTAATAACCTCTCAGTATAAGGATGACCTTCAAGACAAACCACAGCTAGATGATTATGCACACCACCTATCACGGTCAATGTCCAATCATCGTAAGTAAGCTTGAACTTTTTTTCCTTAGGTCTAGTGTTTTTCCGAATGTCCTTATAACATCCACTCCTCTCACAAGCAAGAGTTAGTCTTGGTTTCTTAGGATGAGTACCACCCGCATTTGATTTCTTCACAACGATAACAAAACCATTTCTTCTCCCAACAGCACGTGCCCACCGAATTAAGTCATCTCAAGACTTGAATATCTAAAATTGTAAAAACAAAGTACTGATTTTGATACCAATATATACATAAAGAAATAAATTAATGCACATTAACAACATATATGTGAAAAAAAATGCATATATAGTTTTAAATACGTTCATATATTACCTCATGAGTCATAAATTCATTATTATAATCTATTATGAAGCCAACTTTGCTTCTTCTATTTGACTTGTCATCATCATGAAATAAATAGCAATACAAATTAAATTTCAAAATGTGATCAGTAAAACAGGTCTGAACAAAATTCATATGTTTGGAACTAAAGTGTCGAACTTATGATTAATGTTCAATTTTCTGTTTCTGAACAAATAATAAATGTTCAGTTACTTGTTCTAAAACAAATAAACAATATTCGAGCCTGTGTTCCCAAATTTCGATCATATGTTCGGGAGTTTAGTCCCGAAAAAATGACAAACAATTTTTATTATTTTTGTCATTTTTTTCAAGAAACTTACTCTTACAAGGCCAATCTCCTCTGAGCTAAAAACACCATCAAAGCTATAAACCTCCTTTGAACTTTTATTGTTGTACTCCTCTTCTCTCATGGAGTTGTGGTTGTCGGAAAAACTTCCACTCATTGTCATTGTTGAAAAAGTGTAGGTAATCAAATGATTGCCACTGTTATCGCCGAAATATTGCCGCCAAAGGATTTTCAAGATTTTGAGGGTGGGTAAGTTTTAAAGATGAGATTTGGGAAGATGGATGGGTGGTGATGGAGGTGGGTGCTCTCATAAATCCTATTCATCATGTAGTGGGTGCGTGGGCTTAATTGTGAGATAGGGTGTCCCAAAATTAATGTTGTCATTTTTAGTAATTTTATTTGAGATTATTATTGTAATAAAAACAAGCTAAAAAATGAGGGGTCTAAAATAATTGATAGTGTACTAATAGCAACACTCTGAAAAATAACATAATCATTCATTTATTCATTGCACAACATCATTCTTACAAAATAGCCTAATCCAATAATTAAAATTAACTATCATTATTCATTCTAAGCAAATATTTTCATATTATACACAATAACCTATCGACTGTAAGAAAATATTAGATAAGTCTTCATTCATAATTATACACCTAATTAGATAGAAATTATATGAGTGTATAGTTGTTTTATTTTTGCTAGACTGGGTTACTTAAAAAAAATGGTAAAAAATGTGTTTTGTAAAAATGTTTTAGAAAACATGTTCACAAACTTGCTTTACGTATACAAAATGTTTTTACTAAAAAATAAAAATATTTAAGTTGAAAAAATATTTTTTTTTGGGTGTAAAATGTATTTTCAAAAGTTGATTTTGATTAGTTAAGTTTTAAATATAGCTTAATCAAAAACGTATTTTCAAAACACGTTTTGATGTTATATTTTTATTATATTTTAATCAACCATAAAATCTAAAAAATGTGTTTAGAAAAGGCGTTTTCTATGTCTTTTGAAAAATCAGTTTACCTTATAATGTGAATAAAGTACAAATCCACAATAAGAGCATCTCCAACGGTGAGCTGAAAAGGCTGCCAAAGCCAAAATATGATAGGTGTAGGGGAAAAAGTGTGTTTCAATAGGTTGCAATTGGAGTTGCCAAATCTGCCAGCTCACCCAAAGCCCAACTGATTTCCTTTATTCCTCCCTCCCTTCCTTTCTCCACCTTTCCCAACAAAAGCTTCACAAAACAAATCAAAATAAAAAAAAATCACATTAAAAAAAAAAACAAGATTCATTATTTTTAGGGACAAACTTCACGTTACCGCTTTGTGGTTAGGGTCATGTGTGATTTACCCCTCTAACATTTAGAAATAACCACATAACGCTCACGTGATTTGTGGACTAAGTGCAACATTAGGCCCATTAACAATTTAATAAAAAAATATTAAATACCCCTATATATAAGTAACTAAATTGTGTGCAACTATGGATATTTTTTGTCATTTATTTGAAAGGCAAAGTGCACTTTAACCGCACGTGCTTTATTTCATGTGTGATTTACCCTCTTGAAATTTAAAAATGAGCATATAACCCCCTTATGTTTGTCACGTATTTCACACTTGCTATTAAGTTAGACGAAATTTTTAACGATGTACTTTAATCCACAAACCACGTGGGGTCATGCGATCATTTCCAAACGTTAAGGGAGTAAATTGCACATGGCCCAAACCACATGGGGTAAAGTGAAGTTTGTCATTTTTTTTTATATAAACAGATTCATGGTAAAAACAACAACGACGACAACAACAATCAATAAATTTTGAACAAATTTCAACAAATCTCGAGCATTCTCAATCAAATCTCAATAAATCTAAAACAAATTTTAAACAATAAATACTTGGATTTCAAGACGCTTGATGGATTTCAGACGATTTTAGCACTCTGATACTTCGACTTCATCTTCAACTTCATCTTCTTCGTTTTCATCTTCATGCTTAGGGTTTGACTTGGGCTTTTGGTTTGGGAGGGTTTCAATTAGGGTTTGGGAGGGTTTTCAAAAAGTGGATCGAGATGGAGTTGGAACCTGGTTGTTGTTTTGTTTTCTTGAGCTCTTTGTGGAGAATGAAGATGAGAACCGAGAGGGGTAGAGTGACAAAAAGGAAGAAAGACAACATGGGTTATTCTAGTAGGTTCGAGTAAGAGATAGAGATGGTGGGTTAAGAAAGATGAGATAAAGACTGGGTTGAGTAGTACTTGCCGCCATGGAAACGTGTCATTTACAGAGTATTGACACTTTGTAGAGAGAGAGAGGGAGAGACCAAGAAGTGTTGCACAAGAGAAAGAGAGAGAGATATATAGTGGTGGTTGTTCTGGTGGTAGGTTAAAAAAGACAAAAGAAAGGAGTGGGTGAGTAAGAGATAAAAATGGAGAGAAGGTGGATGAAGGTTCTGGATCATACTGATAGACTTTTTTTGGAACAGATCAAACTGAGAGGCTGATGAGAGAGAGAGAGAGAGAGAGAGAGAGAGAGAGAGAGAGATGGCTATTTTCTAGCCATTAGAAGAGATTAAGGGTAGACATTGGTCCGTTGGCCTACTCGGCCTAATCCTATTGTTTTAGGGCTTGGAAATTTTATTTTAGCCCATGGGGCCGAGATGGACAACATTTCAGAATGATATATTAATGGGCTAGGTTTGGAATTTATATTTTCAACCTAACTTGGCCTGTCCTAGCTCGTTATTAAATTAATTAATTAATTATACATATTAAAAAAAATATATATTTTTTACATGGAATGTATACTTTATCTTTGTTGATTTTATTGAAATTCACATTTGTGGTTATGCGTGATTGAATTTAGAGGCATTTACACATAAGTCCTAATTTACAAACTTATACTCCATTAAGTCCTAACTAAGATTTTATAGACCTTTAAGTCCTATTAAATTTTTAATAGCCGAAATTATCCATCAAACAATGATTGTTCATCATTTATGATTATCTATAAAAGAACGTAATGATTTGATGTTTATTTTGATTTTCAAACTTTAAAATATCAACTTTCAAATTGAAAAACTAAATATATATATATATATATATATGTGCAAAAAAAAAAACTATCTATTATTATTTTTGAAAAAATTAAATTATTTTTTTGTGCAAAATTGTAAATTTTGTGTCTATAAAGAAGCATGATGATGGAACATTGATGTGCAAAACTTAAAAAAAAAAAACTTAAAAAAAAAAAAACTAATAATGTCCAGTTTTAAAATTAGAAAAAACTATTAATATTTTTGATTTTATTGGATAGTTGAATCAGACCAATAAGTAAAAGGGCAAAAACGTCTAATCTCATGCTCTTTTTTTATTTTTTTATTTATCAGTTAGTGAAACAATTATCTGGAATATTACTATGCAAAATTGATAATATTCTTATTTTTAAAAATTGAAAAAAAAATGATAATATTATCAGTTTTACTAAATAGGACTTATTGATTCAAAAAATCTTAGACCGGACCTAAGCTACCATAACATTTGTAAATAGGACTTGTAGGTAATTAACTCCTGAATTTATTTAAGAAAACTTTCAATTTATACACAAATTTAATTATGGAATTTTTCAATTTTTTAAACATATATAACCCGATTGATGGGTTTAGGATTTATAATTATTTTTTGTGCCAAATTTTGACAAATGTAGAGGCTCGATATTAGGCCCGGACCAGGCTTGAGTAGACACATAATTTTTTATTATGTAGTGTCGGTCTGGTCCAAACTTGGACTGACCCAACGAATGCCCACCCCTAGATGAGATGATCCAACGATAACAAAATGAGATTAGAAGGTTTTGGATACATTGGAATGTGGGTAACATTTTTCTTGTTTTTTTAATTTTGTAGTGGCATGTGAATGGTAGGGTGAATTAGATTTTTTTTTTTAATATTTGTCTAATGTAAACATATAAGTTTTTTTAAATTTTCTTTTAAATGGTCATAAAAGATTGAAAAAAAAAAAAGAACTCAAAGAATTATCTCCGAACACCACCTAAAAAATATGAAGAAACATTAGTTAGGATTATGGCAAAATAACATTACTCCATTGTGACACAATTATTATAATTTAATAATTTATTATTATAACATAAGCTTTAACAATGTTTTTTTTTTGCATCATGGGAGATGCATTAAGAATTAGGTGTGTTCGTGGTTCGGTTGCGGTCAAAGAATCTCTAATCTACCATCAGTTCATCAGAAGGGTGGATTGAAAAAAATCAATATGCATCCGTCCGTTGAATTGACGGATGCGAATTGAGCGAATTGGCAGATTGACGAATGGATGCAAATCGGTTTGGCGGTTTAAATTTTTACAAATTTTGAACATAATATAACAATTTGTTAATTTTTTTGTTTTGGATAATAATCAAAAGATTATCAAGTAAATTATAGCGATTCCGGTTTTAACCCGACCCTTTCGTATCTTGGACTCGGGTTTTATGATTTCATAGTGTTGTTCATGTCTTTTCTTCTCATACTTCCTTGACTTTGGCTATTGGATTGTTAGGGTTCCGTTTGGAACAAGTTGGTTGCTTGGTTTTCAAACTTTTGTTGCCTAGAATTTTATTCCTCCACTCGAGCGACACGTCTTGCACTCGAGCGGGCTTTATGAACTCTCAGTACGTTTGTAGGTCTGCAAAATTACTAGGAGTGTGTATTCTACGCTCGAGCTGTGCTTTCTGCGCTTGAGCGGTCTCAGCTCAAGCGGCCTTTCTTTCGCTCGAGCGTTGGGTTTGTTGTCTGCAAAACTACTAGGAATGTGCATTCTGTGCCCGAACGTCACTTCTTGTGCTCGAGCGGAACAACTTATTGTGTCTGACACTCGAGTGTCACTTTTTGCACTCGAGCGGACTATGCGTATATTAGTTCGCAATAGCACCTTTCTACATCACTTTTCGACATCTTTTTCTTTCAAAACCCTAGATCTAGAGCCTTTCTCTCTCTAAAACTCGCTCTCTCTCTCTCTCTCTCTCTCTCTCTCTCTATTTTCACCTAGATTTGGTGGTTTCTCTACCCATGTGCCTTTGTTAAAAAGGTAAAACACCTCAAGGGCTATGTTTTTTATCCGAATAGAACTTGGATTCAGCGTCTTTGAAGTTTCTCCATTGCTTCCTTGATCTCTAGCTTCGAAATAGGGACTTTCTACACTCTTCTATAAGTTTTAACTTGGTTATTTGTCGATGTGTAAAGAATATTGAAATTTGAGATGATTTTGAACAAACCTAGGGTTTTGGTTTAAAATCCAAAGAGGGTTTTTCAAATATATGTATTAAAGATGGTTATGGGAGTAGATGTGAGGTTGTGTAGTGATAAATTTGTTGATTTTGATACCCGGGATGGATTTTGGAAGAAAATGGAGTTTTGCCTTATAATGTCTCAAATAATTATTTTGTATAAATGGTTGAAATTAGTATTGAGAATATGAAATTAGATAAATATTCATATGAATGGCGGAATTGGATATGTATTACCTCTCAACTATGAAAATTTGGATGATTTATCTGCCTTAAAGATTGTATATTTGTTTAGAAATATCTGTTTTGGATTATCGGTGGAGGATAGCTATGATTGTTGTAGAAATTGCATGAGGATTAGGTAAATTGAAACTAATCTCTTCTCCGTTGTCATTGAATATGACTATGTCTTTGATACATTGTAAATGTACGATGCTTGGGAGAAGAAAGAGGATGTACTCCATGTTTGGGAGAAGAAAGGGGATGGACTCCATTGAATTAAGTTGGCTTGTGTGTCTAGGGTGGAAGTCCCGAAAACTATGCGTATGCATGGGTATCGATTCCTGCAGACGAAATATCCGTAAAATAGCAAAATAGAAGTATTTGTATAATTGTTGTGTTGGTTAGAGATCCACTGAGTTGTACCCTCAGTTTGGTTGTTTGAATGAAATGGTGAATAGCTTATGAATTGAAATAAAAAGAATTGAGATATAAAATTTGGCATAGTATGGTTTTGTAAAAGAGTTATAAATGATTTTATCATGGGCATTGGATATGCATATCATGCTTATATCTTTATTAAGATTCATACATTGTGTTAGATTGTTTCTACTGGATTTTAGCTCACCCTATTTAGGAAAAATCATTTTCAAGTGTCGGTGATATGTCTCCGCCAAAACAGTAGCTTGGAGGGATTTGGAGTAAGAGCTTATCTTTTGTTGTATTTATCTTGTATAGCCAAGGGCTTTGATTGTGTGAGCTAGACTCATTTTTGTTGTAACGAAACAGTGACTTGGAAAAATGTAAGCCTTTAGGGCAAATGAATATCTGTTTAGCTTTCGTTCTTTTTATTACCTGCAACACATGCTATAGATTCATGATGAGCTATTTATGAATGTATATCGCATGTATCACTTTTTGTATATTAATTATGATTAATGGAAGCTTATCGTTTCATTTATGTTACCTCATATTAGTTGTCTTGGTTTAGATCATTATAATTATTTCGGGACATTACAAAATTGTCAAATACCAATAATAAATAGATATAAGAAAATCATGCATTATCAAAACCATTTCATTACTTTTTTTTTTATTCAAAAATTATTTAATTTCATTTTTAAAAAAAAGACAAAATTAAGCCCTATATTTTTCACACAAAAAAACCAAATATCAACCATTGCCATTTGATAAAAGGATTTCCAAATTGAAAATATAATAGAATATCTAAACATTTTTTCAATTGAAAATACAAATAGAATATCTAAACAAATTAAAAATACAAAGTTTTACAAATTATTAGGAGTGTTTGCGGTTTGGCAGTTCAGTTACGGCCAAAGAAATCTCAAATATTGTCTAAAATTAGACGGATTGAAAAAAATCAATTCGCAACTGTTCGCTCGTCATCATACATCCGTCTAAAATGCGGCGTATCGTTCGGTTCGGTCGGTTCAGGCGGATTAAAATATTCGCTGCTCACCCCTACTAAGAATAAAATATTTGATATGAGTTAAAAATAACACATGTTATTTTAGCATATTATCCTATTTAGCATATTAAGAATAACACACGATATGACTTAAATATATCTTATTTAAGTCATATCATTTTTTTATCACACTATTTTAAACTCAATACATATTTCATATTTTTTTAATAAAAAAAAAATATATATATATATATATATTTATTTATTTATTTATTTAAATCATACCAAATTTCTCGAATAGGAAATTGGCCCTGTTCTACCGCCAAGAATATATTTCCCATAAAAATGAACTTTTTTTTTTTTTTTGTTATAGAAAAATCCTCCTTACCCTCCCGCAGGTCCAATGCAGCGCCCCTTGCAGAGATCACTAGGGTGTCCTGTTAGCCGTTCTGAGCGAGGAGACTGTAACCCGAGAACTTGCCCCGACCTCCCAAGACAAGCTTCGCTTAAGTCAGGACTCGCACAGCGGGGGAGCATTGAACCCACACCAAGCGCTGATTAGACAACTTGAGGTTCAACCTTCTAACCAACTGTGCTTCGCCCAGGAGATTGGCCCAGGGAAAAGGGGAATTGAACCTATGACCTTAGGGCTTAAACCCCAAGCCTTAACCACAATGTCACCCACCCCTGGGTTACAAAAATGAACTTTATCCTTGAAAGGATGAAACTTTTGACTTTTAAGTCTGGTCTAGAATTATATTATTTTAATAATTTTTATAGAAAAATAAAAATATAAAATGATAATTTATAATAATTTTTTATTTAAAATTAGAAATTGCCAAAAAGGTTGTTGGCACTAAAAACGTGCACTTATTTATTTATTTATTTTTGAAAAATGATTGGAAGTACTAAAATGGAAGCAATAATGATGTGGTATGTTTTTTATTTTTTATTTTTATAGCATTTATGTATTAATGTTATTAGTGATGTTTTTTTTAAGTGGTATAAGTCAATTTTTTTTTTTTTTTTTTTTTTTTGGGGTCTCTCACGGTATCTCCAAGTTTTTTTGGATCCAAGACTAATCCACCGAGAAAGCTGCCGGGCGCAAATGCGGGAGGCTTTTCCCATATTAAGCCTATTTTGTATCTTAATTCCCAAACTAGGCTAAAGTGCTATTACAAATCGTGCTTTCACTGTTTGGAGCCCAAAATGTGGTGAATAGTGAAAGCGCTATTGCAAACCACGCTTTTAATTAAGAAAGCGTGGTTGCAAATCACGCTTTTAACATAAATTTTTTTTTGAAGAAACCACGCTTTCATTGTGCATCTCGTTTAATTCGTTTTCTGAAGAAACCACGCTTTCACTGTGCATATAAATTTTTTTTTTCTGAAGAAAACGTGATTGTGAATCACGCTTTCACTGTTCAGCTAAAGAAGTGTTGATTGTAACTACGCTTTCACTGTTCACTGCAGTAAGCGTGGATTGAAACCACGCTTTCACTGTTCATTTTTTTATTTTTTTATTTTTTTTAAATATTTCATTTTTTTCCTGTTCTCATTGTTTTGGTGATAATGTAATTCACAAATTTTTTTTGGCTTTACTAAAGCCGTTTTCATGTAAATTTTTTTTGTTTATTGTTTTGTCTTTGTTTTGGATTAGAAGGTGATAATGTAATTAATGTTGGGAAAAACTACTCACATTACATAATTTCACATTGCATATCGCAAAATTATGAGATGAACAAAACAAACCTTCAATCCCAGGAAAAATAACATGCTGAATAAAATACAGATAAAATATAAAATGGTTAAAGGAAGCAAACCGAAGCCTGTGTGATACCATAGTCTCCTTAAAATAGATTCGTCGCCTCACCATTGGGTGCTGGAGGTACGCCGGCGTCTACTTCCCAGGATACAACGGTTTTTACCAGCTACAACAGAAGCAACTTCTGATTGGCTTAGCGAACGGACAACGACATCACTCTCTTTTAGGAAGAAAATTATAGGAGAAGTAGACTGACAGTGTATGGATGTCAAGGAAAAATTATATATCTCTTTTCAAGGAATAGAGCCTCCTTTTATACACCATGGAGGAGAGGAGAGGAGCCTCTAGCCATCAAGGCTGGCAACTAATGCTAGCAAACCTGCCCAATCAATTTTGTAAAACTGATGAGCCTTAAATGTGTGAGTTATATATACATTTATGAGGCAATTTCTTATTCAACCATTTTTCTCCAACAATCCCCCACATGAATAAAAATTGACCGAATACAACAAACGCTCAACGTTTATCAACAAAGACTCGGAAAGAGAGAGAGCACATAGACTAACCTTACATCAGAAAAGGTAGCTGTTGGCCTTGAACCTTTCGTAGTGAAAGCCTATCGGATTTACTGGCTAACCAGTGAACGTGATGTCTTGAACTGTTCTGCCGTTTATGTAAACTGAGACAATAGACCTCACACAGGAGTTAGTCCAACCATTGTTCTTGTTCTCACTAGTGTGTCCGATATGGCCCTGGAACACTAGCCTAGTTCTGTGAGTGTTTTTAAAGAATTCGGCCTTTGCAATTCTTAAAGAAGCGGCCCCACTTCGCACTCACATTGGTGACCTAGATACGGTATTTCATTATACCACATCACTAAGGTCATTAAAAGCATTAGCTTAACCTTCCACCCCCACAGGGCATCACTATATAAAGGAATGGGCAAGAGGATTACCTCTTCAGTGACTCACCCGTTACACGAAGTTAGGTTGTACCTTTGAAGTTAGATCTTGGGATCTCCAGTCAACTAGGTTGGGTTTTCCGTTCCGGTAACCTTTACTAAAGGCCTTAACCCCATTCCTCTTGACAACTTTTCTACTAACTCTCGAGTTAACCCTTTGGTTAGCGGATCCGCAATGTTGTCCTTAGACTTGACATAGTCTAGAGAGACAACTCCCTTTGAGAGTAGTTGTCATATGGAATTATGTCTACGACGGATATGTCTAGACTTTCCATTATACATATTACTCTGTGCCCGACCAATCGCTGATTGGCTATCGCAATGAATACTGATAGCTGGCACAGGTTTCGGCCAACGTGGAATATCCTCAACAAACTGGCGAAGCCATTCAGCTTCTTCAGTTGCTTTATCTAAAGCAATAAACTCAGATTCTATCGTTGATCTCGAGATACACGTTTGCTTGGCAGATTTCCAAAACACGGCTGCCCCTCCGAGGGTAAACACATAACCACTAGTGAATTTGGAATCTTTTATATCAGATATCCAATTTGCATCACTATACCCTTCTAGTACCGCTCGGTATCTGGTATAATGCAGCCCATAATCCAAGGTGTAACGGATATACCCCAACACCCGCATAATGCCCTTCCAATGAGTAGCATTAGGATTACTCGTATATCTACTCAGCCTACTAATAGCGTAGGCGATATCCGGCGTTGTACAACTCATCAGATACATCAAACTCCCAATGACCCGAGAATATTCTAGTTGAGAGACACTCTCACCATTATTCTTGGTCAAATATAGACTTAAGTCTACCGGTGTCCTAAACATACTTGTATCTGACTTTCCAAATTTCTCAAGTATCTTATTAACATAATGAGCTTGAGAAAGTACAATACCACCAGATGTTCTGGTGATCTTAACACCCGGAATGACATCTGCAAGGCCCATATCCTTCATGTCAAACTTAGAGTTTAACAATCTTTTGGTAGCTTTAATCATTTCATCATTGCTACCAACAATGAGTATGTCATCAACGTATAGACACAAAATGACATAACCTTTGTCAGCGTCTTTAACATATACGCACTTATCACACTCATTGATTCGAAACCCATTTGACAACATAGCATTGTCAAACTTCTCATGCCATTGTTTGGGAGCTTGCTTCAAACTATACAATGACTTGACAAGCTTACAGACTTTCTTACTTTTTCCTGGAGCTGAAAACCCCTCGGGTTGCTCCATGTAGATTTCTTCATCTAAATCTCGTAAAGCTGCTATTGCAATCACCATGCGAATGGATGTAATCCTTGTCAAGTGAATACGTATCAAAGTAATCCAGGCCTTCTCGCTGTCTGTATCCTTTCATAACTAGCCGAGCTTTATATTTGTCAATTGACCCATCCGCTTTCATCTTTCTTCAAAAGATCCATTTACTCCCCAAGGCCTTACTGCCTAGGGGTAGATCAACCAACTCCCAAGTATGGTTCTGTAAGATGGAGTCAATCTCACTCTTAATTGCTTCTTTCCATAAAGGACTTTCAGGTGAAGTCACAGCTTCATGGAACGTTCGAGGTTTTCCCTCTAACATATAAGTCAAGAAGTCTGGACCAAAAGACTTTGTGGTTCTAGCCTTTTTACTCCTTCTTGGCTCATCTACTTCATCAGCTTGATCATCTACTTGATTAGTTATTTGATCAGCTGTTTGATCAGCTATTTGATCATCCATGTGATCATCTATGTGATCGTCTTCATGATCATCTATTTCTTTCATGGAACTCGGAACCCTGTCTTGGGGACGACACGGAAATACATCTTCAAAGAAAGATGCACTTCTAGATTCCATGATAGTATTCTTGTGTATATCTGAAATATCAGACTTGTGCACAAGAAATCTATATGCACTACTATTTTGTGCATAACCAATGAAAATACAGTCCACGGTTTTCGGACCTATCCTAACCCGCTTGGGTGTAGGTACCGCCACTTTTGCAAGGCACCCCCACATTCGTAGGTATTTATATGAAGGCTTGTGACCTTTCCGCAACTCATATGGAGTCTTGTCCACTTTCTTCCGTGGTATTCTATTAAGAATATAATTCGCGGAGATAATTGCTTCCCTCCATAAGTTCTGTGGCAACCCAGAACTTATCAACATTGCATTCATCATCTCTTTCAGCGTCCCGTTCTTTCGCTCAGCAACATCATTTGACTGAGGTGAATAAGGCGCTGTGGTTTGGTGAATAATCCCAAATTAAGCACAAGTCTCAGCAAACGGGGATTCATACTCACCACCACGATCACTTCTCAATGCCTTGATGTTTCGGCTTAATTGATTCTCAACTTCATTCTTAAAAAGAATAAATTTATCAATAGCCTCGTCTTTGCTTTTAAGCAAATACACATAACAGTATTTAGTGCAATCATCAACAAAAGTGATGAAGTACTTGTTGCCACCACGTGATTGTACAACTTTCAAGTCACACACATCACTATGCACTAAACCCAAAGGGTGGGTACTTCTTTCAATAGAATGAAAAGAAGACCTTGTCAATTTTGCTTCTACACAGGTTTCACACTTGTGTTGTGGATTAATCTTGAAAGATGGTATGTGATCTAACTTGATTAATCTACGTAAAGAGTCAAAATTTACATGACCCAATCTACCATGCCATAAATTAGGGGATTCAAACATATAAGCAGAAGAAGAAGCTTTCTCATTAATCTTAGGGATAAGTGTCATTACATTCAATTTAAACATACCACCTAACATATATCCCTTCCCCACATAGACCCCGCCCTTGGTCAACACGACCTTGTCTGATTCAAACACCATGCGGAAGCCATGCTTGCTTAGGAGAGACCCCGAGACAAGGTTCTTACGAATGTCCGGCACAAAAAGGACATCATTCAAAGTCAGTTCTTTTCCTAAAGTCATCTTCAGGATCACCTTGCTTTTACCCTCAACAGCTGAGGTTGCAGAGTTTTCCATAAACAACTTCTCCCCGTTTGAAACCAATTCGAAAGTTGTGAACATTCTCTTCTCTGCACAAATATGGCGAGTGGCTCCAGTGTCCACCTACCACTCCCTTGAGTTTGACCCCACCATGTTCACTTCTGACACGACGGCTGACAGATGCATGTCGTCCACATTGTGTGACAATTCCTCCATTTCAGCCATATGTGCCCGGTTTTTGTGTTGGGGAGGGTTTTTCCTGTAGGGCTTCTTCTTCAGACAATTAACTGCCCGATGCCCGTCACTTCCACAGTTGAAGCATTTGCCATCGAACCTAAAAGTAGGCTCTTTTGGCTTGTAGCCTGGCCTTTTGGAGATTCCTCCTCTAGCCCCCAACTTTGAGCTTTTGCCTGTCGGTGGTTTTTTCCTCGCCCCCGAGGACTCACCATGCTCAACCAAGTTGGCTTTGACAGTGGAGGTACTCCCTCCTTTCTTCCTGTTGTCCTCTTTAATCCGAAGCCTGACAACGAGCTCTTCGACTATCATCTCCTTTCATTTGTGCTTCAAGTAGTTCTTGAAGTCTTTCCAACCGTTAGGCAGCTTCTCAATCAAAGCAGCTACCTGGAATGACTCACTTAGGACCATCCCTTCTACATGTATCTCGTACAGAATCACTTGGAACTCTTGGACTTGACTCAGGACAGTTTTGGAGTCCACCATCTTGAAGTCCAAGAACCGGCCGACGATAAATTTCTTTACCCCAGCATCCTCGGTCTTGTACTTTTTGTCCAAGGCATCCCACAACTCCTTAGCCGATTTCTTGGCATAGAACACGTTGAAAAACGGATCCGCCAAGCCGTTCAGAATGTAATTCCGGCATAAGAAGTCTGCTTGTTTCCAAGGGTCCAGAGCCATGAGCTTTTGTTTATCTTGCTCATTCTCCTCTACAGCTGGTACATCTTCACTCAGAAACCTTGCAAGGCTTAGAGTAGTCAAATAAAACAGCATCTTCTGCTACCATCTCTTGAAATTCACTCCTGTGAACTTCTCCGGGCGCTCGTTATGATTGATCGGTCCTCCCGGAACAGCCGGAGTAACAACAGGAGGATTGACCACAGAGGTCACAGTAGGGGTTGGCAAGCCAGTCGCCCCGGGGTTCGGATCCCCACCAACATTAGCAGCAGCAGAGATAGTTGTCATTTCTGAAAAATTACAGTAGAATTTTCACTATTCTGTATTTCCAGAAATCAAACTTAACACTAGAAAATCCCACAATTGGAAATTTAATTCAAAACTAGTCTCACCACGAAACCTAGAATCGAACATGGTCAGGAAAGTTTCCAGGAAGACTGGAGGGGTCACACCGGTCCCACTTAAAACCTAGTTAACCTTAAACAAAACTTTCAAGAGCATGTTGACTCCTAGTCCATGGGAAACAACTTTAAGAATTAAATTTTCCAAGGGATGAACTAGGTTAAACACACCAAGTTCCAAACTGTACAAGCAATTACAACAAAATTGCTACAATAATTACAAGCAAATAAAACGTGCTTTACATATTGGTGAATAACCACAAATGAACACTCAAGCAAACAATTGCTTCAAATATTTAGTCCAAATTAATCATTTATTCCATTTCCATAGGTATTCTTGCAATAAAGAGTTAGCAGCAAAATACGACAAAACCTCCCTCAGCTTTTCTTTGCTTTTGGCAAAGTAGTGATTGAAGGGGAGGGTACTAGCAAACAAACTAATAAATAACTGTAAGTAAAGATTAAAACCAACCCTTAAGTTACACATCTAGAATTTAAATTAAAAAAAATTGTAAAAAATTAATTACATAATAAACATGTAATTAACTATATAAGTTACAGACCTAAATTAAATATAATTAAACCATATTTTAAATTGGTAAAGGTTACATATGAACTTATGGTACACTAAACATGTAATTAATTGAGGCAAGTTACAAACATTTTATAACTCCTAAATACTTAAATCACATTACTAGGCAAGAATTGCAAATGACATGATTAACATGCAAATAATTCTAGAGAAATTAACATGAATTTAAATATAGGCAAGTTATAAACTTTACAACTCCACACCTAAATTAAAGATTAATAGGTACAAGTTACATGAAAATTTACTACCTAATAAACATGCTAGAAATGTAAATTACACTAAAAATTAAACCCGAATGAACATGTAATTTATATTGTAAACTAGAAGCATGTAAATCTAGAAATACAAGGCATGAACCGGTACACCATAAATTAATAAATTAATTAGAAAATACAGTGAATTAACGTTGCACCAATGAAACTCTTCTTCCCTATTGATAACAGTGGCCTATTCCATGCCATGGGAAGACCAAACAGTAGCATACACAAAATGGCAAAATCAAAAGCTTAACCCTGTGTACATGCATCTAATAAACCAATTAACTCGCTAGTACTACCAGTAGCCAATTGCATGCAAAATTATTACACACACCTATGAATCTATTGATCTAATTCTATGATAAACGTCAAATCTATTTTAAGCTTGTTGGGAAAAACTACTCACATTACATAATTTCACATTGCATATCGCAAAATTATGAGATGAACAAAACAAATGCTGAATAAAATACAGATAAAATATAAAATGGTTAAAGGAAGTAAACCGAAGCCTGTGTGATACCACAGCCTCCTTAAAATAGATTCGCCGCCTCACCATTGGGTGCTGGAGGTACGCCGTTGTCTACTTCCCAGGATACTACAGTTTTTACCAGCTACAACAGAAGCAACTTCTGATTGGCTTAGCGAACGGACAACGGCAACACTCTCTCTCAGGAAGAAAATTATAGGAGAAGTAGACTGACAGTGTATGGATGTCAAGGAAAAATTATATATCCCTTTTCAAGGAATATGGCCTTCTTTTATACACCATGGGGGAGAGGGGAGGAGCCTCTAGCCATCAAGGCTGGCAACTAATGCTAGCAAAACTGCCTAATCAATTTTGTAAAACTGATGATCCTTAAATATGTGAGTTATGTACACATTTATGAGGCAATTTCTTATTCAACCATTTTTCTCCAACAATTAATAATTTTTTTTGGCTTTACTAAAGCGTTGATTGTGAAGTCATGTTAAATTTTTTTTTTTCCTTTTGTCTTTGTTTTGGTTTAGAATGTGTAATTTAGAAATTTTACATAATGTGGGAAAACCTCTTCTTTTCATATATTAATTTGTGTTACATAATATGAGAAAAGCCTCTTCTTTATATATTAATTTTACATAATATTTTTAACTAATTACCAAGCATTTGGGAATTAAGCCAATTTATATATCATTTAAATTTTTATGGGAAAAGCCTCTTTTCATATATTAATTTTACATAATATTCTTCATATATATAATTTTAAAATTATGTTCATTTAGATATTATTAAGCCAATCATGTTCATTTACAAAATTCATGCTTTCACTGTTCACTACAGTAAGCATGGATTGAAACCACGTTTTCACTGTTCATTTAAATTTTATTTTATTTTTTTTTAAATTTTTTTTTTCTGTTGTCATTGTTTTGGTGATAATGTAATTCATAAATTTTTTTTGGCTTTACTAAAGCCGTTCTCATGTTATTATTATTATTTTTTTCCTTTTGTCTTTGTTTTGGTTTAGAAAGTGTAATTCATAAATTTTTTTTGCCTTTACTAAAGCCGTTTTCATGTAAATTTTTTTTGTTTATTGTTTTGTCTTTGTTTTGGGTTAGAATGTGATAATGTAATTAATAATTTTTTTTTGGCTTTACTAAAGCCGTTTTCATGTTAAATTTTTTTTTTCTTTTGTCTTTGTTTTGGGTTAGAAGGTATTATTCAGAAAATTATTTTGACTTTACTAAAGCCGTTTTCATTTAAATATATATATTTATTCTTTTGTCTTTATTTTGGGTTAGAAGGTGAGAATGTAATTCAGAAAACTAGTTTAGTAAAACTGTTTTGTACCCGTTTTCATTAAAAAAAAAAAAATTCTTTCGTCTTTGTTTTGGGTTAGAAGGTGATATGCATGCTCTATAGTCTGAAGCACACCCATACACTGTGTAGTTCGAATAGCAACGACGAAGGGTGAGACGCGAATAGCACCGCGGAGTAGGCCAAGAAGACGAAGGCCACCGCGAGAGCTCCTAAAATAAATTTTGTCAACATTTTTGTAATAAAACTTAATACATAATATACGAAGTCACTAATTTACTAAATACTCATACAGGCATGAAAACAACACAACTGAAGTTGCAAATGTTACAATTTTCAGTTACATAGGTAGTACAGACATAAGTCTCCCACAAAAATACATTCTGGACACCATGAACTGAACACACATTACATACATCCTGGACACCCTGAACTAAACACACAATACATAAACATAACAGTTAGACAGACAAATATTAGGCAGACAATCTGACAAACTCATTACGGAAACACTTAGTCTAACATAGACATTACATATTAATGCACGACCTAATATTGCCAAAGTGTAGACATTAACACCTAATTCGCGCTTAAATCGGCAGGTGGCTCAGAGTCTGAATAATCCGAAAGCTCAATGTCAGAGACAAGTTTAGGATCCTCCATGATACCCTTGATAGCCGCAACATTTGGTTCTGTTTTCTTCTTCTGGGCATCCTTCTTAACTATGTATAGCTGCATATCGCGGGCTAACCTACAACGCATTTGAGAAATTTCACGTTGTAGTCTTTCACATAGTCGATCAACATTATCAGAATCTTCCTTTTGGATCTCAACAGAACGTGCTTTTGGCACCTTAAGTTGATTTTCCCGACTTAAGGTTTCCAGCTGTACCCGCTCTATAAATAGTGCGGGCCACTTGAGACGAGCAACGTCAGATAAACCATATCCTGTTTGATTGTCAGATGGCTCCATACATGAACCTCCTTGAACTGGATAATACTTGGGCATCAAAAAATGTCGCTTCCCAAACCTATCACGATAACCACAAGCATAATCTAAAACAGGTATTCCCACTCCCTCCCAAGAATCGTCTTCAGCATCGCTACGTCCCCTTCCCCCCCTCGTCGTGAATTATCACCCCTTTGCAAGTTCCTACCACCTTTGCGATTCCCACTCCCTCCCATGAATCATGTAGCCATGCTAATTTTTTAAAACAAATGAATGATAATTTCGTAGGGCGAAATGAGTTGTAAGCTTGTGTCTTCACCTTTAGTCGTTTATATAGTTGGTTATGAACGGCTTTAGGAAGATGCCTCTGTATGGCAATCCCACATATACGAACAAGGTATGAGTTGTCACCAGAATGAAAAAACAGAGAAAAGCAAATACTGTGTACCAAGTCACGTGACTTGACAATCCATCTGCATATACCAACAAAATTAGGGCATGCTCAATGTAAGGTAAATCAGTGAATTCACGGTTGCCACGTGACTTTCTGAATTAAGAATCCCATATATATCAATAAGAGATGAGTTGTCACTATAATAAAAAAATCGAGCAAAAAATTGAGAAAACCAAAGCCTGTGCACCAAGTCACATGATTTGACAATCCATCTGCATATACCGACAAAATAAGGTCATGCTCATTGTAAGGTAAATCAGTGAATTAACTGTTGCCATGTGACTTTCTGAATTAAGAATCTCACATATATCAATAAGAGATGAGTTGTCACTGTAAAAAAAAAATCGAGCAAAAAATCGAGAAAACCAAAGCCTGTGCACCAAGTCACATGACTTGACAATCCATTTGCATATACAGGGGCATGCTGACTGTAAGGTAAATCAGTGAATTCACTGTTGCCATATGACTTTCTGAATTGAAAATCCCACATATATCAATAAGAGATGAGTTGTCACTGTAAAAAAAAATTCGAGCAAAAAATCGAGAAAACCAAAGCCTGTGCACCAAGTCACATGACTTGACAATCCATCTGCATATACAGACAAAATAAGGGCATGCTGACTGTAAGGTAAATCAGTGAATTCACTGTTGCCATGTGACTTTCTAAATTGAGAATCCCACATATATCAATAAGAGATGAGTTGTCACTGTAAAAAAAAAAAATCGAGCAAAAAATCGAAAAAACCAAAGCCAGTGCACCAAGTCACATGACTTGACAATCCATCTGCATAAACAGACAAAATAAGGGCATGCTCACTGTAAGGTAAATATTGTGACTTTCTGAATTGAGAATCCCACATATATCAATCAGAGATGAGTTGTCACTGTAATAAAAAAAATCGAGCAAAAAATCGAGAAAACCAAAGCCTGTGCACCAGGTCACATGACTTCACAATCCATCTGCATATACTGGCAAGTCTCTCCACGATTTGACTACTCAATGTGTGGAAAAATGAAGCTTATGTAGGCAATGTTGTGTTTTACTTAGCTATGCATCATTCGTTGTTACGACCTACTATTTGTATTTCATTGAAAAGTCCGACTATTTGAATTTTTGTTGTCATTTGGAATTATTTTAAAATCAACTTTTGAATATTCAATTTGTAATATTTTGGGAAACATTTACAATCTCAACTGTTGAAATCAACTTTAAAATAATGGTGGATCTTGTGAGTGAAACGTGGGTTAGATAGGAATACTTGGCCATCAATGTTTGTGAATATCATGGTGCATTCAAATCTGTCCAGAAAATTGGTGCATTCAAATCTGTCCAGAAAACTGGTGCATTCAAATCTGTCCAGAAAACTAGTGTTACACAGTAATTTTGGAAGTGTTGTTCTCTTTGGGTATAAATCCGAAAAATAACAAATCAGCGTCATTAGAACTAGTTACAAGTCTAATTTCTTACATTTTTGGCCTTGCGTTGATTGCTATTCTATACTAAGAGAAACGTCAATTTCTGTAAAAAGGTACAGAAAACAATTTGTTTGGGTATAATTAATTGTAAATAGTGATTTTCACAAGCAAATCAAGTAAAACCAATTACGTTTTAAACTTAGTCTCCCAACTGGACCAACCACTTGGCTTTGAGCTTGTTTGTCCAGCCCCCGAAGTTTAGTTTTCTGTCAACCCCCTATTTCTTACCAAAGTCATCATTTGTACTGGACTTATAGGAATTGGAAGGTGACACTTTCTTCTTTCCTGATGGAGATTGAAATTCTTTACGTAGAGGATCCCTATTTCACGAGTCCCAGTTAAGGGAAGCTTTTCATCGAGCTACCTGTTCTGTTTTATGTGTTATTGAAGGCGATAGTTCAATTTTGTCTAAACTTTATTAGTCCCCCAACTGGACCAACCACTTGGCTTTGAGCTTGTTTGTCCAGCTCCCGAAGTTTACTTTTCTGTCAACCCCTCATTCCTTACCAGAGTCATCATTTGTACTACACTTACAGGAATTGGAAGGTGGCTCTTTCTTCTTTCCTGATGGAGATTGAAATTCTTTACGTAGAGGATCCCTATTTCACGAGCCCCAGTTAAGGGAATCTTTTCACCGAGCTACCTGTTCTGTTTTATGTGTTTTAAGTATTCACATAATTCAACATACATTAATCCATTCATTAATCCAGAACATTCATTAACTCATTGCAATTCAATAAAGAAAGTCATGAACTAATAAATGTGTAGTTATAAATGTAGTTATTTCATAAACTTCAGGTTCATAAAACAAATACTTGAAATACATCCATACGTTAGATGAACAACAACATTGTCTTACACTCCAGTAATGAAGATCCGACACAACATACAAACATATATGAAAGATAACGGTGTTTGATTTCTCATTCCTCATCTGACATGTAGTAGTCAGAGAGATATTTTTCATCGTTTAAGACATTATTTCGCTCAATCACTGTCAAATCTCTGTTGCTTGCTTCTACCATTTCGGTGGCTAGCTGAAGTATGAAATGTCGACATCTCCGCATCAACATTCTGTTGTTTTCCTTCTTAATTCTGCTAACTGCTTTTTCATAGTCACTCACATTTCGTCTAGCCATGGTCAATGAACGACGATGAGGTACTGGTACCCTAAAGTTACTGTAGACGTCCCCGAACGCCCCGGGAGGATGAGTCCCGTTATGTTCGTATTGGGCTCACTACATTTCAGGACTCTCAAATTGTTACGGTTCTTAATCTGAACCAAAGAGTCCAAATCCGGCAAATCGTTTTGAAAAACAGATTTTTAGAAAAGAAGTGCCAAATATGGACTGCTTTGCCAGATACAGAGTCGCCACCTAAATATTTTATTTTGGGAAATTTAGGAAACCCTGACTCGGTGCCAAAGGCCACGTGTCCGTCATCACCAAAGTTGCCTCGGCTCGGGAACTTGGGTACGATTGGGGAAGGTCAGCTATGAGCACCCCCTCTCGCCTGATCAAAGATCGGCCTCTACTAACCGTGATATCTTGTTTTGAAAGCATTATGTGTTCCTATTCCGGTTATTAGCCTAGAATTACTATGTTATGCGCACAGCAAACAAGTATAGACCAAATTGCATAAATTGGAACAAAACATTGCATGTTTGTTTTGAAAATGGTTTGCTACTCGCAAGTAGGCTAAAATGTAGGTCTTGCCACCCTCAAGTGGGCTTTAGAAAAGATGGTTTTGCCACTATCTAGTGGGCTTAAAACTCACAGTTTTAGTGCATTATTCCAATTTAGGTAATTCAACCTCCATCCACAAGTACTCAGGCAGTTATATCACATAAGCAGCTAGCCTCATGGTAAGTATGTTGTCATGGCAACACTCACACACATGCAAGGATGCTAAAGCATGAGAGCTTACCGAGTACTCCGAGCCAAAACAGAAACTAGTTAGTAATCATATGCATGATCCTAGTTCATGTTAAGATGGCTAATACAACACATTCAAAATGCAACTAAGATGGGCTTGGCTAATCTACAATGACATGTGAAATGCTACAACTAACACATATTCAATTTGGAATTAGAATACAAATGCAGTTAGAATGATGCGCCGAGCCCGGTACATGCAAAACGAATGAATGGATGCAAACGTGCTATCATACTGTATGCTAATTGAAACATGCCTTAGACTAACCATCGAAAGCTAGTAAATAAAAGAGAAGAAAGACGTGGGGTTGGGAGACATACACACACTCACGCACACTTATTACAAATTCACCCATGCTCGGAGGGACCAAAAGAATAATACAAATTAATTAACCTACAAGCTAATTAAATATTACAGACCACTTAACTAGTTAAGCAAATTAACTAAGCTAAGAAAGCAGTAAAAGGCCTCGGAAGAGGGTCCAATGCACGCGTGCTCGGGTTTGCTCGGAAATCCGTCGCCACGCACAAGTTGCCTCTGTTTACCCTGCTCTGCTCCTTTGAAAATTTCACAACTCCCAAGGTATGCTCCATGGACACTGTAGAGTACCACCGGCCAAGGGAAATCATCACCAGCCATTGGTAATGGTCATCGACCATTGATTGATCTCTCGGCCATCCATATTTGGTCGGTCGGCACTAAGGATGGTCGGCTGGCCGGCCAAAGCATCCTGCAGAAACCTATTTTGACCGCAGCAGAGGACAGACAAGGCATGGCAATGCATTTTCAAAGCAATGTTTGCACCACCACCCTCCCTATCATGTTTAAGACTCAAGGGAGCATGGTACTCGACCCTCGGACCACCAATCACGCATTTCAATGTATGATGGCCCAAAGAAGCCAAAGTGTGCAACTTCAATATGGAATGAAATGCACAAAACAAATAATGGGCCCCAACCTCTATCATAATCAATTCAAGAGGCATGGGATGCATGCAATGCTATGCAACCTAAGTATGCAAGCTAAGCATGCGAATGTGCAATGTATCAAACATGCAAAATACAATGTAACAAACATGGAACAAGGCCAAATATGCAACAACATACAAGGCAAGCATGCAACAACATGCTTGGATGGTCTTGAACCAAAGTGGACAGCCCTCAAGTAGGCCCAAAACAGTGGCCAAAATGATGCAACAAAAGCATGAAAACACACACACAAACATGCATGCACAAGGGCCTAAACATGGAGCATAAGCCAACAACTCTTCAAAGCATGAAAGGGATGGAAAATGCAAGTATGCAAACATGGAACATGGACTGAAATATGGTCTCCAATGATGCCAAATCAAGAGAACAAGCCAAGTAAAGCATGCTAGTGACCCATACACCCAAAGCTAACAAGCTAGAATGCAAAGAGACCATACGAAACATGTTGAGCGTGATCAAAGCAACTGAAAACAGAGCTAAAGCATACTAAAACATGCATAAAAGCTTCACAAAGCTTGGCCAAAATCATGCTAGAACAAGGGTCAAAGCCTAAAGCATGTTAAGGCAAATTCATGGCATTACAAGACAAGTATGCAAGGCATGCATGGTGTGTCTAAACCAAGTAAAAATAGTGCTATATCATGGCAAAATAAGCACAAATAACACTTAAGACATGGCCAACATGAATTTAAAAAAGGTGCTCACACATGAGGCTAAAATGACACTTTTTGAAGACAACAAGGAGAGGGGATGGCCCTCTCCTTCTTAGAACCTTAAACCACCATCCTCACCATTGAAATCCCTCAAGATTTCATTGGTGAGGAGGCCCAAACCAGGTGGTTCCGGAGCTCACCAAAAATAGCACAAAATGGGGCTAAACAAGGCCTAAGAGGGGGTAAACAACCCCAAACACAAAAGTGACCTAAAACAACTATTTAAAGCACTCAAAAACAAGACTTTTTTCAGTTATAAGTTAAGCTCAAAACAGCATGCAAGATAGGCTAAAAGTGTGTGCAAAAATAGGGGATTTAAGGCTTAGAAACTCACCCTTGAAGACCTTTTTCAAAACCAGCACTCCAGCAGATTTTTCCAAGTCAAAACCAAGTCTTGAGCCCCCACAAGACCCTCCAAGAACCTTAGATGAATGGTGGAGGTATGTGCTTAGGAGTTGGGGTGCAAAGGGGTCAAGAACCAAGCACTTTGGAGGCATGGATGTAGAGATATCAAGAGAGATATATGGTTTGGTCTTGGAAAAATTTCTTGGAACCCTTGCAATGGAAGAGAAGCTCTTATTTTATAGAGGAAGAAGGGTCCAAGCTTCTCTTAGAAGCTTGGAGCAAAAGGGCTAAGCTTCTCGGAGAAGCTAAGCAAAGGGGTCAAGCTTCTCTCAGAAGCTTGGAGCAAAAGGGCCAAGCTTCTTGGAGAAGCTAGGCAAAGGGGTTAAGCTTCTTTGAGAAGCTAGAAAAGGGTTCAAGCTTCTCTTAGAAGCTTGGAGCAAAAGGTTCAAGCTTCTTGGAGAAGCGAGACAAAAGGGTTCAAGCTTCTTGGAGAAGTTAGAACAAAGATTCAAAAGGTTCAAGCTTCCTCAAGAAGCTAGAACCGAGGGTTCAAAAGGTTCAAGCTTCCTCAAGAAGCTAGAACCGAGGGTTCAAACGGTTTAAGATTCCTCAAGAAGCTAGAACCAAGGGTTCAAAAGGTTCAAACCCCTCAAGAAAAGGTCTCGGCTAGAAAAAGTGGCTGATTGACCAAAATCAGTGGCCTGCCGACCAAACACAACGCCGACTGACCATCAATAGTGCCGACCGGCCATCACCAATGGCCGGTGGCAAGGAAACAAGGCTGGTGGCCTCGAGCCATGGCCGGTGAGGTGTGGGGATGGCCTACAAGCTATTTTCCACCCTCAGAAGCAAAACAACAAGTGTTTGATGCAAAACCAAACACAAAACAAACAAGTCGAGAGGTCTTGACGTAAGGCGCGTAGCCGAAACCTCCGAGAACTCAAGACGAACATAAACAAGGGTAATCATCGAGTGTTCAAACGATGACGTCCAAGTCTTAAGGACGGTCAAAAATGGGGTGTCTACAGTTACGTACATCATTAAGCAATCCTTCTTGCTCCGTTACCCTAAACGCCCATTCTGCTCGGATACCAGCATAATAATCCTTCGGACTCGGGTACTTTTCGCTCTTGTAGTCATAGGTAAATGGAGGTAATAGCCACACTTTCGGATTTCTTTGCCAGCGTGAACTTCCTGCACCTCTTGAAGACATTGTTCATAAAATAAAAAAATTAATAATAATAGTAATTGTAGATATATTACTATTATTATGACTTCAACAAACATCATACTGGGGGTATCGCTATTTATAGACATCATAGTGGAGGTTAACTAGAGATGATCTGGTGACGATAATGCATGCTGGGGCACTATGGAAGAAGTGATACCCGTGATATTATTTTATGTTATTCATTTCATGCAATTTTTAGTACCCGTGACTTTGTGTACCTGTGATGTAGTCACGGACGTGGTTGTCAAATAAAATCATAATTGTAGGCCAAGGATCACAATGCAATCCCTTCATATTCGAGCAGTGAGTTGTCAAATAAAACAAAATGCAGTGAGTTGTCACATCGCCACATGAAACTATTTTTTCATGCTTACTTTTGTAATACAGTAAGTACTCACTTGGAATTGACGATTTCAGTACAAATAGGTGTTTTAAAAAAATTATAAATGAAATCATAAAATGAAACAACGGCTTTAACTTTCTTTGTTTTAAAGTAATATTGTTCATAAACAACTATGAAACAGAGTGCAAGTAAATACACAACCGTCCAACTCACTTTGACCTACAAAACTATGTAAACACGATTGTAAACAAAACTATGTAAACGTGATTGTAAACAACAGCTTATTTTCGTTGTTTTTTTCACCAAAATAATAAAATGGTCACCTGATATGTAAAAACGATTGGAACTTTGCAACCTGTATTTTATCTCATTTTCACTTAATGAACTTCACAGCCATCCTATTTTCTCCTCTTTGCATTTTCTGCTTCTTTTTATATTCGGTAAATTACACTTCACTCCTTCAGTCCATCGCATAATTGTTTATCAACACCATTGTCATGTGGTCGTATTAATGTGACTTAAATGAATTTGGAAATGTGAGGAAAAAACAAAGCATGTAAGTTGCACTGCACAAAGTCACACACATCACGTAATGTGAGGAAAAAAGTCACAAAGTATACAAGCATGGCAAAGTCAGAAAGTCACATGCAGTACTGCATCACTGCATAAAGTGACATGCATCACTGCACAAAGTCACATGCATCACTGTATCACTGCATAAAGTCGCATGCATTACTGCATCACTGCACAAAGTGACATAGCATCTGAGGAAAAAACAAAGCATACAAATTATTACGTCTGTTCAAGTCACTGGCGAGCATCACTGAGAATTGTTGAACGTATCACTGCGCCGAGCTACAATTTATTATCGTACCATACCTACTCTGCCCATGTGAATTATGCAATTTGGTCAAATTTCTCCAATTAAATTAAATGAAATATGTAAGGTAAAAAATAAAATTAAATATGTTGTCAAGGCAAAATAAATTGAATTATATTTGTAAGCGGAAAAATTAAATTAAATTTCCAAGCGGATTTGAACTTTGCTTAAAACCTTCAGATACGCACTGAGTAGTAAATAAAAGTCGAAGTGACAGCTCCTATCAAGTTGATGCATAGTTGTTCAGGTCATAAAAGTTGATGTGACAACTCTGATGCATAGTTGTTTACAATAATTTCATACATACAGCTATCGTGTGTATATATGGTATAAATATCGCATCATACCACAACAAAAGTTTCACAGCTATTTCGAGCGATATCATCATGAGATATACGGTGGTTGATCTATATTCAGCAATGGGTTGCTATTAGGTTGCAGATGGAGATGAATTTCAATATCCATTAAATACAAATTTGCGTTACTCATGTGCCACCGTCAATACCATGAGAGCTGAGCGGGAATTTCGCATAACTCGAGCAAACGTTCTCGTTGAGTTATGTGGTGAAGTTAATATTAAATTTCCTCGCCGGTTAGCCATGCGTATGCTAACTGACACTCCACAGTTGTTGCAAAGGGCGTTGCATCGTATCCGCGACGAAGTTAATTGCATGACCCAACGTTTGCAAAGGTCCTCACTAATGAAGACCGCAAATGAGCGTGCCGAATATGGGTTAATGGATGATGCACACCAATACTTTGCCTGGAGCATGGATGTTATGTATAAATCTAATATTGAGATGTCAGATGATAATGATAATGAATGAAATTGTTTGGATGAATGACCAAACCATTTATGTTGTAATGGATTTTAATGCTTATCCACGACTTATCAATGAAGAGAGATATTTCAACTGTTTTTGAAGAGTTCTTGTAATTCTACAAATAACAAATACCTTTGCTTTCTCTCTGTTATTGTTATTTTGAAGAACGTTTTCAATACCAGTCACTCCATGCATTCACTATACGCACTCAGTCTTCTCTTTTCTCTCTCTCTGACACACACACACTCATCCCACAGACACACACCAAACCACACACACACACACCAAACCAATATACTTTTTAATATGTACAAATTTTATTTTATAAAATTAAGACCAATATTAAATATATATATATATATATATATAAAATAAATTTTATAATAGCAAATAATAATCAACTATATTTAATTAAGACCAATATTTTCAAATAATTTGTTTTCAAGTAATTTTTTTGAAAATTATTTTTTTTTCTAATATTTTTTTTTTCAGTTAATCTTTTACATAAAAAAAAATTTGGTCTCCTTTAAATTTATTTCTATTATTTTTTTTTCAATTATAATATGTATGATCCCATTGTTATAAATAATAAAAATAAATATAAATATTTTAGGCCTGAACAAACATATTTTTTATTTTATGTTTTTAAAATTTTTTGTACAAGTTTTTGTTCAAATCAAACGCGTTGATAATTTTTGATAAGTCATTTGTTACGTTGGTAACTTATTTAATTATTTGTTAATTTGAAGACATTTTTACCAAATTTTAAAAATCAAACCATACATAGCTTACAAATCAAACCACACATAGCCTACAAATCTTTTGATAAGTCATTTGTTACGTTGGTAACTTATTTAATTATTTGTTAATTTGAAGACATTTTTACCAAATTTTAAAAACTATCATGAAAACTTGTTTGATAATTTTTTTTGGTTTATAAATGGTTGTCTCAATTTCTAAGTTTGAGGATAAACGTAAATTACTATAAATAATGCAAAGACTACGGAGAATGAGAAAGAGATAGAGATGTGAAAGAGATTTATGTGATTCATCAAAATAAGTAAGAATAAAAAATTGTGAAATTATATTTTCGAATCAATAAGTATGACACATTTACATCATCTGTATAAATTTGATTTACAAAAACTATAACAATTACTACAAATAAAAAAAAACTATACACTCCATATCACACCTGCTAATGCCCTAACTTGCCCCCAGTCCCACAACCCCGACCGTGGACCTCCTTCCTCAGTCTCCTGCGGTAGACTCTTTGAATATTTGGCACTCCCTCCCCTGCATGTGACCTCCTCTCTCCTGCATGTGCTGGCCCTGATCCTATCTCTGGTTGAAGATCGGATACTGCTGTGAGCTGTGAAACTCCCTCATCTGGTGCAACTGTATCACGATTTGCAGTTGGACCTCGACCTCTGCCTCTGCCCGCACCCCGACCTCGGCCGCGACGTCCACCACGACCATAACCTCGGCCTCTCCCTCGTGCTCTGGGGGGGCTCAATATGGGCCTCATCCTCAACGTGGGAGATGTCAGTGAGAACTGCATCATGTGTACTCATGGTCGCGGTCGAACTAGTCCCCAGAAAAACAGGTGGTAACTGGGTGGGTGGGGTAACAATGTCATGCATGTATCGGGGCGATGTCCAATCAGGGTCAGCATGTTGGGTAGGATGTATGTGTGGGAAATCTGGAGAAATGTATGGGGTAACATGCGGTGGGGTGACTGAAGTCCAACGACCTGCTGTGGCTGGCGCTGAAGTGGAAAGCGCTGACATGGATGAGACTGATGTGTCTGGAGCAGCTGCTGCACTATGTACACCGTAGTGGCCAAAATGCAGATGATCTAGCCATTGGGCATGCTGGATCCCCTCGTATAATAACTCTCGGATCTTTGCAAGGGCCTGCATCGCATGCTGTCCACCACGTCCGAAAAGAGTGTCCTCAGCCAAGTGATATGACCTCCCAGCTCGAGCCACCTAAATAAAAAATCAGACGTATTAGGCTATAGTTGACTGAAAGTAAATCAATTATGATCTTAACAATTATCTGACACATACTATGATACTCACCAATGTCTCGAGAGAAGGCCCAAGTTCCTGATATCCAGACTGAGATAGGTGGCTCGGATTATCGACTAGTAGGTGTGTATGTCGCCGATACCAAAAAAATATACGGGTCCGAAGAGGGGAGGACCTCATCGCTCTAGTCAGCCTGTACAATACTGTCGCGACGGGCATCCCACAGCTGCATATGTCGCATATGAAACACACACCAGTCAGTGCCGGCTCGGCCACACCTATCAGTCGCATGCAACTGCCGCTCGGTGTCGCACCGATCCGGCACGAACTGGACCCAACCAAACTGTCAGAGGACATGATTAGGGAGATGCCACTCAACCACGTCAAAACAAATGAGTGGCACTCTCGCCATCCATATCTCCTCACCTAGTCGGCAACAGTCTGGGAGCGTACAGAGGACCCCAGCATAAGGCTGCCAGATAAACTACAATAATGACAAGTCTATTAAAAATCGCTCATGAACATATACACTGCATATGACAATTAAAATTTAGGTATTTCAATTTCATACCTCGTCCTCGATCATCCGGTCAAGCTGGTCTCTATACACGACAACTACGTGTGTCAATACGACCTTGTGGCTCATGTCAACCCTCCACTGGCTACCTCGAGGTCCGGCTGGCAACTGCATGTCTCCCTGGCCGATGGGAACCTCACTAGGAGTAACCAGTTACCGCCTAGACGGGGCAATGCGAATCATTCTCTCCCACGCCCAAATCTACAATAGTTTGAACGCAATTACAATACTGATATATGCCATACAAAATGAATTGACATATAATAAAATTCTTACTAACCTGTAGCAAGACAAGGGGTCCTCCGATCTCCTTTGCACCCACCTGAGATGCTCGACATAGCATCCAATACAAGCAAGCCAAAGTCGCAGCGCCCCAGCTGCACTGGCCGATCGCGTCAATGTTTCTCAACAGTGGAAAGTACATCAGCTTGAGCAGGTTCTGTGACTTATCAGGGATAAGTACCCCCCAATAAGCCACAGAATATATGCTCGAGCATGCTGCTGTACTAACTCATCTGGAGCCTGATCTGGAAGATGGCCCTGAAACTATTCGGATAGCCACCTGACCCTCAGTCTACCTGCCTGTAAGTCTGTAGGCGTAGGTGCTACTCCCAATAGCTCAACACATAGGGCTATCCACTGCTCCCTCGTCAATGGTGGGTCAGCTCCAGTAACTGCTCGCCTATCAATCCGGAGACCATATAGGATAGATACGTCCTGCAATGTGACGCTGGCCTCCCCGATCGGGAAAGGAAATGTATGAGTCTCTGTGCGCCACCTCTCGACGAGAGCATTGATGAGTGGGTGGTCCAGTCTGATATGGCCTATGCGATAGACACCATAGAATCCCGCACGTAGTAAACACCGCAAGACTCTATGGTCCAATGGACGCTCACACAGGCCGAAATCTCCCCGCCGGCATGTCACCACGGTGCGTGCCTCGTCCTGTATAACAGAATGACTAGTTTAAATTATAGCATTATCACGTAATATAAAACAAAATGCAGGGTATTTTCATTATAAGCGTAAAGTCCAACAAACGCTATTGCGTACCAGATCCTCCCATATACTGTCAACCCGATGTGGATGACTGAATAGTGGCACCGCATCAGGTAGATGTGCCATGAAGCCTGTACAAGTGAAAAGCTAGATCATAACAATAAAAGTCTCATTTAATCATAATAGCAAAACTGTAATTATTCCATAAATTATGATTTGTAAATAAAAAGTATGCTCAACTAATTACAAATTTATATTTGTGTGACTCCATATCTGAAAACAATTCACTAAAATATAATTAATTTTTATTTCAAAAAACTGTATTGGTGAGCATGTAATTTAACTGTAACAATGGAACTCTAATTATTCCATACATGACGACTTGAACAACAAATGTGATCGATTATTTTAAAATTATCAATTTTTGTGCCACTAACATGGAAGCAATTCACTAAAATCTAAAAGTATCAATTTCTGTGCCATTAAATATGATAAGCAATTCAACAGAACCTATCGTTATCTATGCTATAACTAATATAGAAATCTTTTACAAAATAATTTTAGGGTCTCAGTTACATAAGCTTAATAATGAGTATAAACATGTGGATAGTTTTCGTACATAAATATTTGCGAAAAAATTTAATGAGAATTTTTTTTCAAATAATAGGTTGCTAATTACATTTATGGCATATTTGACAAAACTTCATTATTGATTTTGTAATGGTAAAAGTTCCAATAAAGTATAAAATTTGTAAATTACGTACATCTGATTCATAAATTGTAAATTTAAAAAATGCTTGCAGCATTCGAAAATATAAAACTTATTCATAAATAATAAATTTAAAAATGGTAGAAGAACTATGTGATTTTCACTAAAATTTTGTAATAGACATTTTCAATCAAGTAGAGAATAAAAAACTTAGGCCTATGTGGTATTGTTAAATGTTTTTGAATACATATTTAGTTTAATTTATTTGTCTACTATGTTAGTTGTAAATTTTTTTCAAGGAAATCAAACAATTACAATATATAAAGAATTAAAAATTACAAATGATCTATTACAAATAAAAAATGATCTATTTAAATGTACGACCCCGTTTACACATTAAGAATTAAAAAATAAAGAATTAAATGATCTATTACAAATAAAGAATTAAAAAATGATCTATTACAATATGTAAGTATTACATAGTCTTCATCGACCAAGTCGTACCGGACATGTTCGCCTGTCATGACCTGTCTGCTGGCACTCACTGCAACGAGTGGTCAAACGCCTATCTGATATATCCATCTCATTCGGAATACGAGACGTAGATGTACAACCTCGTTTTACTTCTCGCAGACGAAGTATATTAGGCATTAAGGTCCACTGCGGATCATCCCAATAATCTTGATGCGGTATTGGATTGAATTTAGTTTCCCAAACTCTCATGTATACAGGAAGCCTATATACTGGATCAACGTACTCGAATGGATTGTCACCGCATTCAGACATTACAGCGAGCATATGAGAACATGGATAGTGTCTTATCTCATATTTCCCACAACTGCACGCGGGTTGATTCATCCGCACAATCTGTGTATTGCGACCTCGTCCATGGCGAAAAGATGTTTGCACCTCAAATACGCGGCGGGCCTATCAGACAATATTGATACAAACTAATCAAGTTCATATTTTTAGGTGTACTTAACTTCACAACATAATAACAATAATTTAGTTTATATTACAAACTAACCTGTCATACGATATCAACTTGAAAGTATTTCCCCTTGCAATGCCATCCTCAATAGTTTTTTGCATCTCTCTAGGGTATTGTAACACATTTCGTACATCTATTTCAGCTTGGGCTCCCATTTCGTCAAAATATTTTAGGAGCCGCCGAAATGTAAATTCGACCATAGCTGAGATAGGTAAGTTCCTTGCACCTTTCAAGACGCTATTAAAGCACTCTGCATCGTTGCTGGTTAACACCTCCCAACGATATCCATCGTCATACGAAAGGGCCCACTCCACAGGATTCATCTTGTGAACCCAATTGATGGCATCTTGGTCAATAGCCTGTAACTGTTGTAAGTAACCATTACACTTTCGTCGTTGATGAGCACTCCCTGCTTTCCATAGAAGTTGTTTCAGCTCCTTATTTTTGAACCTAGTGTTAAAGTTACTACAAACATGTCGAAGGTAGTGCCGATGATTTCCAACAAATTGGAGCGAGGGATTCAGCCAATGCCGCCTCACAGCAGCTAAAATACTCTCAGCTCGATCAGATATCAAAGTCACTCCCTGTAGGTCCATGACAATATGTTCCTTGATATTTGAAATGAAGAACGACCAAGACTCCAAACTCTCCCTGTCGACAACAGCAAATGTAAGCGGTAATACTTTGCCATTAGCAGTGACAATCGTTGCTACAAGCAACACACCAGTGTATTTCCCGTATAAGAATGTACCATCTATGGTTATAATAGGCCTACAATATCTGAATCCATCGATGACGGGTTTGAAAGACCAGAAACAAAGTGGAAGACGGGCATAATGGTTGTACCTCCGGTATATCTATGCTTCCATTGCACGATGGTGCCAGGATTACATGCTTGTAATGCATGCATGAATTTAGGCAACATCCTATATGATTCATCCCAATCCCCGAATACCATTCTAATTGCCTTTGCCCTTGCATGCCACGCCTTCTTGTATGATATACTATAGTTCATGGTCTTTTTGATATCTTCGATGACATTCTTAATTGGCATATCAGGTTCTGCATACGACAATACCTATGAGTCAGATTATTTTGGTGTGAACACTATAAACAAACAAATATGTATATATATGTAAACAGTTATTTTGTATACTCACCGCAACTTGTCCCAAAAGATGAGAAGCAATGTAACTGGAGCTAATATTAGTGCGATCCCTGTTCATTCGTGGGTATAAACAATGGTGAGGACTCCTATACTGCTTTATTTCAAAAAGACCATGTATCCTACTATGAGATGCACGCAACCACCATCTGCAATTGTGCTTGCAAGCACACACCCAAACGTCTCGCTTGGAGGTTACGACTTTATACTCTCGATTATTTGTTGCATGGTACAATTTCACAGCATGTACAAGTTGCTTCTTATCAATGAAAACCATTCCTTTGTCCAACTCTAGATTTCCCGCATTCCATATTCGATTTCGGGGAACGACATCGCGGTTACTAATGTCAAAATCACCACCCATGTGAATGTTTTCATGCAAAGGGATTTCAAGTCTAGGTGGGATGGGCACATGCTGAATATCAACGGGAGCGTCGGCATCATCTTCTTCATCATTATCATCTAATACGCCCAATAAATTTTCTTCATCACACATTTCATTCTCATCATTGTCTAGGGCGACATCAGAACTGTACATGTCACTGTAAGCAAACTACACAGATTAACCATTCCAGCCATATTATCAGCAACTTCAACTGGAGTGGTATGATGGCTGTAGGTGGGCACATCTTCGGTGTTATTGTGAAATTCAATCCCATATGTACCACGTGAACTTGATTCTCCACCATGGCCATGAAATGTCTGTTATGTGTAGCCCGCTGCATAACATTCATTTGATTCATACATAGGAGACTGAAACGCTGTCGTGTCAATCCCACGTGTCAGCAATGTAGTGAACGGATTTGAACTTTCCATCTGTGTCATATTGGGGACATTGTGTACAATCTCTTTATCAATGTACACTTCCAAACAATTTGGTGGTTGGAAACTTCCACCGATAGTTAATACGGTGTTCAACGCCTCATCGTCATTGATCGGTAATATTTTGTATTTGCTGGTTGTTTGCCACTGGCGATAAGGATATCTACATTTGAAGATCAATCAGACAATTTCCTCGTAATTTGCCACCTTCGACATAAACATCTCATCCAAATTGCTATGTGTGGTGCCAAGTTGCACCCCATATATCCCTTTCGACTTAGCATCATATGTCACACCTTCATCGGGATCCCGAATTATGTTTCCCCCCCAGTAGAAGATAATTGGAACAGCTGTTATATACTCGCTTCAATGAAACAATGAACATTAAAATAGCAACAATATACATATACCGAATTTTACAATCGAGCAAATAATTATATGAATTTTAAATCATTCAATTACAATTACTTGTGAGGCAATAACTTTATTTAAGTAATCAGTAATTGTAATCCAACAATCATTATTCATTTTTTAATTAAAATATGAGTTTTGAATTTTTTAGCTTTTTAAGAAAAAGGCTTACAACACATAAAGAATGTTGGTTTGTTTGGACATAACTGTCTATGGAACTCTTGTGTTCTACTTTTTCCATTATTTATTACGATTAACATCATGCTATTGCGCACGGTAAATGTAAATTTTTCTTTTTCCATGTTTCTTCTTCTTTGTTTTGATAACATTTCAGTGTTGATTTGATTTTTGTAAATTAACTTGCTTTTATTTTTATATTCGTTATTTGAATTTGTTTAGGCGGACACTTTGTGAATTTGTTTATTTGAATTTGAATTTCCATTATTTGGTTTGTTTATTTTCTCATTTTTTCTTTTGTACTTTTTATTCGTATAAAACTACAGCTGAGATTTCATCTCTACATGGAGTTTGTATTTACTTCCTATGTGGAGACTCTTATATTTTCTGCATGAAGGTTCTTTGTTGTCATTGCTCTCTTGTCTTAATTCAAAAAAAACATCAAAACAACTATACTTCTTGTCTTAATTCTTTGTTGTTATTGGTCTTTTTTTATTCTCATTCTTTTTGAAGTTGGATATGTTTTGTTCATATGATCCTTTTTAGAATTCATACACATGTATAGATGTCCTATACAAAAATGTTTATTGAATTAGTGGCGAAGAATAAATTTTGAATCACATAGCAGCAATAACTTCAGATTTTGAATAAGTCTAAGAATACAAAAATGGTTATAGAACTGTACAAAAAATGTATATAGATGGATAAAATTTTTAAAAATAGTAACAAACTCTATAAAATTTTATGCGTATATATATGTATTTTTAGTCAATTTTATGATCAATTTTGTTTGTTTATAACAAAACTACAAGATTTTTAGCTAGTGACCCATTTTGATTTACAAAATCTATAAAGGGACAATTCCAAAGATTACAGTCATGGCAGAGTTTAGAGGAAGATCAAATATATGCATGCGTATTATTAAGTATTTAAAGAGGTGTGTTGGGTTTGTGTTTCTAGAGTGTTTTTGAGATAAAAAGTACGAAAACTTATTCGATTTGCCTTCTTTCAGAAATGGTTATGGAAAATTGTTTTGGGGAGAGAGTTTTACAAAAAGTGATTAATTTGATGTGTATGAGAGAGAAAGTTATTTTGGAAAGTAGGTAACCAAACAAAATTATAAAAATTTTATTTGGAAAAATTTGTTTGGTTGATGAATCTATGAATTTGTTTGTAGAGAAAATTTCCCAACATTTTATATGAAAAACAAACCAAACAAGCCCATTATTTCTATGATTTGAATCCATAACACTCGAATTATAATAGATTTATTTTATTTTATATTATTATCAGCATAATAAAACAACCTTACCATTGCGGCAAGGGCCTCCCTCCCTCAATATGATCAATTTTTAAAAGGCATTCACTCAAAATAAATAAATAAATAAATAAATAATAATAATGACTCTACACAGCCGTTAATTTAGGCAATGATTTAATCGTACACATGTAATTGGGATCAATTTTAAAAACACATATTTTGTTTTCTTTTCATAAATCTCGATCTATTTTTTAGTATTTTGATAAAGTAGACAAATATATCACACATTTAAAAAACACTTCATTCTATCAAGTATTTTTCTTATTCAGTGAGACTGGACAAAATTGGACAAGTCATACAAACATCTCAAATCATAGTGTAAGTTTTGTAGATAATTAAATATTTGTACCATTGAGTTGAAAGAACTCGATTGATGGCACGGTGTATGTTTTATGACTCTTTTCATCAAATTAATCACTAGTGTATGCACGGTATGGTGTGAGTTGAAAGAACTCGATTGATGGCACGGTGTGAGTTGAAAGAACTCGATTCTATCAAGTATTTGTTCCATTCATAGTGTATATTTTAAGACTCTTTTCATGCATGTATTATAACTAGTGTATGCCCGTGCCTGAAGGGACGGTGCAATTTATAAAGATTTCTAATTATATAAATCAAAATAAAAATGATTAAAACATAATGATAAGATTTTCCTTTTCAATGGTGGTGGACAGTCACAAAGCGAAAGTGGCGATAAGTCTCTTCGTTCAATACCCATTTCAAAAAAATTTCAAATTTTCTTAAGTTTTGTGAGGAAATTTTAATTTCTACTATAATGCTATAATATGTATTACAAATTCAGGTCGTTAAAATTTTTAAAATTTCTATGACAAGATTATAAAATTAAATGTTAATATTTTATGATGAAATGTCTTGAAATTATTCTAATATCAAAGTTAATATTTTTTATAAAAATTATTAATTTTATTGAATGTATATTAAAAATAATACATGATATAGCGGTTTGGTTTGATTTTTTAAATTATTTTTTGATTTAAAAAAAATATATAAATCAATTTGACAAAAATAAATTGTTTGGTTTGATTTTCCAAATGGTTGTGGAAGAATGTGGCACCTCCCAAAATTCAGTTTTTTTTTTTTTTGTTGGTTAGCTTGGAGGGCAGTTTTTTTTTTTTGACAATTTTTTTTTTGTTTTTTTTTATGATGAAATGTCTTGAATTGAATGAATACACCTACAGGGTAACATAGTATAGTGAACTAAATTAGGTGACAAATACCATTTCTCATATAGTATAATAGGTGGCAAATTCAAGTATACAACCCCACCTTGATATTATCAAATGAAATACTGAATAAAAGTGTATATATATGTAATACTATTATAAAGAGAAGTCTTCTCTGGGTGTTCACGTCTCATATTTTGGGTTTTTCAAAAATACCCCTATATCAGTTATATGGCCAGTTATGCACTAAATTCAATTTTTTTTTTGTTGCCAAATCTCTCAACTTTTGATTTTTTCAGATTTATTTCAGTTTTCAGATTTTGAATTCAATCATACAGTTTACAGTCTTATTTTCTGAAACAAAATGATCATACATATGTAACCATGTGGACCTCGAATTGAAATTATCAGTCCACCTTAATTCTCAATTCATGAATTTCATAATATGACATTAACAATTCTCAATTATATGAATTTCAATTTGCATAATTTTATTCTTAATTAAAAAAAATTACTTTCAAATGGTTAACATGTATCTTGTCAGATGTTAACATATTAACCATTTTGGTATCAATTTAACTCTCAAATACATGTTAACTCTCATAATTTTTTTCGTACAAGATACATGTTAACCATTTTGGTATCAATTTAACTCTCAAATATAGTAGAGAAGGTAAAAGAGGTCTTTTAAATATGACCAAGAATTTTTTGTCTTTAAATTCATTTAAGTCCTTTTATCTTAATACATTCTGTCAATCGTTATATTATATGAGAATCTGAAAACATAAGTTTCAAAGCATAATTTCAAGAATAGGAGTGTATTTAGACATATGATTCAAAACTCTCTTAAGTGAGATACATACTTAGGCCATGTTTGATAACTCTCTTAGAGAATGGAATTGATTAACAATTTAGTGAGTCTCACATAAATCCCGTTTAGTTGAAAAATAAAAGTATAGGTTAATTCATCCAAGGTGAGATTAAAATTCTCATAATAAGTACCTTTCATTGGATTGGACATTGTAAACGTTTTTTTATAAATATCTTTCTATTACTCAATCTCATCATACTTACAATTTTAATAAACTGTATTGAACAACCAAAATGAAATCTCTCTGCACTTACAGGTACCCTTCATTTTCAAGTCATGTCTGCTTTTGTGCTGATGAGTAATGTTCTACTTTAAGTTAAGAATATGAGCAATGTGCATATAAACCTAAATCAATATTGGGAATCAATGAGTGAAACTAAGGCATCAAGAGGGACAACCTTAGAATGAGGATGGAGGGCATAAATTTTGGTTGTTAGTGTCCAACCGTGTCAACAGCTTTGGGTGCTAAACCAACCAACTTGCTGTGACACTATATATATGCCTTGTCTCCATTGGATGGATCCTATTGGTTGTGCAATCCATTGTGTTAATGGCATATTTGGAACTTAAATTTGTCATGAAAAATTATAGAAAAGATGTATAGACTCATTCAGATATCGGCTAGTTTATTGAAACAATAGTCTTCGGATAACAGAGTTTACTTGGAAAAAATACATAAAATACATATCAAAGAAATGAGATTGATTTCAAATATGGGTCTCATTATCTATAATTAAATCTATAAAATTAAGTAGTGGTGAGGATAAACTAAGTAGTTTATTAAATTTCATAATACCTAATTTCAAACCCTAATTTCTAACCCTAATTTCCTTTTAATTCCTCTTAACAAGCAAAAAATAAAATTTCTAATTCAACAAATATAGGTTGGTTTATTCACAATTCAAAATTCCAAACCCTAATTTCAAAAAATATAGACAGGATTCACAAGCATAATTTTTGATTTCTAATTCACAAGCAAAATTCCAAACCCTAATTCCAAACACTGATTTCTGATTTCAAAAAATTCCAAACCCTAATTTTTGATTTCAAAAAATTCCAAACCCTAATTTCTGAAACCACAAGCATAATTTCTGATTTCACAATTCAAAACCCTAACATTTTACGATTTCATAATTTCATCACCACACATTTAAAACCCCAATTCAAAACCCTAACACATTTAGTAATTGACATTTAAAACCCTAACATTCACATTTTAAACCACACATTCACATTTTCACAAATACAAGAAATACATAAAATTCAAATAAGACAGAGAGAGATATGCCATACCACAGACAGAGAGAGAGAGCAGAGACAGAGAGTGAGAGCAGAGAGAGAGTCTGAGAGCAGAGGGAGAGCGAGAGCGACAGTGAGTGAGAGTCTGAGAGCAGAGGAAGAGCGAGAGTCGTCTGTGAGCAGAAGGAGAGGGAGAGCCAAAATCAAAAAAGTTGAAGTGTAAAAAATGTGATTGCAAATGAGGGGGCTTGGGTTTTTTATATAAGTTGTAAAAGCGTGGTTTCAATCCATGCTTTCATTTACCAACAGTGAAAGCGTGATTTCAAATCACGTTTTCTTAAGAAAAAACAATGCACACTGAAAGCGTGATTGTGAATCACCTTTTCTTCACAAAATGAATATGCACAGTGAAAGCGTGGTTCTAAACCATGCTTTTTTCAGAAAATAAATTACACGACATGCACAGTGAAAGCGTGGTTTGAAACCACGTTTTCTTCAAGGAAAAAATTTATATTAAAAACGTGGTTTGGAACCACGCTTTCTTAATTAAAAGTATGGTTTCTAATAGCGCTTTCACTATTCATCAAATTTTCGACTCCAAACAGTGAAAGTGTGATTTATAATAACGCTTTAGTCTAATTTAAAAATTCTATCCAAACTAGACCTAATTTAAAAATTAAAACCATAAATTAAATTAATATGGGAAAAGCATCCAAATGAGGAGTCTTCTTCCAAAGAGTTTGTTAATATCCACAAAGGTTCAATGCTTAAGTGACCCAAGTCACTTTTCCTTGGACCAAGTGCATGAGTCATTATTATTTATTTTTTAGTCGCATCTGATTAAAAGAAAAAAAAAGAACACCTAAAACAGTCAGTGAGAAACGATTGTTTAAAATAGGCGTGACAACATTTGATCTAGTAATCTAGTCTTCTGCTCAGCGATTGTTTAAAACAGGCGTGACAACATTTGATCTAGTAATCTAGTCTTCTGCTGAGGAGGAACAGTCAGAATCTGAACCAAAGCATGTCCACTGCCAAGTTTATCCTTCTGATTTTGATCATCTTACTACCCATATCATTATCATCATCATCAGAAGAATCAGGGGCAATAGAGGCCTTGATTGGACGCTTGGAAGCCAAACGGTCAACTCCATCCGTACAAGAACATGCGGCCAAAGCTGTTCTCCACAGATTGCTTCCAACCCATGTCTCCAGCTTTCAATTCAAGATTGTATCCAAGGTACCCCCATCGTCTTCAATGTTGGGTTTTACTCTGTTTTTCTTAATTACCATAGTTATCTACTTCTTTGTGAGCAGCTACAGGTTCTGCAATTGCAAATTTATTTGCTAGTCTCTCTCTGGTAGGCCATTCGGCTATTGAGAGTCAATTTACATCAATCTTTGCTTTTGAAACCAAATTAAAGTACTTCCCCAAATGATATACAAAGGGGGCCTAGTTACTACAAGTTATCAATATGCTACTACTCACCCTTTTTTACTTCACACTTTGGATTGTATGGTGAAAAAAAGAAAAGAAATGGTTTTTCTTGCCATCAATGTTTGGATGAGTAAGAAAATAAAGTATATGAGAGAGGGATATGAGTGGGATTTTTTTCTTTTTCTTTATATATTAAGGGAATCATAGTATTATAATTATTTTATACCAATCAAGTGAAATAGGCTTAGTAAGAGAGAGTTCTCTTTCTCACCCTTGCTCACTCTAACCTACAAACCAAACATGAGAAAAGAGATATTTCTCAGCATTTCTCACCATCATTTCTGAGTTCTCTGGACTCTTGTTCTATTAACACGGCAAGATAGCTAGGACACAGTTGAGTAAAGGACAGTTTCATAATTCATTAGTGAAATCTGTGTCTTTACTAGATATTAGAAGTGAATAATTTTGTTATCAGTGAGCATAAGAAGAGAAAGAATCACATTAAAGGAAAGTAAAAGTACTGTCAAGCAGGGCTAGCACTGAGTTTTTGGGGCCTAAGTGAAGTCCTAATATGGGGTCCTTTATATATTCATTTAAAAAATGCTTCCATAGAAAATTTTGAAATACTAAAATGTTTAATAAAAAAATAAATAAAATAGAAGTTACATACCAAAATTTACTTGCATAAATAGCAAAGTCTAGTTCACAATAAGGACAAAATACTAAAACAATCTAAAATTATAATACCAAAAAAAAAAAAAAAAATTGAACAAATTATAGAAAAATCTCACACAAAGATTACTTTCCTTGCATTTTTAGCTGCAAAATTATTAATTAATCTTGTATAATCTGGAATTGGGCACTTTTTTATTTGAGGCCTAAAGAAGTAAACAAAATTTTCTTTTTGCATTTGGTACAAGGGCCATATTTTTTTCAGGGCCCTAGGTAGTGGCGGCCTTGCTCGCCTATGCCTAGGGCTGGTGATGTAGGACAAGTAGGGACAACAGCAACAGTAGGCTTTTGGGGCTGATTTTAGTTGGGTTTTACAGCTGAAAATTACAATCAGAGTATAGGGGTTTAAGGGTTTGTATGGGGTAATAAAGGGGTAAGAGTTTAAGCATGAAAATATGAGATTTTATTATTGTTTAGGGAATGTTAAAGTGTAGAAAATACAATTGGGAAAGAAAGAGAATAAGATAGTTTTGTGAATCACTCCTAGACTCTCTTAGGCATCACACTTGGGGTTTAATTCCATCACACAATCCATAAGAAAGTTGCAAAGCTGTTGGAATTCTCTAAAATATCAACTCCATTAATTAGAAGTATTGCATGACTTTATATCGACTTTAGAAACTTCTTTTATTAGCTGGGATTCCAAAATAGGAAGCTTCTAAAAATATGACTTCCAAAACCTATCTAAGACCAAATAAGAAATACATATAAAAATTAATTACATAAATTACCAAAATACCCCCAACTTAAAAACTCTATAAAATATAAAAGAACTATAAAATAAGACTAATAACACTAAAAATATAATTATGAATAGTTCTTATCGGTTTCTTTTTGAAATTATGCCAATGCCCAAATATTATCGCTTCTTTGAATTTAACCTTTCTTTAGCTTCTTTTTACTCTGCATCTGCCGGCCTTGTTGTCAACTGTCAACAAATAGTGTATCTTTATAATTAACGAGTGGAAATTTCTCCAACAAAAAAAAAAAAAAACTCATGGTCTTGAAGAGTTTTTAATGACAAATTATTTAAAATGGGATGTAAACTGCTTCGTGTTCCTAACTTCAACTATTGAACATATATTAGTTATTGGTTGGTCTAAAATTCATATGCTTTTAAATGTTCTTATCTTTTCAGCCAATGTTGTCAATATCTTTTCCTAATTTATCATAATTAACTATGTTAATAGTTCTCACTTTTAACTTTTAGGATATTTGTGGTGGACGCTATTGCTTTCGGATAACCAATTACAAGAACTCAAGCAGGAATGAGCCAAAGATAATGTATGTAGAATTTGACCATTACAAGCACCGAATTTTCATTTTTTAATGGTCTGATTGGTCAGAGACTTTTTCAGTGTTATCATACCTTTTCTATGCTGTTCTTTTATTTTCAATCTTAATTATAGAATCTCAAGCATCATGTCTTTCTCGTCTTGCGTAGATTTTGAGTCAATGCAGTGTTGAAATGGAAGTGGATATAGATGAAATCAAACAATGAAAGGTTGATACAATAACTTAGTTGTCATCATCAGCTTATGTTGCACTGTAAATTTAACTGGTTCCTAGAAGCATTATTGAACTTTTTAGGGCATCTTTGGACTTTCATGAAATCCGATGGCCCCCTTGTGTTTTATCTGCGTGAAAATTAAACTCAATAATTGATGATGAGCTCATTATGTATGATTTACTAGAAATTATGGTATGATATTGATTTTGGTCTTGATGTTCTGATAATTGCTATCTTAATTACCATAATTATGAGATGTCTTCCATATTTTATAAAGGCCTTGATTCATGTTATCGATTTCTATATTCAAGTCCTGTGTGAAACGAAATGGTGGCATTCAATCTCTACAAGACATAGACATGTACATGCAATTTGTAACAGTTTAGCTTGGAATATGTGAAGTTTTTATCTTTTAAACATGGGTTGTAGCTATTTGAATGACATTATTTGTAGTGAAGTCTTACTTGGCTGGTTTCTGACTTTCTTGAGATTCCATATTTTGCACATGTATGCTTGCTTGAGTTAGCATGAGATCAAAAGCTAAAAATGAACTTTAGCCAGTTGCTTCTAATAGAATATGTTATTTAGTTTTCATTTATTCATTTATTGTAAGATTTAACAAAAGAATAGGGAAAAGGTCATGACATTGAAAACTATGTACTAATTTATGTTTCCCTCAAAGTAACATAGAAGACGTTTTTTTTTTTTTTTGGCAAGTGAGATTACAGAATTTTCTCTGTTGTATCTCTCTTTAGGATAGAAGGTATTACTGCAGTTGAAATTGCATCTGGCCTCCATTGGTATTTAAAATATTGGTGTGGTGCTCATGTTTCATGGGACAAGACTGGTGGTATTCAGATTGCTTCTGTTCCAAAGCCCGGATCTCTGCCTCTTGTTTCAGATGAAGGAGTGATTATTCAACGTCCAGTCCCATGGAATTATTACCAAAATGTTGTAACTTCCAGTTGTAAGTATTGAATAATTTTTAACTCCTTTCTTCTTATCGATTACTCTTTTTGTCTTGGGCCTCTTGGCTAGATGGTGCTCATTGACTACAATACATCCTTGACTCGTTGTCTGATGTTATATTGTGACTGTGGGTAGTTCTCTCGAGTGGGAAAAATCCAATGTTTTTTAAGTTCCTTTTTACTTGTTTGCCTCATATGTATTCCTTGGTTTCTTTGTTCTTTCTCTTTGCCAAAGAACCCTTGGCTAGATGGTGTTCATTGACTACAATACATCCTTGACTCGTTGTCTGATGTTATATTGTGACTGTGGGTAGTTCTCTCGAGTGGGAAAAATCCAATGTTTTTTTAGTTCCTTTTTACTTGTTTGCCTCATATGTATTCCTTGGTTTCTTTGTTCTTTCTCTTTGCCAAAGAACCCTCTTTTCTTTTAATTTTTGCAATTTTTTTTGTTTTTGTCTTCTTTGTTTTTGCGCACAATCTATAATACATTTCTATGTGGAAAAACGTTAACCATCAATTTTCTTGTTACCTTCAGATATTATCCTAACAGAAATTTTTTTATCCGTGATTACCCTTTTTTTTGTTTTTCCTGCTTTGATGAGCTTGTTTTATCAAGAAAACAGCACTAGGGCAAGGAGTACCATGTATACTGGACACATATGAAAGAAAAACTATATCCCTATACATCATGTGAACAGTTTGTAACAATAATTCAAGAGACTATACACAGAAGGATAACTTTTTTTATAGCCCAAATATACTGTAAATTCAAAAGCCTAATACTATTCAGTAGATGAAATTGAGCCTCAATAAATATTATGCAAAGAGTGTCAATCCTTTTCCTCACTGATTGCCACATCAGGAACTAATGCATGCTCATCAATCTTCCTACTCTTTCTTATCTTCACCTTTTCAAAGAATGAAATAGTTGAACTGTTGATTGAAAGAAAAACCTAGGATACACTCATGGACAACAACACTACAATGAATAAGGTGGTGGCAAAGATTTCTTATGTTCCTTTTACAAACAGCACCAATTAACAAGTGATAACACTTTAAGACATCTAATAACAGCCGGTATTCGTCAGCAATTATTTTTTTATCACTAATTCTTGCTGTAAGGTTAATGAGAATAAAGAATTATGTCATAACTTTATCTTTATTTTATCTTTTTCCTATTTATCTGGTGCTGCCGTTGTTAATACTTATGATCGTATAATCTTATTAACAGATTCCTATGTTTGGTGGGATTGGGAAAGATGGGAGAAAGAGATAGACTGGATGGCTCTTCAAGGAGTTAATTTGCCTCTAGCATTCACAGGGCAAGAAAGCATTTGGCAAAAAGTTTTTACAGTGAGCAAATATACCCATTAATATTTACTCTATGTGTCAATCAGTTTATTATTTGCTGTTTGTCTTAAAACATGTTGGAGCTCAAAATTAGAATTCTTGCAATTGGGGAATGAATATTGTAGTTTAAGACTTGCGTTTGGCATGTAAATACTGTCCTTCCTTTATTGTTTAGTGAAAGCATATTTGCCCCACATTTGGACATATTTATGGGAATAATAAAAAAAAAAAAATTGAGATTATTGTGGTCATTAAATATGGCTTTCCATCAAAGTCAAGAATCAAATTGTCAAAATGAATTGAGTGTTTGCAAGATTGATCTTGGAACAACCTTGCCTATAACTGCAGAAGTTTTGCTTTCATTAGTCATAAATGGTTTCCATGTTTAACTGCAAGGCAGTCAAGGCCTCTCATTTCGAGTTTCTTGATCTCAAGATTTGTGAATGGTTTCTGTCTGTGAACTGTCAGACAGTGCCATGCCCTTGAAAATACGGAGGAAAAAGGTACAAGATAGGCTGGTCTTGATGTGTATATGAACATGAAATAGAATCGAAAGTGGAAGCAACAAAATTCTTTTATTTATAACCAAAAATTGCTAAATAACTTTTACTCATAACATAGAAATTTATTCCTATGAATCAAATTATTCATAACATGTAAGTGTGTGAACCCTCAGGGGTTAGCCTGGTGGTAAGGTCTTGGGTCTTAAGGGTGTGCTCCCTCCAAAATTTAGGGATCGAAACCTCTTATGTGCTAACAATTCTTTAGAGCCATTGGACTAGAGGAAAACCTTTGAATTAACCATGGTGCACTTGCTGGAAACTCCTTGCCAATATTCACCCAAAAAAAGAAACTCCTTGCCAAGGGCTTGTATGTCCCTGGGGATTAGTTGGGCTTTGATCTGGACACTCCGGTGCCAGTAAAAAAAAAAAAAAAAAAAAAAAAAAAAAAAATAAAAACAAATAACATGAGAAGTTACTAGTGTCTTTTTTTTTTTTTTTTTGATTGGTATGTTCCTAACACTAACTTCTTGTCCTAAAATGGAGTAATATCACGAGACAATCACATTTAATTAGAAGAAAAGAATGCTAGAAGTAAAAACCCTTGCTATGGTATCTTCTGTTACAGAATTACAGTAGTGTGTGGAACTGCTATGAAATTCTTATGAGATGTATTGGTATCAATATGTTTTCAAATCCTTTTCCTTATTTTCAAAGCTAATCTAATTTAATTTAATAAATGTAGATTTTTAAGGGTAATAAACGTTGGTTATACCTACATGGTAATTGGCTCCTGCTATTCATAGAACTGGTTGTAGCACATGCTTTCTCAATTCACTGTGAAATGGACTACATGTATGCTTTGGCATCATTTTGCTTTTACTTTATCATGATTAAAAAGTTGCCTGCTTTTGTAAATCTAGATTCACTTGCATTTCGTGATGATCTGAGCTAAATTTATCTTCTTCTTTAGGTCTATGATGTGTGTCTGCTATGTTCTAACGGCACATGCGTCTTTATGGATGTATGTGGAGAAAAGAACCTTTACTGTAGTTTTGCTGTTGACATAGCATTTCAAAAATTTATGCCTTTTCCTTTCTGGAATTAAATGTAAAATGCTCTGTTGAAGTTTGTGATGACCGTGATCAAGTCATATTGGTCTTCAATTATATTTCCTTTGGTGATATGTTGCTGAAAATGTATGGGCTCATGCTTTGTGTCTTTGTTCTTTTTAAGGATGTCTATGAGTGAATGCCAGATCCTAGCTCCAAACTTATGACTAATTATAAGGCCAGTATTATTTATTTGCTAATACTTCTCTGGTTTCAATATACAGTTTTTGCTAGGATTCATTTTATTTAGAGTTGCTGATTTCATTGATGCTAATGTCAATACATATGCAAGTTCAGTTATGTTCTGATTTTCAATTGTTCAATGGCAGGATTTTAATATTAGAAAGCAAGATTTGAATGATTTCTTTGGTGGACCTGCTTTTCTTGCCTGGGCTCGCATGGGAAATTTACATGGGTGAGCACATGTGATTTGCATATCCGTCTAAGCTGAAGGTTAATCTTGTTATAGAAGTGAATCATACTGTGTTACGTCTATTTTGAGATTGAACATTACTATTTCCAATTAGATTGCAATATTTGTGTATCCTTTTAAATTACGCTTAACTGAAATTATCTACATATTGATAATTCTTCTTTGGGAATTCTGTTATTATTGGCTTCTTTGTGACCAAAAAAAAAAAAAAAAAAAAAAAAAAAAAATGCAAGAAGGAAATTTATGTTATCTGTTCGAGCTAGCACATTCCTTTAATTAAAATACGGAAAACATCTAGTTACCGCATTCCTTCAATTAAAATAAAGAAAACATCAGACTTTGCAGTAATGAAAACTGTGTGTGTTAATTTCCGACCACACTGCCAACTTAGTACTCAATTGGAGAACACCGGCAGAATAGGTTAAGCCCGAAGAACCTGCAACAGAAAGAAGAGATTCCGGCGGTGGCTTGCCTACCCGGGGGCACTCCAATGATCAAGTCAGTAAAATATCTCTCAAAGATAACCAATAGTGCTTAACTCACTAGACAGGGCATAAAAGACATACCTTAGACCTATGGGGGTGCCTCCCATTTATAGTCAACACAATCCTAGTCCCAATAGAAGCCTAACTTTAATGAACTTAGGATTACTGCTAATCTTGGACTTCCAGTAGGATTAGGATAAACTCTCTAAGAGTCTTATCTTTACCCAAACTGAAGTTTTCTCTCATTTTAGGATTCTTATCCTTTATCCGCTTATCCCGGATTCCGGTTTCTTCGCAGATAACCTTGGCCTAGCCGAGATCATCTCGGTGTCATGACCAAGACACGTGGCACCTCGGTTGGCACTTCGGTGACACCTCGGCCACGTGTTGTCATTCAAAAATTATGTCTCTACAACTGCCCTCTAGGTTCTATTACCTCAACATCCTGAGGTGATGGAACCTATATCATTCCTTTTAATCACAAACCCGGTTTAACTTCAGTTTGTAAATTTTTTAAAAATTTCAACAAGTGTTAAACATATTCTCGGTTTAAGTTCAATTTGTAAATTTAAAATTTCAACAAGTGTTAAACACAACCTCGGTTTAACTTCAACTTGTAAATTTAAGTTTCAACAAGTGTTAAACACGACCTCGGTTTAACTTCAACTTGTAAATTTAAGTTTCAACAAGTGTTAAACACGTCCTCGGTTTAACTTCAACTTGTAAATTTAAAATTTCAACAAGTGTTAAACACGTCCTCGGTTTAACTTCAAATTGTAAATTTAAAATTTCAACAAGTGTTAAACATGGCCTCGGTTTAATTTCAACTTGTAAATTTAAATTTCAACAAGTGTTAAACTGATCTTGACTTGAAAATTCCAACTCTCAAGCATCATTCTCCAGCCCTCTGCATGGCTTCCACCTATTCCTTTGTGGACCTTATATAAAAAGTCTTTAACTCAGGCTGAGCTTTTTTCTTCTCGGGCCTAATCATCTAGGTCGAGATCTTGTCTTCTTGGATTCTCCATGCCCAACCTCTCGCGAAGGCCGGTGAGAATGTCCCTTGGTCCCGCCATGCTAAGGGACTGCAGGAACAGTTTTCTGCCCCCCCTTTCTGGGCACCTTTCTTGGCCGCTGGAATCGGCGTATCATGTAGCGGGAATGGTGGCTGCATGACGTTGTTTTGCATCATGAAATTGACCACCATTTGTAGGTCTGCTAATTTGTTCGCCATTCCCTTCACCTCATCGTCCTTCCGCAGGCATCTTTCTTTCCATACATGGAGGCCGTCCTCGTTATAATACCCGATTCGGTCCGTTTTCTTTGGTACGTCGCCCTCCTGGCTGACATCCTTTCCTCCGTCATTCTTATCACGAGTCTCTTTGTTGTAGTTGTCTTCTTCGACGTCAAGGTCAATAGGTTTCCCACTTCCAGTAGGAATGTCATCCCCAACCTTCTCTTTTTGTCCGTCGTTGGCTATCTATTCTCCTGTCATTCCCATAGACGGCGCCAAATTGTGTGTGTTAATTTCCGACTACACTGCCAACTTAGTACTCAATTGGAGAACACCGGCAGAATAGGTTAAGCCCGAACAACCTGCAACAGAAAGAAGAGATTCCGGCGGTGGCTTGCCCACCCGGGGGTACTCCGACGATTAAGTCAGTAAAATATCTTTCAAAGATAACCAATAGTGCTTAACTCACTCGACAGAGCATAAAAGACATACCTTAGACCCATGGGGGTGTCTCCCTTTTATAGCCAACACAATCCTAGTCCCAATAGAAGCCTAGCTCTAATGAACTTAGGATTACTGCTAATCTTGGACTCCCAGTAGGATTAGGATAAACTCTCTAAGAGTCTTATCTTTACCCAAACTGAAGTCTTCTCTCATTTTAGGATTCTTATCCTTTATCCGCTTATCCCGGATTCCGGTTTCTTCGTAGATAACCTTGGCCTAGCCGAGATCATCTCGGTGTCATGACCAAAACACGTGGCACCTCGGCTGGCACTTCGGTGACACCTCGGCCACGTGTTGTCATTCAAAAATTATGTCCCCACAAAAACCATGCTCAAATTCAAAGATATCACTAGTATGGAATAAATTTTAAAATGGAAGAGAGAGAGAGAGTAATAAAATAAAATGTGTACTATTTTGTCTAGAAAGATGTTGAAGAAAATTTTTAGTAATGCAGCTTAATTTATGTTTGAAAAACAAAAGAGAAAAAAAGAAAAGAAAGAAAAACCGGAAAAGCTCTAGGAGTTTGTATCAGGTCAGTGGATTTATATGACTTCTCATTTCATGTTTTCCTAGGGATCCTTAACGAGACACACCAGAGAGGACAACTGATCATTCTTCCTTGAGACTATCTTTTTATCAAAATTTACTCTTTTGTAGTCTTCTAACTTGTGCTCCCTTAGTGCATTTTTTCTTTTCTGGACAAGTTACAGATTGAATTGCTGGTAGTCTGCATTGTTTTCATATTTTTGTCAGTGAAAAAGCTGACCCCTACTCCTATCACTTTATCTCTATGCCATTACCACACTGCTAAGATGCTTTGGTCTTCATTCTTTTTGCATTTTTCTTTGAATGTCAAATTTATCTGTATCACAGGTGGGGTGGGCCTCTATCACAAAATTGGTTGGATCAACAGTTGGTGCTGCAAAAACAGATATTATCACGGATGATAGAGTTAGGCATGACTCCAGGTACAGTCAGCTTCATGATTGAAAGGGCCTCTCATTTATGAATTCCATATCACTTGACATTTGACTAAACATCCAGAGATATGATACTTTTCTGGGACAAATTGAAATTTGACTTACTGATGTAGGACAAATGTGTGAAGACTTCTCCTATGAACCCAAACTCAATTTACAGCAGCAGAAAACATAGGCTATGGGGATGATTTTAATTAATTTTGTTGCTGAGTAGTGGTAAAGATAGAGGGTTTTACGGGTTTGTGTCAAGGTAATAAAGCAATAGGATTTGGAGAATGAGAACACAAGGTTTTATGGGCTGTTTGGGGTTGTTCTGGGCATTGTGAATAGTACCCGTGAACAGTAACTTTTCTGGTTTTGATTTCTTTTGCAAGTAGAGTGTTAGGGTTGAGAGACTACAATGCTTGAGAGATGAATAGGGGCCAAAAAAGATTTGGTTATATGGTTTAGAGGTTAAAGTGCAGGAAAATTATAAAATAGAAAAGAGAACTCTAAGAATCACACTCCTAGAATCCTTAGGCATCACATCTAGGGTCAAAATTTTATCACACAATCCCAAGAAAGCTTCAACAGCTCTAAAAAGTATCTCCAAACTGATCTCCATTGAATTAGAAGCATTAGCATTAGATAATTTCTTCCCCCAGTAGGATTTGACTTCCTATTTGGAAACTAAGACTTCTTCTTCTTTTTTTTTTTTTGATAAATAATTTGGAGGACTTCTGACTTCTAAAAGCTATCTACGATCAAATAAGACCCATAAATAAATCCCTAGCCTATGACTTGGCGCATACCACAATCCATGGGCTACCCCTACAACTCAAGTACAGCAAATGTGAAAATTACTGAAATACCCCATAAATAATGTAAAAACAAGCGTAAGATAAGACCCAATAAGGGTAAACCATAATTATCCTAAGTCCCATGTGTGTTTGTCTTGTAAGCATTTTCTTGATCTTCTTATGGTTTGATTTGAATCACTTATCATTTATAATGAACCTCCCTGTGATTTTGATGTTGTGTCTAATCAAGAAGGAATCTCTTTCTTTTGCAGTGCTGCCATCTTTTTCTGGGAATGTTCCAGGAGCACTCAAAGATATATTCCCTTCTGCAAATATTACAAGACTAGGGGAGTGGTAATCATTATTCTTGCTCTTTGATGTGCCTACTTTTCGATGATAACTTTTTTCTTTATTCTTTTTCTTTCATGAAGTACTATTATGCTTAAGAAGCTGACACTATGTGATTAAGTTGTTACTAGGTTACTGTCACATGCATGCTACTGTTAATATTATCCCCCAATTCATATATTGTAAGATTATTTTATCGTTTCTTCTTTCATCTTGAATGCTTTTTATTCCAGGTAATTTTACCAATAGAAGAAAAATTAAAATAGAGAAGAATCATTCCTTTTTTTTTTCTTGTGTTGGATAATAATAGTAGATTAAATAGCATTGACCAATGGTAAGACTACACATATTTTCTTGGGAAAATTGCAGTTCAGTGTAAAAGACCGAAAATAATTGCAAATACATGGGGGCTGCAACTTTTGCTGAGAAAAAAACCACAGCAGAAATCCCCCCCCCCCCCCCCCCCATCTTTTGGTAAATAGTTTTTGGTCTTTCCACTGTTTTATAATTTGCCCTATTTTAATTAAGTTCCAAAAATGGTCGACATGAGCACATTGGGAGCTGGCAGAGTGGATACATTTGCTGATAGCAAGTTGACTTTCATTCATGTGTTCATGGTGAGCCATGCCAACATCAAGCTAATGTCATGACTACTCAATCTAATTGAACAAAATATCTCCGTCATGTTGAAAATGTACAATAAATTAAATTTTAACACTATTGCAACTTTTAGCCTGTGCTAATTTTGCTTTTGTAGTCTTCTTGAATTTTATGTATTTACTCTTTTGTATCTTTTCATAACAAATCATAAGCAGACTTGCTATTTGCTCGTCTGCTGAAATGAGCTTCTTGTGCAATGCTTGAAAACTTCAAACTTCTGATATACTATACGACTTGAAATTTCCATATTTTCTTATCATAGGAACACTGTTGATGGTGATACTCGTTGGTGTTGTACTTTCCTTCTAGATCCTTCTGATCCTTTATTCGTAGAGATTGGGGAGGCTTTTATTAAGCGACAAATCAAAGGTGCGATTCATGTTTCTTAGTCACTCACTTGAAAAAACCATGGTATTCCAAGTTATATCATTATCAACTTTCATATTTTCTACAGTACTTGATGGTTTGAGCGTCAAAATTTATAAATCATGCTAATTGTATGGTAGGGTGGGCAAGCATCCACCCGATCCACCAAAACTGAATGGTCTGAACCAATCTATCACATAATGAACGGTTTCTATGGTCCGAGCGGACGGATGTAGATGCATTTTTCCCAATCTGTCTAAGTTCGGACAAATAGCGGATGGGAGGCCACTCGATCCAACTTGATCCACCAACACTCCTAAGAAAATGAAGTTATACTTTTATGCTTTGTATGTCAAAAAAAAATTTATTTAGTAAATATATTTGCTATTTATGAAATATGAAAGTTGGGCCTTTATTTTTATTATAAAAAATGAACAATCAAAATTTTTGGGCAAAATAGTAAATAATTATTGGAAAAAGAACCTAAAACAATAAAACCAAACCGCCAAACTAATTTGCAGCATGGGCCGCTCAATCCGCATCCGTTAACTAAGTGGATGGATGCAGATTGATTTTTACCAATCCACCTAAGTTTGGATGGATGGCAAAGTAGAGGCCACCTGACTCAACCTGATACACGAGCACTCCTATTGTATGGGGCTTACCAATTAAAAAAGAAAATTTCAAGTGGTTGAGGTTGCATCCATTCATGTTCTATATATATATATATATATTTTTTGGGAAAAAACTTTTTGATCATAATTTTGGGATATGTACTGATAGAGATGCATGATATACATCCTCATATAATCTTATCTGCAGAGACATATACATGCACTTCTCCTTGTGTAATAAGCAAGCATCCATACATACACATACTTTACATATATATGTTTCTTACTCAGTTGTATATTCACATAATTGTTAGGCAACATTAATGCCACATGTAATCTAAAGAAATGCAAAAAAAAAAAAAAGGACGCGAGAATTGATGATTTTAGGGAGTAACCAGCTTAGGGTTTGATATGATATCATCCTCTATTTATATTAATGAAGATTAAAGTTTGTAGAAATTACAAGGGGGCTCTGAGGTATAGAATAATTACAAACTAATAACTCAGATAATAATATAATAATATAATATGCTAACACTCCCCCTCAAGCTGGTGCGAATATATCTCTCATGCCCAGCTTGCCTAATATGTCATGAAATGACTTATTCCCAACCCCCTTGGTGAGAATGTCAGCAAGTTGTTCACTAGACCGGACAAAAGGAATACAAATTGTACCACTAGTGAGTTTCTCCTTAATGAAGTGGTGATCAATCTCAACATGTTTTGTCCTGTCATGTTGAATCGGATTGTGAGCGATGTTGATAGCGGCCTTATTATCATAGTATAACCGCATGGAGTCCGTCTGATCAATACCTAGATTACTCAACAATAACTTGATCCATAAAAGCTCACACATCTCTTATGCCATAGTTCTAAACTCAGCTTCTGCACTTGACCTGGCAACCACATTCTGTTTCTTACTCCTCCAAGTAACTAGGTTGCCTCCAACAAAGGTGCAATACCTTGAAGTCGATCTCCTATCAGTTATTGATCTGGCCCAGTCAGCATCTATATAGGCTTCCACACGAAGATGATCATACTTTGAAAAATAAAGACCCTTACCAGGAGCAGACTTCAAGTACCTCAAGATTCTCATGACAGCCTCAAAGTGAATCTAATGAGGAGCATGCATAAACTGACTAACCACACTGACAGCAACAGCAATATCAGGACAGGAGTGAGATAGGTAAATGAGCTTACCCACTAATCGTTGATAGCTCCCCCTATCAACAGCTTCTCCTCCTTTATCATCTCCCAATTTCTGATTAGGTTCCAGTGGAGTGTCACATGCCTTGTAGCCAAGCATCCCAGTTTCCTTCAACAGGTCAAGCACATATTTTCTCTGTGAGATAAATATCCCATCCTTGGAGCGAGCAACTTCAATTCCTAGAAAATACTTCAAGCTTCCCAAGCAAGGTTTTAAAAAGCGGCCGCAACCGTTACGTAACGCCGTTACGTAACGGTTTTGGCGGTTACCGCCACCCGTTAGCGGCTGCCGTAGCGGTCGTAACGGTGCTGTAGCAGCCGTAACGGCCTGTTACGCACCGTTACGTAACGGTTCCAAACTGTTTCTTCCGAAAAAAAACACAAAAAAAAAGGCTAAAAATGGGGAAAGAGGGATAGAGAGAAGAGAGAAGATAAAGAGAGAAAATGGAGGAGCAAGAAATAGAGAGAGGGAAGATGAAGAACATGTTATTAATTTGTTGAAACTGTAAGACCTATGCTATTCTATTCAGCTGCTATCACTAAATCATTTTGTTTGTGTGTGTCTATCTATATATTGTTTGAAAATAATAATAATAATAATAATAAGTGTGGTCATTATCTATTTGGCTTGGTTAAAATATGTATATATATATATTTAGCCTCTTATTTATTCTCTTACTTTTGTCATTGTTTATCTTATGTATAATAGTTAGTGATTAATTTTTTGTATAATATAAAGTCATTAATTATTAAAATAAAATGTAAAAAACTCAGTTTATAGTGATTTAAAAATATGAAATATATTGCATCATACTTAAAAATTTATAAAAATTGATCAATATTTATTTTTAACCCAATAAATATGATCATGGAAAAAAAATATGCGTATCGGTAAGTTTTTTTCAAATTGTGCAAAAAATAAAAAAATTCACGGTTCCGGTTACTGCAACCGTTACACTACGGCCTTTACACCCCGCAACCGCAACCGCGTCACCGCCACCGTTACGGCGACCGCAACCGCTTTTCAGAACCTTGTTCCCAAGTCTTTGATTTCAAACTCACTAGCTAAATATTTCTTCAACAGAGGTATTTTCCTACTATCATTGCCCGTAAGACCTATGTCATCTACATAAACAATAAGTGCTGTAGTCTTACCACGTGAGGAATGTTTCACAAACAAAGGTGTGATCTGCCTGACTCTGTTTGAAGCCATATTTAAACATAGCCTGAGTGAATCTCTCAAACCAAGCCCTTAGAGACTGTTTGAGACCATATAATGACTTCTGAAGCTTGCATATTTGCTTTCTGTCTGTGATCCTCAAAATTAGGAGGAATGTCCATATATACCTCTTCTTCGAGGTCATCATGGAGAAAGGCATTTTTGACATCAAACTGATAAAGCGGCCAATCTAGATTAGCTGCTAGAGAGAGAAGTACTCTGACTGAATTCATCTTAGTCACGGGTGCGAAGGTCTCCTGATAATCAATGCCATATGTCTGAGTGAACCTTTTTGCCATTGCCTTGTAACGCTCAATAGAACCATCTGCTTTGTATTTCACAGTATACACCCATTTACGTCCCATAGGTCGTTTGCCCATAGGTAACTCAGTCAATTCCCAAGTGCCATTCTTCTTAAGTGCTTTCATTTCCTCAATCATGGCTAATTTCCACTCAGAGGTAGCAAGAGCATCCTGAAAATGGTTAGGAATGCTAATAGAGGAAATATTTGACACAAATGCTCTATATGAGGATGACAAATGAGAGTAGGACATAAAATGTGAGATAGGATGTTGAGTACAAGATCTCACACCTTTCCTCTTGGCATTAGGAACATCAAGATCAATGGACTCAAGAGATTCAAAGTTACCTAGACTCTCATCAGAAGCAGGAGATGGCAGTGGAGGAGCAGAAATGGTCCCTTATATCCAGTTAACTTTCTATCTGCCTATGTCCCGGACATAAACATGCCCTTCCCTATCCTTGGTGATATTGGGTTCTATAGTCCCAGTAGAAGAGGGTGGGGCAAGAACAACTGGTTCCACCATAGGAATCACAGGACTCACTTCACACCAAGGCTCCTCCAGAAATGAGGACTGTGACACCGGAGAGGACAAGAAATAGGACTGGGATTCAAAGAAAGTAACATCTATGGACACAAATCACTTACGAGAAGAAGGGTGATAACACTTATACCCCTTTTGAGTAGGAGAGTAACCAAGGAAAACACATTTGAGGGAGCGAGGGTCCAACTTACCACGAGTAGGAGAGTGATTATGAACAAAACAGATACAACCAAATATTTTGGGAGGAATAGAAAATAAGGACTGGGAACCTAGGAGGACGTGAAGAGGAGCTTGTTTTTGTAAGACCTGAGTAGGAAGACGATTAATAAGATGTGCAGTGGTGAGAACAGCGTTGCCCCAATAGGGCCGAGGCACACTCATAGAAAAACACATGCACCGAGCCATGTCAAGAAGATGGCGATTCTTGCGTTCCGCCACCCCACTTAATTGAGGGGTATTGGTGCAAGAGGTCTGATGGATAATGCCATGAGTAGAAAAATATTGCCCTAACCCAGAATCTATGTATTCCCCGCCATTATTAGAACGAAATAGTTGGACAGTGGCCCCAAACTGAGTACAAATCATCTTATGAAAATTGCGAAACACAGAGAAAATCTCACTCTTATCTTTCAAGAGATACACCCAAGTAGTACGAGAAAAATCATCAATAAATGTAACAAACCATTGATGACCTTTCACAGACATAACACAAGAGGGACCAAACATCAGAATGTATTAATGAAAAAGGAACTAAACTTTTATTAAAACTGGGAGCAAAAGAAGCGCTGTGTTATTTTCCAAGTTGACAAGACTCACAAAGAAATTCAGACACATGATGATTTGCGAAACTAGATGGAAATAAATGCTTAAGTAAATAAAAAGAAGGATGCCCAAGACGCCAATGCCACAGCCATAAATTAGCGGGGGTAGTAAAACGCGTGGTGGAAGAATAAGCAAGCGTGTCCGATTGATCCAGGAAGTAAAGACCATTTTCTGCACTACCATTGCTAATTGTCCTTCTCGTGACAAGGTCCTGAAAAAGACAATGATTAGGAAAAAACGTACACTACAATTCAAATCCTGGGTAAGATGACTCAAGGATAACGGATTAATAGAAAAATTGGGAACATGGAGAACAGAAGCTAGAGTTATGGTAGGAGTGACTTGGACTGAATCTTTCCCAGAAATGGAAGAAACAGTACCATCTGCAATCCTAACTTTGTCCTGACCTGAATAGGGCTTATAGGCAGAGAAAAGATCAGAGGAGCCAGACATATGATCTGAGGCACCGGAATCAATTATCCAAGGCAAAGACTTATGAGACAGGAAAACACAAGGAGAAGTGGCTAAGTTACCTGAGCGGGCAAATGGCGAGGAAGATGTACTGAGAGCAGTAGAAGACTGGCGGTCCAACAATTGGCGCAGAACATCCTCAAGCTCAGCATCAGAAGCTTGGCCAACGGAAGCAGAATTAAAATCAAGTGTATCAACGGCACTAGACTGATGAGCTCGGGAATAGGAGCCATGTCCTCTAGATTGGCCGGACCGACCTCCTCTAGAACCAGACCGATTATCTTGACCCCCAGATGGAGTCTCATGAAGCTTCCAACACGTCTCACGAGTATGCTGCGGCTTCTTACAATAATCACAGAATACAGACTCCTTAGCGGCAGATGGGGGGATGGGAGTCAGGCTGAGGCTATCTCAAGGAGTAGACAGTAATGCTGAGCAGTCAGTAGAGATAGGGGACATCACAGCAGACCGGCGACTCTCCTCATTCTGTACATAGGCAAATGCCTCCTGAAGTGAAGGAAGAGTGTCCATACCCAGAACTCGACTCCTAACTGGATCATACTCCACGTTTAGGCCTGCCAGAAATTTAAAAACCCGTTCTTGTGCGATGAACTTCTTGTACCCGACAGAATCAGCAGTGCAAACAGGCTTATAGTCCTGCTGGTGATCAAGGCGTTTCCAACCATTGGTGAGGAAGGTGAAGTACTGAAGAACAGTCTGTTCCCCTTGAATAGAGCTCTCAATAGAGCGGCGCAACTCAAATGCTGTGAGAAATTCCCTTTGCGGGAATAGGTGGCAGCCATAACATCCCAAACATCTTGGGCAGTCTCCATAGACAAGTAGCCCTCACCAATTTCTGGAACCATCGAATAAATAAGCCAACCCATAATTAAAGAGTTCGTAATCTCCCATTAGTCATAACCCGGGACAGTGGTGTTAGGTGTCTATATCCTGCCATCAACATACCCCATCTTCCCTCTGCTCTTAAAAAAAATAGTCAGACTTTGAGACCATGCTAGATAGTTCTGACCATTAAATAGAGAGGTGGTGATTTTCTGACTAGGGTTGGTGTTATTAGGCATGGTAGTAGGTCCGATGGGACTCTCACTTCTAGGTGTTTGTGTTTGAGGGGTAGTGGACACACTGGTGGAATCTGCCATGGATACTATACTACCGAACCCGCAACAAAACTAGTGGCAATCACAAACTCGGAAGGTGGTGGTGGAAGAACAGACACACTGACCATTATAAAGGCATAACAAAATTAAGAAAACTTTTTTTTTGTTTTTGTTTTTGTTTTGTTTTGTTTTTTTTTTTTTTTCTGTGCTGTGTTTGATCAAAGGGAGGCACTACCCAACATAGGCGATGTAAACCCAATCGGAGATAATACCAGACATTAACGAAGTGATGAGCGACGACTGAAGATGAGCGACGGTTGAAGCATACCAGAGATGAGCGATGAATGAAGTGATGAGCGACGACGGCATAAGGGAAGTCGACTGAGGCAGAGAGGCTACCAAGAGTAGTCGACACCAGCGGATGACCAACCCAGGCAAGTCTCGAACCCTAGAGTGATCTTTGTTGCTGATTTCAACCAACAAGGGTGAGCCGAAACCCTAGACAGGCATCAACCCTGAGTTTGACCAACCAGGGTCCTTCTCGGCTTGAGCCGAATCCCCTCAAGGTGGAGTCGGCTTGAGGCGACAGAGAGGAACTGGCTCGGGTGGTGGCTGGTGGCTCTGGTTTGTAATAAGGCTAGATGTTAGGGTTTTGCTTTGATACCATGATGATTTTAGAGAGTAACCAACTTAGGGTTTGATAGGATATCATCCTCTATTTATATTAATGAAGATTAAAGTTTGTACCCTGAGGCATAGAATAATTACAAACTAATAACTCAGATAATAATATAATAATATAATATGCTAACAAGAACAATGAAAACCATTTAATTCAGAGCAACTGTTCTTCCAAGGCTGTGAATTATTTTTGTTCTTTTGGAAATATTTTAATTCGCGCTGCCTCTTCTCTCTTTGTGCAAACAATGTTAAATCTCTGTTGCCATCTTTATATTTCTTTTGTCCAATTGTTATGCCAACCTCAACTTTCTTCATCTTTTCAAAGCAGTGACACATGCCTTGTGTAGGTTCAACAAACTGAGGCTCTCATAGCACTATACTGAAGTAATTTTACATCATCATACAGACCTCCGTGTGTCAACCTAACCTGTAGGGGACGTGTCTGATTCATGTATTCAGTCACACCGAACAGCTTTAAAGGACCAATAACACTTTTGTGTGCTTTGGTCCCGGCCTTCATGATGAATTATGCCTTCTTGACACTTTGCTTTGCAGGAATCATTACCTCCGTGGTTATACCACAAACCTCATGATTTTATTGCTGCAGTGCTTGCACCATGTGCCTTCTAAACATCGGCCAAAAGTTAGGAAGCACGGATACGAATACGAGATACGGATACGGTAATACGACAAAATCTAAAAAAGTAGGATACGGGTACGTTGGGGATACATTTGTAAAAAATATATTTTTGTAATTTTTAATAATACACTATGCATAAAATAAATAAATAAAACATGAGTTCATCCATTTAGTTAATATCAAACGCTGATTTAGAACATACCAAATCCTAAAGCAAGCTAATAAAAAAATTTGTATTAATTCAGAATATCAATGTCAATTTTTGCTTGTTCCTCTTCATGAGAGAGTGGATAGAGGTATTTTTTGTGAAGATAAAGATAGAAAAGAAAGAAAAAAAAAAAAGAGACAAGATCGACCTTTAGAGATCAATGGTGCTGTTTCATTTTAGTTTTTTATATTTTTTTTGTGTCTTTATAGAGGCTAAGGTTCCTTCATTTTTTCTTTGTTTGATCATTCCATAAGTTCTTAAGTAGTTGCATATGTTTGGTATTTTTTTTTACTTGCATTAAACTTTATAATTTTACAATTTGACCCCTATTAAAATCTGTAAGAAAATTATGTTTTGGCCTCTACCGTAACCCGAACATATCCTTCCCATATCCAAAATTGAAAAATAAAAAATAATTTTTAGATACTCTTTAGCCGTACCCAATATGTATCAAGCCGTATCGGATGCGTATCCGTATATGAAAGGTATCCGATACGCGTACGTCACCTTTTTTGGAGTATTTGTGTTTCATAGGCCAAAAGGCATGGCCTAGGAATGTTGAGCTATTCAGCATGCACCACGACACGAGGCTCCAGGTACTTGTGGCTTGGAGGCTAGAGATGGAAGTTTCTCCATAATACCACACCTGCGCAAGTCAAGTTGCCTTTGAGCTATTCTAAGTTGAGAGAGAGAGAGAGAGAGAGAGAGAGAGAGAGAGAACTCACCATTGTGCTTTGCCGTCAAGAGACGATTATAATGACATAACTAAATCTTGACAGGCCTAAAGATATGACGACATTGTTGGGTATTCAGTTGTGCCCCCCTTACATCATAGATAACACGCTTCACTTTGATCTCTGATCTTCCGCTGTCTTTCTTTCTTTTCGGCTGGTTTGCTTCATCTCTCACTTATGCACTGCCTCTATCTCCTGTGTCTCTACATGTTCACTCTTTGGTGAAACTTAGACCATATAGGAACCCCCTTTCACTCGAAACTATGATTTATTTGTTGATTAAATTTGTATCATGGTGAGTTTGTCAAACATGTGTTGCATTACCATGGGGAGCTACCAAAATTGTTGGTATCACTCTTAAAGACATTTTTTTGCTTCAATCATATTTTTCAATTTTTTGAAATGAACACTCAATTACTTCATTTAAACCAAAAGAAATTCTAAAACTTGATGAAACTGGAAATAGTAGGAGTGTGCAAGGACATTTGGGACAATCATTAACTATTGGTGTGAACCTTTCTATTCACATATATAGTTTTTCTTTTATCCAAAGTTAGATTATGTGTATGTAGTTCCTGCATGAATGTAATCTACAATGACTAAAATAACTATTTTGTTCCACTATTAGTTCTTGGAAAATTTATTTTTTGTTTTATTTTACTTCTCATTTTAGAAAAAGTTATCTAACTTTTCACTGTCCAAAACGAAAGTGACATACTCGTTAAGTAGTTGAGCCAGATATCAAATTGCATAACTTTTTAGTACTAAGTTCCATTCGCGCGTGGAGTGTCTGACTGTTTGTGCATTGACATAGGTGTGTGGTCATGCCTAGTCATCTTAATAAAAATTGTGATCGACCTACATTGAAGTCATATCCTTTTTGCAGTTCTTGGTTATGTGATGGATCTATAGTTTTGGTGTTATTCCAAAATAGCTTGTCAGTGCTAGAAAAGTTATACTCTGGATTATCTTGATGGTGAATGAGTGGGTTGAGAAAATCAAAACCTTGGAGATTGAAGAAGAAGAAAGAGAAGGATAGAAGAGTATGAAGATGGTAAGTTAGCTATACGAGGTGTAGCCATGATAAGTGGCACCTTTTGGTTGTGCAATGAGCTTTACATCATGGCTTCCCTATGAAGCCTCGCTCACCAAGTGTCACCACCAACTAGTGGATACATGGGCCAATCAACAAGTCAAGCACCTTGACTGCGCTTGGCCTTGTGTCACGGGCCGACTCCTTTAGAGGCGCAGCGGATCAATTTTTGCCCGTGTGGCGCTCAAACTCCACCAAGTTTAAGCCCGCCATAGCTCATTGACAAATCGAGTGTTGATGGTCTCACCCGTTTGAACATTAGGGCCCAATGCTTTGTCAAGCAAAACAACTTCACAAGGAAGCTCCGTCTTCTCCCGGATGCCACAAGTAGGCCTAACGCCTCCAGTGCACCAAACACGGCATAAGTCGCTTCATAGTGCCAAGCTTATCTCAAGCAAGGTGCTCGCCCAACTTAGGTTCATGTTATCAAGGTGCCTAGCCACAAAACACTGTGCTAGCAAAGGTCCTCAACTTAGCTGACAAGCCAACGTTGCATGCTGGGTTTTTAATAGCGTCTCGAAGTGTCGTAGGGTCAAGCATGCCTCAACAGATGCATATTGGATGGCCACTTGGTCATGCGAAGCCCACAAGCCACCGAGGGTCAATCTCTTGCCCACGGCGTAGTCCTCGTGCCAACACGTGTGCTAGATTCCGCCTAAGGCCATCGCGCACCTTAGCGTTGCACCAACGTGTAGCATGAGTAAGGGGACGTCTCAATCCGTAGCTTGCTCGTGGCATAATGTAGTCCCTCAATGGACGTAGTTATTGCATAGCTTGATGCCTTCATTCGATAGCCCACATATGCGGTGTCGCCTTCCAACTGCTTAGCTTAAGCCACGGGATCCCCTCGTGCAAGGTTGAACCCAAACCAAGCACTAGAGTTGGCACATGAGGCCTCTAGTGGTGCCTCGATGGCCCATTCGGTCCAAAACGAGTCCTAAAGATGCCATATTGCGGGGCATAATGGGGAGCGCAGTGCTTACATTATTGCACTGTCCACGGGGCTCCCAAACCCACGTGGGGACTTTAGACACCCATCTGGATGCCTAAAGCCCGCCCTTGAGTTGCCCCAAGGTTGCTCACTTGAAGCCCAGTTTGGGCGGGGAGGTAGGTAGGTAGCACACCATGCCCCCTTATATATGCTTGTTAAGCAATTTGCCATCTGGCAGGAGGAAACATCATACATGTCCGAGGAGTCATAATGATTTTTGATAAATTCTACAAATTGAGAAAAATCACGAAACTTGGTCGGGAAAACACTTCCCCTAAGACCTATCTCCAGTAAAAATTTCAGCCCAAAACTCCTTCGTTTGAATGCCGAAACAATGCGCCAAAGTTCTGCACTGTTGGCTGCCACTGCTGGCTGCTGCTGCTGCTGCTGTATTTTGCTGCTGCTGGCAGCGCTGTTTGCTGCTGCTGGCAGCGCTGGTTGGCTATTGGCATGGGCTGCGGCTTTGCCGTTTGCTGGCTATTAGTGGCCTACATGCCTTGGGCTACTTGGGGCCAAAGTTAGGCCACGTTGGGGCACTTCCAATGGCCACTCTTGAGCACTCAAATGGCCACACCACCGCAAGCGAAACGTCACGGAGTTAGCCTTGCAAGGCAACCCGTGACACTCTCCTCCACTTCAACCATCAACGTCCTTGTTGATGTAGCACAAAGCTGATGCTGCAGTGCGTGTACCGGCTCCTCTGATGAGTCCAACACCTCTGTGTTGATGGCCTACCTTCAATGTCTAACTCTTTTAGCCAAGCTCCCCTCATTGTTCTCGTCTCGAATCCAGCTGAAATGCACTCCACTTGTTGCACCTTCTGTTGGCAACTTTTCTGAAATGCCCTCTCTAAAAATGGCCTCTGCCAAAGCTCCTCTGAGCGTCTCTAAACTCTGCCTTTTGCCAATACTCTTGAAATGCCAAGCCCTCTTCTCAAATGGCCTCTCTGCCAATGCTCCTCCGAGCAAACTCAAGCTCTTCTGAGCAAACTCAAGCTCCTCTGAGCTGACTCCTCCGGACGATGTTCCTCTAATTATCACTTATGCTCCCAATACTCCTCTGAGCTAACTCGCAGTGGGTCGTCGCATCGCGACTTCCTCCTCCACTCGAGTTGTCGACGCCCTCGTCGACTCCATGCAAATCAACAGTTGCTCCTCAAAATGATGCAACAATGCCCGCTGGCAAGCATGAAGCCCTCTGGCTGATATCTTTAATAAACTGAAGTATCTCTGTACTGTGCCCTCTTACGAAATGAAAGCCCTCTGGCTGCTGCTCGTTTGCAAGCTCATGTCTCTCAAGCCTTCTGGCAGATGCCCTCTGGCAAACTCAATCTCTGAAGCCCTCTTGGCTGTTGCCCTCTGGCAAACTCAAACTTTGAAGCCCTTTTGGCTGTTGCTCTCTAGCAAACTCAAACTCTGAAGCCCTCTGGCTGTTGCTCTCTAGCAAAATGAAGCCCTCTGGCTTAACTCAAACTCGTGCCCTCTGGCAAAGTGTAGCCCACCGGCTGAATCTCATGCTCGTGCCCACAGGCAAGCCCTCTGTCTCAACTTATATCTTCTGGCTAGAATTTAACTCATGCTGCCCAGTACCTCGGCCACTGCCTTCACTCGAGTCAGCTATCTCGTTCAAGCTCAAAGATTTCGCCTTTCAAAGGCTCATCGCTCCTACCACCCACAAAACTAGCCATTTCAACAATGCTGCTCAAAACGGTGCGTTGATCCTGGCACCAAATTATGTCTTGACTTTGCAATCCCGCTACACGGTTGTCCTCCAACAACGGTGATTTCATCCATCACCCTGCTCTCTAGCAAGCATGTACACTCGGTGCCTCTGCACACGGGAGTCAAGATCTCAAATTTTGTCTTGAAATTTTTCCGAACAAACCCTCTAACAGGTCAACAACCATGCGTCTGAAGATGCAAAACCACCGACAAGCACAAGTTGCAAATTCCACCAGGAACGGTCGAAACATAGGCCCCCTGAAGCGAACCAGTGATAAAGCCATAGCACGTGCACGGCTGCCAACGAAAATCCGTCTCTAAGACTCAATAGCTGAAGATCACATGCCCACAATCTGATACAAGCATTCCACAAGTCCAAACTGCGGTAGAAATCCCCATGTAGCCAACAAAGTAACACAATCATGCCAACCCTGCTGGTTAGGAAGCAACCCGTTCACAAATGTGGCATACTTCTTCCACATTGTGCCCACAGTGTAGAAATGCTCACCAAGTCCTCAAAGTGAGAGGGAAACACCAAGTTAGCAAGGAAATACTAGATGCCACAATGCTGCTCAATTCGCACCCTCGAGAACGGTTGCTGCATTCAAGGCATCGCTGAAAAATAACACAATAGGCACGGATACCCCAAGACATCACCAATCAGCTCCCACAGTTCAAACATGACTAGAAAACCAACGGCGGTCTTGTTTAGAGTCTAGGATGTCAAGCACGTCCCCCAGGATGAGTTTCATGAATAACTCCTTCAAACAGTGGCATCGGGGTCCACGGAAGAATGATATTACAAGATAGCTGCCTGTCCGCTCTAGATCGAGCTCGCCCCAAATGAGTGATCTAGCTCTGATACCAACTGTCACGGGCCGACTCCTTTAGAGGCGCAGCGGATCAATTTTTGCCCGTGTGGCGCTCAAACTCCACCAAGTTTAAGCCCGCCATAGCTCATTGACAAATCGAGTGTTGATGGTCTCACCCGTTTGAACATTAGGGCCCAATGCTTTGTCAAGCAAAACAACTTCACAAGGAAGCTCCGTCTTCTCCCGGATGCCACAAGTAGGCCTAACGCCTCCAGTGCACCAAACACGGCATAAGTCGCTTCATAGTGCCAAGCTTATCTCAAGCAAGGTGCTCGCCCAACTTAGGTTCATGTTATCAAGGTGCCTAGCCACAAAACACTGTGCTAGCAAAGGTCCTCAACTTAGCTGACAAGCCAACGTTGCATGCTGGGTTTTTAATAGCGTCTCGAAGTGTCGTAGGGTCAAGCATGCCTCAACAGATGCATATTGGATGGCCACTTGGTCATGCGAAGCCCACAAGCCACCGAGGGTCAATCTCTTGCCCACGGCGTAGTCCTCGTGCCAACACGTGTGCTAGATTCCGCCTAAGGCCATCGCGCACCTTAGTGTTGCACCAACGTGTAGCATGAGTAAGGGGACGTCTCAATCCGTAGCTTGCTCGTGGCATAATGTAGTCCCTCAATGGACGTAGTTATTGCATAGCTTGATGCCTTCATTCGATAGCCCACATATGCGGTGTCGCCTTCCAACTGCTTAGCTTAAGCCACGGGATCCCCTCGTGCAAGGTTGAACCCAAACCAAGCACTAGAGTTGGCACACGAGGCCTCTAGTGGTGCCTCGATGGCCCATTCGGTCCAAAACGAGTCCTAAAGATGCCATATTGCGGGGCATAATGGGGAGCGCAGTGCTTACATTATTGCACTGTCCACGGGGCTCCCAAACCCACGTGGGGACTTTAGACACCCATCTGGATGCCTAAAGCCCGCCCTTGAGTTGCCCCAAGGTTGCTCACTTGAAGCCCAGTTTGGGCGGGGAGGTAGGTAGGTAGCACACCATGCCCCCTTATATATGCTTGTTAAGCAATTTGCCATCTGGCAGGAGGAAACATCATACATGTCCAAAGAGTCATAATGATTTTTGATAAATTCTACAAATTGAGAAAAATCACGAAACTTGGTCGGGAAAACACTTCCCCTAAGACCTATCTCCAGTAAAAATTTCAGCCCAAAACTCCTTCGTTTGAATGCCGAAACAATGCGCCAAAGTTCTGCACTGTTGGCTGCCACTGCTGGCTGCTGCTGCTGCTGTATTTTGCTGCTGCTGGCAGCGCTGTTTGCTGCTGCTGGCAGCGCTGGTTGGCTATTGGCATGGGCTGCGGCTTTGCCGTTTGCTAGCTATTAGTGGCCTACATGCCTTGGGCTACTTGGGGCCAAAGTTAGGCCATGTTGGGGTACTTCCAACGGCCACTCTTGAGCACTCAAATGGCCACACAACTGCGAGCGAAACGTCACGGAGTTAGCCTTGCAAGGCAACCCGTGACACCTTGGCAAGTGATACGAACCCCTTGGGTAGAACTCACCCTTGAAAACCAGCTTGCAAGGGGAGGGTGCCTAAGAGGCTTATATGCATAAGGCCAAGACCTATGTTTATTGATGTGGGATTGTAACATACCACCATGCTCTGTAGCCGAAGTCCATGATTTACTCTATCGGCACTGACCCAGTGGTTACCCTTGCTCCCTTTATGGCAGCTTCAATCAACTATCAGTATTCGACACCTTTTTAGGTGTCTTAATCTGGCCTGTAAATTGCCTCCTCCGCAGCTTGAACTGTAAAGCTGCACCCATTTGATCCCATATTTGCATAGGTGCGAGTCATGCGACCTATCCCATACTAGACGTGGTGGCTAGCTTTGATGCCAAATGATATGAACCCCTTAGGTAAAACTCACCCTTGAAAATCGGTTTGCAAGGGAAGGGTGCCCAAGAGGCTTATATGCACATGGCCAAGATCTATTTTAACCGATGTGGAATCGTAACACCAGGTTTGCTTGTGCTCAGGCCTGGTTCGCTCAATTATTGACTCATTAGTAGCCCCACCAAGGAAGTTAGGTTCCCCTGCCATACGCCCACCGAGCAAGATCTCCACCTTAGAGGATAGATACTTCAACCACAATTACCTAGGTTGGGAGTGGGGCCCATGTGCTGTGTTTGGGACCACTAGAGGTCTTGTGGATTGGAGGCTAGAGCTCAAGGTCTGTGCAGAGGCTTGCCGAGCTCCCCTTTGGGGATGAGGCATGCTCGGACCAGTCTTAGAAAGAGGGGCTTTGACCAAGACATGACACCTCGATGGCTGCTTAATGGCTGTATCATACCCAACTCTGATCTGCTCTAACATATCCAAAAGGGGATGTATCATACCTACCCCCTGTCTGCTTATAATACACCTCTCAAGACTGCATCGGGGGTTGCAAGGTTTTTCTTTCCCTCCATTTTGGATAGCCAAGGGGGTCACTCCACGTGTACTTGACGGAGCTTCCCTCTTGGCTTGTCACCTATATGAAGGGGACCTCCATACAAGCCATGAAACTACAACTACAACTACCTTTCTCTCTAACACTCCAATTCTCCACTGCCACCCTCTCTTGCTCTTAAGGCTGTTCTTGACTTTTGTCTCCCACCTTCGGTGGTCTCCGGCCATACTAGTGCCTGCCATCTTTCAGAGGGCACTGCTCAACCATCTCACCCCACTTCTCCCACTGTAGGCAATTACATTTAGGTTCTTAGCCACTGATGTCTAATAAAGAATGCATGACAATCACTATTTTAGGCTTTAAAATATCACTCTATTTGTTATTTCAAAACAAAGTTGCTTTTATCCTTTATATAGAAATCAAAAGCTTGGAAACCAGGAAAACCTTGGAGCCTAGAACAGCTAGGCTTTGAACCTGTGAAAGCAATTGTGTTAATGACATATTTATAATTTAGGTTAACATACAGGCTACAAATTTAGCCAATATGCCCACTAGAAGTCCACACATTGGTAAGTCCACAGCAGAAACTAAAAGTACCAGAATACTTTGAAGTAAAAACTCAAGAAAGACTAAAAGCAACATAATAATTGAAGATCAATCTGTTAGAATTTACCATTCACACTCACCTACTACACTCCACTACTCACACTCACCTACTACACTCCACTACTCCTCACCTACTACCCAAACCCTCTCCTATATAATGTCACTCTGATTTGTAATACAAGATAACAATTACATATCAATCAATAACAATCAATATTACATAAATTTCAACATGGTATCAGAGCGGGTTTAGAACCTAATATTTTTCGCTTCACCGGCGGACGGCAACCTCACCTTAGCCGTCCGCCGGACCTCAACCTATTCCTCTTATTTTCTATACATACCTTCACTCCGCTGCTCTCTCTCTCGGCAACTCTCTTTTTTGGGCAAAACCCAGCTTTTTTTTTCCTGGTCCGAAACAATCCTGTTCAAGCCTCATATCCACAACATGGTGTGCTTCATCTTTGAAAGCAGCCATAGATTGTCTATCCACGGACTCAACAGGTAGGAGTGAGAAGAAGATGGTCTTTGGGTGGCCTCCGTCATGAACCGTCCGGCGAGATTCTCCAAGACAAGTCCAGCAGAGGCGGCGAAGAAAGCAAGGACGTGGGGAATGAAATGCCTCTCATCGGCAGGTAGAGTTGCGGCTGTGATGTGGTGCTTCCCGTGGCTGCTGTGGTGATGGCAGTGGTGGGCGTTGGCCAGAGGAGAAGGCGGCGGTGAAGTGGTTCGGGCTTGTGCAATCTGAGCCTGTTGCTGGGGCGGCAAAGAAGAAAACTAGGCTTGCCAGATTTGGCTCTGCCACTAAGACAGATCCACTAGAAGCAGACAACCAATAAACAAAATAAAAACAAAAAATAAAAATAAAAAGAAGATTATCACTTTCCAACCCACCGTCCACCACTTTTTGCCCATACCTATATATTTTTTTTTTATTTTTTATTTTTAAACCACTCTTCACTTTTGCAGCCCACTCACTGACTCCCTCCAATATCAACACTATATCCCACCACCAACGCATGTTCCCCACTTATATTTTTTTTTTCTATTTCTTTTACTCCTCTTTTTGACACAGACACGCACCACCCCCATCCCTTTCTTTTCTTTTCTTTATTCTCCACTTTCTTTCTTTTCTTTTATTTTCTTTATTTATTTATTTATTTACTTAAAAACAAAAAAAAAAAAAAAAAAAAAAACAAAACAAAACAAAACAAAAAAAAAAAAAAAAAAACAAACAAACACGGAGGAAGAAGACGAACTGCACACTCATTTTATTCATATCGGGCCTCACCCCGATCACCATTTTTACACAAAAAAAAAAAAAAAAAAAAAAAAAAAAAAAAAAAAAACAAACAAACAAACAAACACAACAACCACACCCACAGTGGGATTTTTCTTTTCCCTTCTCTATTCTACTGCAGGTCTCTTCTTCTTACTTTTATCTTGGGTATCCCGTGCCAGTCCGGTCTCCGTGTTTCCTTGTCCACCGAGCACGTTCACTCCCCCATACTCCTCCACTGCAGCATATGGCGGACCTCCAAATCGGAACATCACGGTGGCCTTCCGCTTCAGCTCTTTGTTTTCTGCCCTTAGCACGCTTATCTCTGCTCGCGCATCCTTATACATGCGTTGGAGCAGAGCCAGCTGGGAATTTAAATGCTGCATCTCATTTGTCCTACTCTGCAGCCGGTTCGACAAATTTGTGACCGCCGTCATGGTTTCCACGCATGACTTCAGAGTATACTGATTAGCCTCAATATCAGTTTGCACCGCCATTTTTTGCTCCACCGACCGCATCGGAAAGTTCAATGGAGCAAAACCAGAGGTGTTTGGTTGAGGTTCACTGGCCACCGCACCAGTTATTTCTCCTGTGGGCTCGTTCAGTTCTGGAAAGAGCGTGAGCAGGTTCTGGGTAGCTGGACGGGACGAAGAGGCCATGTTTTGGGTTGCTCAGTGTTTCAGCGCAGGGTTAACAGAGTGTTACAGACTCTCTCTCTCAGCACAACGAAGAGTTTTTCAGCCTCTCTCTCTCAGCACAACGACGTTTTTCAGAGGTTTTTCACAGCTTTTCTCAGCCTCAGCCTCAGCCTCCGTCTTATAGCCGAGGCAGCCACGCGCATCGCGCGCCTCTTACCACCAGCCGACAAACGGGCACGCAAGCCAAGGCGCCCACGTGCCTCGCCATCATGTTCGGCACGCCTTTTGATGGCACGCCTTTTGATGGCACGCCTTTTGAAAAATTGGGCACACCTTTTGAGGGTGCAACTTTTACAAGGGTCCGACAAGACTCTGTAAACTGTCCCGACATTGATTCCGGTTAGCTCCTTTATGGGTCCGACAAGACTCTGTAAACTGTCCCGACATTGATTCCGGTTAGCTCCTTCAAGGGTCCGACAAGACTCTGTAAACTGTCCCGACATTGATTCCGGTTAGTTTCTACAAGGGTCCAGCAAGACTCCATAAACTGTCTTCTACAACGGTCCGACATGACCCCATAAACTGTCTTCTACAACGGTCCGACATCGGTCTGACACCACCATACAGTGTCCTCTACATGGTTATGACACCCCCATACAGTGTCCTCTACAACGTTATGACACCACCATCCAGTGTCTTCACCAATGGTCTGACACGACCATACAGTGTCTCTTATCCTCTTTTATTTTTATGTATTTTATTATTTTGTTCCTCTCTTCAAACTCAAGTTGGTTAGTTTCTATCCTCCTTGAGTTTGCGGGGGGCTGTTAGAATTTACCATTCACACTCACCTACTACACTCCACTACTCACACTCACCTACTACACTCCACTACTCCTCACCTACTACCCAAACCCTCTCCTATATAATGTCACTCTGATTTGTAATACAAGATAACAATTACATATCAATCAATAACAATCAATATTACATAAATTTCAACACAATCATTCCCTCGGTAAGCTGGGGAAGGTTCTTGCCAAACAATTGAAGACCAATCATTCCATTGACATTGATGCTTCAGTTTTTCTCTTTTGGTATTTTCCACTCTTTTGTTTTCTTTAATTATTATTATTTTAATTCATTGACTCTGGTTGCTTGCTTGTCTATTCAATTTTTATTGCAGAATATGGGGATGTGACAGACATTTATAGTTGGTAATTTCTGTCGTCTATTCTATATTATTATGTGGCCCTGTTACTTAACATTTTGGACCTTTGATCAATGATTTTCTTTTTATGGTCTTGTAGAATTTGTAACCAAACCAAACCAAAACAAATCAAATCAAGCCTTACGTCCCATCAAATGGGATCGGCTACATAAATCCTTCTTCTTCATTTGACTCTATCCAAGGCCATATTGTATTTGTAATTTTTTATTTCCTTTATATTCCATAAACTTCAACCTACTACTTGCCAGTATTGTTGTCATCTGCTAAAAAAATCTTACGCTCGCAAGAGAACTAAATAGACAATTTATAATGGATAAATTTAGGCAGGTATGAGATATTGAACTGCTAGAAACTCACAGTAAGATGTCCTACTAATATAATTGATACATAAACATTCTTCTGCTTGATATTTGTTTGGCCGTATGTAAGCTTGGGAAGTCTTATTTGTAGTGCTTCTAATACTCATATATTTTATAATGAAAATTAGTGTAATTGAAAATCAAATTTGTCCTACCTTTTGCTAATGAAACAGATTGTAGAGTGAGATCATAAATCCACTCATGATCTTGCCAAGCTTCATTTGTCACTCTATGGAAAAAAGGATGTTGGAGAGAAGATGGCTGTATTGCAAAAAGTTGGTGTTGTTTGGTCTAGTTGATATGGGAACGCGACAAAAATAGCATTTTAATAGGAGCCGTACATGTGCTAACATACCAGAATTTAAGTTGCAGAACTAGATGTCTGTATTGGAAAAAGTAAGTAGGCATTTTTTTGGTTCAATGGGAAGGTGAATCCAATATCAATACCCTTTCTAAAAAGGCCTTGCACAAGTGCTAGCATCACCAGGACTTGCAGAAACATGCGGAATATAGTATAGCTTTATTGAGATTCTTGCGGTTATTGGGAGGTGCGGGGGTAGCGAAGGAGGATGGTAGAGGGGTGACTGACTGGCAGTGGGTAAGAAGAAGAGAGGAGGAAGGGAAGAGAAAAGAAAAGGAGGGACAAAAATGGAAAATTTCCCATGATTTTGTATTATTTTTTTTCTTTCTAATTCTCATTCTTAGTGTAATTAACAAAAAGTTCCCCTTTTTTTGCAAATGCTTACCCCAATTCCCATTTTACTGTAGTTCTTCCTATAATTTTTCCATCATAGTTAACATTATGTCAAATGACAAGAACTTGGCAATCTCTTTAAATATTTTGATCCTTTGAATAGTAGATTTGCTGATGATGATCTATCCAAGGGTATAGTTAATGACGTCTCTTACCTATTTTAAAGAGGTTCGCCTCTTCTGATTTTACTTGCATAATTATTTTTTCTTTTCAACAGTGTCGTTTTCTACTTATGTCTTGGTTGGGGAGTCTTTGATGCCTGAGTCATTGAGATGTTTTTGGTTTTGGTGGAGTAGTTGTAATCGGAGTGTTAGGAAGGCATGAAATGCTGTGCATTTGAGCTTTGATCTGGTGTATGTGGTGAGGGTGGACTTTTGACAAAACAGAGCTCAAGTTCAAAGTTTTATTTGTTTATTTATTTATTTTATGGCTTTGCAGTTTTGGGTTTCCCTTTCTGTTTGTACAGTTTTGAGAGTTTTTTTACACCATGTGGTTGTATGTGTGCTCCCTTTATTGGGGCTTTTAACAAAATTTTTACTTTTTGAAGTTATTTTTTTTCTTGTTCACGTCATTATATCTTTCTTTTTTTGTTTTTGGTTGGACTTGGACACACCATATTTTTTCTGTAGTTGTTTATTAAGCTTAAAATAAAATCCTGTTGATTGGTAAATGTTATTAGCAAAACTTATTGGAGTTATGGGTTTGTCTAAAAAATTTCACCATGTTGAGTTCCAATGTGCTGCATACTTGCCACTTTTATGTACCAGAGGATATCTATGTTGTCAGCTGTATTTGTGTTTTTACTGCTTTCTGTGCTGGTTGATACTTCAGAAATTTTGTTAAGCTGTATCAACAAACTGTTCTTTACCTTCTTTAATAAAAAAATTATGATAAACAGATCTTGTTTGAAATTCATTTTATTTTTTTGCCTCGCCGCCTTATTTTCCTCTCTCTCTCTCTATATATATATATATGTTCATTTCTTGAGTATTAATGCAAAATATTGGGTACGTGTAAACATGTTTATGTAGTGATACATTCAATGAGAACCGCCCACCAACAAGCGACCCGTCATATATTTCATCCCTTGGAGCTGCCGTTTATGAAGCAATGTCCAAAGCAGATAAGGATGCGGTGTGGCTAATGCAAGTATGTTTCTTCTTCTGCCCACTCCTCTCTCCACCCGTTGTCATCCTTGAGTTTTCCCTCTGGAAACTCCTTTTATGATGTCGAAATGTTAGTTTTTCAATCCTTATCATTTACTCAACTCCTTTTGTGTTTTGGGCATTAACAAACTGAACATCATAAGGAACTGAAGTATGATTTTGTGGAAGAACATGAGTTAAAACCTACAGAGAAAATCAAATAAAGGACTCTTTTGAGTACAAAACTGAATAAGAATAATTTCCTTGAGAAAAAGAACAACAGAGTGATTGTTAAGAAGTTAAAATTGGTAAATCCCAAAATTCTTAATGCACATGCATTTTGATCACCAACTTCTAGCAACCTTAAGCACTATGAAGTAGATCTCTTGGGGGAATGCATGCATTGATTGTACGCCCACACGTCATGATCGTATCCCTTTTTTAAACTTTTTATGCTTTTGCCATACACATGCCGAACATGCTGGTGACATGTGTTTGGTTCTCAAATACATTCGGGACATGACCAAGAATAAAAAATATATTATTTTTTTTGTCTCCCAACAGTGTCGTGTCCTGCAGTTTTTGAAAATTGTTGGGTCAGTGTGTTTGTGTCATGTTGTATTTGTCTCACATATTTGCTTCTTAGCTTAAGCATCTATTTTTGCACATTGCTACTTCATTACTCAGGGGTGTGTATTCACAATATTATTGATGTTTGATGTTATGAGAATCACAATAGATTGCAGTGGACATTTGACATACCCTAATGTGTTAATAGATTATTGAAAGATAGATAATAGCTCCTGCCTGTTTTTTATGGGCATGGATTTTAACAAATCAGCTAGTGCTTTGATTAGTTGTACAGTACAACCAATCAAAGCATTAAAGGTTTGGCAGTAGTTGTTTCCTTTTTTTAATATTCATAAAAGACCATTTCATTCTCGAATATTTGTTGAAAGAAGTTATAGTCCAAGAGAAGTCTAACAAACTTCTAGTTTTAGAAGGATCCCAAATGTTGATCCTCACTAACTTCAAAAGGAGAAGACTGATAATTATTTAGGTAGAAAGGACTCCTTGTGATGCTTGCTCAGCTCAAACTAAATTTAAAGTAGGATCTAGAAGTTCCAAACAGTTCAATGGAGAATACCGGCCAACAATGCCACAATGAGAAGATAAAGTCACTTAAACAGCAACAACGCAATCACATATGCCATCAAGGTAATGAAGACTATTTTCTTCATAACCTTCATTTGATTGTCTTCCTTCTTGTGATGTTCTAACAAACAAGAAGGATAGAATATTAATAAACAGGTGAGTGCGTTAGTTATTTACTAATGTTCAAGAAACTAAAAAGGAACTCACTAAATAATGCATGAAAGAAAAACTAAGAGATGAGGTTGCCTTAAGCATATGAAATACTCTATTATGCTAACCTCCATTTGTAAGATGAAACTAGTAAGAGCAACAGATATTTTTAAAGCTTATGTAGCTATTCAGGAGAACAAAGAAGCCTTACCAATCATGTGTATCATGAGTACATGCGTTCTCGAGTTGATGACCTTAAAGAGTTCGAACCTAAACTGGTACCATTACATTTGATGGAAAAAGGTAGCAATATAATTTGCAACTAGTATTCTTCCTTTTGATCAGAGCAGTGTACTCCATCACAGGTTACTTATCAGGGGAAAAAAAATTATACTCCTTCCCAGAAACAGTGATAGAATCATTGATAGAGGCTCTTATTGTAGTCCTCGAAGCACTCACGTTTTTGTTGATATGACATATTTGCCTCATAAAAATATAACTGATTACCATAATTAGCCGATGGCTTTCTAACTTGGAAGCTCAGACACTCCAAATAGGTTTAACTATCTGTATCCTATCTGATACATATCAGATACCGATATGCATTGGATATGTGCAGATACGTATCTTTGTATTATTATATAATATATATTTTTGTGGGGTTAAATTTTTAGATACGTTTCCAATGCTTGGGATATGGGATGGGATATGATGGGGATGTGAGAGTAGATACATTGTCGGAAAAATGAAAAACTGAGTGTTGGTCTTGAAGAAAACTTTCTCTTCTTCACACATACCCTTGCTTTCTACCTTCATATGTTCAAACACACATCAAAAACATAAAACACGCAAAAAAATAAAATGAGTCACTATGGTAGAGTCCTCTACCATTGTCACATAACGATCTTTTCTTCTGAAGGTAGCCCCTTACAAGTTGGTAAGCATACCACACCGTTCTTGTTATATTGTCAATCTCCATGCCCAATGTCCAAGAGTGCTGCTAATAGCACCCCATCAATTATTTTGGATCCTCCATTTTTTGACTTTTTAATTTTTTATTTTATTTTATTTTATTATGATGATAACCTAGAGTGAAATTATTAAAAGAGACATCAATAAGTTTGGAATACTCCATTTCACAATTGAGCCCACATACCCACTACATCATGAGTTAGGGTATATGAGAGTACCTACTTCCATTATCACCCATCCATCTTCCCCAATTCCTACCTTCAAAACCTACCCATCCTTAAAATCTTGAAAACCCTTTGGCGGCAATATTTCGGCTGCAACGGTGGCAACCATTTGATTACATACACTTCTCCGACAATGACAATGAGTAGAAGTTTTTCCGGCAACCACAACTCTATGAGACGAGAGGAGTACAACAATAAAAGCTTAGAAGTGGTTCATAGCTTTGACGGTATTCTTAGTTCAGAGGAGATTGGTCTTGTAAGAGTAAGTTTCTTGAAAAAAATAGCAAAAATAATAAAAATTGTTCGTCATTTTTTCGAGATTGAACTCCCGAACATATGACCAAAATTCGGGAACACAGGCCCGAACATTGTTTTATTTGTTCAGTAACAGATAACCAAACATTTCTTATTTGTTCGGGAATAGATAATTGAAGCAGCAACAACAACAAAAGTAAAAGAAACATGCAAACAAAGGAGGTCGGACCACCCTTAGGTAGTTGACCGGCCGGTCGATTGGGGGGTGAATTCTTGCCCAGTTTTGCTCACACAGAGAGCATACAAGTACAGTGAGGCCATGGATGAATGACAGAAAATTAAAGTGGATTGCGCTGTGTGTGTGAAAACAGGTAGTAGAAAAAAAAAAATCAAACAAATTGACGAACCTCGTAATGAAGTAGAGAAAAAACTTCTTAATCACACAAATTTTTTCCATTGGTTTTGGGACGGTTCCATCATTGTGGATTTAGTTAGGGTTTTGGAAGGGAAGCTTTTTGGGGTGTAGGAGTGTGCATTTGAATGGGTGGAATCTTTTTATAATGATAATTTTGGTATTATTTGGGGGGAGAAAAGAAATTTTAAGGATTTTACAATTTATAAGTAGGGGACCAAAGAAATGGGGGATCCAAAATAATTGATGGAGTGCTAATAGCAATACTCAATTTCAATCTTATTCAGCTCCATCAAATTAGGGTTTTTCAGGGTTTCTAGTATTTTGGGATTTGATTTTGGACAAAGTTTACTTTCAAGGTTGTGATCATTGGTGAAATAACCTCGATTGGCATGCATAAGAAAGACTTGGTTCGTGTTGTGCATTTGTTGTATAGAAGAATGCATTGGAAATTGGAAGAGAGAGAGAGAGAGAGAGAGACCAAGTCACATGAAGGGGTTGTTTATGTGCATTTATGTTTAGATTTGTGAATTTTGTAGGCAATTCATTTGTTGCTGTCTATGAAGCATGGGCACCTCTCTGGAGGTTGCGTATAGGTGTCGGACACGGACATTCTCCGGACACGTGTTGGACACACTAGGATACTTGGGACACATTGCAGACATGCAAGGGACACGTTGAGGACACGTTGAGTACTATTTTTTTCAAAAAAAATTATAATTTTTAATTTTTTTTACTAAAATACCACACCTAAGGTTGATAAATTTGGTAAAATTAAATAGTTGACATAAAATACATATTAAATATTTAAAAATATACATGTAATAAAAATATATGTTTTGAACGTGTTCCCAATGTGTTGTGCCCTTCATTTTTTGAAAATTTATGTGTCGGCGTGTCCGTATCGTGTCATGTGTCCGTGCTTCTTAGGTTGCTGTCATGATGAGTGCTTTATAGTTGGTCTGTCTACTTGGCCATGTGGTGCATGTTTTGAGATTTTTAGAATTATTTAGGATGACACTTTTATGCTAAAAGGAAAGAAAAAAATAAAATCTATCCTTTTTTAAACTATTAATATTAAAGATTGATTTAAAATTGCAATTATCATTATTATATAATAAAAATATAAAAGTAAATTGCGACTAAGGAATGATTAGCCCTTTTTAAACTATTAATATTAAAGAATGATTTGAAATTGATATTATCATAATTATTTAGTAAAAATATAAAAGTAAATTTTATTATTGACGTATTCCTTTACTGCGTAGTATGTATTTTTGGCTAATGGGAACTCGGCCTTAGCTGATCCTTTGGTAGTCTTTTTGGGGAGCTGCGTACATATTTTGTCTAGTCACAAGGACCTGGTTGAAGGTCTTAAACAACTGTGGATGTACTTGATAAGAGAGATAAGACTAGGATCAAACCCTCAGAACTACTTGACCAATTAAAAAATTAACCAACTTATGCCACCTTAAAATTGGATGTCTTGAACTAGATGGTGAAAAAAGGGTGGTCACATATGTTGCAAACTACTGCATAGATATCTAGTTACATGTCCCTTTAAATTGTTTTCCATTACGTGATTATGTATTTTGTTGATACCCTGTTACTTAAATGGCTTTATGACTTAAAGTTGACTAATTTACCAACATGCAGGGTTGGCTATTTTATTCAGACTCTGCATTCTGGAAACCGCCACAAATGAAAGTATGAACTCCGTAAGAAGTAGAAATTCTTATAATGTGGCTAGTCCGATCATATCTCATTTGATTAGTCCAGATTATATATTCTTTCATTTGGCTTCTTGAATTCCCATTAAAGTGCATCTATTTATTTTTTATTTTTATTTTTTGGTTGTTCATTTCATGCTTATAAATTGCCAGGTGAGTCTAGGCAAGGGTCCTGCTAGTAGCCTGGTTGTCTAGGAGGTTTCCCTGGCGAAGGATGATACGTAGCACATCTTTTGTAGGGTCCATTACAATTTTATTACGTAAATCTGTTGCTATGTCTGACAACTCTTTAAAGTGATAACTTTGATTATATTTGTGGCATATTATTTGGTGAGAAGTATAACTGAACAATAATCATATTCAGGTACATCTTCTCTGGCATTCAAATGCAGGATAAGGATGTTAAACATCCTATCTGGTCCTTATGTCTTATGTCTACAGAAACAAATGTGGCGTAAGTGTCATCTTGTTGACCACACTTCCTAGGAGAGAATTTAATTACTAGAGATTCATCAAATTTCTAAACTTTTCACCATATTGGTTGTTTTGTTATTGCATTCAAACAGAACTAAGTGATGATAGTCTTTTAATTTCAGCATTTCATAACCCGTGACTGAAAATGAAGGACCAAAATTCAGTCTGCTAACAAATTTTCTGCTTACCTCTTATGTTTTCCTCCATTGGGGGTTCTATTTTTCAGTATTGCCTCATTACCTATTGCTAGACCTGAAGAGCTGTTATCTTAAACAAACTGTTGAAATTAAGTTTAGAAGGCTTTAACGGAAAAAATAAATCTCTTTGCATTTGTTATGGCTAGTGAATGCTGCATGCATGACATGGGTTTTTGTGGTCTATGCTGCTTAACATGGGGTGTCCTGTTGATTGATGAGACTAGGGAAGTGGTCAAATCAAATGTAAGACCTGACATGTGGATTGAAATTTTGGAACACAGACTTTACACTAAGTTGGACAAAGTCTACTGTGGAACTTCTCTGAGAAGAAGCATAAATATGAACATTGGGTAACATTGACAACCAGGTGATACAGTAGTAGTCAATTTTGTTATTTTGAGCCAATTATACACAAGGGATGGATTGAGAATGATATTGGTTGATAGAGTTGGAGTTGAACTATTAAAGTTGAGATATGTGATACGACATTTAGGTGACTGTCACGTGATCACATTTTGAAGGTAACATTATTAATTACATTGAGGCCAATCACTTTTTCTTCAGGGGAGTTGTGTAAGAATTAACTAATTTAATAGAAAGCATAAATGTGGATAAGTGGTAAAATTATGAAAGATGCTGATTTGGATTTTGCGTTGCGATAAGGCTTCCCAAGTGACTATGCGCTTTAAGAGACATTGATGACTATCTAAGCAATTAAGCGATGCCTTGGCTTCTTGCTGAAGGAGCTTTCCTTACTGTTTGAGAAAAGGTTGGAAAACACACACACACACACACAGAGGATAAAGAAATGAAAAAAAACCAATTGATGGAATTTGGAATGATGATATATGAGGTGAAGTTAACATCTTTTTGAATCATGTATTACCTTTTTTCTGTTTTCCTTTTATTTATTGTTATTATTTTTTTTTATTGATGGTACGGTAAACACATCTTTATAAAAAATTGCTTTGTGAATATTTTAACATGTTCATGTATGCAATTTCAGTCCATGATGCTTGTTTTCTCCTCTCGTTTTATATGCTTATATTCAAGATTTGTGCAATGTTATATCCATCTCTCCTCTACAAAATATTGTTAATCTAGACGCGATATAACATCAAGTTATTATTGTTGAACTCCAAGGCATAACCAAGTAAACAACAAACATAATACAAGTGTTCGTCTATAAGAGTAATAGATATGTAACTTTGTATCATGTATATGCTCATATACACATGCATATGAATGTGCGTGTATCCTCACCCTGCACTACTCTCTTAAATGTTAACAAGGTATTCTAGAATCCTTACGATATGGAACTTTTAGTCATAATTTACACATAACTTATCCCCAAAAAAAAAAAAAAAATCATAATGTCCATAATATATTCAACAATTATGTCTAACCATGCTTTTGAGGCACACAATAGTGTGTTATAAACCAAGCATAAGTGATTCCAAATTTTAATGAATGCATAGGATATCCTTAACCAGTGGTGCTTCTTAGGATTGTTTAGGTGTTTTGACAGCATTGTTAATTAGAATATGACTCTGGAAGAAAATTTAGCATTAGTCATGTCGGGGATTATTCAACCAAGTTATTAAGGTGGCTTTCTATGTGCAACGAAAACCTATGCTAGTAAGGCTATGTCATAGGTGGAAGGATTTAGAATGCAAGAGAAGCTGGAAGGTTATTAACGAAAGAATCTAAGAATTGCATAGTAATAGAATAGAAGATAAAGTTTAAATATTGCGGTTTGACAAAATTGGACACTTGCCCTAAATAAGGGGGATAGGGACGGCACTGCTGTGGAATTACCTTAATAGAAGTTCTTCCTCCTTTGGGCAGTTATTTTTTTTATTTTTTGTTTTGTTTTGTGGTGGTGTTTTTTTTTTTTTTTTTGTGTGTGTGTGTGTGTGTGTGGATTGGATCCAGTCCTTTTGCTTTATAGTGGATGAGTTTGTGGCATCTGGCAACTTTTTTGAAGACTTTTTGTTGAGCCCCTATCTCTAAAGGGTGAGGGTGGTGGCTTTGATTTGGTGGAAGCCCCTCCAAGATCCCTGGTAAACTCGGTCACGGGGGGGCCTTTGCCTTCATCTCTTGAAGAGCACAAGGTCACCTCTCCATCAATAGAAAGGAACACTAGAAAAAATGTCGTGAATTCCCCCCAGAATCCAAGAATAAATAGCAGCAAGTGATGGGCGGCTTTCTTGTGGTAGTAATTGCGAACTCATTCCATTTTTGGAGGATTCATTCCCTGTTGTTCCTGCAGCTGAGAAGCCTCAAGTTCCATCCCCCTTACTCACCTCTTAATCTGCTGGAAATTTGTGTTAATAAGATAGTGGCATATGATAGTGGTGTTGGTGGCATATAGTGGCATGTATAGAATATGATAGTGGTGTTGGTGGAAGATAGTGGCATGTATATAATATGATAGTGGTGTTGGTGGCATATAGTGGCATGTATAGAATATGATAGTGGTGTTGGTGGAAGATAGTGGCATGTATATAGTATGATAGTGGTAGATAGTGGTAATATATAATAGGTAAGTGGCATATAATGGGTTATAATGATGTTTGTAATATCTCCTATATAAGGAGTGTCATTTGGTCTTGTAAGATAAGAAGTTTTGAATATAACAGAAATATATTCCTTCTTCCTCATATTTTCGGAGTTCTTCTTCCTCATATTTTCTAAGTTGGTATCAGAGCAACAAAAAACACAGCAGCCCTAAAACCGTCATAGCCATGTCGGAAGTCATTCCGGTGAAAACGTCCAACTCTCACTCTGTCCAAATCACCACCATCCGCCTAAATGGTGATAATTTTCTCCGCTGGTCACAATCTGTCCGGATGTATATCCGTGGGCAAGGAAAGATCGGTTACATCACTGGTGACAAGAAGGCTCCTGCTGTTAATGATCCGCTGTTCGACAGTTGGGACGCTGAAAACTCCATGGTTATGACATGGTTGGTCAATTCCATGGAGGAGGATATAAGCTCTAATTACATGTGCTATACTACTGCACAAGAATTGTGGGATAATGTTAGTCAGATGTATTCTGACCTAGGAAATCAATCTCAAGTTTTCGAATTAACTTTGAAGTTGGGAGAGATTCGTCAAGGAGATGATTCCGTCACCAAATATTTCAATTCGTTGAAAAGGTTGTGGCAGGATCTTGACATCTTCAACACATACGAATGGAAATCGGTTGACGACTGCAACCACCACAAGAAAACTGTGGAAGACAGCCGTATTTACAAGTTTCTTGCCGGCCTCAACATTGAGTTCGATGAAGTGCGAGGAAGAATTATTGGCAGACCTCCTCTCCCATCCATTGGCGAAGTATTTGTCGAAGTCAGAAGGGAAGAGAGCCGAAGGAGCGTTATGCTTAAGAAAAAAGGTACTGGTGAATCAATTGAAATTTCTGCTTTAATTAGCGATGCTGCGGCCAACAAGGCTGCAAATTACCAGCGCAGGTTTGATGATAAGCCACGGGTCTGGTGTGATTTTTGCAACAAGCCTCGCCATACACGCGAAACGTGTTGGAAGATCCATGGCAAACCTGTCAACTGGAAAAGCAGCAAACAAGGAGAGAAGAATCGTGGCTTTCCTACCGCTAATGAAGCCGATTCAGGTCCCTTCAACAAAGAGCAGATTGATCAACTCTTAAAGCTGATAAAATCCAACTCCTCATCCGGTACTCCTAGTGTTTTGTTGGCACAAACAGGTAGAAATCCTAAAGCCTTCTCTTGCCTAAACTTCTCTCCGTGGATCATAGATTCCGGTGCCTCCGATCACATGACTAGTTTTTCCCATTTATTTAGTACCTATTTCCCTTGTTCTGGTCATGACAAAATCAGAATAGCCGATGGTAGTTTTTCACCTATTGCAGGAAAAGGATTTATTAAACTAACTGAGAAAATTAATCTCAATGCTGTTCTTCACGTCCCCAACTTAGCCTGTAACCTTTTGTCTGTCAGTAAACTATCTAAGGATTCTAATTGTCGTGTTACATTTTTTGAATCCCATTGTGAATTTCAGGACCAGAACTCGGGGATGATGATTGGGCGTGCTAGGATGCTTGAAGGTCTTTACTACTTTGATGAAGTACCTGTTAGTAATAAAAAAGCTCAGAGCTTTAATAGTACTAGTTCAATCTCTGTTCGAGAAAAAATAATGCTATGGCACTATAGGCTAGGGCATCCTAGTTTTCTTTATCTGAAACATTTATTTCCAGCATTATTTAAAGGGATTGATTGTTCTTCTTTTCATTGTGAAAGTTGCATTTTTGCAAAATTTCATCGCTCTATTTATTTGCCAAAACCTTACCAGGCTTCCAAACCTTTTTATTTGATTCATAGTGATGTTTGGGGCCCTTCTAAAATCACTACTCTTTCTGGTAAAAAATGGTTTGTTACATTTATTGATGACCATACCCGCTTATGTTGGATTTATTTGATGAATAAAAAATCTGACGTGAAAAATTTATTCACAAATTTTTACAATATGATTGAAAACCAATTTCAAACCAAAATTGGTATTTTACATTCTGATAATGGAACAGAATATTTCAATGAGCAGTTGGGTGAGTTTTTGGAAAAAAAGGGGATTTTTCATCAATCTACATGTCGGGATACCCCTCAACAAAATGGCATTGCAGAACGAAAAAATAAACATCTACTTGAAGTAGCACGTGCTATAATGTTTTACATGCATGTTCCTAAATATTTATGGGGTGAAGCAATTTTAACCGCCTCTTATTTGATAAACAGATGCCTACAAAGGTGTTAACATACAAAACACCTTTTGATTGTCTCAAAACTTTTTTTCCTGACACGAGGTTGTTTTCTGATTTACCTGCCAAAGTTTTTGGATGTATTGCCTATGTTCATGTTCCCAGTCAATTTCGTTCAAAACTTGACCCCCGTGCTATAAAATGTGTTTTTTTGGGTTATTCCTCAAACAAAAAGGGGTATAAGTGTTTCGATCCTCAAACCAAGAAATTTCATGTGAGTATGGATGTGTCATTTGTGGAAACAAAATCCTATTTCCCCAACACTTCTCTTCAGGGGGAGACAAGTGGAGTAGAAGACCGTTTTTGGGATATTTCTATCCCGCTCCCCAATGTCATTTATCCTACACAAAAACCACATCTGTTTGATAATGATCACTTAGGAGAACCAAGTTCTATGGTGCCTAGTCATGAAGATTCTTGTTTAGGGGGAGAAGTACTACAACATGATCTAAATCCTGAGCTTCAGGTTTATACTAGGAAGCGATTTCATCTGAGGAATAATGACCCGAATGTTCATCCTAATGACCCGAATGTCCACCCGAGTTCTGGTATCGAAATTTTAGGTAATCCTATTCCTTCTATTTCCGACCTTGATGTTCCTATAGCAATTAGGAAAGGTGTCCGAAATTGCATTAAACATCCTATTGCAAATTACCTCTCCTATCAAAGACTGTCTAAAAATCATAGAGCTTTCACATCTAGGATTTCACACTTGTTTGTTCCAAGGAATATACAGGAAGCATTGGATGATCCGAATTGGAAATTAGCAGTCATGGAGGAGATGAATGCTTTAAGGAGAAGTGGTACTTGGGAGATAGTTGATCTACCCAAAGACAAGAAAACAGTTGGGTGTAAATGGGTGTTTACGATAAAATGTAACGCAGATGGAAGCATTGAGAGATACAAGGCGAGACTGGTGGCTAAAGGCTTCACTCAAACTTATGGGATCGACTATCAGGAGACGTTTGCTCCTGTTGCTAAAATAAATTCCATCAGAGTACTGTTATCTCTTGCAGTAAATTCAGATTGGCCTCTACATCAACTTGACATTAAAAATGCATTTCTCAATGGTGATCTTGAAGAGGAGGTGTTCATGAGCCTACCGCCGGGATTTGAGCAGAGACTTGGAAGCGACAGAGTATGCAGATTGAACAAGTCATTATACGGACTCAAACAATCACCAAGAGCGTGGTTTGAACGCTTTGGGAAGGCAGTTATCAGTTGTGGCTTCTCGCAAAGTCAAGCAGATCACACAATATTTTATAAACATTCAAAAAACAGTAAAATTGCAATTTTGATTGTTTATGTTGATGACATCATTTTAACTGGTAATGATGAAGCAGAGTTAGCAGGCCTCAAAAAGAAACTCGCAAAAGAATTTCACATTAAGGATCTGGGAGCCCTCAAGTATTTCCTCGGAATGGAATTTGCAAGATCCAAGGAAGGTATATTCGTTAATCAGAGAAAATATGTTCTTGATCTCCTTGGAGAAACAGGTATGCTTGGTTGTAAGATGGTGGAGACTCCGATCGAGCCTAACTTGAAGTTACAAGCTGCTAAGGCTGAAGAAGTCAAAGAGAGGGAACAATATCAGCGACTTGTAGGGAAATTGATTTACTTGTCTCATACGCGGCCTGATATTGCCTTTGCAGTCAGCATGGTAAGTCAGTTCATGCACTCACAAGGGGCAGAGCACTTTGAGGCTGTTTATAAGATCTTAAGATATTTGAAAGGAACTCCAGGGAGAGGCTTACTGTTCAAGAAACATGGACATCTTCAAGTTGAAGTATACACAGATGCAGACTGGGCAGGAAGTGTTACAGACAGGAGATCAACATCCGGATACTGCTCCTTTGTAGGTGGAAACCTAGTTACATGGCGGAGTAAAAAACAGAATGTGGTAGCTAGAAGTAGTGCAGAAGCAGAGTTCAGAGCTGTTGCCCATGGAATCTGTGAAGTAATGTGGATTAAAAGAATTCTTGAAGAATTAAAGCTTTCTCACCCGACACCTATGAAGGTCTATTGTGACAACAAAGCAGCTATATCTATAGCTCATAATCCAGTTCTACATGATCGCACAAAACATATAGAAGTGGATAAACATTTCATCAAGGAGAAAATCAATGCTGGCATAATCTGTATGACCTACCTTCCAACAGGTGAACAATTAGCTGATGTGCTAACGAAGGGACTACACAAGAAGCAATTTGATAAGCTGACTAGCAAGCTGGCTATGGAAGATATCTTCAAACCAGCTTGAGGGGGAGTGCTGGAAATTTGTGTTAATAAGATAGTGGCATATGATAGTGGTGTTGGTGGCATATAGTGGCATGTATAGAATATGATAGTGGTGTTGGTGGAAGATAGTGACATGTATATAAAAAAGCCCTTTCCCCTTTCTCTAATAATAAGGTAAGCGCTAGAACCGGCAGAATTGCCGATCCTATCTTTCCTTGAAGTAAGTCCGGAGCGGGAGTAAGACTTGAACCTTGGACCTTTGGTCTATTAAAGAAGACTTTTACTACTTGAATCGCACAATATGTAGTAAATATTTTGTTTTAATTTTACTTATTTAAATTGCACATGATGCGTGTGCGCCAATTGCTAGTATCAATAAGGCAGGTCTCATCTTATGCTTTTTGCTAGAGATCTCCTTTGGTTGCATATTCTTTTTCTTCTTGTAGAGATCAGGCGTTTCATCTATTCAATAAATTTTGCTGTAACTGTCCTATTTTTCATCCGTAGACCTTTTCAGAAAATTCTTCCTGGACTAGTTGTTGACTTCGTTTATATTTTGCAGGCACTTCTACATTCTGTTCCATTTGGGAAGATGATAGTTCTTGATTTATTTGCTGATGCCAAACCCATATGGAATACATCCTCTCAATTTTATGGCACTCCTTATATTTGGTAGTGAGCCCTTTTATTTAAAGTTGCCACATTTTCTGTCTTTTGAGATGTTACATCTTGGCATGTATCTCTTCCAAATCTTCATTACCTATCTGTTTATTGAAGCTTAGGCTTTAATTTCAATGGTCTTTTTTATTTATTTATTTATTTTTATGTAACTACATATATACACACTAAGTGTAACTTATGATATATGTCAGGTGTATGTTGCACAACTTTGGTGGGAATATTGAAATGTATGGCATATTGGATTCAATTGCTTCAGGTCCAGTTGACGCTCGTGTTAGTGCAAATTCAACCATGGTAAGTAATTAGTTATTACAATTTTTCTTAAAAGAATGTCTTCTTTCTATCTGTTATATTTTCCTGTGATCATAAACTTATTGTTTTCTACATTTGTTTGTGCAACCCGATGCAGAAAGTAGCAAATCTGTTACATGAAATATATTCTGAGCGTTTTTATCAATCTAGATAACCAGTGTAGGTGCAGCATTCCACGCATCCTTTCTCGTCTCCAAGATTTTTAGGAAGTTGAAATGTCAATTATTGTATAGGAGTTGTGTCAAAATGATAATTGACTAGATCAAAAATAGATAATTGAAATGTTAAATAACTTTACCACCAAGAGTACGAAAGACAACTTCATATTAATGACCTACCCATTCCAATGAAAAATTAAATATAAGCCGTATACACATATATTTGTAAATATTAGATTACATTATACATTGGGAAATTATATCAGTTGTCTCTACATTTTTCTTATTGTGTTATTTTGATCTTTGTAATTTCAATTAGCTTGATTTTGATCCTTAAATTTAGATTTTGTGTCAATTTGGTCCAATTGATAACAATAATTAGGACTTTTGAAGAAAAATGATCATTAAGTTGGTTAAGCTTAACTCATTGAGTTGAACAAGTTTATAATTTTTCCTATAAAAACACAACAAATGCCGCTCATGTGTGCATTTTCATCAAAAAACACTATAGTTGTAATAAATTGGACTAATTTGAGACAAAATCATAAATTCAGGGTCAAAATCGAGTAAACTGAAATTATAGAGATTGAAATGACACGAGACTTAAAATACAGGGACTATTAACATATATATATATATATATATGATATTATACTGCTTATTCAATAAAGGGTAAATTACACCATTAGTCCGTCACTATAGTTTAAGTGAATTGTCACTTTAGTCCCTGTAGTTTCAATTTAAACAATTTGGTCTCTACATTTTTAGGGGTTGTTTGGGGTGTCCTAAATAAGTGCACTTTTTAACTTTTTGGACTAAAAAGTTGAGGAAAAAAATATGGTTGTATGGGTTAACTTTTTGACTTTTTATGAAAAAATGTGTATTAAAAAATTGTATAAATTAGTGTGTAGGAGAAGATTAGGATTGGGAGTTGTGCAGCCATACTTTCTGGGAGTGGAATTGATGCTAAGTAATGATTGGCTACTTTTCGGGCATTGCACTGGACGGTTTTGTTCGGCCCGTGGGGGCCATCACGGGTCCTATTTTGATAATCTGAACCGTTCAATGTGTAGAACTCGTCGAGTACTATATGCCTATAAAAAATCACGTTGATCGAATATCGATAGCTATCTGATCAAATTTGTTTTTTTTCAATTGCTAATTATAACACCATCCATTTTTTTATACAAAACTGATTTGATCATGTAGTTACCGATATCCGATCAATACTATATGTCTATAAAAAATCACGTTGATCGGATATCGATAGCTATCTGATCAAATTTGTTTTTTTTCAATCGTTAATTATAACACCATCCATTTTTTTATACAAAACTGATTTGATCATGTAGTTACCGATATCCGATCAATGTGATTTTTTACAAACATATAGTACTCGACGAGTTCTACACATTGAACGGTTCAGATTATCAAAACGAGACCCGCGATGAGCCCCCACAGGCTGAACAATAGTGTATGAAAATTGCACCCAATTTTTGGCAATTTTTCTTAACAAACGCATCAATAGAGCTAAACATGTCAGATTTTGAGTTGTAATTTTGTGTGAAAAATTAATTTTTTAATATTTTTTTTTTGGTAAATAGTGATAACTTTTTAACTTTTTGAGTAACTTTTTGGCTTTTTGACTTTTTGACTTTTTGGGGTCATGCCAAACTTGGCCTTAATTTTGTTGTAATGTGGTCCTTCTGTTATTTACTGTTAGAATTTGGAACAGAAAAAGACTATGTGTAAAACTAGAGGGACTAAAGTAAAACTCAAAATAAACTACAGGGACCTCTGAAGAACGGATATTCCAAAGAAGATGTACGAGTATCGGATACGGATATGGATACGCGTCCGATACAACGGGATATGTATCGGATATGGCAAATAAGTATTCGATTTATTTATTTATTTATCTTAATATTTAATTTTGGATACGGGAGCGATACGTGAAGGATACTTGAGGGATACGGGGAGGATACATGAGAGGATACACCAAATAAGTATCCAATTTATATTTTTTTTCCATTTTTTTTTATTTATATTTTTTCTCCCTCCTATTTTTTAATTTCTTTCTATTGTTGTTTTATTTGATTATTTAGTTTTGGCTATTATGCCTTAGTGCTATTCTTATCATTGCTTAATTTTGTTAGCCTATTGTTGTTCTTTAAATTTCCTTGAATATTTGATTGAATTCTCTGTTAATGTTTGTTAACTCTTTGTCAGTATGCCTAGTTATTAATTAATTGCTCTTTGATGAATATAAAATTCTCTTTTTGATATTAAGGAATATAGTACTAAATATTTTACGAATGCACTCTTGCATTATGTTTTATTTTATACATACTACATTACTAAAAATTATAAAAAAAAATGTTTTACAAGCATATCATTGCCATACCCGTATCCTAATTTTTAAGTTTTTCCGTATCGCCGTATCCATATCGGTATTGTATCGTACCTGTATTCTCTATCCTTGCTTCCTAGACAGGGACCATTGGTGTAATATATTCATTACATTGGTGGTTCTTATAGTTTGTTTTGAATTCTACTTTGGTCCCTCTAGTTTTGTACGTGATTTTTTTTCTATTCAAAATGTTAACAACACATGACGGAGGGACCACATTGCAACAAAATTGAAAGTGTGGGGACCAAATTGTTCAAATTGAAACTACGAGGACCAAAGTGAAATTTTACTCAAACTAGAGGGACCAATGGTGTAATTTACCCTTCAATAAGTCAACATTTGTAGGTGTGGAGTTTGGAAATGAAACTTCAGGGAAAAAAAAGTTGAGCAAAATTAAGGCCCAAAGGCTAGCTTTTCATGATAATAATTTTAGAAAATAAAAATAAAAAGAAATCCAAGTGAAGGGTTATGATCTTTTTATGGTTTTGTTGTCCTTATCTCTTTGTCTGCCTATGTTTCTGGACCTCGTTTGTCAATTTAGGTAGTTAAATGCATGATTTTATAAGGAGAGCCAGGTCATGCTTTTCCTATATCTACAGAGCTTCTAAGGGCCTAATGTTACTAAGCTAAAAAGCATGGACATGGGGGGACACTTACCCAAAAAAAAAAAAAAAAATTATATATTTATTATATGTCTCCCAAGTATTTAGGGTCTAAAAAATGTCTTAAGAAAAATAAGACATGTTTGGACGAGTGTCCAACACGTGTCAGAAAGTGTCCAACACTGACGAGTCACCTTCTTACTCCACAATAGGTATAAGAGTCCCGAACCTCCAGTGGGTATAGGATTAGGATTAGATCTTACACCTGCAAACAATACTGTCATGGGCAGCTACCTGCTTTCTGCATCTGCTTGTCTCTTATTTGGCATCAAAATTGAGTTGCCTTGCATAAATTTAACAGTTGAATAGTCAATTTATTGCATTGTGTCATTCAGAAACTCTTTTCTTTCAAACTACATTTGTTTTCTTTTTTCTTTATTTTCCCCCCCAAAAAATCTTGATGCGTTGCCTATAGCTAATTCTGTATTGCTCTACTGCAATTAAAGAATGGTTATGCCGGATAATGAAGGCGATACTCATCACATGACATTTGAATCATTTTTGTATACTCTTATCTCCACCCATCACATGTATGTTCTGTGGAAATTCTGAGGAATTATGATTTCCATGCTGAAGAAATTATATCCATAAATTATCACATCCTTCTGCAGGAAGGGTGGGGGGGTGTTAATAGCTGACAGTTGGAATTTCTTTTCAGATTGAACCAGACAACTTATCAGCTGAAACAAGAAAAAATCAGATAACGATAAGAGATTTTGAAACTTGTATTCATCAATCTGTTCATTGAACCTTGTCATTGGAATCTAGGGTGTTAATTAGTAATTATTTTATTATGAATGACATAAAGGATCTAGTATCTAATAAGAACATAAGGTTTCTAACATTGGCATACAGGCATAAAAATGAACATGTCAATGCTGGGAAACTTCAATCATAGTTCTTGTCATTTATTTGTTATACTTATACTGATTGCCTCATGCACATAAAATACTAGAGAGTATTGTATTCAAGTGGATATCATTATCTCCGTCCACGTCTTTTTTTTTTTTTTTTTTCTTTTTCTCATAGAGCTCACCTGTTATTCTTGTTTCACATAGGTTGGTGTTGGCATGTGTATGGAAGGAATAGAACAAAATCCAGTAGTATATGAGTTGATGGCTGAAATGGCATTTCGAAAACACAAGGTTGAAGTTCAGGTAATTGAAGTTCTCTAGATGCTAATCCATATGTGCTGGAGGACTTTTACATGCATTTAGTGTCTAATAATGGTCAGCATCTTCCACCTTTTATAACTATGTGCAGGACAGAGTCCATTAGATTTGTGTATTATACACAATGTTACGTGGACTCTTCAAAATAAATCAAATACCCGTGTCAAACATCTAACTCTTGGACAAGGGTATGTGATATGTGTCCGATACTTTCCATCGAATACTTCTTATATATTTGTATTTAACACTATCATTATATATATATATATATATATATTGTTGTATAATTGTTATAAAATGAGTAAAATGTTTTTTTGACATTGTATGTACGTATAACACTACTAACATAATAGATTAAAAATATAGAAATATAATCCTTTTTAGCCGAGTGCAAGTATTCTTAAATTTGAGGATTGATTGGTCCGATTTCTAGATATGCACCCACACCCACACAACCACACCCGACACCTGACACCCATACCCGAGTCCATTTAATGTAAGATAGATTATACAAGGGCATTGACATAAGTGGTGGTGTTAATAATTTCTATTTGATGAAAAGTTTTAGATTGTAATGTAATTACATCTTTCTTGGAAAATATGAGAGTGTTTATTTGTTTAGATGTATTATGCACAATAAATTTTACTGGCATTTACACACAAGTCGTAATTTATGAACTTGTATTTCATTAAGTCCTAACTAAGAATTTTTGGACCTTCAAGTCCCATTAAATTTTTAATAATCGGAATTGCCCTTCAAACAATGATTATTCATCATTTATGATTATCTATAAGGAACATGATGATTTGACATTTATTTTGATTTTCAAAAATTTAAGATATCAACTTTCAAATTGGAAAAAAAAAAAAAAAAACTATGTTGTTTTTTGAACAAATTGAATTATTTTTTGTGCAAACCTGAAAATTTTGTGTCTATAAAGAAGCATGATTATGGAACATTGATGTGCAAAACTGAAAAAAAAAAAAAAAAAAAACTTTAAAAATGAAAAAATTGATAATGTTCTCTGTTTTAAAATGGAAAAAAATTGATAATTTTCTTAGTTATATTGGATAGTTGAATCAAACCAATGAGTAGAAGGATAAAAATGTTTAATCTCATGCTCTGTTTTTTTTTTCATATAGTGAAACAATTATCTGGAACATTACTATGCAAAATTTATAATGCTCTTAGTTTTAAAAATTGGGAAAAACTGATAATATTTTCAGATTTACTAAATAGGACTTATTGGTTCAAAAAATCTTAGATAGCACTTAAGCTGCCATAACGTTTGTAAATAGGACTTTTAGGTCATTAACTCTAAATTTTATAATATGATAGGAGTCTTTTTCGCGTTGTTTTTGCCTCCATGGTTGTGCTTTTTTTTATTTTTGAACGGAAACTTCATTCCATGGTTGTACTTGAAGAGGGTGGAAACTTCATTGCATGAAGCGGGAGCGGGAGCGGGAGCGGGAGCGTGAGAGCGTGACCACTTAAAGGAGTTGTAGTTTGGGAGCGCTTTTATATTATTTTTATGAAAATTATTTTTAATTTACCTATATAAACTTTTTATTGTTATTTTTAATTGACATATATATATATATGTTATAAACGAGTTTTAAATTTTAAAATATAATATTTAATTAATTAAATACAACATAAAACATATTTTTTAAAAATGAATAGCGGATAAAAATTCATTCTAAACATAAGAACAAAATGAATTAATAAATTTAAATATTATAAGAACATTTTAATTCATTCTTATTAATGCTATCATTAAAATAGCTGTCTATAAAAAAAATAGGCCATTATCATTTAAACTTTAAATTATAGAGATCAAAAAATTAATAAAGTGATATTATTGAAACTTCAAAACGTAGAGACCAATAAAAATAGTGGAGTTATATTCTTGAATCTATAAAACACATAGACCAATAAAAGTAGTTAAGTAAAAGGAGTGAACTGATATTATTGAAAATACATTATCTTTAAATAAAATATTATATAATAAATAATCCATTAAATAAAGCGTAAAACTCACTGAGAGAGAGAAGAAGAAGAAGAAGAAGAAGAAGAAGAAGATTAAGAGAAATCGAAAGAGGTCGGGCTTTATTCTTGGACTAATTCGTGATTCTTACGTGATTCTTCCTCAGAAGCACAGATTTGCGATTTTCCCTCAGGTGCGTCTTCATGTTACGTGATTCCTACTACTAAGAGTGGAAATGAGGTATCGTCCAATGTGCTGCTTTTTTTTCTTTTACTTATTAAGGGGAAAATTGTGAAAACCTATTGGAAGTCTTATATGACTGGTTGAAATGTTGATTATGTTGAGATTCAATACAGACTCTAGAGGTTTCCACATGAATCTGGAAGACTCTGGAAAGTTCTAGAGAAATCTGGAAGATTCTAGAACATTTTAGAAGAATCCAAAACCTTGGAGAAGTTTGGAGAAATCTAGAAGCTATGGAGCATGGACATGGATACGGACACGGTGATTTCAAAGAAATGAGCATATGGATATGGCGGGGGACACGGCAAATAATTATTATTTTTATTATATATATATATATATATTCTCTATGTAGATTAATATTATCTTACCAAATAATTAAAATTAATAAAAACTAACATTAATTCAATATATATAAACACTACATTTAAACAGATTAATAGATTATTCATATTTGAATTGTTCTCGGTGTGTCCCTGCCGTGTCCCTTGCCAAAAAAAAAAAAAAAAAAAAAAAATTTTACGGGGACATGTTGTGTCCCCTGCGAAAAATAAAAAATAAAATAAATACGTGTTTCCGTGTCCGACATTGCTACGACACCTATTTTGAAGTGTCTGTGCTTCATAGTCTAGAAGGTTCCAGAAGGTTGTAGAATATTTTAGAGAAGTATAGAAAACTATACTACATACTAGAGTAGTTTACATAATTCTAGAGTATAGTGGAAGTACGAGTGAATGCTAGAATATTCTAGAAGCAAATTTATCACCACTGATTTTGTGGATGAGGCTTATTACTAGAAACTTCTTCACTAGTATAAATATGGCATGAGTTAATGTACTAGGCATTGAGTGATCAAACACTACAAGAGTGATCTAGTGAGAGGTGTCCTAAAGTCTTATGTGAGGAAGGGCAAAGTCCAAGTGTGCGTGAATAAGCGAGGTGTATTAGGGTGTGGTTGTGTACTAGTATTTTGTGTACTCAAGTGTTAGTTATCAATAAAAGTTGTATTTTTAGGTCCACTAGTGTGTCAAACTCAACAACTTATTGTTCTTTTTGAAATGTCCTCGTTTCATTATATTTTTTATCTACCAATTAAAAAAAAAATTGTAGTTTAAATCAGTTCACAATTCTGTTGTTTTAGTGTTCTGATTTGTGTATGATTCATGACTTGGACATATGGCAGTTGCACTTTTTTATGAACATAGAATTCTACTTATTTATTCATAGAGGAATATATCAAGATATTGTTTCTGAAAACTGCTTTGCATCACTTCAATTAAAAATTTGATTGATGAATGTGTATATTTAGGTTCTTCATATAATTTTTGGTCTTTTCCTCTGCATTCTGCAATCTTGAAATTTTTGTTATTAAGCTTTTGGGGTTTGTGTGATCTTTTGTATTTTCTGTCTCACCATTTAGAAGTTTCAGAAATACTGGAAATGGTTCACAAAATGAAATATGGAAAATAAGTTAGTTCGAATCACAATCACATAGAAAATTATGTGCAACCACCACAGCACACTAAATGGTAAAAAAAAAAAAAAAAAAATCCCTAACTCATAAATCTTAAAAAATAAAAAAATAATGAAAAAAAAAAAAAAATCATCCTAGATACCCTCGAGGCTCATGCTATAAAAATCATAGAATTTAGGTTCAGATTAACTTTAAAAATAATCATGTGTGTTTCATGTGAAAATCCAAATCTGCCCTCATAATCATGGTGTGTTCTTCCCATGCTTTGCAGAAATGTAATGTTGTGAGAAAATATTAAGAATGTTATCACTGAGAAAGAAGAGCAGATAGTGACAGTTAAAATAGAAATTTCATTTTAAATCTGTTTGGCCATTTTTCCTTGTTTAAGTAAATATTTACAATGTTTATGTAACAGTTGCCTTTATTCTTATGCTAGTAGTAACATATTTTATTTTATGTTATTTTTTGTGCATTAATGACTGCTTGAAGAAGTAGTGCAGTGTCACAAAATAATCGCATTCACATTACATTTGAAGACCTGCCAGCTTCTTTGGAGTTCAGAGAACTTAAGTTTTCACTTATTTGAATTTGAGACCTTTTTCATTTTATTGTTTAAATCTGAAAAGAAAAATTTTCAGTTTTGGAAAGTATCTTTTGATCTTGTAGTATTTAATTTTCCCTTTACTTTTTACTATGAATTTCAAGGTGGAAGTTCCTTTAAGAATTTCTGCTTAGGTGCATGATGATTTCCATTTTAAGAATATCAGCACTTATAAGTGAGTGTAATTGCTGGCATTTTACTTTATTAATTGTGTAGCAATGGCTGAAAAGCTACTCTCAAAGACGTTATGGTAAAACAGTTCATGAAGTTGATGCAGCTTGGGAGATTCTTCATGGCACCATTTACAATTGTACGGATGGAATTGCTGTATGTTTTCTTGAACAAATCAATTTACAGTATCATATCTCTGTTTCAGTATTATCTACTGTCAGAATTTTTGTTTAGACTCTAATTTTTTGTGAGTCAACTTACTCGATATCTTGCATAACAGGAAGGAGTTACTTATTAAAGAAATGAGGAGAGAATAAATCTCTAATTTCAACAAAGTAGTTTTATATTTGTTCCAGTACTAGATAAAACGAGGATATTGAAAAATAAGTGAAGAATACATTTAATTTATGAAGTAATTTACAGCTGTAGGACATTTCTCTTTATGTACAAAAGAATTATAACCTCTCATGAATGCCTTTTTAGATCCTTCAAATGATGTAATACAATACCTTTTTTTTTCCTTCTTCTTCTGAATTTCAGTAGATAAGTTAACAGCTATATGTGTAGCATGGTTATGCTGCAGGTTGGTCTAAACTGATTACTTCTTTTCTTTTCCTTTTTTTATTTTAAAAAAATAATAATAATTTGTTGCAGGACCATAACATAGATTTCATAGTTAAATTTCCAGACTGGGATCCATCACCTCTCGGAACATCTGAAATATCAAGGCAAGACCATATGCAAAACGTTCTCGAACCACACAAAAACAGAAGATTTCTTTTCAGCAAGACAAGCTCTCCCTTACCTCAGGCGCATTTATGGTATCCTACTCAGGATGTTGTCAATGCATTAAAGTTATTCCTTGATGCTGGAAGTGATCTGAATGTAAGCCTCACATACAGGTAATTACATATGTAGGACCTTGACATTCCCCTCTCTCTGTTATTCCTTTTTCTTTCTGTTCCTTTGTATCTTGTGTCGCCAACCCCCCCCCCCCCCCCCCCCCCCAACAAATAAATAAATAAAAAAAGAGGAAAATCAAAAGAAAAATTTGTTGGTTCACTCTAGAGCATAAGTTGGCTATGTGAAGAATACACCGAACCTATAGTCACCAAATCTTTAATTGATCTATTACAAAAAAAAAAAAACATTTTCCAAAGTACAATGACATGGAAAGAAAGAACACAACATTTGTAATGCTTACTTTGATATAGTTTTAGTTGACGAAACAAGAAAAGGATGTACAGTAACAAAACCATGAATGAATGTAGACTAAATCGAAGTCAGCTTTCTATTCTAGTTGTTCCTTTCCTTGTCCACATCATTGAAGTGCCACCACAATATTAGGATAGCTAGAAAAGCCCTTATCTCACAGCTCCCTTTAAGTAAATGAGAATATGACACCAGAAATATAGTAAAGGTTGGGAAACTATGGGTCAATCACAAAATATAGTTGAATTAAAGTTGGTGTTGGGAAACTATGGGTCCAATTAAAATTGGCTTGTTTATCTGAAAACATGAGGGTTTTGCACTAATGGTGAAAATGATGAAGAAAAGAGACAAATTTCAGACAGCACTAATATGTTTATATTTTTGACAGGTATGACTTGGTTGATTTGACTAGACAAGTACTATCAAAGCTAGCAAACCAGGTATATTTGGATGCAGTGACAGCTTTCCAAGACAATGATGGAAAAACTCTGAGTTCCCAGAGCCACAAATTCAAACAACTCATCAAGGACATCGATAAACTTCTTGCTGCCGATGATAATTTTCTACTCGGAACTTGGCTAGAAAGTGCAAAAAAGTTGGCTTTAAATCCTAGTGAGATGAGGCAGGTACGAATGAAATGACTTTTCCTCGGGTATTTAATAATTTATGTTTAATACAAAAGTTTGTTCCTCTAGTACTTCTCCATTTGTTGAAAGAATGAAAAACAAATAAATAAATGAATAATCAACAGCCTAACAAATTATTGCCTTTTCCTTTTCCCAATTTTGTCAGTATGAGTGGAATGCTAGGACACAGGTGACAATGTGGTTCGATACTACACTATCTAATCAGAGTAAACTTCATGATTATGGTAAATTAACTTTCTCAGTGATATTCCTGCTTTGCTTTTGGTGCAATATAACAATTTTCACCTATCCATGACAGCAAACAAGTTTTGGAGCGGCCTGTTAGAAGGGTATTATCTGCCACGAGCCTCCACTTATTTCAGTCATTTGTTAAAAAGCTTGGAAGAGAATGAGAGCTTCAAGATGGAGGACTGGAGAAAAGAGTGGATAGCATTTTCCAACAAATGGCAAGCAGGTACTGAACTTTACCCTTTAAAGGCTGAAGGAGATGCCTTTGCTATTTCAAAAGCTTTGTTTGAGAAATATTTTGGCAAAGACATCGCCTGACTGAGAATGTAAATAATTGAAGATGTACATTGGTCATAGTTGTTCCCAATTATTGTAATAATACAAATTTGAACCCCTAAGATCTTGAGATCAGTTACAATGACATTTGTGATCATTCTGTTTTGACCTTTGAAATTTCAGCAGTGATTCTAATACTTGGCCTAAACATGAACCATTGCTTTGGAAAAGCTGGCAGCCTTGGGTCATTTGAATGGTAGTGTTCTTGGGGATTGCCATTAAAATGAAAAATTGGATGATCATGAATGATGAAATGGCCCAACCATTTAGAACACCGGCATTTGACCACTTATGGAATTTGATTGAATGAAAACAATATCGAATTTGCTTTAGTAAGAATTGTGTGTATTCTTTTAGTAAGAGAGAGAGATCAAATTGAGAGAGCCAACACAAATGCTCCAATTAGGGGTAAAACCCCCAAGGGCTAGAGAGAAACGAAACTCTACTCCAATCACAATGTATATTCTTTTAATCAAAATCCAAGTACAATGGAATATTACATCATCTATTTATAGACTACAACTAATAGACTATTTTACTTAACCTATTTATTCTACTACATTAGAGAGAGAGGTGCAGGGTGAGTGATGCAAAGATACTATTGATTTACTTTTAGGGACAAACTTGTGTTATGAACCTGCACGGGTAACTCAATGGTTGAGCATAGAATGAATTGTAAATGCAGACATTCTAAATTCGACTCTCATTAGCAGCAAAATTTGAGCTTAATTGATAATACACTTTCTACATATATGCCAACATTAACATTTCTCTTTTATTAAAGGTGAATGTAATGGTTGAGAGAGATGTACACAAGAATAAATCATGCAAGAATCTACAGAAAGAAAACACCCCCCCCCCCCCCCCAAAAAAAAAAAAAAAAAAAAAAAAAAGAAAGCGTTCATTCTTAAAAGACAACAAAAATAAAAAGGATAAATAATAATAAAAACTGGACATTGTGGTATATGTTTGTTTCTTCCTACATCCTAAACCAGCTCCATTAGTAGAGGGTCTCCAGCTGCCATGACTCTTATCAATTTTATGAACTCAGGCTCACTAGAAACATTCCATGGGTGCACAGCTGGTGCTTGAGCAGAATACAATTGTGAAGAGTCACTTGATTGTGCTTGTGTCTCATAAATCATTATATTAAGCACAGGGTCAAAATTTTGTGGTGAATCCATAGCCATGAAGAACATAGGCATTGCAACCTTGTGGTGGAGTTCGAGATTGCCCACTTGATCTACAAGATCAATTAAGTCTGCCACAAAACGCTGAGGAATGTAGAACACCTCAGAACTGCATATGGTGAGGCCTTGCTCACTCGGGCCACTTTCTTTGTAATTAACCTGCAAGTGGACGGGCATTGTGCTCACCAATTTCTTCACCATATCAGCTTGTTTTGAATACCATACCGAGTCATTCCCAGTAATTGGCAGAGTAGTCCAAGACTGCGGAACCTGAAAAAGACAAAACTTGAGAGAGAGAGAGAGAGAGAGGTTTGTGCTAATGACACCAATACTAGAGGCTTAGATTACCTTGTTGGTGATCCAAAGCTTTGATTTGTCTGCTTGCAACAAATTCCAGTAGTTGAGAATGGTATTGTCCTGAAGGAACAGGAATCCTTCCACACTAGTAAACCTGTTAAATATCTTCGGCAAATACCTGCCGGCGATTTCCAGAAGGGTAAAGAGAACAATGAAAAAGATTTTCTCCACGTAAAGTATATATCAATAATTGGTGTAAAATGAATGATCTGAATCGAGAAACACGTATGCAAATTCACATTATTCCATATTGGTTGAAGTTGGTATCAAGCATGAACACAATGTTACATTTTTTACCGCTCCTGTTCTGAAATGTCCATGAAAGAAAGTAATAGCGGTAGCATAATTCAGATAAACCTAGAAAACAGTTTGAAATAGTTTCTACTAACAAAAATGTCCAAGCAATGTTTATGAGTAACATATATTCTATAACTAAGATAAACCCCACTTCAATTCTTTTGGTGTGTTGTAAGTAGTACCTAAATTTTTATAACCTTGAACTTCATAGGGAATATTTTTTGCCGGACAAGGTCCCATGGTTTTGGACCTAGTGGTCGGTTTTTTATGTTACAATATCTTGTGTTCATGTGGTTGAGTGTGTTGCTCTTTAAAAATTGCTCAGAATTATTTGGAATCATTACTATTAACTAATCAAAATTTCAAGATGAGATAATGTGTGCTGGATTTGTATTTCAAAATAAAATAGGTTATAACTTGATAGCAATTTGTGATAATTAATCATCATGTTGCGTTATGTGAACTTGCAAATTCCCCTACTGCTGAAATGAGTTAATTTCTGCACTAAAATTTAATTGAGTTTTGGCTAAGTTTAACTTGAAAAATCAGTATGCAATAGTGATTGGCGAAACACGACTCCCAACAAAAACCCAAATGGAAAAAAAAGAAAAAAAGAAAAAAAAGAAAAGGTGATCTCCTAAAAGAATTTCTAGTTATGATTAGATTGCAACTTTGAGTGTTTTATGAGTAATTGGAGGTCATATGATGTTGGATGCCAGAGGACTGTTCTTTCTCGGTTTTGTCTTTGGTGTGGTTCATAGATGATTGGTAAATGCCAATAGATGTATAACGTGTATCCTGTGGCTTTTTGTACAGTTCAACCCGTTTAAGGCAATTTTTCCCCCTAAAAAAAAGTTTGTTCTGTTCTATCAAAGTCAGCATAATTTGTACATTAATAACATCACATGTATCATCTATTGCTATTCTAAGCCTATTCTGAACTAGACTAGATCTAACACTTATGTTGTGTTTGGTTGGAAGATTTAGAGAGGAATTTGGAAAGGGAAATGGAAAAGGTAGGTGAAATGTGGATAAAACATGCCTATATTTCACCTAGTTTCACACACCTTTTCCCTTTCCCTTTCCCTTTCCAAATCTCTCTCCAAATCTCTCCACCAAACACAGCATTAATGGAAGTTCATTCCAACCATCTAACGCTTGAAGCAAATCCAAATGAAGCCATCTAAGTGGTGCATAAATATTCAATAATATTCCTCAATTTCTCACTCATCTATCTCAACGTCATTGTAGTAACATGAATATTTCAATTCTTCTTAGCTTGAGAATCGGTTTTATAACATGTTAAGTAATTTTATAAGAAACACATATCAAACAAGTGGAATGCACTGCTTAACAATGATTCCCATATCCTTCCCAATCTCAAAGTTCCATTCATGCCCATCAAATTGTGATTTCCAATTTGATAGTTTTGTCACAGGGTTATAAATTTTAAAATAATAGTCAAATTCCATTTTTTTCTCAATCACGAAGTAAATACTTAATAAGTATAGATATTTAATTTTAGGATAAACTACCAATAGATCCTAATAGTTAGATTTAATTTCCATCAAATCCTATTGAAAATAAATCTTGATAAAATTGTTGCTAAAAATAATTTTTTTTGTAATAATTTTTTATCTATGTCGCTAAAAATTGACAATTTGTGACTTTTTTTTATCATGATTTTCATAAATTGTCGCTAAAACTTACAATTAGTGACTTTTTTCATGACAAATTTTTCCCATAAAACCTATTAGACAATAAATCCACTTATTACGACCTACACGTAAGTACCCATTTATTTTATTCATTTCAAAATTTCAATGTCAACAACTAACTTCATAGACGAAAAGCAAATGAGGTTAACAACCTAGGTCTATTGAAGGAATGGAACACAAAGGAAAATAGTTTTAGTTATTTATTTATTTATTTTGCACTGCGGTTGCAAGGATCCTACACTATTGGCAATTGTATTTTAATTATTTTAATGTGCACATATAGAACCAAGGTCCCTTGAAGCATTCTACAGATAAACTTATCTCCACCTTTGTTATTTAACCTAGCAATGCTTCCATTTACATGACTAACAATACATTTTCAAACTTAAAAAAGGTTTTGCTCATTTTATGCTATGTGGACAGGTGATGTTGATGTATCAAGAAAAAAAAAATATAACATTAAAGGGCTATTGATATATTGATGATTTGATAGACAAGCAGCCTGAATTTTACTATGAACTTAGAAAGCAAGAAATGCCACTAAGGAACTGATACTATATTCACAGAGATATCAATTGGAATATTTGTATGTTGGAATAAAGGGAAGTATATCATAACCAACTTACTTGTATACTTGATCCAACTGACTTTGCTCAATTGCTAGGTCTGCATCAGCTTGCATTGATAGAATAATCACGGTTTTAAATACCCGGCCATAAAGCAATCTCCATTCCAAAGCAGTGCGTTCCACAGGCCCACTAACAAACATGATGAGCACAACATTGCCAAAATTCTTCCTCCACCGAATCAGATTCCCAATTTCGTAATTCACTGTTCCTGATTCTTCTACCCCAAGATGCACAGATGGTAGCTTTTGAGGAATGAATTCTCTTCGATCACTATCAACAATCATTGCCCTTTGCTTATCCAACTCTTTCGCCATTAAACTTGGCTGCAAGTACCCAACAGAAATCAAATCCTGAAGCCAAGCAGCTGTGAATTTCACATCCTTCTCAGTCCAAAAACCTTCTTTCGCCATTGAATAGCTCAACTCCAATATTCTCTCAGACAACATGTGCTTATCAGACTTCCATGAAACCAAAAAATTAACAAGACGGCCTACATTTACATGGAGATCTTTCTCTTCTGAAAATGGGTATGTTTCTGTTTTATCATGTCTATGAATGGTTGGAGGACAAACCATAACAAACCCTCCAATTTCCCACAAAAGCCTCTGTGCCCAGTAACCTCTCAGTACATCAGAAGCCATAGTACTAACAGAAACAGGAAGCATCAAAGCCCAAAATGCATTATAATGAAACATTGAATTGAAAGAATTCATTGGCACCATTATACCTCTAGGCAAAGCAACTTTTGGGGCATGCTCATCAAACCTTATATCAAATGGTTCTGCACCTGACTTTCGGGTGGAATAGAAAACCGAATCTACATCGGGTAAGCCATTGGATATACCTTGCTGTATATATTGCATTCCACCATTGACTTCAGTGTAAAATTCTTCATGCCCAACTTCACCTACATTCTCCAACGGCAAACCTCTAGGCCAAACTGACCTTTGCCCAAAATGAATATACGGATTCACAACGGTCCGATTCAAGTTCAAATGACTATATTGCAAAACTCTCTGATGTTTTGCAACTACACCTTCCAAATCCAAATCAAAATGCTTCCCAAGATCCCCACCAATCACTTCCCCGCGATCTTCGGCATCAAAGATCCTCTTGGCACCGTGTTGAATCGCGAAAAGATACCCAACACTCTTCCTAACATAGGAATTATAAGGCAGGTAATCCACAACTCTGAAACCCAGATCAGCTTGTTGTTCAATTGACAAGAAAATTGCACCCTTTAGACTCCAATCCTTGGGAGTCCTCGAATTACCCACTGCAAGAACTTGCCAACCCTTCATTTTAACAAGATTAACAAGTGAATCGGAAGGGTAATGGGACACAGAAATCACAACCCATTGGTCAGAGCGAAAGGAAGAGAAAGGAGAGGAGTTATCTAGAATGGGCGGGATTGAATTGTAGTGAATTTCAGGGAATTCGATCTTTTGGGGTTGTTTTGATTGGCGGGTTGTTGTGAAGCAGAGAAGGGCAGAGGGGTCGCCAGCGTTGCGTAGGAAGAAGAGGGCGGCGACAGTGAGGGCTAGGAGAGAAATGGCGAAGATTTTGGAGAAATTGTCGGATACCCATGTCGAGAAATCAAGGTTTTTGGGGTTGGAGAAGCGATCTGAGATGAGGGTTGGCTTGGATTTGAAGTGGGGTTTTGAGCGTTTTGTGGGTGACTGGTCTTGGACTAACAATGAACCCATGATACATAAAGATCAAAGTTGTTGAATTCAAACCTGTTTCGAACTTTGTATTAGTCTTGAATTTGAGATCTCTCACTCTCAAAACCAAAACCAAAACCAAAACCAAAGCCAAAGCCAAACAGAGACACACACACACACACTCTTTTGTCTATGCGTATTGTCTGTGGAACCAACCAAGAAGCATGTGCTGTGAGTGAGTGAGTGAGTGAGTGTAGTTTGATGCTAATTGGATTTGGCTGCCGACAAAGTTTTTGTTGGCGTTAAGAAATATGCGAAATACTCGCGTATGCGTGTAAAACAACCTGTGCCCAATCGAAGAGGTCAAACCTGACAGGTAACTTGGGATTTCGATGGAGTTTAGGATGAAGTGCCTGTTTGACAGAAATTATTTACAGTTTATTTTAGCTTTCAGCTTAATTTAAGTTATTTTGATGTGTTTGGTTTAACTTATAGCTTATAGCTTATAGCTTTGTAGAAGTCAGAAATCAGCTTATTCTTTGAGTGGGGCAGGAGATGCTTTAAGAATAAGCTGGAAATCAGTTTAAGCTGAAAGTTATAAGCTATAAGCTGTTTAGGCATAAGTTATAAGCACTTTCCCACAGCTCTACCAAACATGGCTGAAGTGTAGTTGTTTTCCTTCCTTTTTACAATTCGTAGCTCTGGTAATTTATTTCCTTTTAATTTTTAATTTTTTTTTAAATTTTTTTACTCAGTTTGTTTAGGATAAAATAAATAGATAAAATAAAATAATCTTATGAATTTGTTTAGCTTGAAAATAGTGAAAAATAGGTTTCGTTTGAGTTAGTTTTATAATCATGATTTGAGTATGAAGTTGTATTTTGAGATATAAGTTTTGAAAAGAAAAAATTTGTTTGGTTATGAATCTTGAAAAGAATTTTGAATTGTATTTTGAGTTTTGAATTTTTCAATTTTGAGTTATATTTTGAAATTTTTAAAATTTATTTTTTTAAAATATCTAAAATATTTCATAATTTTAATTTTTTAGGATAAATATTTTTTATTATAAATATTTGTTTATTAGCGCTATATTTATTACATGTGCGTATATTTTTAAATATTTTAAATATTTAAAAAGAGTTGTAGTTTTTTATTTCAAATATAAAACTTTTATTTTAAATATTTTATTTTATTTTTTAAAAATATTTGTTACTTTTTTTTAAGATATTTAATTTTTTTAATTTAAAAAAATTTTGAATCACCGATATATATCTAAATCATAACAAATTATTTGGCCAATACTTAAAAAGATAACAAAATCTTTTTTTCAAAAAAATAAAAATAATAAAAAAAATTTTCTTCAAAAATAAAAATAAATAATTTTTTGGTGAAATTTTATATATTTTCATAAAAATATAAAATAAAAAATAATTTTAAAGAACAAAATAAAAAAAATGATTTTTTTTTTTATAAAAAAATAGAGCTTTGAAAAGAGTTTGATTATGAGTTTTGAAAAGAATTTTTTAATTGAGATTTGAGTTAGGGGTGGGCGCGGGTCGGTTGTGGCCACGGAACCTCCAATCCGCCATCCGTCCGCTAGATTGGTGGATTGGAGAAAATCAATCCGTATCCGTCCGTCAATTCGGCGGATGTGGATTGAGCGGATTGGCGGTTTAGTGGATGGATGCAAATTGGTTTGGCGGTTTAAAATTTTATAAATTTTCAACATAATTCAACTTGTGCACTTCCTCAAAAAAAAAAAAAAGAAGAAGAAGAAAGTGTTACAGTTAATGACTTAAAAAAATATTACAATCATTGCATGCCTCATCCAAAGTAAGAAAATTTGAAACTTTAGAATATTACAATCACTGCATGCCTCATCCACATACTACAATTACAGCATGTCTCATTCATATAAAGTATTACAATTTGTGGTTCTTAAAATATAAAAATAATTCAAACCACCAAAACCATGAACAGAGCAATAGTAGAGATTGTATGTCTTTGCATTGTTACATCTATGTCTGTTTTTGAAAACAAAAACCAATCAGCATATATCATATTTTCTATTTATTATTATTTTTAGAGATAGATTTAAAAACCAAAAAATATAGATAAATAATACGTTTATTTTTTTCAATTCAAAAAAAGATTTCCAGATATTCAAGTTGAAAACTTTTTTTCAACAGAATATTTAAATTCTTTTTTAATTGAAAACAAAAACAGAATATTTAAACAAACTGAAAACACAAAATCTTATAAATTACTAGGGGTGCTCGTGGTTTGGCGGTTCGGTTACGGCCAAAAGAATCTCAAATCCGTCATCCGTTCGCCAGATTGGCGGATTGGAGAAAATCAATCCGCAACCGTCCGCTCATCATCACGCATCCGTTCAAAATGCGACGGATCGGTTCGGTTATGTCGATTTTGGCGGATCGATATACGAAGAGAGATACTTACAATCAGCATAAACTTTTATTATTATACTTGAAGACTGCAGAAAAACTGGAAACACACTGAAAAGAGAGAGAGAGGAAGAGATTACAGAATATGGAAACTGAAAAAATATTAAGTGGTGCCTTCAACAAGCCTGAGGCTACCTCTTATATAGAAAATGAAAATAAAAGGATAAGGTTGAAGCAAGACAGGTGGCGTGTCCTGGCTGGAGGGTGGAGTCGTGCATCCTTATCTTCTTCGGATCCCTTGTCAATAATTGTCGGCAGAGGACAGTTGTTGTTTGGACTGTAGATGTGGCAAACAAGGCATCTGCTTTTGCTGAAAGTGGTTTGTCGCCTAGTGGAGCTGGAGTGGGAGACAAAAGTTGAAAGCATCAGTTTGCTTTCCCTTTTTCTTTGTCTTTTGCAATCTTTTTTGCAAGCATGCCTGTATAAGAATCCCAGAAATCTCCAAGACTGGGTTCATTGTTGGTTGGGTCGGCTGGATCATTCAGGTCCTGAGATTCACCCGCAAGAACTGTAAAATCATTGTCATCTCCTACTGGACCAAAATGTTCTTCTTCTTCATGGTGGCTGGAACCAGACTTCATGCTAACTGCATCACTGGAGAGAGATTGCAGGAATTGTTTTTTCATATAATCCATACTTTTAATGATTAATTCCTGCTCAGACATTTCTGGAAACTTTTGCCGTAATTCCATTTGAATTTGAACAAACAAATTTTGAACTGGAGATGCTGGGATTAATTTGGGGGAAGCATCCCAGCAAGCTTGCGTATGGGCTTTGATCTTCTGGATTAGATCTTGATGAGTTTAAGTATCATCCATTTTATTCCACCATTTGTAGAAATAGACTCTCTTCAAACGAGGAGTTTTATTCTGAAAGTCAGTCTGAAAATCCCATTTCCATATCCAAGGGATGCCAAATCTAATGACAAAATGGACAACAGATTTGGCCATGGAAATGTCTTTATTAACTGGAATTTTACTGTAAGCTACCTGCCATTCATTGAATGCAAGTCTAATTTTTTCTGGAAAAACATCAAGTTGCAGACCGAACTTATCCCACCAAACGAGAAACCAATTTGGGAGATCATTTCGGGAAAGTAGTTCTGGAAGGACTCGGAAAAACCATGAATGGCTGGGAGGAGGATTCATGTAGTAGAATGTTTGAGTAAAAGCATCTATGTAATCCCAATAGCTGTATCTGGATTCTTTGTTACGAATGTCAAGAGTTCTGGTGAGCAGTGAATATACCAATCCGCCAAAACTGACATAACCGAACCGATCCGTTGCATTTTGAACAGATGTGTGATGACGAGCGGACGGTTGCGGATTGATTTTCTCCAATCCGCCAATCTGGCGAACGGATGACGGATTTGAGATTCCTTTGGCCGCAACCGAACCGTCAAACCACGAGCACCCCTAGTAATTTATAAGATTTTGTGTTTTCAGTTTGTTTAAATATTCTGTTTGTGTTTTCAATTAAAAAAGAATTTAAATATTCTGTTGAAAAAAAGTTTTCAACTTGAATATCTTGAAATCTTCTTTTGAATTGAAAAAAATAAACGTATTATTTATCTATATTTTTTGGTTTCTAAATCTATCTCTAAAAATAATAATAAATAGAAAATATGATATATGCTGATTGGTTTTTGTTTTCAAAAACAGACATAGATGTAACAATGCAAAGACATACAATCTCTACTATTGCTCTGTTCATGGTTTTGGTGGTTTGAATTATTTTTATATTTTAAGAACCACAAATTGTAATACTTTATGTGAATGAGACATGCTGTGATTGTAGTATGTGGATGAGGCATGTAGTGATTGTAATACTCTAAAGTTTCAAACTTTCTTACTTTGGATGAGGCATGCAATGATTGTAATATTTTTTTAAGTCATTGACTGTAATACTTTCTTCTTTTTTTTTTTTTTTTGAGGAAGTGCACAAGTTGAATTATGTTGAAAATTTATAAAATTTTAAACCGCCAAACCGATTTGCATCCATCCACTAAACCGCCAATCCGCTCAATCCACATCTGCCGGATTGACGGACGGATACGGATTGATTTTCTCCAATCTACCCTAATTTGAGTTGTGTGTGTGGTTATGAGTTTTGATAATAATTTTTAAATTGAATTTTAAATTGTATGTTTAGTTTTGAATTTTCAAGTTTTTTGATTGGAATTAGGATTCCAAAACTAAATCAAATACTACTGAAGTTTTCATATTTTGCAAACTTTTTTCAAAAAATTATCTTTTAAAATTGATTATTAAAACCAAACTAAACGAGGCCTAATTTTCTTGTACAATATATTAGTATTGTAACTAATTTTTAACTGAGTAAATTGGCGATAAACCCAATATGAGGATTACTTGAGACGTTAGATCCAAGGATTTGGGAGCACAGCAGCCACTGTTGTGTAGCCAAATGGGCCCATATTAGGGCCCATTTTGATGATCTGAACCGTTCAAATTTTAAAGTACATCGAATAGAACATATATACAAAAAATCAAGTTAATAAAATATTGTTAACCCTTTCACCCATTCACATTTGTATCTATAAAAATAAATGACAATTGTGATTTAAAGTATTAAAATGAATAAAAATGTGAGTGGATGAAAAAGGTTAACGATATTCGATTAACTTAATTTTTTACAGATCGATATAATTTAAAATGTGAACGGTTCAGATTATCAAAACAAGCCTCAAAATGAGCTCATAGAGTTATACAACAGCCATTCCAAATCCTAGGTCCAGTGCGTAATTTTTTTTGGTAAAAAATACACTTTGTAAAATATTATAGTGAGAAGTATATTTCGTTATTTTGGAGGATATTTTATTTTCAATTTTTTCTTTTTCTGTTAAAATTTTTATTTTAACTTATATGTTTAATTTTTTTGGACCTATATGTTCAAATGTGTATTTATCTGTCAAAATTATTTTAATATTTTTTAATCTATCGGTTAAAATTCACCAAACTTATTTTCTCTATATGTTGAAATTTACCAAACTTATTTTTCCTATCTGTTAGAAATTCACTAGGCCGATTTCCCGCATATGCTGAGTTTTACTCATCTTTTGACCACCGTTTTGAACCAAAGATTACTTCTGGATTGTCTTCAAATTCTTTCTACAATCCTCAAGATCCAAGGACGTTCTCCAGGTCGCTACTCTTTCTCTCTCTAGGTGAAATTTCGATGATCTCCCTCAAAATCTCCAAAATCCAAACTTTTCCAACATTCAAATATTTGTCATTCCCTCATGTCCCTGTTCTTCACGCTCTCTCTTCTCTCTCTTTTGCTCTAAAGAATAACAACAATAAGAACAATGAGAGATATCTTGCACATTTAGAGGGGCAACCAAATCGGTTCCAAGTTCTGGGAAGTGATCTACGACGAGCATGGCGTTAAATATGATGACAAGTACAAGGCCCCTAATGGAGGAGAATCGTCCGATCTCCAACTCGAGAGGATGAACGTCTATTTCAATGAAGTTGCCGCCGGACGATACGCCATTCGTGTTATCTTCATGGATCTCGAGCCTGGCATGATGTGTTGGACAATCTTCAATGTATTCAAAGAAAGAATTAAAAAAATGAGAGAGACTGATCGATTACAAAAATCAAAACAGTATATAAAAAATAATTAAAACAATAGATTCTTATTTTGTTTCAAAAACAAAATCAAAATATGATAAAGAAAAATAAACAGAAAAGAAAACTAGTCACTTACCTTATTAGTTTCTCGAACAAATTTTTGATCAAGTCCAGTGTTTAACATTGTGTCTTTAAGGCAGATTCGTCCTTCCCACGGTACTTTTAGATTGTGGGCGTCTATCTTCCAAGATAAAATGATCAACAACGAATAGTAGCATCATTACAAACTATTCGCACAATGAACATACTTTGTGTTTACACTCTTTCTCACAGGAAAAATAATGCAGCAAAATGCAAAGAGCAATAGTAGAATTGAGGATGAAAAATTGAGTGAAAATCCAAATGAGGGACCTGTCTATTTACAGATTCAATAGTGGCTTTTTCAGATTTGAATTCAACAAGTAGCAAACCTATTTGAACAGGTATAGTACCTGTTCGGTACTATTTGAACAAGTAAGGAATCTGTTTGGTTCAAATTTGAGCAGATACTAAATTTGTTCGGTTTAAATTAGACAGATATGAACCTGTTCAGTGGAGAAATAAACTGGACACCATTTCAGAATTAAATTTCAAATTTTAAATTCAAAAAAGGTAAGAATTTAATTTTAGAAAAATAAAATTCAAAATGTTTTTAGTACAAAAAGATAAGCATTGGGCCAGACAAGCCTAACCTAACCTTGCACCACGCACCCGTGCCCAAGCCCAGGCCCAGTTTAGCTTATCCGATCGACCGGGCAGATAGTGGCGGCGGCGGCGGCGCGCGCTTGTGTGTTTATTTTGGGTCCTATGGGTCTAGCCCATTTTGCCTATAACCTCACCCTTCCACAAAACTTAGGTACCCTTTGGGCCCCTTCACAAGTTCCAAACCCAATACTTATAAACCCACACAAAGTTTGGCTACCAAACCAATGTGGGACAAATTTTAATTTCAACCTTTATAGAAATTTCACCAAAAATACCATTTCTATGGAGCTCACTTTGGCTTTAATTTCCCATTCACTTGATAATGGTTTTGAGCAACCAAATATACTATGTGAATCACAATGCGACATAGAACGCTTTACCACTTAGACCAGCCAACTTTGGTGCATGGGTCTCACATAAAAATTAGACCAAAGTTTAAGAAAAATCTGTTTTTTCTAAAACCATTTTTCAAATAATTTCTTACAATCCCCGACATGAATGAAATTTAATGACAACGAAAATGCAACAATATGTAGAATTTGTCGAAAAAGCATAAATCGAAAATATCTTGTATCAGGATAGGTAGCTTTTGGCTTTGAACCTTCCCTAGTGATAACCTATTGGACTTACTAGCTTAACAATGGATGCGATGCCTTGAATTGTTCAACCGTTTGTTTAAGCCAAGATAATAGATTTCACATAAAATATCTTCTGACACATCGTGGTTCTCACAGTTGTGTTCATTTTGGTCTTGAACACTCCTGGTTGTTCATGAGTACTTCTAGAAAATTTAACCTTTTTATTCTCATAGAACCGGCCCAGTTCGACACTTATATGGGTGATTCTTATCGTGAGTATCTCTAATACTTGTCTTGATTTTTATATCTAAATCAAGATATAAGTAATCATTAAAAGCAAAGCTTATCCTTAAACCCTTGTATACAACATATGTTGCAGATATCACTCTTACCATAGGAATGGGTAGGGAATTTTAATCCATTGGTGATTTTTGGTGAGCCACACATAACTTAGTTGTTCCTTTGAACTTAGTTCTTGGGATCTCCAGTCATCTAAGTAGGGTTACCATTATGATGACTCTTATGTTTTTTTTTGATCAGCAAAGAAAAATTTCATTTAACAGCATGAAATTAAAAGTACAGGAAGATGAGATGCATCGAGAGAGATTCGGAAGTATAAAAATACCCCTACTACTGCTACTCGCATCCATACAACCAACCCCTAAGCCTCTCAAATTTTTAAATAAAAAAGTTAAGAAGAACTTAACTAGATAATTAAAATACATGAATCCCCACATAATAACCCACAAAGACACCCAAAACAAAGTAAAGAACTAAACAAGACCCACGGCACTGCTGCAAAACAAATTAAAATACAAGAACTAAACTAAAGACACCCATGCAGCCCGAAAGCATACACGCCTCTGCCAAGACCACGTCACTGTTGCTACAAACTCTCCATGCCTCACGCCTGCACCTGATTACAACCCCACAAGACCCACTCCTATGCTAACACCCTATGCACACGCCACCTCTGACGCAGCCCACACTACCTACGCCTCTGCTGCAGCCTATGCCACCTTCGCCTTTGCTGCTGCAGCCTACACCACCTACACCTCTGACGCAGCCCACACTACCACTCCATGCCGAGAAAAACTCTCCGGCCGAGTGAAACTCCAAGCCAACACCGGACAGCAGCACCAAGAATTTGACAATGCAGCACCAAGACCCAAGTTCACACCCTCCACCTACGCCTCTTCTTCTTCTTTCACACCCCCAAGATCTTCTTCTTACTTACACCCGCTGCAACTCCAAGACCTACCGCAAAACCAAGACCGAAGTTCTTCTTCTATCTCACCAAGACCCAAGTTCACACCCTCCACCTACTCCTCTTCTTCATTCACACCCCCAAGTTCTTCATCTTTCACACACCCGCTGCAACTCCAAGACCCACTCCAGAACCAAGATCCAAGTTCTTCTTTCTCACACCCACTGCATCTCCCCTGCTGCAATGATCTTCTTCTTTCGCACACCCAAGTTCTTCTACTTTCTGACACACACTGCAAATCCAAAACCCGACCAAAACATCTACCAACCGCAGTGATATCACCATACATATGGAAGAAGTTCACTCCTCAAACTCTCACCCGGGCGGAGCGCACGAATGAAAACCAGACAGATCTTGAAACGCCCAAACAGAGCACCGATACTACTCAAAAAATCTGAACCAGTGAACACCCCTCAAGCTCCAACTCGCACAAGAGCGCTCGAGTGAAGATCCTGGACGTCAAAACACACCTCTAGCTATTACAAAACACACCTAGGTGGGAAGATCATGGGGGAAACAAGTTTATTAAAGGAAAAACCTAGCAAACAAACGAAGGAAAAAGCTAAGGCCAGCCGACCGCCATGATGACTCTTATGTAATAGGCTTTAATCACATCTCCTTCGATGAACTATTCACTTGCTTTTTTGCCAAACCTTTTGTTAATGGATCCGTAATATTCTCCTTAGATTTTATTTAATCTATTGAGATTATTCCACTTGAGAGCAATTTCCTTACGGTATTTTGTTGACGAATATGTCGTGACTTACCATTATACATATGACTCTGTGCCTTGCCTATTGCAGATTGACTATCATAATGAATGCAAATAGTTGGCACAGGTTTTGGCCACATTGGAATGTCTTCTAAGAAGTGACGAAACCATTCCGCTTCTTCTCCTGCTTTGTTTAAAGCAATGAACACAAAATCTATTGTGGATCATGTGATGCATGTTTGTTTCGTGGATTTCTAAGAAACAACAGCGCCTCCCAGAGTAAAGACATATCCATAAGTAGATTTTGAATCTTCAGTATTCAATATCTAATTTACATCACTATAGCCTTTGAGTACTGTTGGATATCGAGTAAAGCTTAAGCCATGATCACGGGTAAATCTTAGATATCTAAGAACCCGAATGATTGCTTTTCAATGGTCTTCTCCAGGGTTACTAGTGTACCTACTCAATTTACTAACAGTATAAACTATATCAGGATGAGTGCAAATCATTAGGTGCATTAGGCTTCTAATGATTTGGGAGTATTTTAGCTGAGACATTGCATCACCTTAATTTTTCGATAAATAAAAACTGATGTCTACAGGTGTTCTTACTACATTTTTATCATCCTTGATATATTTACTAAGAATTTTCTCTATATAATGTGATTGAAATAATGAATATCCATAAGATGTTTTAGTAATTTTCACTAATATTACATTTGCGACCCCCACATCTTTTATATCAAATATTTTGTTCAGCATTTGCTTGGTTGATTTGATCGTATTTTGATTGTTTCCAATGATAAGCATGTCATCCACATAAATACAAACGATGACATAACCTTTGTTAGTGTTTTTAACATAGACGTATTTGTTACATTTGTTTATCTTGAAATCATTAGTTAGCATAGCATGATCAAATTTCTCATACCATTGCTTAGGTACTTTTTTTAATCCATAAAGAGATTTTACAAGTCGACAAACTTTATTTTCTTGTCCTGGCATTACAACCCCTTCGAGTTGTTCTATATAGATATTTTCATTTAGATCACCGTTTAAGAAAGCTATATAAACATCCATTTGATGTATCTCTAAATTATACAATGTTACTATAGCAATAAGCATGCGGATGGATGTTATTCTTGTCACATGGAAATATGTGTCAAAATAGTCCAGACCTTCCTTTTGTCTGTAACCTTTTACCACAAGTATTGTTTTATACTTGTCTGTTAAACCATCTGTATAGCGATCCGGGCTTAGACCCAATCCATTATTGCGTTTGAATCCGAGAGACCATAGTCATGGTGGACGTTCTTTTATCTTCATGTTTGGTTTTGGCTTTAAGGGTCGATACCGCCCTTGTTGGGGTCGACATTGCCCCTTATCTTTGCTTTGTTGAGCTCCAAGGGTCAACATCAGTCTGGGAAGGGTTGACCTTTGTATGTAGCAGAATCTGGGTTTACTTGTTGAAATTTAGTGTCGACTGCAGGTTGGGAGGTGTTGACACCTTGCCTGCTGCCAAATACAAGTGTTTCAACTTTTCTTCTTAAGGGTCGACACCTCTGTTATAGGGGTCGACACCTGCGATTCTTTTTCCAGATTTCAGTCTGGTTTTGGGGATTTTGACTTATTCTTTTGGGTTGACTTTGAGACTTTATTTCACTTTGACCTAGTACTATAAATAGGTCTCTCACTTGACTTTTTCTTTATTTTTTCTTCTCTTTTCCCTCTCTAAGCCTTGAGACTCTCTTTCCCTCTCCAAAATCACCTTTTGTTCAAAGATCTTTACATCTACTCACGTGGAAGCATCTCCTCACCTTGCTCCTTTGAGATTAAGTGTAGAGCTTGTCAAGGGCTTCATTTTGATCGGAACAAATTGTTGTTTTATTACCGTTAACTTTTAAGCTTTCTTTCTTTTCCCTCTTCTAAGTTTGAGGTAGGGACTTTTTACACTCTCTTATGATTTTTACTTAGTTATTTGTTGATTTTGCAAATAAATGTTGGGATTTGGATGATTTTAAACAAACATAGGGTTTTGGTTTAAAATCAAAAGAGGGGTTTCAAATGAAGGTGTTGAAAATGGTTATGGGTATAGATATGAGGTTGTGTTGTGTTAAACTTGTTGATTTTGACATATGGGTTGGATTTGGGAGAAAATGGGATTTTGCCCTAATAATGTTTCACATAATTATTTTGTATAAATAATGAAATTGGTATGGAAAATGTGAGATTGGATAGATATGTATGTAAATGGTGGAGTTCGATATTTGTCATCTCTCATCTATGAAAATATGGATAGTTTATATATTATGGAGATTGTATATGTAACAACACCGACTCAGGATTAACTATTAAACCATGAATAAGGATGCCTAATAAGTAATTAAGATGAAATTCCAAATTAATTGCATGTGTGTTGCATTATTTGTGATCTTATCTGTTTATCGTAGAAATATCAGTTTGAGTTCTTGTTTTATACTGTGAATTGAAAGCCTTATCGGCATCTGATCACGAAATTGACTTGGGATATGTGTTATTTGAAATTTTTAGATTTTTATGGTAGGGTTGATTGAAATTCGATTCGGAACGAATTAAATTAGAAGAATTAATGTCAATTTGCTTAGCTTAAGTTAAGTTTAATTAATTTCCTAAGCAAGCCTATATAAGGCCTATATACACCACTTGAGTTATTTTTTCTTCATCATCTTTGAGCCTACAAGAGGCAAACGTGAGAGAGAGGAAGAGGAGACCAAGAGGATTGAGATCAAAACTTGAGCTTGGAAGAAATTGCTAGAGAATTCATGGGAGTTGGTTTGGAGCCTTAGTGAATTCACCAACTAGAGCTTAATTGAGAAGTTGAGGTAAAGATTCAACACTTAGATTATATAATTATGATATCTAGAACATGAATTCTAGGGTATTAAGTTGAATTATGCAAGAAATGAGCTAGTAAAGTAGAGAAGATGAACATTTCATACATGCATGGGAATTTCATGGATTTTGAGTTTTGATTTCAACAAATTCTCATATGTAAGGACCTATTTTTGTTCAATTATGGGAGGTTATTGTGGTTTTGCACTTTAACACTCCATTTGAACATGTTTTTGAAGGTTAAGGTTCTTGACAACACATGCATGTTATGTATACATATTGTTCAAGTTTGGTTTTGAAGAATTCACTTGCTATTGGGCCTTGGTTTTGTGTAATGAACCTTAATTCTTGATGTTTCACTAGTTTATAAGTGTTTTTTCTCAAGTTTTAGGGCCCAAAGGTTGTATTTTTTAGCTTTGAATGTGAGTTTTGAGCTTTGAAGAACAATCTGGAAATTTCAGATTCTACCTCTTCGCTCGAGCGACAGATCCTGTACTCGGGCGACCACTATAGATTTTGCACTTCCTCTCGAGTGACCAAAAATTGGCTCGAGTGTAAAATGCAAGAAGTTTACACATTTTGTAGACCGCTCGAGAGACAAGAGTTGTACTTGAGCGAAGACATCAGTTTTACACTCGAGCGACCGTCGAGCGGAGAATTCACACAACTAGTACTTTTGTAGAGTTAACTGACTGCTCGAGTGAAAGAAGTTGTGCTTAAGAAACCACTCACTTTTTGGCCCTCCGCTTGAGCGAAGGAAGTTGCGCTCGAGCGAGGACCCTATTTTCAGCAAAAATGACTAAGTGTTTTGAAACTCATTTTGGCATCTTCATTGCATCTTAGGCACTCCTAGGCCACGATTAAGACATAATAATGAGGGTAAGGGGTTAGAAACACACCAAGATAAGAAGAAAGAACTAAGTTAATGAATTCCGGATGTGTGTTTCCATGCGAATCTGTTCTATATTTGTAGGTCACGCGTCGTAACCTATCTGATTTATCTGCTCTGTCTGTTTGCTTTTGGAGACATCTGTGATTAATAACTTCGTTAAGCTATGTTCAACTTTATTTTTTTCTGTATAATGAAATAAGATATGTTTTTTGAAATGATATGTTATGTACGATGAATAATCGTCCAATTTCTGACAATGTATTCATGGTATCCTTAGCATCATATGATATCTATTAGCTGTTACCTGGTATCAAAGGTTCTATTGTGGAACTTAATATGTCTGCCATCTGTTACCGGTACCAGAGGCTCCATTATGGAGCTCAGCATGTCGGTGATCTGTTACCCAGATTTGGAGGTTCCTTTATGGAACTGGTTATATATAAGCACCATCTGTTCTGTATCTGTCTGTATCTATTTGTATCTGTTCTGTTAATGCTAATGAATATACCACGTATGGTTAAGCATGAACTCTGATTTTTGTAGAAGAATATGAATATGTTTTTGATATGAAATCTGTTTTCTGAATTTGATATGAGACATCATTCATTTAAACCCTTTTACTCTGTTATTATTCACTAGGCTTCCGCCCATTCTATTATTTATATATGTAGGTGACCAGGTGCGTGACCAGGCTCAGAATTGAAAACCTGGAGTTTTGGTTTGTTAGCCAGCCTTTGTGCCTCCCGTGGAGGTTTTGAACGTCATGTGGTCATGTTTTGTGAACATATAAGACTTTGTTTTCTTACTAGAATATGAACAAGTTTCTTGTTTATTTGTATATTGGGCTAAGTCCCCTTTTGGCTATATCTGTAATGAATATGATGTAAGACCACTGTATTTATGACGTCACATATTTGTATATATAGTTTTGAAATTTTTGTCCCATATAGCTCAATGGACTATGTATATTTTTATATTTGCTTTCCCAGCCCCTTTATTATGTGTTAATCTATTTAGAGGCCTTGGGTAATCCCAGGATTATTGGCCGGTTACGATGCTAAACCTATAGGGGCGGGTTTGGGTCGTGACAGTATATCTATTTAGAAATATATGTTTTGGGCTATCGGTGGAGGATAGCTATGATTGTTGTAGAAATTGCATAAGGATTAGGTTAATTGAAACTAGTCTCTTATCGGTTGTCATTGAGTATGACTATGTTTTAATACATTGTATATATATGATGTTTGGGAGGAGAAAATGGATGGACTCCATTGAATTAAGTTGGCTTGTGTGTCTAGGATAAAAGTCTCGAAAACCACGCGTATATATACATGGGTGTTGAATCCCGCGGACGAAATTTCCGTAAAATGAAAAATTGAAGTGTTTATGTGATGATTGTATTAGTTAAAGAATCACAGAGCTGTAACCTTAGTTAGGTTGTCTGGGTAACAATGGATTTGACTCATGGATTGAGATGAAATGAATTGCCATGAAATGAAGTAAGACTAAAATGGCTTGAGATGTAAAACTTGGCATGTTATGATCTTGTAACACTACGAATGATTTGTCATAAGCATTGTATATGCATATCATGCTTATATCTTTGTTAAGATTAATATATTGTGATACATTGCTTCTACTGGGTTTTGGCTCACCCTACTTGGGAAAAACCATATTCAGGTGTTGGTGATGTGCCTTCACCAAGGACCTAGCTTGGGAGGATTGTAGAGCTGAGAGCTCATTTTTGTTTATTTTGTATTTACTTTTTGTACAAGTCTAGGGCTTTATTTGTATTGAGCTTCAAACTCGTTTTGTTATAACCAGGCATTGTCTTGGAAAGTTGTAAACCCGTAAGGCATTTATTTCGTTGATCATTTAGTTTGGTGCCACATACTATAGATTCAGGGTAGAGGTTATGAATGTGTAATGCATGTGCCCCTTTTCTAAATTGACTCTTATTAATGAAAGCCTAATACTCTGTTTATGTCATTTTGTATTAGTCTTTGCTGTTGAATTATTGCATTATTTTTGGGGCGTTATAACCTGCTTTCATTTTTCTCTTGAATATCTATTCATACCCAAGAGGTTTAGAACCGGTGGAAGATCCACCAATTCCCAAGTATGATTTTGCATAATAGATTCAATTTCATTATTAACAACCTCTTTCCACAAAGGTGCTTCAGGACCTGTCATTGCTTCCTTAAAGCTTTGAGGTTTATTTTCTAACACGTATGTCAGAAAATATAGACCAAAGGATTTTGATATTCTTGCTCTCTTACTTCATCTTGGTTCATCATTAGTTAAATCCTATTTCTCGAGACTATTATTAGTCTCTTGCATTTGATTTCATTAATCTCTTGACTTTGTGTACAATCATAAATTCCTTTTCGTGAACTTAATTCTTATCATTTCTTACAAGGAAAACCATGTTCAAAAAACATAGCATATTCTTTGATTCAATAATAGTGTTCACATGTATATCATGTATTTCTAATTTATAAGTTAGAAATCAATATGCACTACTATTATGTGCGTAACCAATAAACACAGTCCATTGTTTTTGGTCCTATCTTAGTCTTTTTCGGAACAGAAACTTCTACCTTTGCAAAACATCCCCACACTTTCAAGTATTTGTAGGAAGGTGGTTAACCTTTCTACAATTTATAAGGAGTGTTGTTAGTTTTCTTGTGGGGTATTCTGTGAAGAACATAATTAGCAAACAATATTGCTTCCCCCCACAAGTTCTGCTGTAAGCCTGAACTTAGTAACATAGCATTCATCATTTCTTTAAGGGTTCTATTATTTCTTTCAGCAATTCCATTTGCTGTGGAGAATAGGGTGCTCTAGTTTGGTGAATAATGTCATGTTGTGCACAAAATTCATTTAAAGGTGCATCGTATTCACCACCCCTATCACTTCTAACTATTTTAATGGTTTTACCAAGTTGGTTTTCAACTTCAGTTTTGTAGAGTTAAAGTATTTCCAAGGCTTCATCTTTACTTCTAAATAAATATACATAACAAAATCTTGTGCAATCATCGATAAATGTTATGAAATACGTTTTGCCTCCTCTAGTTTGAACAAATTTCAGATCACATACATCAGTATGAATTAATTTTAGAGGTTCGGTTTTCTTTCAACCGATTTAAATAGAGCCTTAGTTAGTTGCTTCTACACATATCTCATATTTGTGATTAGGATCAATTTCAAACTTTGGTATATAATCTACATCAATTAGTCTACGCAAAGCATCCAAATTCACATGTCCTAATCTACCATACCATAAATTTGACTCAAGAATATAAGTGAAAGATGTCTTATTCTTATTCATAGCATATTTTGGTACAATAGTCATTACATTCAACTTAAAGAGACCATCACTCATGTATCCCTTATCCACATACATACCACTCTTTGTTAATACAAATTTGTTAGACTCAAATACAAGCCTAAAACCATTTTTACTTAACAAAGAACCAGAAGCTAAATTCTTTCGGGTGTTTGGTACATACAACATGTTGTTGAGGGTAAGTTCCTTCCCCGATGTCATCTTCAAGACAACTTTCCCTTGTCCAGCCACAACAAAAGTAGATGAATTTTTTATGAATAGTTGCTCACCATTTGCAGTCTCATTATAAGTAGTGAATATCTTTTTGTCCGCGCAAATGTGTCGAGTTGCCCCAGTGTCAACCCACTATTCCTTGGGATTTCCAACCAAATTAGCCTCAGACACTGTAATGACCCAATTTTTTTTTTTAAATAGCCAACGCATAATTTAGTTGAGCAAATTTTAGAATTTGATTGCCGTGTAAATTCTGTGCGAAAATAATTCAGTTTTGTATTTTTTTAAAATAGTTCCCGATCTCAGAAAATTATGAAATTTTTAGTTGTTGTTCCCATATGAGTCTAGCACGTTGTATAAAAATTTCAGAATTTAATGATGAGTATTTATTTTATGAAAATTCACGGATTGATTGGTGTTCAGTTTAATTTATAGCAGAATTTAAAATTGAGTTTTGGGTGTTCAGACCATGATTTGAGATAAATTTGTTGGGTCTATTTCGGTATGTAATTGGACCATGTTTGACTTATGGGTGAAACCCATGACTTAGATTTAATTTAAATTTAATGACTCACATTTAACTATTTGGTCTTTTAAAATGTGATTGGTAATAACCACCTTGGGAGCTGTTATTATTTATTATATAGGATTATAATAAATATTTGATAGTTGGTTTTATAATGTGTACCATTAAACAAAATATATTTTGTGGTGAAAAAATATTATATCTTTTTATCATTAAGGATGTTAAAATATACATTTAATTGATATATGTATATATATATACATATGTAGATTCATAGATGTTTTAATATAATAAAATAAAGTATAATAATGATGATAGAAGAGCATCCCACATGGGGCTACTCCATTTCCCATCTCTCTCCTCATTTCACTTCATTCATTTTCTTCTTTTTTTGGTTCTTAAGCAGCATTCTCTCTCCCTCTCTCTCTTGCTCTCTCAAATTTCTTTTAGGTTTATCATAAGACCTCTTTGATCCACCAAAATCTAGTAGGTTTTAGACCATAGTTCTTAAGATCAAAGTAAAGAGCTTGGTGAGAGCAACATTTTGACTGGTGGAGATCGAAATCCAACAAAGTTAAAAATTGGGGTTTTTGCTTGTTTCCTCTTCTAGCTTAAGGTAGGAATTTTTTCTACACTTCTTTATACACTTTTACTTGATTATATGGAGTTTAGAGTTGTATATATTTTAATTAGAATTTTTGAAAAATTTGTGATTTATTTGCTTAAAAGAGAAATTTTGAGAAAAATAAAAAGTTGATGCCCAAATTGCGAAAGTGTAAACTTGGAATATATTTGTAAGGTTATGAAAGAAGTATGTTTTAAATTTGAACAAAGACGGACTTCGATTCGATTGGTTTTGAAATTTTTACCGGTTTGTGGCCAAAAGAACATTTTTAAAGAAAACAAAGGAATTACGTTTAACTTTTGGGGCTTTCGATCAAAATAGAATGTCATAGTTGAATAATGCTTGGAGAATGAGTTTGGAAAGAAAATGATGTTTTCTTGGGCATTAACGGTATTATTTTGCTTAATGGATCCGTTGGAATGGACATTGAGAGGTTACCGGATGTGATTGTGATATGAAAACTAGTGTAGTTGTTCATATTTGATGAGATGTGGAATAGATTGTATTTATCATAATTTTTGGAATTTAATTGTTTAAATATCTATTTAGAAATATCTGTTTTGGGTTATCGGTGGAGGATAGCCATGATTGTTGTAGAAATACATGAGACTTAGGTAAATTGAACCACATTCCTCATTTGTTGCATTGGACATTGCATTACATTCATTTCATTGGAAATGTATCTGTTTTTAAGAAATGTTTGGAAATGTATCTATTTGCGAAAAGATGAATACTTGGTGTTTGGAAATGTATCTATTTGCGAAAAGATGAATACTTGGTGAATCTGGGTAGGGGGTGTGGAGCCGCGTGGTTAGGTGTCGAGCCTTCCAGTTTACTAGTAAAAATGACAATGGTAGTGCATTAGGGCCTACTTGCAAACATTCACCTAGAGATTCATAGAGTCTGTATTCATGTAACATGTATGGTTTAAAATGGAAATGATTTTATATATGTTGTTGCATCTTAGCATTGTATGCTTTATACAAAAAAGAGATATATTGTTTTATCATGAGCATGGCATGAGCATATTTCTCTTTAGTCTTGTCATGGTTCATATGTTGTGTAGTATATCTCTATTGGGCTGTGGCTCACCCTATAAGGAAAACCATTTCAGGTACAGGTGCTATGCCTCCGCCAAGGCATTGACTTGGGAGGACTCGGAGCTGAGGCTTCATTTTTATTTTATTTTTATTTGTTGAATGTAAGCCCAGGGCTGTATTTGCATTGAGTTGAAACTCTATTTTGTGTAACTAAGAATGTTCTTGGATAAATTTGTAAGCCTGTAGGGCACTTATTATCTATTTAGCTTCCATTTCATACTTGTTGTAAAATGTATACTTGGGGTTGGAATTGGGGCATTAAGATGTGAATAGCATGTATTTGGCATTTGGGATTTAATGGAAAGGGATGTATGGAATAGTTAGCTATATATATATATGTGTGTGTGTGTGTGTGTGTGTGTGTGTGTTTGTCAATCAGGTAGGTTTTGTAGCATAAATAGATATACCCTATCCAATTTTCAGGCGTTACAGACACCATAGCAAAGAGATTGATGTCATTTACCCCGTCAGAGATGTAATCTAATTCTGTCACATTAGCTAGATTGGTGGTCTTTTTGCTTGTATTTCCGCGATCCTTCTTAGGGCGGCGACAATCAAAGGCACGACGTCCAGTCTTGCCAAAGTTATAGCATTTCCCTTTGAACTTTGTATTGCCATTGCTGTCGCTTTGTTTAGGACTATTTCCAGCAAACTTCCTCTTTCTATTATGTGGTTTGGGCACTTGTTCCACTATATTAGCCTTGGACTCAATGAGATTTTTAACCATTCCTCTTTTCAGTCTTATGGTTATCTTTCTCAATTCTCAGTCTTACAATTAGTTCATCTATGGTCATCTCTTTGCGTTTATGTTTTAAATAATTTTTGAAATCTTTCCAAGCCGGTGGTAATTTTTCCACTAAAGCAACGACTTAAAAAGACACACTTAGAGACATACCTTCAGTATGAATATCATACAAAATTAATAGAAAATTTTGAACTTGAGAAATTACCGTTTGGGAGTCTACTATAATAAAATCTAAAAATTTACCAACAACAAATTTTTTTGTGCCAGCATCCTCTATCTTGTATTTTTTTCTCCAAAGAATCCTACAATTCTTTTGCTGTTTTCAAAAGACTGTAAACATTATACAACATGTTGTCTAGGACATTGAGAATGTAGTTTCTGCACAGAAAATCAGAATGTTTCCAGGCTTCTACAATGGCAACAACTTGCTGATCACTTTCATCCTCTTTAAGCACTGGAGTCTCTTCACGGAGAAACCAAGCAAGATTCAGAGTTGTAAAATAGAACAACATTTTCTGCTGCCATCTCTTAAATTCGGTGCCATTAATTTTTTTCGGTTTTTCTCCATGATTTATTGGAACTTGAACATGGTTCTGGATAGGGACTGGAGTTGTTATAGCAATCGGATTTGGAGTACTACTTTCAACAGACATAATATTTGATTACAAAAAATCAGAAAAAAACCAAAACCAAAACCAAAACCAAAATACAACTTAATTTCCTAGTTACTCAAACCAGAAAATAAGTTATAACACAAAATAATTTTATTTTTCTAGGTACTAAAACCAGAAAAATAAAATACAACACAATAATTTTGTAGTTACAAAAATCAGAAAATTATTTTATTGGATTAAAAAAAACAGGTTTATAAAACGAATTTTATTGATACAATGAAGACACAAAAATATTCTCTCTCAAGATTGTTGGACAATCTTCAATGTATTCAAAGAAAGAATTAAAGAAAGGAGAGAGACTATTTGATTACAAAAATCAAAACAGTATATAAAAAAAAAATCAAAACAACAGATTCTTATTTTGTCAAAAAAACAAAATCAGAATCTGATAAAGAAAAATAAACTGAAAAGAGAACTAATCACTTACCTTATTTGTTTTTTGAACAAATTTTTGATCAAGTCCAGTGTTTAACACTGTGTCCTTAGGACAGATTCGTCATCTCCACGGTGCTTTCAGATTGTGGACATCTATCTCTTAGGACAAAATGATTAACAACGAATAGTAGCAACACTACACACTATTCGCACAACGAACATACTTTGTGTTTACACTCTTTCTCACAGGAAAAATAATGCAGCAAAATGCAGAGAGCAGTAGCAGAATTAAGGACGAAAAATTGAGTGAAAGTCCAAATGAGGGACTTGTCTATTTATAGGTACAATGGTGGATTTTTAGATTTGAATTCAACAGGTAGCAAACTTGTTTGAATAGGTAGAGTACTTGTTTGGTACTATTTAAACAGGTAAGGGACTTGTTTGGTTTAAATTTGAACGGATATTGAATCTGTTCGATTTAAATTAGACAAATATGAACCTGTTTGGGTGGAGGAATAGACTGGACACCATTTTGGAATTAAATTTCAAAAATTCAAAAAATGTAAGAATTTAATTTTAGAAAAATAAAATTCAAAATGTTTTCGGTCCAAAAAGATAAGCATTGGGTTGGACTAGCCCAGCCCAACCCAACCTCACACCATGCACCCGCGCCCAAGCCCAGGCCCAGCCTAGCCCAACCGACTGGATAGACGACAACGGCAGCGGCAGCAGCCGCGCGCGCGTGTTTATTTTGGGTCCAATGGGTCTAGCCCACTTTGCCAATAATCTCACCCTTCCACAAAACTTGGATACCCTTTGGGGCCCTCTCAAAGTTCCAAACCCAAGACTTATAAATCCACTCAAAGTTTGCCTATCAAACCTGTTAGTAATGGGCGCCCATGTGGCATGACCATTTGAACATAATTTGGATCTTATCCAAATAATTTTTGAATTAAATTCAAACCTATTTAGGATAACCACTCAGGATATAGATATTATCAGTTTTAACTGATATGGATAAATAATAATAATAATATAATATATATCTGATATATAGTTATGGGTAACCCAAGAGAGAAACAACGTAGGTTTTGTTTCAACCCATAAACTTACTCTCTCCCAAGAAACAACGATCAAGTCATTTTGCACTGTGGTTTGTGTGGGTGATATTCACCATTGTAATATCACCCCACTGCTGGGATTGATTGATTAGATTCTGGAAGCACGTGATTTATCCATGAGGTTTTAGATCGAATCAGGTATGATCTAAACATTTTATTCCGCTGCAAGTTTTGTGAACTCTGATTTACATTGGTATCAGAGCCATTGATGGATATTTTCGTGCTTTCTTTTATCATGTGTATATTTATAAAAGATGTGGAGATCCAAAATATTTCATTTTTATGATCATTAATGTCTTTTTTAAGACCATAAACGGTTTTATTTTGAAAAAAGGAGTCCGGCAGTATAAAAATCGGACCAGAAAACACCCGGGAAGGCGGCGCGTGTGATACACCTGCTGTATGACGCCTCCCAGCGGTGCCACGCGCCACCACGCGCAGCCACGCGCCACCATGCGCCGGATGCCCTGCTGACGCGCCTGCACGCGCCATCACGCGCGCGTCGGCGGCGCTGTCCACGCACGCGCGCCGTCCGCGCCTCGCACGCGCGCCACGTGCTGGAGCCGAGCGCCGAGCCGCGCTCCGAGCCGCGCCGAGCCGCCCCTTAAGCCGACTCGCGCCGAGTTGCGCTGAGCGGCGCCGAGCCGAGCCGAGCCGTTTTTTCCGCCTGGCTTGGCTCTAAGGCTCTGTTTGTTTGTTTTTTAATTCTGAATTGCGTTAATTGGCCATAATTTATTCGTTATAGCTTTGTTTTAAGCATGGTTGGTACCCTTAGACTCAGAATTAATTTTTCTATATTCTGTAAAATTTTGAAAATTTTACGAAAATATTTAATATTTTTCCTGTGTTAATAATGCATTTTTTTTTGCTTTAAAATGATTCTGGTATTGCATAATTAATTTTCTGGGGTTGAAATTTTTATTGTGGACTTCTGAAATGTTTTACTATCTACTGGTAATATTGTTTCAGTTTATCAGTTTCTGGATTTTTTATTTCTAATTTTATGTGTGTTTATTAGTTATTTAAAATTCCAGAATATTTCAGAAAAATTCCAGAAAATTTCAAAATGATGTACACTTTAATTATGGCATAATCTGAATATTGAATACAGCATATTTTTTTTGGATTTGTAATATGTTGTAATTAGAAGAGCATGATTATTTATTTATTTATTAGAATTCCATTATTAAATAAATATAGCATGAGTTATTTGTAGATTTGCATTAAAATGCTATTGTATGGAATTTATCATGCTTTGTATATGCCATAGTCAGTGGGAGGTTATTCGGTTGAGAGAAATCTTTGTAGATTAACTCCCGAAAACCAATATTTTGCGCATAAATTAAACTAAATTTTGGATAATTGTCACTTGTGGCGCAAGAGATGATTACGAGCATAGCGGATTTTCGATTTTGCGACTTGTGTAATATTGTCACTATTTAATTTAGATTTTTGCGGCAAAATTATGTTATGCTAATCAAATTAATTCCAATGCGAATTTCTCTCTAAATTGATTTAGCGTATGGAAGTTAATTTGGTTGACCTAAACTTAGTAGAGATGTTCAAATGTGAACAAACTAATCCCATTCTTTAGATGAGCAAAAGTCTTGGAGACTTTAGGTCAAACCTTAATTGAGCCAAAGTAAGGAAACATGACTCAAAGTCGCCGTGTTTTTGTTACCTTGTTTGGCACAATAAAAACTAATGTGTGCGTTATAGTTAGCGGCACGCTACATAGTTTTGGTTGGCGAGTTTTGGAGTTATGAAATTAGTTAGCCCTCAATAGATCTGTATATGATCTTGACTAATGAGCTGCGCGGATTGACTTTGTAATTTGACTTGTAAATAATGTTACATCATTGGATGAAGTAACATTCAAGAGTCACGTCATCCAAGAAATGCGAGCTTAAATAAATTAGTCATTAAGTGTAAGACGAGTAGCCAGTACGAGCAGTGTTTTGCTCTCTACCCAATTATTGGGAGTGGATTGAGCGAAATTTCATGCACTATAATAGTGTGCGTTGAAATATCACGTGAAGTTAAAAGATTAGCGCTTAGAAGCTGCAAAATCTATTAACACTGAGTAAAAAGATTGGCGCTTTAGTGGCTGCAAAATCTATTAGCATTGCCAACTTGTCTAAGTGTAGACACTTACTGTTTCCACACTTGAGTGTGAAACATGGATGAGGTGCTTCTTTGTGTGATTCCTTTACTAGGCTAACGTTTTGAATAACATTTACCACTAAGCGCAAACGTTGCAGCAAAGTACTGAAAAGGTTAAGGCTGACAAGGTTGTTATGACTCTAAGAATTTAACGCATCGCTTGTAAGAGCATTGTGTTGAATTAGACTCTTTAGCCTAATTCGCGCTTAAGTTACTTCAGGAGCTATCATAGTTGATAGCTTATTCTCTCCTTCTTGTGGATAGTAGAATTAATTGCAAGTAACTATGAAGCGAGAAATAGAGATGGCAACAGGAGTATCGTCATCTTTCAACTAGATGTATTAAAGTGTATGGAGAATAAAATTGACTTGAAGGTGCAGGGGATTAGCACTTACTAGTTAAATTTGCGACTTAGGCGCAGTTGATATCTCCATGACATCCTTTTTATGATCTAGTGAATATGACTTAGTCGTGAGTCATTACCTAGTTGGGCCTAAACCTTTAAAACTTGTCTTCGAGAACTCACACATTAAGATGATTGGAATTAGTTTATGACATTGGTCATGAATCAGTAGCTTATTATACTTAATCACATTAATGAGATGATGACACGATGGTTTGAGTAGGCCTTCTCGGGCCCACTCGCTTATGACATCCTGCTCTCATGTGAATGTGTAACTTTGTTCGCAATGGGTGCGCACAAGTAAGTAGGAAAGCCGCAGAAGGTCATTTGTTTTGGCGCATTTAGTCCACTATGATATTTTGTGACTAGATATGTGTGAGGGTATGATAGCTAAGCCTCAATCTCGACACATTTATAGATTACGATACGCATCTGAGTCAAGACTATTTGATCTCCCATAAGTCAAAAGTTTTGAGATGATTTTTGACATTGCACATATGAGGTCGAGATCAATTAGATAAGAGTTTTTTGTGCTTTTAGTTTTGACCAAGGTGGCGAGTATCTATTTGAGTTATTTTTTCAGAAAAACTCTGTGAAGAGAGATGGATGCTTAGAAAATTGATTATTCCTAGTACTCAACAACACACTGGTGTAGTAGAGATAAGGAATTAAATATTGTTAATGTTAGGTAGATAATGGCGCAAAATGTTTCCCAATTGGGAATTGCACTAGTTTGTTGCCTATATTCCTAACTAAGTGCCCTCCATATCAGATTTTACACTCCATTTTTGAGTAATGGGTTAGCAGAGAGCCATCTATGGACGATCTGTAACCATTAAGCAGCTTATCTTTATTCTACTTCTCATAAGATTGCGAAGTTAAGACCTAGGGTTCTATAGCGCATTATTGTATGCTGTCTTGTAAACACAAAGGGTCGTGTGGCGCATTATTGTATGCGGTCATGCAAACCCTCCGGGTCATGTGTATATAGGTAAGCAGCTTTGTGGTAGTGTAACTAAGTCACATAAAGTTTTATTAGTAAATGTGGCGTGAATAGAGTTTTCAGAACTCTATAAGATGGAGAATTCCAAGCATAGCGCTCTATGTAGCCTAGTTGAGAATGGAAAGAAATTTCCAATATCCTAGGGACAGTGGGAGCGATGTGTCTACTAATGGATTACTCCATTAGAGCAGAATACTCTACATTCTTAGTTGCGTGATAGCAAATGTGAAAATTTTCCACGTCATCACTGGGTGATTGAGAGGGAAACATTCATGATTGCTCCGCAAGATGATAAAGAGCCTAGGATAATGCCAAAGGCTCTAGTCCCCTGTTTTTAGAAAGTGGATCAATGTTGCGCAGTTTAAGACAAAGTCTTTGAGGATTAACCATTTTTATAATTTGGTTGACTTTCCATTATGACGCAAAACTGTTATAAAGTTATGCGTAATTTGGATAGTCATTGTTGAGGCATAAGGCTCGCTAGATACCGAATGGTCGCACCATTGAGGAAAGTGTAGACCATGAGAAGACTTCCTCCTGGGGAGTGAGGTTATTTTGACTTAGGCTATAATTGACATAAGTTCGGAACATTGATTTGTGGACATTGTGACCTGATTTCTCATTAGAGAATTGGATAAGTAGATCCGTAGGGATTTACCTTCTGCTTTTATGGTGAAAAGTTAGGAGCGTAAAAAGGTTGCTGGTTCCAATAAATCTTTTACAACCTAAAGCAGTTATCCAAACAGTGGTTCTTAGATTTCGTCAAGCCATGATAGGCCAACGATGATCAATGAAGACCACTGAGGCATGATCAATGGTCCAAAAGAAGTTTTTCCTTACTTAGTCATTATGAGCCAGGAATTTATAAGGTTGTCGCCACCTAGGGTGGGCAGTCCTCTATTTTAGATATGATGGACATGGGTGATGTAATTTATATGCTCGGATGTACGATCCTTAGGGATTGTTTTAGGAAAATTCTCGGTCTGTCTTCGATGACTTACATAGAGAATATCTTAGAATGATTCTAGATGCAAAATTGCAAATCCATTGACTTACCTATCGGTAAAAGCCAGAGCCTTAGCTATTGAGTGAATCCTCAGATTGTCTTTGGGAGAAACAGATGACCTATATTCCTTGATCTTTTCTTTGTTGTGGGAGCCTAAAGTACGCTATGTGGGCGTATTCGGCATGATAAGTGTTATCTTTGATAAATGGTTAACTGAGTTGTTCAGACTTTGACCTTACTCATTAGACTGTGGATAAAATGCTTTATTAGAAGCATATTAATTTGCTCCTTGTAAAATTCAATGCGCTGGTTGGGCGCATCTGCGCTAGTTGGGCGCATTAAGAATGAACGCAAATTGGTCGCCAAAAATATCTTTAGAGAGGTTATTGCGCAAGAGGTAGTGATCTTAAATCATTTCATGTGAGGCGCACATGGTGGATTCCGTTGTATATACTTATCGCAAGAGGTGCTGATAAGGCTTATGTTTGGAATCTATAATTGCGCAAGTTGTGGTCAATTTTTTTTTAAAATCGATCACTTATTTTGAGATGATGGGATGTTGACACTATTACGGTTTGTGTCATAATGATTAGCAAATGATGATGTCAGCAGGCAAGATTGGCTCACTCACACGAGCAATCGCCCTTGACGCTTGGGAGCGAGCAAGGATGAGACTGGTGGTTTATTTTATTTGGAGCCAAGAGAGGCTTAAATCATCCACTATGTATGTCGCCTTGGTTATAACCAAGATGAGGTCGTGTTAAGGACCAAACATGGATGTTAGTACCCACTTTCCATGTTGTGCCTGTTATGATTAGCCAGATACGAGATCTCATTTGGCGCCTAGAAGGCGAGCAAATAGAGAATTCGGGTTAGGCGCTAGAAAGCGACTAGACTAATATCTGTACGGTGTATCGAGTATGACATCACTCTTTATGGAAGAGTTACTCCACCGTAACATGTATTCATACTATATGTGCTTAGCGACCGAGTAATGAGGTGAGAGAATGGATCCCTGCTTCCTCACCGTGTGAGTCTTACGAGTCATTATTGATATGACTTTCATTTATGTACCCTTTTGTGACTTTTGACTATGTCATAAGGTAAGGGGTTGATGTTCTGCTACTTTGGTATGTTGCCTGCGGTCATGCATGATTCGGCCTTAAGGGACATCACTGGGAAAACGGTCAATCCTAAACTAAATGGCATGAGTGCAAAGGGAAGATCATCTAGTATTACACCACTGTTGTATATTCACTGCTGGCAACTCACATCGCTCTGTATGAGAGGCGAATTGAGTGTGAATATATTGCAAGAATTGAGAGGGTCAAACATGCTCTTTTTGAGGGATTAGAGATGTTTTTTGGACCGGTGTAATTAGATGGGTCTGGGGTATATGAGACACTATTTCTGTTCTTTTTGGGTTGATGTCTCTATGCTGGCTCATTTTGAGTTTCTAGTATAGAGCTCCCACATGCAGGTGTTCTCAGCAGTCGCACGGTGCAGTGGCTAGTATGAGATTGTTTATTTTTTTTGGGAGATTGAGACAGAGATGTGGCAGTGTCATGCCAACTCATGTGCGAGTGGGAGATGTTAGTAATGGGCGCCCATGTGGCATGACCATTTGAACATAATTTGGCTCTTATCCAAATAGTTTTTGAATTAAATTCAAACCTATTTAGGATAACCACTCAGGATATAGATATTATCAGTTTTAACTGATATGGATAAATAATAATAATATAATATATATCTGATATATGGTTATGGGTAACCCAAGAGAGAAACAACGTAGGTTTTGTTTCAACCCATAAACTTACTCTCTCCCAAGAAACAACGATCAAGTCATTTTGCACTGTGGTTTGTGTGGGTGATATTCACCATTGTAATATCACCCCACTGCTGGGATTGATTGATTAGATTCTGGAAGCACGTGATTTATCCATGAGGTTTTAGATCGAATCAGGTATGATCTAAACATTTTATTCCGCTGCAAGTTTTGTGAACTCTGATTTACAAAACCAATGTGGGACAAACCTTAATTTCAACCTTCATGGAAATTTTACCAAAACACTATTTTTATGGAGCTCACTTTGGCTTCAATTTTCCATTCACTTGATAATGGTTTTGAGCAACCAAATATACTACATGAATCACAACGTGGCATAGAAAGCGTCACCATTTAGACTCGCTAACTTTGTCGCATGGGTTCCACTTAAAAATTAGACCAAAGTTTAGGAAAAATCTTTTTTTTTTCAAAACCATTTTTCAAACCATTTCTTACGCGATGGACAGTATCAGATTCGCTCCCTACGGTTAGATCTTTCGCCTTGACAACTTCGTCTTCAATCAATTCGGCGCCGATAACAACTGCCATAGATCGGTGGCAGTGAGAATGCATGGTGGTGGTTGTTTTCGGTTCGACGCGAAGGAGAGAGAAAGATGGAGGGGAGAGAGAGAGAGAGAGAGATGGGTTTGAGATTCTTTGAGTTGCAGCTTCAAGTAGAGAGAGGTGTATACGATAAGTATATATATATATCGAAATATGTTATAGGTCCCAAATTTTCTATCAAATGAATGATCAAAGGTCTCACATAGGTGTGGGCAGTGGCGGAGCTAGGAATTTAATATAGGGGGGGGCACTTATTAATTATAATCTCAAAATTTTTCTTCCCCAATAAATAACAATAACATAATAATAATTTTTCGAGCTAATATTAAACATTAAAAATTAATATTCATTACAAAAAGTTTTTAATTTTAAACTTTTACAATTGATCTCGACGAGTTTTCATCTTTTGAAATCTTTCCATGATAGTGTAGACATCCTATTTTTGGCCGCCCTTAAGACTTGGGCGTTAGTAATTGCTTACTTGGTGATGAAAGTTGTGCAATGCAAAGGTTCGATTCCTTTGGCAAGAGGAGAGTCAAATCCCAACCTCACAACCCTCATTTTGGACCAAAGCTATTTTGAATCATTTTTAGACCTTAAAATCCTCTCTTTCAAAATATTTTTGAAATAAAATTCCTACGATGTTCCGAGGCTCGCATTTCCTTAAATGTTGCGCTTTTCGGTAAACCGAGCGAGGACAAAGTGGAAATGAATGAAAGAGAGATGAAATCTTTGAAAAATCTTTCAAAACACCTTGTTTAGGGATTTGGATTTGAAGAAAATGAGAGAGGAGAGAAGAAAACTAGTTGAGGAGAAGTTCGGCATAAATTCAGGTAGGATCAAAACTGAGCGGCTTCACCAAAACAGGCATAACTTTTTTCATAGTTGAAATTTTGATGCAAGGCTACCACCATTGGAAATCTTACTTCCGGGGCTTCAATTTGGACACAAGAATGACCTGAAAAGGAGTCCAAATGAAGGAGATATGCCTATTTGAAGTTGGACCTGGAAAGCAGAATTTTGCCTGTTGACCAGAAAAATGGGCTGTCGACCAAAAAAGTAGCCAGTCGACCCAAAAAGGTGGTCGGTCAACCAGGAAAAGTGGCTAACGGACCACTAAGGTCCCAAACTCAGATTTTTTGAAGATATTTTCCCTCCAACTGTGACGCCCCGATTCTACACTATTGGTTGTAGTCAAGGAAGAATCACGAATGAGTCCTGTGGTCAATAACCAAGTAAGATCCCAGTTCGCCGGAAGAGACAAATCAGCCTCCCTTCTAAGTCCGACTTTCTTAGGTAGCGCACTACCCTTTTGACAGATCTTAAAAGGTATTGACACAAGGTCTCATAAGCAACGATAAGGATCATATACATACGTAGAATACCAATACATAACAACCACGAACATCCTTAATTCAAAAACTTGTTCCGTTACATTACATCCCAAGAAAATTTAAATCTTCACATGAGTCTTACAAAATAACAAAAGGAAATTTCTAACTTTACTAAGATAGCCAAAAGTCTTCGAAGGTTTCAGGCTCTTCGTCTCCAGCTATAAGTTCCTCTTCGTCACCTGGCATGATACGCCGTGAGCTTTGAATGCCCAGTAAACACACACACACCCGTCATTTTTTTCTAGACCAATACACAATCTCAAATATAACAACAAGTAGTAAAGCATGATACTCAAAATAGATAAACAAAGGGTTACAAGTTAGATGTTAGTAAACTAGAAATCCCTCAAAGAGATTTCGTCCTCTCAACCTCATGAATCGGACGCAGATTATTCGGTATGCCCCCTCTTTTGCTGCTTTGTTGCAGAACTAACCTCGAATGCCTACCAATGGTTATATACCGCGTAGCGCCAACCGCAGGGCCTCAAAAGAGACGGTAATAATGGGCCTTGCCCAAATCCCTCCTCACACCAAACCACCTAGGGTCTGAATACAACCGCTCCGTTCAAGGGTTCCGAAAACCACTTGTGCAAGTCTTTAACTTCCAAGTAGGGAACGCATCCCAACAATCCACACATCACACATTATCATCATTACTCAAGTGATCGAAAACCCAATATCATCCCAATTAAGTTTTCCGTTAAGTTAAATGTTTTAAAACAAGGTTAGACCAACTAAACAAGATAATAATATCCACAAAAGCATGCATCATTGAGATGAAGAAGATAAAGAACATAACCATAACACATATAATATCATGCCAAAATATGATCATAAGCTAATAAGCATCATCATGAATACTCAAGCATAAAACATCTATGCACAACAGAATTTCCAGATTCAATATCACATAAGGATTAGAATGAAAAGAGCTATTCTAGAATTTTTACCGGAATTGGCCTCCCTATGGTTTGTGGATAATTCAATCTAGTTTCCAGAACATATGTCGAAAATGGGATAGCTTTTCTAGATTTTAAGTTATTTAGAAAACACTCCAGCGTTGTCCAGATTCGTCGACCGTTACGAAAATTTGATTTTCTTGCAAACCGCTCACTGTTTTTCAATGAAACCAATTTTAGTTGAAAGCTAACTCCTTAAGGAAGATTTTGACATAAAATAGAGGTCCAGAATAATTTTATACATTTTTCTAGAAATTTTGAAATTTGGCTGTGAAAATAGATTTTAAGGCACAATACCCAAAACAAGAAGATTTGTGAGGAAAGGGATCCACTAAGGAAAATTTTCGTCTCTTTTATGATGAAAACATGCTAAATAACATATATCAATGACACATCTGAAAACAATATTTATAACCCTTAAGAACATGTAATTGAAAAAGGAAAATGAAAGAGAAGGTTGTGTTGTGGCTTACTTGCTAAGCTTTGAACAAAAAGGCTCTCTTCTCCTTTCCTCTTCCTCTCAAGACTTCTCTCTTGATCTCCTTCCCCTCCTCTATCCGAAAGTGTGTGTGTGAGTGTGATGCTTGTGTTTGCCAAGCTAGGGAGTGGTGATATTTATAGGCAAATTTGGTGTAAAATGACATAGAAGCCCACTAGTTGGAATTGAATGGACAAGCTAGGATTTACTTGGAGTTCAATGAATTAGGAGTGCTTAGGGAGCTTAACCTTGGGAAGTTCAATGAATTAGGAGTGATTAGGGAGCTTAACCTTGGGAAGTTCGATGAATTATATTTATATAGATCTCAATTAATTGATGGTACTTATAGTATAAGGTACATGTACTAGTTTTGGGAAAATTTTGAATTTAAATAAAGAAGTGAGGGCTTGAAGTTAAATTCATGTATTGGATGTAGAATTTAATTAAATTAGGCTAAGGAACCTAATCCAGCTAGGATATTCTGGTTTTGATAAAAAAAAATGCTAGCCGACAAGATTCGAAATAATTCAAGTAACTAAGGGCTTTAAGAAAATAATTTAAACATTAGGGTTTTTAAAGAAAAAACATTTTTCAGGGGCTTCACACCAACTGTCTTCTACAACCTCCAGTTGTCCTATAATCAGATATTTCGACCAAATACTTGTATATTGCTATATATGAGGCATTTCACTCATTTTGCAAGAAGAGAACATTTTGAGCAATTGTGGGTGCTTCTCACACTAAAATATCTCTCTTTCTCTCTCTCTTTACAAATTTCAAAGCTAAATTTCAGCTTTCCTCTCTAGTTTGCTTTCCCTCTTGCCCTTGTGTGCATGCAAGAGATATACCTTGAGATATACCTCTCCTTTGCCTACACTTCCTTAACCAAATTTGACCACCATTGGGCTGAGATTCTTTGGGACTTTGTTTGAGCTCCAAAAGGTGATTTTAGCTCAGAATTGGGGTTGTTCTTGCTGCTATGCTTCAAGAGGTAAAAGTCTAACCTTTCAAGCTCTTTGTGTACTATTGTTTTACCATAGTTTTCAACTACTTTTGGGGCTGTTTTTGGGGTGGTGTTGAAATAAAAAAATCTCTATTTTTCCTCTATTTTTCAGTCCTAAAAGTGTTGGTTTGTGCCTTGTTTGGCTAGGGGGTTGTTCTCCCTTTTTGTTCCTTGGCTTGTGAGACCTTTTGTGCAACTTCTCACCACCTTCAAATCCAAAATTTTGGGCCTTTTTAACACTAAAACTCAGAGGTTTTTCAGTGACAAAAACCATGTTTTGAGGTCCCAAATAGGTGGGGATGGTCCCCCCTCCTCTTCTCTTGTTTGCATGTGTCGATGGCCAACCAAATGAGCATGTGTTTTTACTTCTTTGTGGCTTTGTTTAGGCTCATTTTTGTGACTTTTTAGACTTGCCATAACTCTATTTTGGCTGTCTTGGTTGCCTTTGGCATGCTTCATACCCTTGTAGTGCAATCCTCCCTATAGCCTTAACATGCATCATGCTTTGGACCACCATTTTAGCATGTTTTTGGCTCCACTCCAGCAAGCTTTTACTCATGTTTTGCCATGCTTAAGCTCTATTTTAAGTGGTTTTGGTCATGCATGCCCTGCTTTGTATAGCCATAGTGCAATCTTGCCCACTAGCTTTGAGTTTCAAAGTCTCTAGCATGTTTTATTTGAGTTGTTTGCATGCTTTTGCCTCATCCCTCACATGATTTTAGTGTATGTAGTGTAGACATACTCTCACATTTTTCACTCTTTCAATGTTTTTTGAGGGTTGAGCCTTATGCTTCACTTATGAGCCAATATGTATGCATGCTTGCCTAAGCTTTTGGGCTACCATTTCAGCATGTTTTTGGTGTTATTTTACCATGTTACAACTCTGATTTTTGTTGGTGAAGTCACCTCATGCTTGGTTTTGGTATGTGTAGTGTAATCCCACTCATTGGCCTTGCAAGCGTCATGCTTTATGCCTGCCATTCTAACATGTGTTAGCTCTACTTCATGCATGTTTTGGCATTGTTTTGACCTGCCTTGGGACTGTTTTGAGTCATCTTGGCCCTTTGGGGCTTGCTTGATATGGCTATAGTGCAAGTACCTTAGCTAGTCTTAAGCTTTGAACCTCCTAGCATGCCTTGTTTGTGACATGTGCATGATATGGCATCATTTGGAATGTAATTTCAGAGCTTATGTCTTTGCTATACTCCTATGTTTATCACTTTTTCATTGCCCTTGAGGGTTATGCATTATGTCTTGTTTGTGAGCCAATGAATGAACATGCTTTCCTTTCCTTTTGAGCCTATGTTTTAGCATGCTTTCGGTCTTGATTTAGGATGCCTCAACTCTGTTTTGAGTAGTTTAGGTCATATGGGATTTGTTATGCATGGTTGTAGTGCAATAGCTTTGACTAGCCTAATGATTCAAGGTCCTTAGGATGCTATGCTTAAGTTGTTTGGATGATTTGACATCATTTCACACATGATTTCAGTGCATATAGTGTAGCAACACTCTCACATTTGTCACTTCTTCATTATGTTTGAGAGTTGTGCTTCTATGCTTTGTTCATGGGTTAATGTATGAACATCATTGTCTTGTCTTTCATGCTATCATCTCAGCGCAGCCACTGTTTTGGCACGGTTTAGGTTTGTCCATAATTGGTTTAGCCATTTAAACTTGGTATTGCATGCCTCTTGTGAGATGCTCTTTACTAGCTTTGATGTTCTTGGCCTCCGAACATGTCTTGCATGCATTGTTCGCATGATAGAACCTTGTGCATGCCACATTAGCATTGATAGATAGGCATGTTGTATGTGTTGCATTGTGTTTGGATCAAACGTTAATCCAAACACAAGGAATGTGGCACGTTTCATACTTGAAGTAATGAAACCTACCTCATTTCTTGGTCGCCGACCCTCTTGATCAAGCATGATAGAGGTAGAGGCCCTTATGTGTTATTTGTGCATTCATTGACATTGACTTGTGCAAACTTGGCTTCTCGGCCATCGTGCATTGTAATGCTCGGTTAGTGGCCCAAGAGTCGAGTACCGCACTCCCTTGAGCTTGAGAAATGATAGGGAGGGTGGTTATACACACATTCCCTTGCAAATACACTGCCATGCCCTTGCTGTTCTCTGTTGTAGCAAAACTGGAGTTTGGCAAAATTTATGGTCGGAAGACCAGTAAAGGTGGTCGACCGACCACTTTTTCTGGTCTATAACAAGTTTTTCTGGTCTACATGTGGTCTACAACCCCTTTTTTTGGTCGGCAGCCCACCAGAGGGTCCCTGTGTTGGAGCAGAAGCATTCTGGAGATTGGCACAATTTTCAGAGGTCAAGGCAAATGTAAACAGAGGCAATTCTGGGCATGGCAATGGATTTCTGAGAGAGGCAATCGAGAGCATGCATCCTTCATTGTTCAAGGCAGAGTTGTGGCAGCCTAGTTCACATACCTCACATGCTTAGTTAGTTACCATGATTAGTTAATTTGTTAATTAATTAAAGTATTGTAATAATTAGTTGTATCTAATTATTCAATTTGTGTTGTGTAATAATTAGTCTAATTAGATTATTAGATTAGTTAAGTAGCTTAGCTTAGCTTAGCTTAGCGTAGCTAGCTTGTATTATTTATTCGGACCCTCCGTCGAGAGAGCACAATGTTGTAATAAGGGTGCGCGTGTGTGTGCATGTCTTCCAACCCCACGTCTTTCTCCTTTTTACTTATCAGCTTTTGATGGTTAGTTTTAGGAAATTTTTCGATTAGCATACCTTATGCTTTGCATGCGTGCATCATTCATTTGTCTTGCATGCACCGGGCTCGGTGCATCATTCAAACTGCATTGTATTTCAATACACTTTCTTGAATACGTGTTTCAAAGCATGTTATCGAGTGATGCATTCATATGCTATCTTAGCTAGCCGAGCCTATTTTAGTTGCATTTTTGCATGTGTTGCATTAGGCATCTTAACATAGCTAGGATCATGCATTGATTTCTAACTAGTTTTCTATTTTGGCTCGGAGTACACTGTAAGCGTTTATGCTTTAGCATCCTTGCATGTGTGTAAGTGACTGCCATGATAGCATGCTTGCCATGAGGCTATGTGCTTAAGTGATTAACTGCATGAATGCCTGTGGATGAAGGCTTCATTGCTTGAATTAGAATAATTCATCAAAATGTGCGTTTTAAGCCCACTTGTTTATGGCAAATCATGTTTTCTAAGCCCACTTAAGGGTGACAAATCCGCGTCTTAGCCTACTAAAGGGTAGCATCTTTCAAACCATTTTCAAAAAACGAACATGAGATGTTTTGTTCCAATTCTTGCGATTGAGTCTATACTTGTGTGCTGTGCGCATCACATAGTAATTTTAGATTAATAACCGGAATAAGAACAAATGTGTTTATAAAAACAACATATCATGATTAGTAGAGGCCGATCTTTTGATCAGGCGAGCGGGGGTGCTCATTTTAGGACCTTTCCCTCTCATACCCAAGTTCCCGAGCCGAGACAACTTTGGTGATGACGGACACGTGGCCTTAGGCACGAGTCAGGGTTTCCTAAATTACCGAAAACAAAATATTTTGGTGGCGACTCTGAAATCTGGCAAAGCAGTCCATGTTTGGCGCTTTTTGATTAAAATTGATTTTTCAAAACGATTTGCCATATTTGAACTCTCTGGTGATTTGTCAGTCTTACATTGCACTTTGTGAGATTAGATTCAGAACCGTGACAGGAGTCTGAACTATAGTAGCTATGAACCCAAATCCGCGCCCTCTCCGAAGGGGGGGCGCGCGGAGCGAGTTCGGGCGGTCTACAGATAGTATTATTGTCAATGCCATAAAAAATCTCTCTCTCAATGTAGACAACCAAGCTATCATTCATCCATTCATCACCCATTCGGTTCCGTAACCGATTCTTCACAATATTCATAGCTGAAAATACCCTCTCAACAGTAGCAGTTGCAACAGGCAAGATTAATGCTAGAGTTAAGAGCAAATACACCAATGGATATATTTTTTATCTTCTAGTCTCCACCATTTTCTTAGCAAGATCGGCAATTCCATTCAATCTTGATAACTCATTACTGGATAGCATGTCGATAATATATGTATCAAGTTAATCATTAAGTACCATGAGCTCCACTGAAGAAAATTCTTTGAGATAAAATTCGGCAAGATGAATTAACTTTTTCTTGTCAAAATTAGAGAAAGAGCTACATGGATTCAAACATGCCATACAAAGTAACAACTCAGTGTTCAACTCAGTGAAACGAGCATTTAGTTCTTGAATTTGCATATCCAAAATGGTGTAAAATAACTTAGCGCAATAGTGATGTAAGTTTGTAATTTCTTGAGCATTGAGTCTTTTTCTCCCTCGAGCTACAAACATATCATCCATTTGGGGAACATCAATTTCATGCTTTTCACAAAAAGACAAAATATCAGCAAGTAAAGATGTCCACCCACTCTCCCTCATCTTTTGGAGCCATATGAACAAAAGAATCACCACAGCTTGATCTCCAATATTGGGTTTGAAAAGATAACAACATAAACAAAATACTGCATCTCTTGCTACGTTGTACTCCAACAAATTAGGAAATTCACTAAACCAAGTCTGATTAAATCGTCGAAGTTTTTATCCAAATGATTTTTGTGAAAAATTATGATCACGAGGTTGACAAGAACCTTTTTGTAGATATGCCCTATGAATTTGGTCTCGATCATTAGCATTATAGTCTATAATCCGGGGCCGTAGTCCTAGATCTGCAGGAAAGTCTACTAAGTTAATTTCTATGTAACTTTATTTTGCAGAAGAATAATTGTAATCCTCTTCTTGAGGAAGAGATGATTCCAACTTTGATTTTCTTTTGAAATATTTCTCCATGACTATTTTAAAAAATAAAAATCAAAATAAAAATTCATAATCAAAACCACAAACCCCCACAAATCAAAATCTCCAATTTTAATACAAATCAAAATAATTAAAATTTAGCACAAATCAAAACAAATAAAATTTCTAATATACCAATATTATAACAAATGAAAGTTCCTAATTTAAATAACAAATACTACAAATTAATATTTTTAATTGTAGCACAAATCAAATCCCTAATTTCAGCACAAACAACAACAAACCAAAATCCATACTTTTAATATAAATCACCACCAATTAAGATTCATAATTTTAGCATATCAAAATCTCTTATTTTAACATAAATAATAACAAATAAAAAAATTTTACAAATCAAAACTTAACAAACTATAAATTGATACTCATAATTTTTATTTAAAAATAAAAAATCATAAATAAAATTACCTGTAAATAATAAAGAGAAGATATCAAAGTTGTAGTGTGATCCCAAATCTATCTTGTGTGATTCTAATCTGATAAATCACGAGTTGGTAAATTAAAAAAAAAAACCGTTATTGCCGTTTTCCATAAATGAAAAAAAAAAATAATAATTAGGTTGGATTTGTGTCAGTTTGTTTGGGTGTGTGTATTAGGCCTCGTTTCGGAATATGTTTTTTTAGTAATTTTTTGACTTTTTAGTTAAAATGTGATGTAAAAAAAACTAGTATGTTTGGAATGACTTTTTAGCTTTTTACGAAAAGATGTGCAAAAAGCAGAGAAAAAAGAGAATCTTTGACTTTTTGGTATGAATTATTAACTTTTTGATTTTTTTAGTAACTTTTTGACTTTTTAACTAAAAGTCACTTACCAAACGAGGCCTTAGTGTTACGTACTAAAAAAGTGTTTCGGTCAAGGTGGGCCGTATATATAGGGGGGAAAATTTTTTTTCCCAAAAGTCAAGGGAGCACGTGACCCCCCTGGCCCCCATATACCTCTGCCTCTGGGTGTGGGTCTATTTTTTTTTGTGAATTTCACACCCATATAAGACATTTAATCATTCATTTGGTAGAAAATTTTGTATTTTTAACATTATATATATATATATATATAGTTTAGTCATTTTATAGAAATATGTCCTTATGGACTTAGTGTAGCATGTGGATTTTTAGGTGAAAGAAACCCAAATTTTGATTTAAGGGCCGAGGGCTCTTTTTAATTTGTTGAAAAAAATTATATAATAAAACATAAGGAAAATATATTTTCTTTTCTATTTCTATTTGTTTTCTTTTACTTTATTTTTCGATTGACTTTTGATTTTTTTTTTTTAACAGCTAATTTAATCCGTTTCCAAACAAGAATTCAGATCAATTTACTCCAACCTTTATAGACGTTGGGGTGTTTTGGTAAGGTTAAAAGTTGATTTTTAGCTTTTAATCAAATTTTTTGGCTTTTTTAAAAAAGTAATTTGAGAAGTTAATAAATTTTTTTTTTTTGGTTAATATTTGTTTATGATATCACATTATAGTAAAATGACTAAAATACCCCATCTAGCTTAGAAAATTTACATTTTTCCCTAACTCTCAAGATGCAAATATAGAGGGTAATTACGTAATTTCACAACCTGCTTTTTGCTTGGTCACTTCTCAAATAACCAAAAAAAGCAGCTTTGGCGTTTTGTGAGACTGGAAAACGCAGCTTTTTGTTGGGTTTCCAAAAGAGCACATTATAGCTATTAAAATTTTAAAAATATATTCCTTTTGTCCTATTTTGTTAATTTCTCTTAAAATTTTTTTTTAAGAGAACATGTAGTTATTAAATTAAGGGTTTTTTGAAAATTAAATTTTTTTAGGAATTTTTATATATTTTTTTATTATAAAAAAATATGTAAAAAAATAGAGAGAATGATTTGATAATTTATAGTGATTTTTTGATTAAAAATCTTACTTTCCAAACAAGACTTTAAATTCAAATTTTACACCCCCTTTTTTTTTTTAACTTTTAGTCTATGATGATGATTAAAAATTAAACATTTTTTTTTTTTTGACTTTTCAAAAAGGACCAATATTTTAGGACACATTTCAAAATAGAAAGAAGAACTAACAAAATTTGACGAAGGGAGTATAAAAAATACATTTTGAATTCTGTCTTTGCATAGTTTGCACTCCATAGCATTCTATACTTTTAAAATTGGTTTGCTTAACTTTCAAAACTCTTCAAATGTAGCTAGTTAACAAAGAATGTGCTAAAATGGCTATAGTGATGTCTATCGTGTTGGAGCTCTATCTTGTGACAAGGTTAGACAAAATTCCTAAAAATGCACTAAATGCCTCTCCTATTGGAGATGCCGTGAAGATTAAATTGGGACTCACAGTGGGCAACATGGCAACCATTTGATGAGATATTTTTCATACATAACTGTAGGCGGTCAAAGTGATTGCTAAACTTGGGCCTGAAGGTAGGAATGATGGGACGCATGGCAAGATTTGAAGTTGCCACGTCCTGGCAATTAGAATAGAAAGGGGAGGCCAAATTGTACTACAGAAAAACTCCAAAACCAACATTTGAAGGGGGTCCAACACCAAATTCAACTAAGAATTTATTTACACATCTATTTTTCATAGTTTTTTAGCAATATTCAGAAAATTATCTTTCTTCAAACAGTTTAATTTCTACAATAAATTGTTTTCTTAGTTAGCCTAGTTAGGTTAATCATTTTGTTCTTCATTCCAACCAATGGAAAATCAATTTTTTTTTTTACTTTGCACCTAGCAATATTTATTGCCTAAGAAAATATTGAAGTCCTCTTCATTGAGGAAAAATCCAAACTGATGGTTCATCTTCCTGACCACACTCAATTCTTGCATTAGAAATCAGAAATTTATACCTTGGACTAGGTTCAAAAGTCTTGGCACGCCCGCGCAATTCAAAGCATCAACATCGCACCAAAAAGTCATGTTTTTCCTTTTTAAGGGTAAACATGCCCGAATTCAAGCTAAATCTTGCGTCTTGCCTTGCATCTGCTTCGTTGCCCATACTTGTCCAATGATTAGGTAATGTTGTCACACGGACACTATCACACGCCCACTATATTGTTTTGGTATGCCATCCTCATGCCTTGGTCTGGTTGACACAGGCACAAGGTGTCACGACGTACACACCATGCAACCCTCCAGTTGAAAGTACTAACAGCAGCCAACAACTATGTTGATGAAGAATGCCCTTGGAGGTCTATATTTCTCACTTTTTGTCTCTTAGTTGACTGTTACTGAGTATTGTAACATTAGATATATAGATGGACAGAATAGTACATAAATGTAAAACACATAAATAATGTGTGGGTGACTCTGTAACCCCGTCAACCCCCTCCTCCTGCAACATTGTCAGTCTTCCCCTCATTTCCTCTACTACCATCACAACCCTATTACTCCCCTTCCCTTCGCCACTCACCCCGTCTTCTACTTCGCACCAAAGCACCTCTCCTCACTTTGAAACCCTAAGCCAACCCCCCGTCGCGTATCGCGAACCTTACTCTCCAATTATAAAATCGTAGATCTAAAAATCGATCTAGATCGCACACCCCTCTCCCTATTCTAAATCCTTACATTGGTTTTCAAATCTAAGGTTTAAAGAAAAATAAGAAAGAAGATGAGGAAAAGAAGAAAGGTGAAGAGGCAGTGTCAACGAAAATGAAGAAAGAAGATGAAATGGTATGTGTGTAACATAAGGTGACATCGGTACCAACGATAGAGAAATGGGTTGGGAATGACTGGCTGGAGCTATAAAGGGTTGGACAATAGGTTGCCAGAGTTGTGAAGGGCTGGATGAAGGGTTGCCGCAGCTGGAAAGAGATGACTAGAGCTAGGGTTTGAGTTTAGTTATTTTGGTAATTTGATTAAAACCTATGATGGTAATTAATAAATTTCTTTTTGAAAATTGGGGTGTCCAAACAACATTTTGGGGGTGCATTTAGAGCTCATAATTTGTCCTTTTAACCCTAAAAAAAATTAAACGCATGAATCCATCCTTTAATATGAATCTGCATGTCCTTCATTCATTATGAAAGTTTGTTGAGAGGCTTTTTAACAAATTAATTCTCAAGTATATAGTTATTAATATTCGATTAATTTAAATTTTTTTCATGATGATCTACTCAAAGACACTAAAAATTGAATGATTCATATCAATACAGTGGGAAAAATTCTATTCACACATCAAAAAAAAAAAAAAAAAAAATGAATACACATCATTTATGTCATTCAGATATAAACTTTCAAACAAAAATTAAACATTTAGATATAAACTTTTGAATAAAAATAAATTGTTTAATTATACATTACGTTCAACTATTTATGTCCAACAAATTTATTCAAAAATTTATATTCAAACGATATAAATGATGTATATTAAAATTTTTGTGGTGTATGAATAAAATTACCCATAAAGCAAACTCAAAATAAACACATTAGCAACTAACTAGGAATATGTAGAGATGGCAATTTCAACCCGGCCCGACGGGGACCCGATCCTCCGACCTCGATTAGAATGATTTTTTCCCGAAAAATATCCCACGAGGACGGGGATGATATTCAAAATTGAACCCCCAATCAGTTTCGGGCCGGGGACGGGGATAGCTTTCACAGCCCCGGACCCGGCCCGTCCCCGGCTCCATTTCCCCGATGTGAAATTACTGTTATGCCCCTATATATATATATAAATCAAATCCTAAAACATAAAACACTCAAGTCTCACCGTCTCTGTTATGCCCCTCTCTCATCTCTTTTTGGGTTTCTCTCGCTTTCTCTCTCTCTTTCTCTCTCTCTCTAACCCTCTCATCACCACCACCGATTGATCTCCCTCCCTCCGATCGATCTCCCTTCCTCTGTTGTAAGCATCGTCAAACACACTACCGCCGTTGTTCGCGAGAAGAAGAGGGCGGAGAGTGGGCCAGAACTGTCGCCGTCCACCGCCGCTGTCCGCGATGCCACCGCCGCTGTCCGCGACATCACCACCGCTGTTTTCCCTCTACTCTCTCACCTCTCTCTCCAGATTCTCTCTCTCCTTCCCCCTCTAGATCTAGGGTTTCAAACCCCTAGATCTATGTTTTTTGATCCGTGATGTTGAAAATGGTATGTCTCTGTTTGTCATTTTTTTTTTTTGATCTGTGATAGTGGATCTGTTGATAGTGTATGTATATATATGTCTCCATTTTTTTTGATCGGAGATGCAGTTGATGTATGTATGTATATGTCTCTATTTGTGATGTTGTTGATGATGTTGTTGATAGTGGATCTATTGTTGATGATGATGTTTTTGGGTTGGGGAATTTTCGGGGTCGGGGAAACCCGATCCCCGTTGGGGATGGGGATGGGGACGTTGATAGGTTCCTCGTTGGGGATCGGGGCCCGGGACGGGGAGGTTTTCACAATCGGGGATCAGGGACGGAGAGTGTGATCCCCGGCCCCGGCCCGACCTGTTGCCATTCCTAGGAATATGAAGTAACTTCCAGCACTTTCCTACTTTTTGGGAATATTTGGGCTGACCTAATATCTTCCATTATCTATTTGATTAAATTAATTAAATAGAATTATGACTGCCACTCCATCGCTTAGTCCCATTATTCTTGTAGCGTTGTTGTCATGTTGCATGCTTGTTACGTCATCAATCCCTTTGCCACATGGACAATCTCCTTTTGCCACATCAAGAAGTTCTACTATGTCATCAGAACATCGTCTAGAATTTTTTGTGATCCTGCCACTTGTCTATGAAGTTCTACACCATATCTAGGAACACTCTAAATTCCTGCAGCATGATCCAGACCAAATGTAAATTCCTGCACCATGGTCTAGAATTTTTCTAAGTAAATTTCTGTACCATGGTCCAAGTCAAATGTCAATTCCTTCAACTTGTAGGATCTTCCAGATTGCTATAAGGCTTGGCAAACTTGCCAATAGGCCTTCTAAATTTGCAAGAATGTTTAGTGATTGTTGATTGACCAATTCTATGGCTAGAAAGCCTTAATTTTTGAATATATGGAGGCAATTCCTTTGGTAGGTCGTTTGCACACCAAAATATATTAATTAAAATAATAACCACTACTCTGAAATATAGTTGTTGAGAACGGATGTTGAACAACAGAGATTATGGAAGTTGACTTTAATTTAAAGATTTTTGGTTGGAATCCATTACTAATATTATAATTGGGAGTTGTTCGTATTTAGATTGTAGAAAATTATTGAAATGGATATTACGATGTGTCTTGGTCAGGACACATCACTTAAAAAGATTTGTGTTTTAAAATCAGAAAGGCATAAATCATTTTCGCTTAGCAAGGATCGTCACCACTAAATTAAGGTTGATACACGACCCGTCTTTCTAGGTATGACTCGTCTAACAATTCATCAACAAGCATGAAAATCATTTGTATAACGTGTATGTGTCATGCCCCAATTTTTAATTACTTAGAAACATTACCAAAAGCTTTTAATTTAGGTCTTTTTTTGTTTTGTTTTTTGTTTTCAATATATATTACCCTTGAGTAATAGAAGCATAATAATACTTATTCTCTCTCGCAATGAATACAACAACAACAACAACAACAACAACAACAACAACAACAACAATAATAATAATAATAATAATGCATGCCAACTTCCATTGCGAAGCTACAAGTAAATAATTACAAATATCAATGTACAATTTTCATTTCTTTCACATCCACAACGAAATTACACAAAAGAGACCCGTGCACTTCTTAACTCTCCAACCAATAAGTCTGAATTTTCTTCCTGTAAAAAAAATGTAACAATAAGAGATGGGCACAATTGCCCAGTAGGGATCTCATAGTTCTACAATAATAACTAACACTCAGATAAAAATGATCATGTATGCAGGTGATACCATATAGTAAGGTGACGTTTTATAATTTCAAAATATCGTATGTAGAGTAACTTTTTCTCAAAATTTATTTGAACATTTGAGGAAAACTTTCAGCCATAAAAATTATCCCTTATCATTAGAAAAACCATAAATCCCTTTTGAAAACAAATATGTTTAAGGAACAACATCATTTTAAATTTATTAACCTATTTCAAAATATTCCTCATTTAATTTCCATTTTAACATTCCTCTATTTATTTCCATTTTCCTTTTTATTAATTACATATATTATAACTCCACAACCTCAAAGTTCAAGTTCCTATAATACTCAAAAACAAACCTCATACACTTCATTCCCACCTGTCTATCCATTATTACTATAACTCTTTAACGTAGAAATCCAAGTCTCATTCATATTTAATAACAATTCTCCTACACTCAACTCCTACTTGTTTAACAAATACATCATATGCACATTTGCATTATCAATTATAATTTAACATATCACAAGGATAATAAACCCCTTTAATTCAATTTCTCAATTACTTACAAAACAAAACTCTTAATCTTTCTTTATAGTTACAAACAACCCAGTGAATTCGTTATCACCAACCTCCTATCCAGTTACTATTTCATTATCCATTATTTTCAAATAATTTCTATATGCATTCCCTTTCCATGCCAAGGTACACATCAAATTGTAATTTCATAAGTTCATCACAAGTCATACATATTATCACCAACTCAACACATTTTTCAGCACATTCTACCTTTTACAGACTTGATATGTCGGGATAGTGAGCACCCAACTCATAACACCTTCCATCTTTTGCTGACTTCATACGGCGGGATAACAGACACTCAATTCATAACACTTTCCACATTTTGCCGGCTATTATATGGCGAGAAGTGAACTCCCAATAACTATTTTCTCAAAAAAAAAAAAAAAAAATCATATTTTTCCAAAAAATCATGTTTTTCCACATTTACCAACTGTCATACGGTAGGGCGTGGACCCCCAAAAACATTTTCAACTTCAAAACCATCCCCACATTTGTTGGCTATTATACGGCAGAGAGTGGATACCCAAAAACATTTTCAAAACTATCTGTTTTTCCACTTTTGCTGGCTCCAATACGGCAAGACTTTGTAGACACCCAAAAATCATTTTTCCACTATTGCCGGCTATTATACGGCGGGACTGTGTGGACATCCAAAAATATTTTTCCCACATTTGTCTAGCGATAAGCCTAAATCAGGCATTTGGGCACCTTTAATTCAAAACCACCCCCATATTTGCCGGTTATTATACGACGGGACGTGGGCACCTAACAACATTCTCGACTCCCCGCGGGGGTACCAAGCATAACACAACTCAACTTAACATAATTTAACATAACTCAATACAATTCAACATAACACAATAAAATTCAACACAACTCAATATAACACAACCCAAATCATTTCCTTAAATTTCCACTTCATCATTTCATCACAACTTTCATATCATCAATACAATTCATAATTCAATGTTCTCAATTTCAATCTCATTCCATAACACAACTTAGGTCACTAGCAACAAGAGTTCAATCGTAATTTTTACACGAATTTTTCCAAACATCATCAAGGTTCAATTAGCCATGAATTTGTGCAATTTAACCCCTTAATTTCATGATACTACTTTCAATTTATGCAAAACCATCAACCATCTTTATGAGCCAGACTAGGATTTTTAAGAGAAATTAGAGCCTTTCACAAAAACACTTTTTATTCCAACTCTTCTATTAATTATACACCAAAATTCATTAGCCCATAATTAAAACCCAACAAGTGAACCCCAACATTTTAAACCCTAAACCCCCAATCTCATGATTTATCACAATATGCTTAAAAATATGAATTTTTGTATTTATATAAAGAAAATACCACAAATCTTTCTATAAATAAGAGTATTGAAGGAGAACTAGAAACCCTTACCTTTTGCAGCAAAGAGATGACAACCCAAAAATCGCCGGCAATGAAACCACGAACTATTCGGACCAAAAGGAAGCCCTTGACGAGATCTACAACCTTTCTCAAAGGACCAAGGTGAAAAGATCACTCTAGGTGAGTAGATCTAAAGATCGAAGTGAAAAAAGTTTGAGTTTAGAGAGAGAGAAGAGAACTTACGGTGTAGAGAGAGAGAGAGAAAAGAGGAGGAAAAGTGAAATGAACAAGTGTTTGGAGTCTATTTATAGTAGCAAGGTAATAATAGAACAATAGTCCTAAAGTCAAATGAAAAGAATAAGTCAAAAACCCCCAAAAAGTAGGGCCCAAACTGACCCAAAAATCTGAAAATTATACACAGGGATTGACCCTTCAGACAGAGGTGTCGACCCTTCAGGAAAAAAGCTGAGATACTAATGTGTGTAGAGGACAAGGTATCGACACCTTCCAAACTAGTGTTGGCACTAAATTTCAACAAGCAAACCCCAGATTCTGTAATTATAGCGACCCCGGTCTTTTCCCATTTGATTATTGTATCCGGACTTAGGTTCCGTAGATTCTGTCATTGTATTATTGTTGTTGTTGTCCTTATTTTCTCATTTGGAATTATAGGATGTGTTGGGCAGGTTTGTTTCAGGTTGGTTGGGTTTAGAAATCAAGTGTTGCTGTCCAGTATTTTGGATCTTCGCTCGAGCGAGGAGTTTGTCGCTCGAGCGAGCTGTTGTTTTTGGTTCTTCGCTCGAGCCGGGGTTTGGTAGCTCGAGCGAGAGTTTGTGTCTGGTTTGGACCTGTAGCTTTGCATTCTTGGCTCGAGCGAGCTTTTCTTCGCTCGAGCGAGTTAGTTCGTCCTTCGCTCGAGCAATAGTTCCTTCGCTCGAGCGTGTGTCTTGTTGCAGACCTGAGGGTTTGAGTTCTTCGCTCGATCGAGCTTTCTTTCGCTCAAGCGAGCTTTTGAGTTGTTGGCTCGAGCAAGGCTTCCTTGGCTCGAGCGTAGTTTCTCTGTGTCTGGTAGCTCGAGCGACCAAGTTTTCGCTCGAGCGAGCCTGTCCAGTTTATATACGCAGCAGCGGGTTTTGATCAGTCTTTTCTTATTCTTTTTGGTTCTAAACCCTAGGTCCGACTTCTCTCCCTCAAAACTCATCTTCTCTTTAGGTGTTCATCTACTTCTAGTGTGAATCCATCTTAAGTTCTTTGTAAGAAAGATAGAGGACGGCTTGGGCTTCATTCTAATCTGAACATTTGGTGATTTGGAGCACATTGGAATTTGGGCATTTATTTCTATCTTCTCCATTCGGGTTATTTTCTTTGAGGTAGGGATTTCCTACTCCATTTTATAGGTTTTGTTCTAAGCTTTGGTAATTTGATATGTTGGGGATACATTGTTAATTTTGGGAAAAACCCTAGTTGTATTATTGAATTAATTTGTATAAGTAATTCATGAAATTGGGAAAAGATGGTTAAATTCATGGAATTGGGGAATTCATTGGTTAAATAACATAATTGGGTAATTAGAATCATTTGTTTAATGAATTGATGACATAGTTATTTTCAGTTTAGAAATAACTGTTTTGGGCTATCGGTGGAGGATAGTCGTGATTGTTGTAGACATTGCATGTGGATTAGGAATAACTAAAACTAATCACATTGGTTAAGTCATTAATTTGACTATTGCATTGATACAGAAAATATGTGTATTGATTGAGCATTGCATTTGCATACATTGTTTTGTGTGTGGGAGGAGATAGGGGATGTACTCCACGGTTTAGGAGAAGATAGGGGATGGACCTCTAAACCGGATTTTGTTTGGGAGGAGATAGGGGATGGACTCCATTAGCATCACTTTTATGTGTGCTTATTTATATAAAAGTGTTTTATTGATACAACACTAAAATGTGTATCAATTTGGAAGTATGAAGTGTTTGATTTGAGCTTGAGTCTCATTTGTTTGTTGATATTGGAAGGATGTGAATATGATATATGTGATTCACTGTTATAAGTTTGGCCAGGTTCTGAGCCATGTTGATAAAATTGGAAAGTAAAACGTATCTTTGGCAATAGTGTCATGAGACTGTAAAATGAAGTAATTGATTATTTGGTTAACCATCTGTTGAATGCTATTGCTTTATTCATTGATTATTTGTGGTTTAGTATATTTCTACTGGGTTGTGGCTCACCCTTTATGGGAACATCATTTTCAGGTTCAGGTGATAAACTACCTCCAAGGACTTAGCTTGGGAGGGTTTGGCTTCTGGATTGAAGAAGACTACCTTTAGTTGATAGTTTTTATTTATTAGTACATGTAAACATTCAAGCCTAGGGCTTTTCTTGTATTGAGATTAGAACTCATATTTTGAATCCAAGTGTTGGCTTGAAAAGATGTAAGCCTGTAGGGCATTTTATTCGATGTTACATGTAATGAATTATTTAGTTATACTCTGATGAATGAATTAATAAATTGTCTTCTTTAAATAATGCATGTCAATGTTATATAATGGGTTAATTTTGAGGGCGTTATAGTAATAGACAAGGGTCGACACCTCCCAGACTGGTGTCGATCCCAAAGGCTAATAAGAAAAGGCAAGTGTCGACACCACCAAGGGTTGGTGTCGACACTAAATTCCAACAGCGATCTAGGAACACAACAGTGAGATGGTGTCGACACCTCCAAGGCTATTGTCGACCCCAGAACAAAATTTTCAAGTTTCCAAAGAACTTTTCAACGTAAACAAATGTGAACGAACAATCCCAACAAGATTAAATCAAATTCTACTCCTCCAAACCAAAATACAACAACTCCAAAGACTCCCAAAATGAAAAATAAAGGAATTAAATACACTCTCCAATAGTTTAAAGGATACAAGTGTTACAACCTCCCCACCTTAGGAAATTTTGTCCCTAAAATTGAAGAAGGCCAAAACAAAAGGTAGCAATGCACACCATCATGATCACTCTTTCGACCTACATACTTATCGGAGTCCAAGAGATAGAGAACAACATCAATTACTAGTACTCCTAAGGAAAATCAACAACTCCTCACCTGGTAACAATGCACACCACTACTATCGGACAACCAATACCGAATTTGGAAGAGAAGGAAAACTACCATTAAGCCAAAAACTCGGCTGACACTAGCAGAAACCAATGGCACACTACAATGTATGGTCCAGTACACCAATTTCAAATCGCACCAAGCTTAGCAACATTTCCAATTATTTATATAACCTGGCATTCAAAGATGTAACGCCCTCAAAATAATACTACAAATCCAACTCATGAAAGAGATAATAACAAAATGATATACTTTCATTCATCAGAGTTTGTAGTACAAAAGATAATATATGCAATATACATTCATAAATGTTCATCATGAATCTATAGCATGTAATACCAGTTAATAATCCACAAAATAAATGCCCTACGGGCTTATATCTTTCCAAGACATTGCTTAGTTACAACAAAAGAGAGAGTCATAAGCTCTGTACATATAAAGCCTTGGGCTTGAATAAACATTAGGTACAAAACAACAAAATAGAGCATCCAGTTCCTAGGTCCTCCCAAGCTACGTCCTTGGAGGAAGCATGCCACCGGTACCTGAAAATGGTTTCCTAAGTAGGGTGAACCAAAGCCCAATAGAAACAATCTAACACAATATATAAGGTTTAACAAAGATATATGTGTCAAGTGTATATTCAATATTTATGACAAAGCATACATTCTCCACATGACCATATGGTACCGATGTTCACATCTCAACCCATTCTCATCTATTCATTTCAAGCTAATCCATTTCATTTCAATTCATGGGCCAAATTCATAATTCTCCGAATAACCCAATTGAGACTACAACTCAACGGTTCTTAATCAACACAATCATCATACACGCACTTCAATCGTGCCATTTTACGAAAATTTCATCCGTGGGATCGGCACCCATGTATACATATGATTTTGGGACTTTCACCCTAGATACTCTGGCGAACTTAATTTCAATGAAGTCCATCGCCTATCTCCTCTCAAAATATGGAGTACATCCCCTTTCCACTCCTAAAACATTATACATATACAATGTATTTAAAGTACTGTCATATTCAATGTCTATTAACTACACATATTCAAGGCCTTAACATACCGTCATATTCAATGACACCAATTAAATTATCAATTTCAATTCACCGAATCCTCATGCAATTTCTAGAATAATCATAACTATCCTCCACCGATAGCTCAATACAGATATTTCTAAACAGATATTCAATCTTAAGACATAATTTATTCAAATTTCCATAGGAGTGAGATAACGTGTATCCGACACCACATTTTATATCAACAACTAACCAATTCCACGTTACCATAATCAATTTTGTTTATTTATACAAACACAAATTGACCTATCTAGGGCACAACTCCCATTTTTCCAAATGTTAACCCAAGTGTCCAAATCAGTCCTTTTTTAACAACAAATCTTTACATCTGTTTCCAAACTATTTTTACCAATCACATTTGAAAACGCCTATTTCATTCCACACCCAAACCCTAGGTTCATCCACAAATATCCCCAACATTCCACCATTTATATATAACAATAAATAACTAGGCTAAAAATCATATCAGGGTGTACAATATTCCTACCTCAAGCTTAAAAGAGCAAATGAAGAGATGGAGGATCTTCAAAGACACCGAAATAAAACTTCAATTGGACTAAAAGGAAGCTCTTGAGGCACACTATCTTTTTAACAAAGGCACATGGGTGTAGAGATCACTAGATCTAGGTGTAAATGTAGAGAGAGAGAGAGTATCTTAGAGAGAGAGGGTCTCAACTTTAGGTTTTGGAAAGAAAAGATCTGAAAAATTAATGTATAAAGTCATTTTCGTGATTTGATATTCGCATAGTCCGCTTGAGCGCAAGAGTTGACGTGTGAGCGTCAGACTCAATAAGTTGTTCCGCTCGAGCGCAGAATACACACCTCTAGAACTTTTGCAGACAACAGACAAACAGCTCAAGTGCAAGAGAGGCCGCTTGAGCTCCCACTCGCTTGAGCGTAGGAAATGCCGCTCGAGTGTGAAAAACATCCCTCCAGTACTTTTGTAGATGTGCAAAGTACTGAGAGTTTGTAAATCCCGCTAGAGCGCAAGAAAGGCCGCTCGAGCGGAAGACCAAAATTCTGAGCATCACAAGGTTTGAAAACTAAGCAACCTATCTGTTCCAAACACACTCAACACGTCCAAATAATCAAATTTAAGGAGGAATAAAGAGAAAAAGACATTGAACAACATTTAGAAACCATAAACCCGAGTCCGGACTACCACAAGGGTCGGGTCAAAGCCGAGATCGCTATAACTGTCCCCTCTTAAAGAATTTCGTCCCGAAATTCCAAATTACACTTAAAATTGTTATTAAACCATTCACAACAACATTAGTATGGCCAATCCTTCATCATGACCCACTCACCGGTCATCCATTTTTACCAACTCGAGACACAAGTTCTAGTATCAAACGTGCCAATTACAATTCTCAAAACATTTACAATGTTAAATTAAACCCAAGTTCTTTTTCCAAATTTACTCAATACATATACAATGCTCCCAAAAGTGATACAACACACACAATATTCCATATCCTTAAACCATATACAATGCTTATATTGAATTTATGTTTCTAAACTCCCATAACATATACAATGTTCTCATAATTTAAAACATATACAATGTTGTTACATTTCTTTAACATAATCAAAATCTCAATATATGGTCAGGCACTAACAAACAAGTCTGTATATTTCTCTCGGAATTCCAATTCACGCTTCTAAGTGTGATGTTTCCACAATACCTTTACTAAGGGAATTGTCTTGCCTTGCAAGACTTGGTCCTAGGTATCCAAGACTCTCACCGGTCTCGCCCGTCTTCGTCTACTACTAAGTCGGTCCAATCCAACACATGCGATGGATCCGACTCATACTTTCGAAGCATACTAATATGAAACACATCATGGACCCCGGAAAGTTGTGGTGGCAATGCCAAACAGTAAACTACCTCTTCAATTCGCTCAAGGATCTTAAAAGGCCCAATGAATCGAGGGGACAACTTCCCACTCTTTCTGAATCTTATCAAACCCCTCCTAGGTGTTATTTTCAAGAACACATGGTCCCTTACCTCAAAAGACAAGGTCCTCCTCCTATGGTCGGCATAACTCTTTTGGTGACTTTGGGCCGTAACCAACCTCTTACGGATAAGTGCAACTTTTTTCGTCAATTTTCGAACCAACTCTAGGCCCAGAAAAGGTGCATCACCCACCTCGACCCAACATATAGCGGACCTACACGGTCGACCATACAAGGCCTCAAACGGTGCCATGCCAATACTCGATTGGAAGCTATTGTTATAGGAAAATTCTACCAAGGGCAAATGCCTTTCCCATGAACCTTTAAAATCAAGAACACATCCCCGACGCATATCCTCTAAAATCTGAATAGTATGCTGTAGACACCCCATTTTTGACCGACCTTAAGACTCAGATGTCACTGATTGAGCGCTTGGTGATGTTGCATAATGTGCTCGTTCAGAAGTTTCAGAGTCGCGGCCGTGAGCCCTGCCTCCGGGCTTCCGAACCCTCTTCTGTGCCTTGTCTCGGTTTGCGAACCAGACTCGGTTTTCTCTGTTTCTTTCCCTGAGGGAAGAGAGAGGTCCCATAGACCATCTCTCAATGTCCGTAGGCTACGTTTGGTGGCCGTAGGCCATTTTGCCCATTTCGGAGCCCGGTTTCCGGTTTTCCGGGACCGTCAGGCCGTGTGCCTCGGTTCGGGACCGCCTAACCATCTCCGTTTGCTCTGATTTTTGGCATACTTCCTATTTGCTCCCTTTTGAGGGACACTGGGGTCCCGGAAACCCACTTCGTGGCCGAACGCCACTTTCGGTGCTTAACAGCCCATTTTCGGGATCCCGAACTGCGTGTTTTGGCCCCCGAACATTCGTTTTGCATCGGTTTTTGCTCATTTTTGGCAGGTACCTCTGTTTTATCACTAGGAAGGTCATGGAAGGGTGGAAGGCTAGTAATTGTTGCAGCAACCAGTTATATCTCCTCCGGAGCCTCCCGGCGCCCGTTTTTCCAACTTCCGGGCTAATGTTGAACACCCTAGGGTTAGTGTTGCCAACTTTCAACCACATACCTGTGATCTACACACTTGGGAGGCCACTAAAAAGTCATGGCCGGCCACTAATTGTTCTTTCCATTTTTGCCCCTCCTCTTTGAGGCTAATGTTGAACACCCTGGGGTTAGTGTTGCCAACTTTCAACCACATATCTGTGATCTACACATCTGAGAGGCCCCTAAAAGTTGGTGGCCGGCCATTAAGGTCACCTGACCCTTTTGACCCCTTTCTTCCGGGCTAATGTTGAACCCCTTGGACCTTTTTTCTCGAACTTTCAACCACATATTTGTGATCTACACATCTGAGAGGCCCCTAAAAGTTCATGGCCGGCCAGTAAGTCAACTTGACCCTTTTGACCCCCTCTTTCCGAGCTAATGTTGAACCCCTTGGACCCACTTTCTTGGAAATTCAACCACATGGTTGTGTTGTACACACATAGGGGTACCTCTCCAATAGCTGGCCGGCCACAAAATCTCATTGACCCTTTTGACCCCTAGCCGGCCGGCTAGGGGGTGTGGCCGGCCGGCCACCTCCAGCAAAAGTAAGAGGCCGGCCTGCTTCCTTGCACTGTGTACTTTACAGCTGTGGGGCAATATCCCCCAGATATTTTCTGTATCCGGGGGATATTTTGTGGGGGAGTTTTGCTCACCTTCTCCCCCACCTTTACACCCCCTTTTTGATCCTTATAACCAGCTGGTGGTCTTCTCTTTTGGGGTTAGAAAAACTCTCCTTCAAGCTTCCATAGCCAACTCCATCTTCTTCCTTCTCAATTCTTCAAAAAACCCTAAGCCCCTAACCATCATTCCTTCTACACCACCAAGCTCTACCACCACCATCTCATTTCCAGCAACAAGGAAGGATTCTTGAAGGCTAAAGAAGCTGCAAATCCATCCAAGAAGCAACAAAAGTTTGAATCTTCAAGGGTAAGTAACACTTTTACCCTTTTGACCCTTTTTCTTGATCTATTTCTAAGCCCCATTTTCTTTTTGTTTCAAGCTCCGGCCCTAACTGAAAAGGGCCCTCTTTTGAGCTCATCTTCACTTTTCATGAAGGGCTCAACCCTGTTTGAGTCCTCCATAATACACTTGCTTCATTGATCCTCTTATGTGTCATGATTTTGCATGCTATTTTTGGCCCATGAGAAATCTGTTTTTGAGCATGTTATAAACTGATATAAGGCTTATTTTGAGCCCCTCTTAAACATTGGAGAAGGGCTCAACATTGTTTGGTGCTTCCATGTGTCACTTGTAGTTATATCCCCTATTTGGCCCCATTTTTGCATAAATTGGCAACCCTCTTTGCTTCTGTTTTTGGACCTTGGTACAAACTGAAAGTGGTCTTATTTTGGCCTATACTTCATGTTTCATTCACACTTTTTTTCTGTTTGGTGAATATTTTGTATACTTCATGTTATAGCCATTGTTGAGCCTTATTTTGCATCACATTTCTATCATGTTTGTATACTGATTTTGAGGCTGCCATATACTGTAAATATTCATATTTTTGGTCCCTCTTCAATGTTGTAGAAGGAAAATTTTTCAGTTTGGGTTTTGCTTATACCACTTGCTTCATTACCCCTCTTTTGGCCCCTATTCTTGCATGCCATTTTTGCCATACCTATGCTTGCTGTTTGGCCATGTTTATAACTGTGAAAGTGCATCTTTTAGGACTGTCTAGCTTCTGTCTTTGCATTGCACGTCCATATTGTGCATGTTTGGCATAGCTATGGGCCATTTCGGGTGCCTAGATTCGCATTACGGGACAATTCCATGCATTTCATGTCATTTCGCCTCATTTCGGGGCTGTTTTCCCCCATATTTTACTGATGAAATTCCATTAGAATGATTGCTATCATTTTCATGCCATTTCATCGCATTTATGCATCGCCTCGGTTTGCGTGGCCGTGTGCATGCATTTCGAGGCACCTCATTTTCTGCCATCGGCATCTTATGTGAGTGCGGCTGAGGCTCTCTCATGTTAGTATAAGTCCATATTGCATTCTGTATGTCATTTGCATTGCGTATGCATCGCCTCGGTTTGCGTGCCCGTGTGCACGCATTTCGAGGCACCTCATTTTCTGCCATCGGCATCTTATGTGAGTGCGGCTGAGGCTCTCTCATGTTAGTATAAGTCCATATTGCATTCTGTATGTCATTTTCATTGCGTATGCATCGCCTCGGTTTGCGTGCCCGTGTGCACGCATTTCGAGGCACCTCATTTTCTGCCATCGGCATCTTATGTGAGTGCGGCTGAGGCTCTCTCATGTTAGTATAAGTCCATATTGCATTCTGTATGTCATTTGCATTGCGTATGCATCGCCTCGGTTTGCGTGCCCGTGTGCATGCATTTCGAGGCACCTCATTTTCTGCCATCGGCATCTTATGTGAGTGCGGCTGAGGCTCTCTCATGTTAGTATAAGTCCATATTGCATTCTGTATGTCATTTGCATTGCGTATGCATCGCCTCGGTTTGCGTGCCCGTGTGCACGCATTTCGAGGCACCTCATTTTCTGCCATCGGCATCTTATGTGAGTGCGGCTGAGGCTCTCTCATGTTAGTATAAGTCCATATTGCATTCTGTATGTCATTTGCATCGCATTCTGCCATCGCCTCGGTTTGCGTGCCCGTGTGCACGCATTTCGAGGCACCTCATTTTTATCCGACGGCATCCTATGTGAGTGTGGCTGAGGCTCACTCATGTTGGTATAAGCCCATATCATGTTTCTATGTCATTTCAGCGCATTCTGCCATCGCCTCGGTTTGCGTGCCTGTGTGCACGCATTTCGAGGCACTCCATTTTTATCCGACGGCATCCTATGTGAGTGTGGCTGAGGCTCACTCATGTTGGTATAAGCCTATATCATGTTTTCATGTCATTTCATCGCATTTTGTCATTGCCTCGGTTTGCGTGCCCGTGTGCACGCATTTCGAGGCACGTCATTTTCATCATATTTTGTCATTGCCTCGGTTTGCGTGCCTGTGTGCACGTATTTCGAGGCATCTCATTTTCATAGCATTCTGTCGTTGCCTCGGTTTGCATGCCCGTGTGCACGTATTTCGAGGCACCTCATTTTCATAGCATTCTGTCGTCGCCTCGATTTGCGTGCCCATGTGCACGTATTTCGAGGCACCTCATTTTCATCGCATTCCATCATTGCCTCGGTTTGCGTGCCCGTGTGCACTCATTTCGAGGTACCTCATTTTCATCGTATTCCATCATTGCCTCGATTTGCGTGCCTATGTGCACGCATTTCGAGGCACCTCATTTTCATCGTATTCTGTCATTTTCTCTGTTTGCGTGCCTGCGTGCACGCATTTCGAGGCATTTCATTTCCATAACATTGAGTATGTTAGGATTATATCTTAGTTGCATTTCATGCATGTCATGCATATCGCATCGTATCCGGGATAGGAGTTAGCCCGGGCACGGGAAACAAGGTACATTTCGTACTCCGAGTGACGGAATGTGTCTCAATTCCCCAGTCACCGACACTCCGGATTATCCATGATGGAGTTAGGTTTTAGCTGTAGTTTCATGTGCATTCATCCTATATTGAGTTGTGCATTTCGACTCCTCGGCCATCATGCCTCGGTATGCGTGATTGGTGGCACGAGGATCGAGACATGCATATATCTGTGCAAATACATTGCTATGCCCCTTTCCTGCTCTCTGTTGCAGCAAAATGAAGAATCAGCAACCTTTGGGGGGGGCTTGGCACGCATTCCAAGAACAGGTGTAAACAGAGGCTAATTGGGGCATTCCGGTGGATTTCCGCGCAAGACAGTCCGGACATGCATCATCCACCAGAAGCAAGGCAGTCCCTGGCTTGCACGCCAGTTTTATTTGCTTTCTTAGTTAATTTGTTAATTAATTAGGATTTTGTAATATTTTGGACTGTAATATTCTTTATTCGGGACTGTAATATTTGGACTGTATATTTATTCGGACCCTCTGCGCGAGGGCAATGTTGTAATAAGTGTGCGTGAGTGTGTTGTATGTCTTCCAACCCCACGTCTTTCTCCCTTTTATTTATCCGTTTTTGATGGTTAGATTAGGGCATGTTTAAATTAGCATACAGTATGACAGCATGTCTGCATCATTCATATGTATTGCATGCACCGGGCTCGGCGCATCATACTAACTGCATTGTACTTTCAATTCCAAATTGAATACATGTTAGCTGTAGCATTTCATATGCCATGTTTAGAATAGCCGAGCCTGCTATAGTTGCATTTTGCATGTGTTGCATTAGGCATTTTTGTATACTTAGGATCATGCATGATTTCTAATGTAATTTCCATTTTGGCTTGGAGTACTCGGTAAGTTTTATGCTTTAGCATCCTTGCATGCGTGTGAGTGACTGCCATGAATAGCATGCTTACCATGAGGCTATATGCTTATGTGATATAACTGCCTGAATGCCTGTGGGTGAAGGTTGGGTTATTTGAATTGGAATAATTCATTAAATGTGTGTTTTAAGCCCACTAGATAGTGGCAAAATCATGTTTTCTAAGCCCACCTGAGGGTGGCAAATCCACGTCTTAGCCTACTTGCGAGTAGCATCATCAAACCATTTTCAAATAAACAAGCATGAAATGTTTTGTTCCAATTCGGACGACCCAGTCTATACTTATATGCTGTGTGCATCACATAGTAACCTAGGCTAATAACCGGAATAAGGACACACAATGTTTTCAAAAATTGATATCATGGTTAGTAGAGGCCGGTCTATGACCGGGCGAGCGGGGGTGCTCACGAAGTGACCTTCCCCAATCGTACCCAAGTTCCCGAGCCGAGGCAACTTTGGTGATGACAGACACGTGGCCTTTCGGCACCGAGTCAGGGTTTCCTAAATTTCCCAAAATAAAATATTTAGGTGGCGACTCTGTATCTGGCAAAGCAGTCCATGTTTGGCACTACTTTTTCAAAAATCTGTTTCTCAAAACAATTTGCCGGATTTGGACTCTTTGGTTCAGATTAGGAACCGTGACTAACGAAAGTCGAGTCCGAGCTGTAGCGAGGCTCCCCCGCGGGCTTGTTACAGTTTCTGGCGACTCTGCTGGGGATTTAGAGAACTTGACTCGAACTCATGATATCTGTTTTTTTTTACTACACTTGTGTGTTTCTTTGCATTGCATTTGCATTGGTGCGCCTAGGACACCGTGTTTGCCATCTGCTATTCCTGAACGGTTTGCCGGAGGCTTGTCTTGTCAAGGCATGACCATAAGGCTGACCGGTTGTGGGCTCTGCCAGTATGGGAACACAAACCCCGGTTTTACCGGGGCACCCTCTTTGACCATTCGACCTAGTGCATATTCGGATCCATAGTGACTATTCCAAATTAGGACAGGTTGCTTGCCCGTTTATAGGTTGTTTGAAACCGCTGCGTGCATAGTGAAACCCTAGCTCCTGACAAAATAGGACAGGGAAACCCTACCCCAACATAGGGATGTTTTGGCTCTCACTTATCTGTTATGTGCTTTAGAGTGCGTCTCTACAAGAATGCATGTATCAGTGTATGAGTTTGGGCATCAGGCCTGCGGGCATCAATCAGTATCTGGGAATCAGTTTTGCCTGAGGGTATCGATTCACCGGCAGAATTTTGGGCAGAATTCAGTAGAGAGCACACTCATTCAACTATGTTCATATCTGTTCAGGTGAAATCAGGCTGAGATGCTGCACGTTTTCTCTTTTGCTAGGGTAATCCTGGAACTATAGCTTCAGAAGGCTCCGATATCCCCCGGGTACATTGGATCCGTGTTGATAGACTTTGTCAGGTCGGAAATTCAGTTCAAAGGCAAATCAGTGTTCCTTCGCTGAGGTAAGGCAAAGGAGGGCCAGATAGGGTTCATTTGTTCATCTGATCCGACAGTCACCAGTCACATCATCAGCAGACCCGTGATGGCACAGGGTTCGGAAGAATTTGTGGCCATGATAGCAGCGTTAAATCAGGGAACTGCAATGCAGAATAAGACCAGTGCTGAAACGCGACGCCCATCTGAGGCATCTGTTTCGTATCCACCTTCAGACCCCAATGACCAAACATCTCCTGCCTACCTCAATCTCATCCATATACTGCCATCCACCTATGACCCCAGCATATACATCACCCTGGCCCATCTACCCAAACCTGAGGTGTTTATTCCAGAAAGTATGGACTTATGCATGATGGGTGCACCTGAACCCCAATCATCTCAAACTCGAGAACCCATTACTTCTGAGTTGATGGGAATGATCGAAGATCTTCAGAGAACTGTGATAGGTTTGGCCTCCGGGACATCGGCTCCGTCATCAACCACATCACATGCCAGGGAGTTCATGTCAAAAGGCTCCCCAATTTCGGAACGAGCTATATTTGAGGAATGCCAATCCCTTGGCAAAGTGGAGGCGAGTGGAAAGAACGAGGTAGAGGTGGACATGGATCCTCATGAATATCTTCTGTTGGCTGTTAAGGCATTGAAAGCCGAGGGACTGAACAAAGAGCAAGTGTTCGCGGTCATTGCAAAAACTGTGGACGACATTTTCGCCACTCAAGTTGGGGGCAGTTTGAATCAAGGGGCAAGCCAGGAGAAGGGTCGTTGTATCAGAAACGTTCCTTTCGGCTATAATCCTGCACTCGGAAAAGATCAGCAAACTAGGCCAGCACCTGCTAATCCCCCTGCTGGTGCGTCCAGCAAAAATCCACAAACCTTGAAGTACCAACCCCGAGGTCGGAGGGTCTTCCATGCCCTCTATATGCCTTTGTCAAAGGCTCTAGAGGTTTTGATCAAGAAAGGGCATTTGAAGCCCCTTGAGCCGCAGCCATTACCAAAGAACCTCCCTCTCTCGCACAACTCAGCCGACTACTGTGCCTTCCATCAGCGAGCTGGTCATGACACCGACAGTTGCTTTCGTCTGCGCCATGATGTACAAGATTTGTTTGACAACGGGGTCATCCCCGCACCAAGTCTTGCAAAGCCTATCGGCACTTGATCAGTGAATTTGTGGGGGATAACGTGATGTGATCGAGGGATGAACCACCTGCGGGCGGCACTCAGTTTACTCCAGATATGGTGGATGGCATGCACTGTTTTGAGCATTTGCGAATGCCGGTTTCCGACTCGGGTATTGGGTCAGTCTTGTCGTTTTGTTTTGAGTCTGTCTTTTTGTTTTGAGTCAGTCTCTTTTTATTTTGGGTCCGTCTTGTTGTATCAAGTCAGTCCTGTTGTATAGGAGTCGGGTGATTCTGGGGGGGTGTTACCTCAGGCGTCACCATTTTGTTTTGTGTTTATCTTTTCGTTTTGTTTTGAGTCTGTTTCTGCCAGGGAGCCAATTGTACCAACAGATTTGAATGAAACAGCAGTAATTTTTGCACTTCTGTGTTCGCTTCTGCCGTGTGCTAGTTGTGACGGAATCTGAATGAAATGGCGGTACATTCCACCTGCTCTCTTCTGCGCCCCAAAATCATTGCATTGACCTAAGTTTTTTTTTTTCTTTTTTTCAAAGTTTTTGAACACTGCGGTGAAAACGAAGAGGAAGGAATTCCTCGGGATTTGCAAAACTTTGATCAATTGAGAGAAAGAGAGGCGTGCCAAGCCCTTAATGAATGAAATCATGCTTGTTGGCGTGAATACTGAGAAGGATCCTGGCTTGATCCAAATTAGTCCCACACCATCTTCAGCGCAAGCGATTCGTCGCTTTCTTAAAAAATTTCAAAAACAAGATGTTTTGCGCGGTCTTGCGAAGACCTGTGTGGAATCGCTCTTGAGATTGTGCAGCCTAGGATCGCTCTCAGCCTCGAGGCTCAACCCCTTCGCTTCCAAACCTTGAACTTGAAATCAGAAGGTTCGACGGTCAACTACGATGTGAGGCCTGTGTGGCTAGATTTGAAGCAGCCCTCGAACAAGAGGCACCAAAGTCAGGTCAAGAAGATCAGATCTCATCAGAAGAAGCTTACAAAGCAAAGCAGTAGCCATTCTCCTGGATTCAGATGACTCCAGGATCTCAAAACCATTTGGCATGGACTTGTTATACTTTTACCCTTGAGAGGCTCGCTGGGCCGAAAACCCGGAAGGGCGACCCAGGCAAAAGTTAGAGCAAGAGAAAAATACAAAAAAATAGAAGCAAAAAAGAAAAAATGCAAAAAGCAAAAAAAAAGAAGAACAAAAAAGAAAGATGCAAAGAAAAGAATGAAAAAAAAAAATCAAAAAAGGAAAAAGAAATGAAAAGAATTGAAAAGAAAAGAAGAACAAAGCTCGTAAGGTCGAAAACCCGCAACGGGCGCCTTGGCAAAAGTTAGAGCCTAAAAAGGAGAGGTTAATACCCGAGTGTACCTTAACCCTGAACTACGTAAGGCTTGATTCCCATCTTTGGGATACGTAGGCAACTTCATTCTGAAGTCCAGCCATAAACACTTCCAATTCGTTTGTGCCTATGTAATGGTTTTGATCATCTTCGTTTTCTCTGTATCTGAGAGTCTGGTTGTGTTCGTCGCTCTGAGGACTGACTGCAATGGGCTGCGGTGCCATCCAAACAAGGGGCAACTTTCTGTTTCCAATCGATGCGTTGCAAGGCCATTCAGACAAGGGGCAGCTTCCCGTTGCCATTCAATGCGCCGTGGCGCTGTCCAAACAAGGGGCAACTTTCCGTTGCCATTCAGAACACCGTGGTGCCATTTCAAACAAGGGGCAACATTCCGTTGCCATGCAGTGTCCTTCAGACAAGGGGCAATTTTTCATTGCCATGGATCCGAGGTTGCGCATCTCAAGAGTAGGTCCCATGCTCGTTGAGCAGTGGTCGTTTACGAAAATAGTTTTTGAGAATTTTTACTGAGGTTGACTAATCTTCTCGAAAAGTATTCCATTTTCAAAACTGGACCATTTCTTGGACCCAAAAAAGGAAAACTTTTAGTGCTCACTGCCTAACTTGCATGATTTTAAATCAAAAAATTGAACAAGCATGTTAATCTAACTCTCATTTTGGTCAAATTTTTTTTTAGGAGAAAACTAAAACTAAAAAATGGTCAAAATGATGAACTACGGGTACAGTTGAGTCAGGCTTCCTATCTTTTCCCCATTGCCAACACACTTGCCAGAAAGGCCACTCTACCCGCCAAAAAAAAAAAAAAGAGAGGATGACCGAAGTTAACAACAAAGGGCTGAAAGCTCTCTCATCCTCCAAGCAGCGAGGTATCAAGCCGAGTGCGAAACACGAATTGGAATGGATCAAGATGCTCCATTCCCTCATCCGGCGCATCGACAGATGTCACCGAAGGAAATAGCCGCGAGCTGATTATGTTGGGCGTGAGCCCGCAACTTCCTGTTCATCCATCAACCACCCAGGGGAGGGATGAAAAACGAGAGATTGAAGAATAGAGAGATGTACGATGAGAGAAAAAGTGAGAAAGGGGCTTTTTCAGAAAAAACAGAGCTTGAGGGCCGAGTGATGTGAGAACCACAAATAAGAAATGGTGGGAAACACTACCCGGTGAAACAGGCTCCTTGTGCACATTCGAGTGTCGTGTCCTTTTGTTTTATCTCGATTCTCGTTTCGAGTCGTTTCGAGTGTTACCCGATGTGTCTAGGTTGTGTGCCTTTTATTTCCGTGTTGAGTTGTCTTGCTGTGTTCAGTCGTAGGCTCGATACCCAGTCAAGAGCTCATTTATCAATTTCAAAATAAAATCGTTTTGCGCTCCGAGTGCCGTGTCGTTCTCCACATCTGTGCAAAACAAGATTCATTCTTTCATAAAACCGCAGGGTTCAGCCCAAGTCATGTCAGAACAGCAAAACCAGGACCTATCTGAAGCTATATAAGTTCCGAACTGCAAAGCAAAAGAAAATAGGGAAAATTTTGAGCATCTGAGTGTGTTTCACCTTCAGAAACTTCTGAGATTGCATTCCATGTGTACCTTTTCAGGCCTTGTCAGTGCTCTGAAGAATGAGTGTGCCTCTACTCCAAGCTTAAGCATGCTTCAAGTCAGAATGACAATTACAGCAGCAGCAGCAGATGTTATCTCTTGCTAATATGAACAGGGTGTGCCTGTGTGTTGCAAAGTCCTCCAAGAGGTAAATCAGAGGCACCAGGGTACATGTTTGGTGCTCCTTTACTACATAGAATGTGCACTTTCATATACACTTCTGTGACATTCGTGCCGCACATCGTTATGATTCATGCATAGAATATGTTTGCTCTCGATTCTGCATAGAATTTGCTTTCAATATTGCATAGAATATGCTCCTGTTACTTGCATAGAAAATGCTCGTATCTTTTGCATAGAAAATGCACTCTTCCATACTTGCATAGAAAATGCTCGTATCTTTTGCATAGAAAATGTACTCTTCCATACTTGCATAGAAAATGCTCGTATCTTTTGCATAGAAAATGCACTCTTCCATACTTGCATAGAAAATGCTCGTATCTTTTGCATAGAAAATGCACTCTTCCATACTTGCATAGAAAATGCTCGTATCTTTTGCATAGAAAATACACTCTTCCATACTTGCATAGAAAATGCTCGTATCTTTTGCATAGAAAATGCACTCTTCCATACTTGCGTAGAAAATGCACCTCATTTGCATAGAACATGCATCACTCGCACTATTTTGTGCATTTCAAATCAATCGCGCTGTTTAGCGTATCGCACTGTCTTGCGCACTCCTGGTCTAGGAGACCTTAAATCCTCTAAAGGTGCAATTCCTTTGGTGTTTGTCGTGCCCGAACGACTTCCGGTGGCCCGATATAGCCACCTGCCTGTGTTCGCAGTGAGTTCCTAGGAGACCAACTGCGACGGTGGAAACTAGAGTTCGAATGGCTGATGCCTAGAACACAAAGGTTCGGGATTTCCGTGACTAAAGTCTGGTTTAAATACCCAGAGGCGTGTCCTCGGCTTGAAATCTGTATGGAAGCCCCATAGGTTGAGATAGCGTGTATGCACCTCAATTCTGGATACTGAACCAACCTAGTCTGTCACCCCGTTGGAGAATAGGGAAAGCTGCGACCATGGTCAGGGAGAAAAGTAGTACCTGCAGTTCAACCAAGAAGAAGCGAAAGATCCCCAGCAGCATGAGGTAAGTCATTGCCAATTGCCCCTGTAAAGTGCCTTTACCTCTTAGCCATTACATTGCATTTTAGCCACTACATTACAGTGCATTGCATGAATCCCCAACTTTCAAAATCGGCTTCGCGTAGCGTATAAGTCCAACTTTCAAAACCGGCTTCGCGTAGCGTATAAGTCCAACTTTCAAAACCGGCTTCGCGTAGCGTATAAGTCCAACTTTCAAAACCGGCTTCGCGTAGCGTATAAGTCCAACTTTCAAAACCGGCTTCGCGTAGCGTATAAGTCCAACTTTCAAAACCGGCTTCGCGTAGCGTATAAGTCCAACTTTCAAAACCGGCTTCGCGTAGCGTACAAGTCCAACTTTCAAAACCGGCTTCGCGTAGCGTATAAGTCCAACTTTCAAAATCGGCTTCGCGTAGCGTATAAGTCCAACTTTCAAACCGGCTTCGCGTAGCGTATAAGTCCAACTTTCAAAATCGGCTTCGCGTAGCGTATAAGTCCAACTTTTAACCGGCTTCGCGTAGCGTATAAGTCCAATCTTCAAAATCTTCTTGCATTATCATTTGCATTTTGCCCCCTGCCTGCGGGCACGTCTCTGTTTATCTTGTATGTTTGTCTAAGTCTTCGGCCTTGTCAAAAATGGGTCGTCTCTGGGCTTTGACATTCACTCCCGTCACTTATGACTTTCGAGTTCTGTCAAAGAGGGGCAACTGTAGACACCCCATTTTTGACCGACCTTAAGACTCAGATGTCACTGATTGAGCGCTTGGTGATGTTGCATAATGTGCTCGTTCAGAAGTTTCAGAGTCGCGGCCGTGAGCCCTGCCTTCGGGCTTCCGAACCCTCTTCTGTGCCTTGTCTCGATTTGCGAACCAGACTCGGTTTTCTCTGTTTCTTTCCCTGAGGGAAGAGAGAGGTCCCGTAGACCATCTCTCAATGTCCGTAGGCTACGTTTGGTGGCCGTAGGCCATTTTGCCCATTTCGGAGCCCGATTTCCGATTTTCCGGGACCGTCAGGCCGTGTGCCTCGGTTCGGGACCGCCTAACCATCTCCGTTTGCTCTGATTTTTGGCATACTTCCTATTTGCTCCCTTTTGAGGGACACTGGGGTCCCGGAAACCCACTTCGTGGCCGAACGCCACTTTCGGTGCTTAACAGCCCATTTTCGGGATCCCGAACTGCGTGTTTTGGCCCCCGAACATTCGTTTTGCATCGGTTTTTGCTCATTTTTGGCAGGTACCTCTGTTTTATCACTAGGAAGGTCATGGAAGGGTGGAAGGCTAGTAATTGTTGCAGCAACCAGTTATATCTCCTCCGGAGCCTCCCGGCGTCCGTTTTTCCAACTTCCGGGCTAATGTTGAACACCCTAGGGTTAGTGTTGCCAACTTTCAACCACATACCTGTGATCTACACACCTGGGAGGCCACTAAAAAGTCATGGCCGGCCACTAATTGTTCTTTCCATTTTTGCCCCTCCTCTTTGAGGCTAATGTTGAACACCCTAGGGTTAGTGTTGCCAACTTTCAACCACATATCTGTGATCTACACATCTGAGAGGCCCCTAAAAGTTGGTGGCCGGCCATTAAGGTCACCTGACCCTTTTGACCCCTTTCTTCCGGGCTAATGTTGAACCCCTTGGACCTTTTTTCTCGAACTTTCAACCACATATTTGTGATCTACACATCTGAGAGGCCCCTAAAAGTTCATGGCCGGCCAGTAAGTCAACTTGACCCTTTTGACCCCCTCTTTCCGAGCTAATGTTGAACCCCTTGGACCCACTTTCTTGGAAATTCAACCACATGGTTGTGTTGTACACACATAGGGGTACCTCTCCAATAGCTGGCCGGCCACAAAATCTCATTGACCCTTTTGACCCCTAGCCGGCCGGCTAGGGGGTGTGGCCGGCCGGCCACCTCCAGCAAAAGTAAGAGGCCGGCCTGCTTCCTTGCACTGTGTACTTTACAGCTGTGGGGCAATATCCCCCAGATATTTTCTGTATCCGGGGGATATTTTGTGGGGGAGTTTTGCTCTCCTTCTCCCCCACCTTTACACCCCCTTTTTGATCCTTATAACCAGCTGGTGGTCTTCTCTTTTGGGGTTAGAAAAACTCTCCTTCAAGCTTCCATAGCCAACTCCATCTTCTTCCTTCTCAATTCTTCAAAAAACCCTAAGCCCCTAACCATCATTCCTTTTACACCACCAAGCTCTACCACCACCATCTCATTTCCAGCAACAAGGAAGGATTCTTGAAGGCTAAAGAAGCTGCAAATCTATCCAAGAAGCAACAAAAGTTTGAATCTTCAAGGGTAAGTAACACTTTTACCCTTTTGACCCTTTTTCTTGATCTATTTCTAAGCCCCATTTTCTTTTTGTTTCAAGCTCCGGCCCTAACTGAAAAGGGCCCTCTTTTGAGCTCATCTTCACTTTTCATGAAGGGCTCAACCCTGTTTGAGTCCTCCATAATACACTTGCTTCATTGATCCTCTTATGTGTCATGATTTTGCATGCTATTTTTGGCCCATGAGCAATCTGTTTTTGAGCATGTTATAAACTGATATGAGGCTTATTTCATCGCATTTATGCATCGCCTCGGTTTGCGTGCCCGTGTGCACGCATTTCGAGGCACCTCATTTTCTGCCATCGGCATCTTATGTGAGTGCGGCTGAGGCTCTCTCATGTTAGTATAAGTCCATATTGCATTCTGTATGTCATTTGCATTGCGTATGCATCGCCTCGGTTTGCGTGCCCGTGTGCACGCATTTCGAGACACCTCATTTTCTACCATCGGCATCTTATGTGAGTGCGGCTGAGGCTCTCTCATGTTAGTATAAGTCCATATTGCATTCTGTATGTCATTTGCATTGCGTATGCATCGCCTCGGTTTGCGTGCCCGTGTGCACGCATTTCGAGGCACCTCATTTTCTGCCATCGGCATCTTATGTGAGTGCGGCTGAGGCTCTCTCATGTTAGTATAAGTCCATATTGCATTCTGTATGTCATTTGCATTGCGTATGCATCGCCTCGGTTTGCGTGCCCGTGTGCATGCATTTCGAGGCACCTCATTTTTATCCGACGGCATCCTATGTGAGTGTGGCTGAGGCTCACTCATGTTGGTATAAGCCCATATCATGTTTCTATGTCATTTCATCGCATTCTACCATCGCCTCGGTTTGCGTGCCCGTGTGCACGCATTTCGAGGCACTCTATTTTTATCCGACGGCATCCTATGTGAGTGTGGCTGAGGCTCACTCATGTTGGTATAAGCCTATATCATGTTTTCATGTCATTTCATCGCATTTTGTCATTGCCTCGGTTTGCGTGCCCGTGTGCACGCATTTCGAGGCACCTCATTTTCATCACATTTTGTCATTACCTCGGTTTATGTACCCGTGTGCACGTATTTCGAGGCAGCTCATTTTCATAGCATTCTGTCGTCGCCTCGGTTTGCATGCCCGTGTGCACGTATTTCGAGGCACCTCATTTTCATAGCATTCTGTCGTCGCCTCGGTTTGCGTGCCCATGTGCACGTATTTCGAGGCACCTCATTTTTATCGCATTCCATCATTGCCTCGGTTTGCGTGCCCATGTGCACGTATTTTGAGGCACCTCATTTTCATCGCATTCCATCATTGCCTCGGTTTGCGTGCCCGTGTGCACGCATTTCGAGGCACCTCATTTTTATCGTACTCTGCCATTTTCTCAGTTTGCGTGCCTGCGTGCACGCATTTCGAGGCATTTCATTTCCATAACATTGAGTATGTTAGGATTATATCTTAGTTGCATTTCATGCATGTCATGCATATCGCATCGTATCCGGGATAGGAGTTAGCCCGGGCACGGGAAACGAGGTACATTTCGTACTCCGAGTGACGGAATGTGTCTCAATTCCCCAGTCACCGACACTCCGGATTATCCATGATGGAGTTAGGTTTTAGCTGTAGTTTCATGTGCATTCATCCTATATTGAGTTGTGCATTTCGACTCCTCGGCCATCATGCCTCGGTATGCGTGATTGGTGGCACGAGGATCGAGACATGCATATATCTGTGCAAATACATTGCTATGCCCCTTTCCTGCTCTCTGTTGCAGCAAAATGAAGAATCAGCAACCTTTGGGGGGGGGCTTGGCACGCATTCCAAGAACAGGTGTAAACAGAGGCTAATTGGGGCATTCCGGTGGATTTCCGCGCAAGACAGTCCGGACATGCATCATCCACCAGAAGCAAGGCAGTCCCTGGCTTGCACGCCAGTTTTATTTGCTTTCTTAGTTAATTTGTTAATTAATTAGGATTTTATAATTTTTTGGACTGTAATATTCTTTATTCGGGACTGTAATATTTGGACTGTATATTTATTCGGACCCTCTGCGCGAGGGCAATGTTGTAATAAGTGTGCGTGAGTGTGTTGTATGTCTTCCAACCCCACGTCTTTCTCCCTTTTATTTATCCGCTTTTGATGGTTAGATTAGGGCATGTTTAAATTAGCATACAGTATGACAGCATGTCTGCATCATTCATATGTATTGCATGCACCGGGCTCGGCGCATCATACTAACTGCATTATACTTTCAATTCCAAATTGAATACATGTTAGCTGTAGCATTTCATATGCCATGTTTAGAATAGCCGAGCCTGCTATATTTGCATTTTGCATGTGTTGCATTAGGCATTTTTGTATACTTAGGATCATGCATGATTTCTAATGTAATTTCCATTTTGGCTTGGAGTACTCGGTAAGTTTTATGCTTTAGCATCCTTGCATGCGTGTGAGTGACTGCCATGAATAGCATGCTTACCATGAGGCTATATGCTTATGTGATATAACTGCCTGAATGCCTGTGGGTGAAGGTTGGGTTATTTGAATTGGAATAATTCATTAAATGTGTGTTTTAAGCCCACTAGATAGTGGCAAAATCATGTTTTCTAAGCCCACCTGAGGGTGGCAAATCCACGTCTTAGCCTACTTGCGAGTAGCATCATCAAACCATTTTCAAATAAACAAGCATGAAATGTTTTGTTCCAATTCGGACGACCCAGTCTATACTTATATGCTGTGTGCATCACATAGTAACCTAGGCTAATAACCGGAATAAGGACACACAATGTTTTCAAAAATTGATATCATGGTTAGTAGAGGCCGGTCTATGACCGAGCGAGCGGGGGTGCTCACGAAGTGACCTTCCCCAATCGTACCCAAGTTCCCGAGCCGAGGCAACTTTGGTGATGACAGACACGTGGCCTTTCGGCACCGAGTCAGGGTTTCCTAAATTTCCCAAAATAAAATATTTAGGTGGCGACTCTGTATCTGGCAAAGCAGTCCATGTTTGGCACTACTTTTTCAAAAATCTGTTTCTCAAAACAATTTGCCGGATTTGGACTCTTTGGTTCAGATTAGGAACCGTGACTAACGAAAGTCGAGTCCGAGCTGTAGCGAGGCTCCCCCGCGGGCTTGTTACATATGCTCTGACTGCCTGTCAGTCTGAGGATGATACGCTGTGCTAAAAGTCAGTTTAGTGCCCAAGGCACTTTGTAAGCTCTGCCACAACCGGGCCGTAAACGCGGATCTCTATCCGAAACAATCGTCACTAGGATTCTGTGCAATCTCACTATGTCCCGAATATACAAGTCGGCAAGGAAATCTACTAAGTCACTCACATGCATAGGTATAAAGTGCACTGACTTGGTCAATCGGTCAACTACCACCCAAATGGCATCATTGCCTCGTTGAGTTCTAGGAAGACCCACAACGAAATCCATCATAACATGCTCCCATTTCCACTCGGGTATAGGTAAGGGTTGCAACAAACCTGCTGGCCTCTGATGTTCGGTCTTCACTTTCTGACAAGTAAGGCACCTCGATACAAATACCGCCACATCCTTCTTCATACCCATCCACCAAAACTGGCGACTAAGGTTATGATACACCTTTGTGGCTCTCGGATGCACCGCAAGGCGTGAATGGTGAAACTCTCAGAGTACTTCCTCTCGGTAAAACTCTGGTATGAACAAGCAGTCACGGTATTTCACACTCTGGTCGGGATACACGTTCAAGCCTTTCTCTACCTTCCCATTAGAGATTTTCTCCCAAAGGGATTCTACCTCAAGGTCACCCTTCTGTACTTCTATCACTCGGTTCACAAGCGTAGGTTGTGCAACCACTGAAAACAATGCGGTAGACTCAACAGACTCACTAAGATGCAAGTCAAATTCTCTAATAGTACCCAACATCTCTCATTCCTGGATGACAATACTAGCTACGCTGCTAATAGATTTCCTAATCAAGGCATCAGCCACAACATTGGCCTTCCTGAGATGATAACGTAGCTCGAATTCATAATCCTCTATGAACTCTATCCACCTCCTTTGTCTCAAATTCAAGTCTTTCTGTGTAAACAGATACTTCAGGCTCTTGTGATCGAAAAACACCTCGAACTTCTCACTATAAAGGTAATGCCTCCAAATCTTTAAGGCAAAGATCACTGCCGCTAACTCTAAGTCGTGAGTAGGGTGATTCCTCTCATGTGTTTTCAGTTGTTGCGAGCCATAGGCTACTACCTTCCACCCTTGCATCAGAACACAACCCAAACCTTACCGTGAGGCATCACAATATACTGAGTAACCCAAGCCCCTCTTTGAAATAATCAAAAATGGAGCGGTAGTCAGTCTAACTTTAAGTTCTTGAAATGATTTATCACAGGCCTCACTCCACACGAATTTGATCCATTTTCTCATCAATCTAGTCAATGGTGAGGCTAATCTAGAGAAATCCTTCACAAATTGACGTTAATACCCGGCCAACCCCAAGAAACTATGGATCTCAAAACCATTCTTAGGTTGTTCCCAATCTTAAACTGCCTCTATCTTGGATGAGTCTACAGTCACCCCTTCCCCAGATACCACATGGCCTAAGAACTTAACTTCTTTTAGCTAGAATTCACATTTTCCAAACTTAACATACAACTTGTGGGCTCTAAGTAATTTAAGTACTACCCATAAGTGTTCCTCATGCTCCTTCTCAGAGGGTGAGTAAATCAGGATGTCGTCCACAAAGACAACTACAAAACGATCTAGGAACTCACGGAAAATCCGGTTCATCAAATCCATGAACACGGCTAGTGCATTGGTCAGCCCAAAAGGTATCACTAGGAACTCGTAATGGCCATATCGCGTATGGAATGTTGTCTTCGAAATGTCCTCCTTCCTCACTCTCGATTGGTGATAACCCGATCTCAAGTCTATCTTCAAGAAGCAACAAGACCTCTTTAATTAATCAAACAAATCATCTATACGAGGCATTTGGTACTTGTTCTTGAGAGTTACCCGGCTCAACTTCCGATAATCTATACAAAGCCGCAACACACCATCTTTTTTTTTGACAAACATGGCTGGTTCTCCCCAAGGCGAAGTACTAGGGCGGATGAAACCCTTATCTAACAATTCCTAGAGTTGATTCTTCAACTCACTCAATTCAGCAGGGGCAAATCTATACGGTGCAATAGAAATCGGTGTCGTGCCAAGCACTAGGTCTATAGAGAACTCGATCTCTCGGTGAGGTGGTAAACTAGTAAGATCCTTGGGAAAGACATCCGAGTATTCACAAACCACTCTTACTCAAGAAGCTAGCAAGCAGACAACTAAGTTCACTCCACTCACGCGGATCATACACCGGTGATAAGACTACCAACCTGGTCTCCCAAGAAATGAAAACAATCACCGCTTAAGGTACATACAGTAACTCTCTAATGGTAGCAATCTTTGATAGTCCGGTATGACAATAACCAGTCCATACCCAAAATAACATCAAAACAAGACATATCAATCAATACAAATGATAAAGGAAGTGGGCGATCGACAACCTCTATATCACAACCCCGACACCCTTGCTTCAGAACCATTTCACCTCCAATAGGGGATACCATACAAATAGGAGATTCTAACTGAGCCAACTCTAACCCCAAAATCGATGCAAATGCAAATGAGATAAATGAATGGGATGCACCCGCATCAATCAACACATTAGCAACTGAATTGCAAAACAAGAATGTACCTCTCACAACAGGAGGCGTTGGTACTAGATCTGGCGTGGTAACAGCATATACACGCCCTGTAGGCCTCTGATCTACCTGCTTACCCCTCAGAGCATAAAACTGATATACTGACTGAGTTGAAAAGGCTCCCTGATTGGCTATCGAGGCCTGTGCTGGTTGATAGCTTTGTGTTTGCCTCGAACCACATGCACCAGGCGTGCCACCCAACTGTGGGCAAAAACTCTTCATATGCCCCGCCTACCCACACTGATAACAAGTGAGCAGCTGGCCTTTTCCCTGACTCTGGCTCTGAGAACAAGCCGAAGACTGTGCAGATCACTGCCCTGCCCCTCTCTGCGGGCAAGCTGGAGACTTATGGCCAAACTGGCTACACTTGAAACAAGTGAAATCCCCCTTACCACCTCTCCCAGAACCCGAACTCAGTACTGGAAAGGTAGACCTCAACTGTGCTACCTGGGACTGTTGGGGGTTAGGACCCTCATGTCTCTTGTTGTCCCTTTGGGCATCTTGACTTTTCTTGGAGCCCTCATCATTTCCTCCACCATCTGTATCACGATCTCAAGATGAGCCGCCGCCTCCACAAGGCGTCCGTAATCTCTAATCATCGAACTGACCACTTTAAACATTAGCCCAGTCCTTAACTTCTTCTTAAACTCCAAGAAACGACATTCCTCAGTCGTCACTAGCTCGGGTACAAACCTAGACAAGCTAGTAAAGGTGGGTTCGAACGCTGCCACATGTGTGTTCAACTACACCAACTTTGTGAATTGGTCTATCAACTTCTCCCTAACCGTGAGAGGCAAAAACTTCTCCTGAAAGACGTCTACTAAGGCCTCCTAAGTCCCTCCAATGCGTCCGCGCGCATATTTCCACCATTGATCCATGTCTCTCTTCAGCTGGAAGGACGCCAAGGTCACTCTCAAACCTCCATCTTCGATGCCGAACATCTCAAACGTCTTCACCATCTGCTCTAGCCATTCATCTGCCTTCAGTGGCTCCTCGGGATTCTCCAAAAACTCATCCGGATTCAATCGAAAGAATTCCAGCTTGAAAGAGGATGACCTTGCCTCAGCTACTTGGGCCTGGACTTGATTCTCAACTTTGAGAATGTCCATGGATTCCATCAATGCTTCGGCCATTTCGCTGGCTAAGGTGCCCATGGCATGCTGACCAACTGGTTTGACTACGTTGGCTTGACCAACACGTTCTTCGGATGCCGAAATATCACCCGATACTGGCATCTCCTACCGTCTAGGCCTACCACGCCTACCACAGCGCCTGTGTCCTAACATCCTAACAAAGGTAACAAAAGAAATTAGCACATTTACAAATGTACTGAAGCTAACTCACTAGGGTCCTAATATGGTGGACAAGAGTAATTCACTCCACGTAAGCACGTATTCACATAAACACATACGAATTTTACCTCTGGATAATGACCGTTCCGCGGCGTTGCCAAAGTTCTAATTAGAAACAGTAGTGATCAAATGCTCTTCTAATAGGAGTTCTAGGAACCCGTGGACTCAATTAATAACCTAGAAATTTAATCCTTTACCTATATAATCACATAAGTGTAGACACCCCATTTTTGATCGTCCTCAAGACTTGGACGTCATCGTTTGAACACTCGATGATTATCCATGTTTGTGTTCGTCCTAAGTTCTCGGAGGTCTCGGCCACGCGCCTTGCCTCAAGACCTTTTGACTTGCCTGTTTTGTGTTTGGTTTTGCACCAAACACTTGTGTTTTTGCTTCCGAGGGAGGAAAATGGCTTGTTGGCCATCCCCACACCTCACCAGCCATGGCTTGAGGCCACCGGCCCTGTTTTGTTGCTACTGGCCAGTGGCTATGGCCGGTCGGCACTCTATCTGGTCGGTCGACCAGTGTTTTGGTCAATTTATCATTTTTGGCTGGCCGACCACTATTCATCTGCTTTTGGCAGATATTTTGTGTGTAGACACCCCATTTTTGACCGACCTTAAGACTCAGACATCACCAACTGAGCGCTCGGTGATGTTGCATATTGTGCTCGTTCTGAGGGTACGGAGTCTCGGCTGAGAGCTTTGCCTCCGGACTTCGGGGCTCTTTTATGCTTTGCCTCGGTTTGCGAACCAGGTTTGATTTTCTCTGTTTTCTCTTCCCGAAGGGAGGGAGAGGTCTCGTAGACCATCTCTCAGTGGCCGTAGGCTACGTTTCGTGGTCGTAGGCCATTTTTCCCGTTTGGAGACCAATTTCCGGTTTTCAGAGCCGTCGGCTGTGTGCCTCGATTCGGGACTGCTTAACTACCTCCATTTGCTCCGATTTTTGGCACACACCTTGTTTCCTCTCTTTTGAGGGACACTGTGGCCCGAGAGACCACCTTCGTGGTCGCACGCCACTTCTGGTACCTAACAACCTGTTTTCGGGGCCCTAGACCGCGTGTTTTGGCCCTCGAACCCTCGTTTTGCATCGGTTAGGGTTCATTTTTGGTATGGACCCTATTTTCATTGTTTGGAAGGTGGTAGGATGGTGGGAGACCGGTAATTCTTTTGAAAACCATTTTCTCTCTCTTCCAGCCGATTTTCTTGACAGAAAGCTAGTTTTTCTCACTTTAGGATCTTAATTTCTGGTCTCCCATACCACCATTGTGTTGTACTCATCTGGGAGGCCACCAATATGGGTAGGCCGACCAGCTTTTCTTTCTGACCCTTTTGAACCTTGCTAGAAAGCTGGTTTTCCTCTCTCTTGGGTCACATTTTCTGAGCTCCCACCATACAACTATATTCTACTCATATGGGAGGCCACCTTTTTGGTATGGCCGATCAGCATTCCTTCTTGACCTTTTTGAACCCTGGTCGGCCAGCCAGGGAAAGTGGTCGGCCGACCACTTGGACTGGTCGGCCTACCTTCTGCTTTTTGGCTTTCCTGGGTTGCATACAGTTGTGCCAACTGTGTAGCATTTGACCCACTGTCTGAGATTTTGAGCCTTTTGTTAGTCTTTTAAAGTTGGTTTTGACCCTTTTACTTAGCTTTTTAGAGGAGCTTGACCCTTTTTGGTTAAGCTTCTTTGAGAAGCTTTGACCCTCTCTTGAGGCTTCTCCAGGAAGTCTTGGCTCTTCTCCTCTATAAAACCAAAACTCCCCCTCCATTTGCAAGGGTTAGAAAAACCAGCCAAGACATATACACTCCACCCTCCATATCTCTCTCATCCAAGCTCAAATGCCCCATTGTTCTTGGCCATTACACCACACCTCATAGCCTACCACCTCCGCCATCCATTCAATCATCTTGGAGCTGTTTTTCAGAGGTTGAAGACTCACCTTCTTGGTCCAGAACTTGCTGCATTGCTGTGCTACAAGGGTAAGCCTCATTTCCCTTTTTTTTTGCATTATTTTGCTTCATAACTTAGCCCTATTTTCAAGCATTTATGGGTTTTGTTATAAACTGAAAAGTGTCTTATTTTAAGCTCCTCTTGAAGTTTGATTAAGGACACTTTCCTGTTTGAGGTCATATACCTCCTTGTATGCTCTATCCCTCTTTGTAGGCTTATTTTGCTTCATATCTTAGCCCTACTTATGAGCATTTTTGAGATTTGTCATAAACTGAAAAGAGTCTTATTTTGAGCCCCTCTTGATGTTTGATTCAGGGCATTTTTCTGTTTGAGGTCATTTACTTCCTTGTATGCTTGTTTGCCTCTTGTTTTGAGCCTTGCATCTAGGCCTTTGTTGCATGCTTTGTTTGGCCTAGATTTCAGTGGCTAACATATTGTTTTGAGAGCCAAAATCAGAGGGGGGTGACCCCCTCTCTCCTTGTCTTGTTTGTTGGTCCTTTTGGCCTTCCAAAGGAGCTCCATCTTACATGCTTTGAAGACTTGTTTCAGGCCCTATTATGTGAGTTTTGAGGTCTGACTTAGCTCTGTCTGGAGCCCTTTTGGCCATATTTTGTGTCCCTCATGCATGTGTGGAGCAATCCTCCTCAAGGCCTTTCAAGGGGACCTTTCATTGCATGTTTCATTGACCCATTTCAGGGCCTTTTTGGTGAGTTTTAGGGCTGTCATAACTGATTTCCAGAGTTGGTTTTGCCATTTTACATGTCTATCTTGTATGTGTTGAGTAATCCGCCTCACGGCCCTCCAAAGGAGCCCATCATTTTTGCATACATTGGATACATTTCAGTGGTTATTTGGGCATATTTTAGCGTATCATGTTCCTATTTGTGGCTAGTTTGGTGACCTCTCTTGTGCTTCATATACATGCCATGTAAACCATGCTTACTAGCCTATGTCGCATGTTGTTTTAGCCCTTCATGTTAGCACCTTTTGGCCATGCTTGAAACTGATTTGGTGCATGTTTAGGACTGCCTTGGCTCTGTTTTCATGCCTCATGATCAAATAATGCTTGCTTTGCATACTTGTAATTCAATGCATTTGCCTAGTTTTGAGTTTCGGGGCTTATTTTGCGCATTAGGTGACATGTTTCCATGATTTGGAACCATTGAGCATCTTATTTCAGAGCTGGAAATTGCATGTTTGTATGCCATCTTTCATCCCTTGCCATGCTTTGGTAGAGTGGCATTTGATGCCTTAGGATCGGTCCTTTGCATCCGTGCATGTTTGCATGTATTTCGGTTGTCTCATTTCCATCATATGGCCACTGATTTGAGTGTGGCTGAGGTCCACTCATATTGGTTTAAGTCCACCTTGCATTCTGTATGCCATGTTGCAATGTGTTGTGCATGTTATGTTGTTAGCATTGTGTATGCCATGTCATTCCTCGCATTGTGTATGCTAGGTTGTTAGTCGCATTTAGTTCATGAGCATTATGCATGCCATGTAGTGGTAGCATTGTATATGCTAGGTGCATGTTTGCATTTTTATCCCTTGCATGTTTACGTCATTCAGTGGCATTGCATCTAGGATTGCATGTTAGAATTGCATTCATGCATATCATGCATATTGCATTGTGTTTGGAGTAGGGTTTAGTCCAAACACGGGAAACGAGAGACGTTTCGTACTTCAAGTGACGAAACATGCCTCGATTTCCGGTCGCCGACGCTCCGAATTATCCATGATGGAGTTTAGGCCTTGTTGCGTTCATATGTGCATTCATTTCACATTGAGTCGTGCAATTTGATTCCTCGGCCATCATGCATCGAGATGCATGATTGGTAGCACGAGGATCGGGGACCACACTCCCTAGAGCATGTGCAATGACGGGGAGAGTGGTCGTGCACACATGTGTTACAAATACCTTGCTTTCTCTTTCTCTTGCCTTTGTTGCAGAAAAACCAGAAACTAGAGGTAGGAACTGGTCAGCTGACCAGCTTTTCTAGCAGGCCGACCACCCCTTTTGGTTTTTCCCACATAAACTGGTCGGTGGGTGGTCTCCAAGCCCAATAGCTGGTCGGTGGCCCTCCCACAGCTTCCTAGAGTGGAGTTTCAGCCTCTCGGAGCTTTGTGTAAGTTTCTGGATTCAATTGCAAACAAAGGCGAGACGAGGCATCGCGATGAAATTTCCTGACAAGGAAAATTGAGCATGCATACACCCTCCATCATTCCGAGCAGCGCTGAGGTAGTCCATTGCACGTAGCATAGCATGCTAGTTTACTTTGCTCACCTAGTTCATTTGTTAAGTAATTAGTGTTGTGTAATAATTCGTTATTTATTTTGGTTGTGTAATATTCATTCGGACCCTCCGAGCGAGGGCACAATTGTAATAAGTGTGCGTGTGTGTGATGTATGTCTTCCAACCCCACGTCTTTCTCCCTTTTATTTATCAGCTTATCATGGTTAGATTAGGGCATGTTTCAATTAGCATACTTATGCTTGCATATTTGCATCATTCATCTGTCTTGCATGCACCAGGCTCGGCGCATCATACTAACTGCATCGTATTTCAATTCCGAGTTAAATACTTGTTAGTTGTAGCATTTCACATGCCATCTGTAGAATAGCCGAGCCTATTTTAGTTGCATTTTGCATGTGTTGCATTAGGCATTTCTATATAGCTAGGATCATGCATGGATTTCTAACATAGCTTTTGTTTTGGCTTGGAGAACTCGGTAAGTTTTATGCTTTAGCATCCTTGCATGCGTGTGAGTGACTGCCATGATAGCATGCTTACCATGAGGCTAACTGCTTATGTGATATAACTGTCTGAATGCCTATGGGTGAAGGTTGGATTATCTGAATTGGAATAATGCATTGACTGTGAGTTTTAAGCCCACTAGATAGTGGCAAAACCATCTTTTCTAAGCCCACCCAAGGGTGGTAAAATCTGCATTTTAAGCCTACTTGCAAGTAGCAAACCGCTTTAAAAAACAAACACGAAATGCTTCGCTCCAATTCAGGCGATCCAGTCTATACTTCTATGCTGTGTGCGTCACGTTGTATATCTAGGCTAATAACCGGAATTAGAATGCATAATGTTTTCAAAACTCGATATCATGATTAGTAGAGGCCGATCTTTGATCGGGCGAGCGGGGGTGCTCACGAAGTGACCTTCCCCAATCGTACCCAAGTTCCCGAGCCAAGGTAACTTTGGTGATGACGGACACGTGGTCTTAGGCAAACGAGTCAGGTTTCCTAAATTCCCCCATAAAAAATATTTAGGTGGCGACTCTGTATCTGGCAAAGTAGTCCATGTTTGGCACTTCTTTCTAAAAATCAGTTTTCCAAAACGATTAGCCAAATTTGGACTCTTTGATGATTCATCGGTCTTGCATTGTACTCCGCGAGATTAGATACAGGATCGTGACTTTGGAGTCCGAACTGTAGTAAGCCCATATGAACAAAACGGGGGGGATTTCCTTATCGGGACGTTCGGGGACGTCTACATTGTGCCAGCTGTGATAGCTGGCACCCACAATTAACCCCCTCCATACACGTGTATGGAGGGATTTCCCTTTTGCTTAGCTTGTTTTGTAAGCTTTGCAAGATTGGAATTCCTACAAAGGGAGGACTTCTCCTCCCTCCTCAAGGGTTCCAAGAAGTTCCAGAGGTCTGGTTTTAGGGTTAGGAGTCTTGTATCTATCCTATCTCTATATCTCCCTCTCCTTTTGATTTGTGTGTGTATAAGGTGTGTTTGTTCCTAGTTTTGCACTAAGGCACCTAGTGTTACACCATACCTTGGTTGCTGAGGTGCCAAAGGGTTGTTTTTGGAGTTTTTGAGCTGGTTTTGACCTAAGGAAGCTGCTAGAACTCTCTTCTTGAAGAAGGTCTTGAAGGGTAAGAAACTTACTCCTTTATTCCCTATTTTTGCACAAGCTTTTAACCTATCTTGCATCTGTTTTTAAGCTTAGTGTATAACTAGTAAAAGTTCTGATTTTACTGGCTTTTGAACTTTGCTTAAGGTTGTTTTGAGGTTTGGGGTTGTTTTCCCCCTCTTAGGCCTTGTTTGGCCTCCCTTTTGTGCTATTTTTGGTGAGCTTCGGGACCACCTTGTATTGGTCCTAAGAAGGAGAGGGTCATCCCCTCTCCTTGTTGCCTTCAATATTTGTCATTTTTGCCTTATGTGTGAGCATCTTGTTTAAGTTCATGATGGCCATGTCTTAGCTGGTATTTGTGGTTGTTTTGCCATGTTATATCTCTGTTTTAAGTTGGTTTAGACACACCATGCATGCTTTGCATACTTGCCTTGTAATGCCACGAAATTGCCTTAACATGCTTTGTGCCTTGAGCCTTGTTTTTTAGCATGATTTTGGCTTGGCTTTGTAAAGCTTTTATGCATGTTTTAGTGTGCTTGAGGTCTGACTTTGGTTATTTGGGTCGTCCATGACTTGCTTTGTATAGCTACCATGCAATCTCCCTTATAGGCCTTGAGTGTTGGCCTCTCTAGCATGCTCTCCTTGTATCATTTCAGTGGTTTGACACCACTTATCATGTCATTTCAGTCCATATGGTATGCTTGTATGCTTGCATTTGATACTCCTTTGATGCTTTAAAAGGTTGATGTCTTATGCTCCATGTTTGGACCATTGTGTATGCTTCCATGTGTGGGCCATTTAGATGCCATCAAGTGTGTTTTGGGCCTTGTCTCGACCTACATTGGGACTGTTTTGAGTCCCTTCGACCCTTTAGGACTCGCCTTGCATAGCCATGGTTTGATCTCTTAGGTTAGACTTAGGCCTTGGGCTTGGTTGCATGCTATGCTTGCCTTGTTTAATTGGTTTGGCACCTTTTCTAACATGATTTCAGAGCTTGCTATGCTTTCCATATGTCCATGTTCATCCCTTTTAAGTGTGCTTAAAAGTTGCCTCTTTATGCTTAAGTGTTGGACCATGTGTGCATGCATGTTTGTATGTGACTTTGTCCCTTGTCTCTTAGTATCTTGGCCACTGATTTGGGCCTATTTTAGAGCTGCCCAAATTGGTTTAAGACCATCCTTCGCATGTTGTCGCATGCTCGCCTTGTGTGTTGTTACGTACTTGGCCTATCGCATGTTGCTGCATGCTTGAATCGCATTGCATTTGGCATGCATTTTCTTTGCTAAAGTTACTTTACATGTTCCCATGCTAAGTCCCATTCACATGTTGTTGCATGTTGGTTACTAGCATTATTGTTACATGTCTCGTATGCTTGTTTGCTTAGGTTGTGTTCCTAGTACACATTGCTTGCTTGCATGCTCATATTGCATACTTAGCTCACATACTCAGGTTGCATTTTGCATGCGTGCCTTCCCTCTTGAATCATCAATCAGTAAATAAATGCCTAAGCACCTGAGTGGTAAACGAAAAGCAGTGGAACATACCAGTGGTGAGTCAGGATCACTAACGTATTGATGATCAGGCATGGGGGGCTTTATCGAAATCGGGTAGGAAGTCCCGTATCGCCATCCTATCAACTCAGTCGGGATAGCTGGCCATCCGACCTGATGATAAGTCGGGGGAATCGGGGGGACTAGCCCAGCTCCGCCTCTCGATGTGCTGGCCCTACTGGTCAAAGGAATATCTGTAGCCTGGGCCCGGCTCGATGATGGCATTCCAGCAGACCTCCTTGTGGGAGTACGGACACCAGTTAATGGAGGCATCAAGTATGTATGGCGGTAGGTCGCGTACTCCCCCTCCTCGAAATGCAGAAGTACATCAGTGCCCAGCATCGCCGACTCAACATCCTGGGGGGTGAGCCCCTCAGTGGACCGCATGTCGACCGGAGGTGCTGCGGGGACACTCTGCTCGGGGTAGCCCATAGTCTGACGCATGAAGCGGTCCCCCAGAAACCAGGCCCTACCAACGGTGTCACACCCCTAACCCGCCCCTAAAGGTTTTGGGCGTGACCTAATCAGAAACAGACACTTAACTTGCTATAAATGATATTCGGAGCCTGAATGGAAGCGTTTATAAAAAAAAAATAACATGCAGACACATCCATTGAGCGACTACCAAAATGCCAGGACCACATCTCGGAATTAAACATAAAGTGAATATGCGCCCGGAATTAGGTTACATACACATTTACAAGTCCAATCCAGAGTTTGGGCACACAAAATGTTAGATACAAACAACTGTGGCCAACAAAATAGGGGTACAAAATGTCTAAGACTAGCAAAACTGCCCTAGCATGCAAAAGGCTTCTCCAAGTGCCTGGTTGTCCTTAAGCTGACAAAAGGTAGATGATGATGATGTAAGGATTGACCTCCAAGCTGTTTCCTACAGAATCAAATATAATTACAGAGTGAGACAAGCTCAGTGAATAATAATACTTCAGTAGTTTAATAACCAATTTTACCACAATGCATAATACAAAAGCGAGACTGATATGGTTTTATTTCCAGAACGGCCTGTCGGCCCAGAATTATCAGAACGGCCTGTTGGCCCAGAATTATCAGAACAGCCTTTCGGCCCAGAACACACAAATGTGTACGTATATCTTTTCAACATTTCATTTCTATTGAGTTCTAATCAATACAAAAGAAAATGTCGTAGCTGACGGAAAACAGAAAGTTCTTAACAGACATTAGCGATAAATAAATGTACATTCAATGTACTATTACTCACAGCGTTGTGATGGCGTGCTAGTTCCTTCCGGAGTGTGCCCTACACACAATCATAACTTGTAAATTAGTTCTCTTTCTTCTTAAATCATTGAGGAACTATTCCCTGTGTCATTACACTTCACATGAATTTATAACCATCTTAAAATCATCAGAAAATATTCTAAAAATGCCAGAGAGTCAAGCACGCAAAACTGAACAAACACATTTTTTTTTTTTGAAATTAAGTCCCCCGCTCGAGCACCACTTTGGCCGCTCGAGCGGACTGTAAAATGCACAAAACTGCTGAGAGATGGTTTTTCCCGCTCGAGCGGGCTTTCCGCCGCTCGAGCGGACCGAGCAGATTCCGAAATTCTGAACCTCCATTCGAGTCCCAACCTGGTATTCACTCCATTTTTTTCATGCAACTCAAGGTTAGATTAATGCAATATTCCCACCTAACATCACTATAACATGGATTCTACCTTGAGTATCATAAATTAAGCAAGATTAGGAGCTTCAACAAGCCATCTCTCTCTCTCTAATTCCATTTTTGGATTCAAGTTCTTCATATCCTTGAAACATAACACATGATATATACATAATTCCATGAAGTGATGATAGAAAACCATAGATTGAAGTATAATTTCATACCACACCCAATCTAGATGCCTAAGCAACCAATTGAGGGAAACCCTCATTAATCAAGCATGAATTAGACATGAATCAAACATACACATCAATTACAAACTCTAAGTGGCCATAACAAGAAGGATTTGAGCTTACCTTGAATTCAATCCTACACCTCTAACAATTTCGCCAAGCTTTCTTGTTGAATCCCTTCTCCCCCGATTTCTCCTCCTTTTTCCCCCAAAATGGTATTCACGTTTGTTTTTGATCAAGGCTCCTAAAGTCTTAGAGGTATATATATATATATAAGTAAGGCATATAAGACAAAAATGAATCGTTTAATCTTTCCAAAATTAAAATTTCGCGAACATGCTTAATATTACCTAAAAATTATGCTGATTACAGATATATAATCAATTTCAGCTAATTAAGTTGTTAAGGCTTCCAATTTCTAATTCAAACGTGTTAATGGTGACAGATAGTTTCCTTATTCAACAGATAGGAATCCATATGGCTAAGTTTCATGTAATTCAATGTACTTTCACATAGAATTTCATAATATGCATTCAAAAACATAGAATAGAGGACTGAAAAAAATACCAGGGTCATGTACGAGGGTCGGGCTATTACACTCTCCCCCCCTTAATTAAGTTTGGTCCTCCAAACTTGTTTTACCTTAGGACGGAAATAGATGCGGGTATTGGTGTTGCATTTCCTCTTCCTTTTCCCAAGTTGCCTCGGTTCCGTAGTGCTCTTGCCACTCCACTTTCACCATTGGAATTTCCCGGTTTCGTAACTGTTTCACCTGACGGTCCAAAAGTCGAAGTGGTTTTTCCTCGTATGTTAACTTATCAGTCAACATAATTTGGTGATAATTGATAATATGTGATGGATCCGGGAGGTATCCTCGAAGCATAGAAACGTGAAACACATTATGAATTTGGCTCATATTTGGCGGAAGGGCAACTCGGTAGGCTACCGGACCCACTTTTTCTAAGATCTGAAAGGGACCAACATATCGGGGTGTCAACTTACCCCTTTTTCCAAATCTTGGGTGTCCTTTCATTGGGGTAACTTTCATGAAAACATGACTGTCCACGTCAAACTCCAAATTTCTGCGCCGGTTATCCGCATAACTCTTCTGTCTACTCTGAGCAGTTTTCAATCTTTCTTGAATAATTCTAACCTTTTCAATTGTCAACTGGACATTCTCAGGCCCTAACAAGGGCCTATCTCCAACCTCAGCCCAACACACGGGGGAACGACACGGTCTTCCATACAGGGCTTCATAGGGTGCCATTTCAATACTCGAGTGGTAACTGTTATTATATGCAAACTCAACCAACGGCAGATGAGTTTCCCAACTTTCCTGAAAATCCAAAACACACATTCGAAGCATATCTTCTAGCGTCTGAATTGTCCTTTCGGATTGTCCATCTGTATGAGGGTGGAAAGCTGTGCTAAACTTTAATTTCGTACCCATCGCATTCTGTAGACCTTGCCAGAACCTTGAAACAAATTTGGGATCTCTATCTGACACAATTGAAACCGGAACACCGTGAAGCCTTACAATTTCATTCACATAGATCACAGCAAGTTTATCGGCATTATACTGGTCTTCACAGACAGGAAGTGGGCGGACTTTGTTAATCGGTCGACAATGACCCATATAGAATTCATCCCTCGGGGTGTTCGTGGTAAGCCTGCAACAAAATCCATGGTCAGATGTTCCCATTTCCACTCCAGAATTGGAAGGGGTTGTAATAATCCTGCGGGTCTCTGATGCTCTGCTTTTACCTGCTGACATTGCAAACACTTAGAAACAAACTCTGCGATTTCTTTCTTCATACTTGGCCACCAAAAATGTCTCTTCAAATCCCGGTACATTTTAGTACTTCCTGGATGCATTGAAACTTTTGAGGCATGTGCTTCTTCCATCAATTTCCGTTTAAGTTTTAACACATTAGGAACACATATTCGGTTTTGAAATTTAAGCACAGAATCTGTCAAAGCGAATCCTAGTTTCGGTTTTGTCTTCATTTCATCACGTATCTTCTTTAAAGCTCCATCCTCCATTTGGCGTATTTTAATCTCCTCAGTAATGTCGGTTGAGCCATGATTGTTGCCATTGTTGCCCCTTGATCATGCACCGCCAAGTCGACCCCCATCTTATTCAGTTCATTCATCAACTCCTTTTTCCCTGTCAATAAACTTGCCAAATCCCCCATATTTCTCCGGCTAAGTGCGTCTGCCACCGTGTTGGCTTTACCGGGATGATAGTGGATCTGTAAATCATATTCTTTAATAAGCTCCAACCATCGCCGCTGATGCATATTCAACTCCTTTTGGGTAAAAATGTATTTGAGACTTTTATGGTCGGTATAAATGTCACAAGTAGTTCCATATAGATAATGCCGCCAAATTTTTAAAGCAAAAACGACTGCAGCTAGCTCAAGATCATGCGTGGGGTAGCCCTTCTCATGGGATTTAAGCTGGCGAGAAGCATAAGCAATAACTCTTCCACTTTGCATAAGCACACAACCAAGTCCTTTATGTGATGCATCGCTGTAAATCACAAATCCCTCAGTACCAGACGGTAGGGCAAGGGCCGGGGCTGTAGTCAACTTCATTTTTAATTCTTGGAAGGCAGATTTCCGCGGTTCCGTCCATTCAAATGCAACTCCTTTTTTAGTCAACTGTGTGAGTGGTACAGGAATCTTAGAAAAATCCTGAACAAATCTCCAATAATAGCCGGCTAACCCCATGAAACTACGCACTTCAGTCACATTAGTCGGGGTCGGCCAGTTTACAATCGCCTCAATCTTGTTTGGATCAACAGAGACTCCTTCCTTAGTTATAACATGCCCCAGAAATGTCACTTCATGTAGCCAAAATTCACACTTTTTTAGCTTCGCGTACAACTTCTTTTCACGGAGGGTTTGAAGGATTAAGCGAAGATGATTTTCATGGACCTCTGCATTCTTTGAATAAATAAGGATGTCGTCAATAAAGACCACTACAAACTCATCCAGATAAGATTTGAAGACACGGTTCATCAGATCCATAAATGCTGCTGGTGCGTTTGTAACTCCAAAGGGCATAACCAAAAATTCATAATGACTGTACCGGGTTCGAAAAGCTGTCTTCTCAACATCATGAGCTTTAACTTTCAATTGGTGGTATCCGGACCGTAAGTCAATCTTAGAAAAGACTTGTGATCCTTGTAATTGATCAAATAAATCGTCGATCCGTGGTAAGGGATACTTATTCTTGATTGTTACTTTATTAAGCTCCCGGTAATCTATACATAATCGGAGTGTTCCATCTTTCTTCTTCACAAACAGGACTGGTGCACCCCACGGAGAAACACTCGGGCGGATAAACCCTTTATCCAATAAATCTTGCAATTGAATCTTCAATTCTCTCATTTCAGCTGGCGCCATTCGATACGGGGTTTTAGAGATGGGTTGGACTCTCGGTAGCAGTTCAATCGTGAATTCGATTTCACGGTCCACTAATTCTCCTGGCAATTCTTCCGGAAAGACATCCGGAAATTCGCAGACAACTGGAATCGCACCAATATTCTCATTCATTGTTGGCCCTTCCAAAACACTACATAAGTACCCTTGACACCCTTTCTGAATTAATTTACAAGCCCTAGCTGCAGAAATCACATACAGTGGAGAAGTCACTCCTTGCCCCTGAAAAGTAGATTCTGATTGTCCTGGAGGGTGGAATTTGATTTGCTTTGTCAGACAGTCGATAGTGGCACTATATTCACCCAGCCAATCCATTCCCAGAATAATATCAAAAGAAGTCATATCAAGTGGTAATAAATTAGCATATACATGGATACCTCCAATGAGGAGTTCACAAGCAGAATAGACAGAAGTACAGATCATAGAATTTCCCATAGGTGAAGACACACACAACACATAAGTCAATTCTTCTTCAGGTTTACCTAAGTTTTTCGCAAATAATTTTGACACAAAGGAACAGGTAGAGCCAGAATCAAATAAGACGCGAGCAGAATGACCATGAACCATAAATGTACCTGACACCACTGTTGTTGCATTTTGTACATCTCCCGGAACCAACGCAAATACCCTACCTTGCCTCGTAGTATCCTTATTGTTAGCAGGTTTAGCAGCTGACTTGGTATTAGGAACCGGTGTAGACCCTGCTGAGCTTGTGGCGACCTTATTACCAGTTTGTTGATTCTTTTGCGGACAGTCCTTTATCAAATGCCCCGTTTTGCCACATCGAAAACATGCCCCAGACAATCGGTGACAAATCCCTCGATGCCTCCATCCACATTCTGGACACACAGGAGCTGAATTTTGAGGAGAAGTAGTAGTGTTGGAGGTCCCTAAAATTTGCTTCTTATTTGGTGGAGTAGTTGACCCCTTGAACCCTTGGTTGTTCTGCCGTTTTCCTTTCCATCCAAAAATTCGAGTCCGAGCAACAATATTCCCTTCTACTATAACAGCCCTTTCTAACACATCAACATAGGTAGGTAACTTCAACACATTAACTCGGTCCAGAATAGTACTCCGCAATCCTCCCTCAAATTTTCGCGCCTTCTTGTATTCTGTATCTACCATGTGAGGTGCAAACCGGGCTAGTTCTGCGAATTGAGCTTCATATTCGGCAACAGTTTTATTTCCTTGTCTCAATGTTTCGAATTCGGTCACCTTCTTGTCCCGCATACTCTGGGGAAAATATTTATCATAAAATAGCTCTAAAAATCTGTCCCATGTCAGCCCTTGATACATTGTTCTTGTGAGCATCCACCACCTTCGCGCCTCATCTTCAAGAGTAAAAGCAGCAAGCTGCACCTTTTGGATTTCAGTACAAGGGAAAACTTCGGACAACTTTTCTATTCCCAATACCCATGCCTCAGCTTTCATCGGTTCAATTCCGCCTTTAAACACTGGCGGTTTCATCTTTTTAAATTCCTTTGTAAGTGTAATGATTTTATCTTCAGCATGGAACTCTTGTACTACTGGGGGAGGTATTGGTGGTGGTGGCGGTTGTTCTTGTGGTTGTTGTTGCCGTTGTGGTTGTTGCTGTTGTTGTTGCTGTTGTCGACATAAGGTCTCTGCCATTTCCATAATCATTCTCTCCATCCTGTCCAACCGGGCAGCCGTAGCACCTTCCTACTCCTCTGTCCGTGTTCTCACCATGATCTACACAACAATCAAGTACAACATACACAAAAGAATGCAATAGACATTGGTCACCATCATTAACATTAGCAGAAAACATTTAACGTTGCTATGAATCGTCCTTTACTACATGATGCCTGTAAATTTCTAGACATCCTAACGCTCAATGGATCCGTGTGTGAGATAGCAACTCGTGCTCTGATACCACTTGTCACACCCCTAACCCGTCCCTAAAGGTTTTGGGCGTGACCTAATCAGAAACAGACACTTAACCTGCTATAAATGATATTCGGAGCCTGAATGGAAGCATTTAAAAAAAAAAATAACATGCAGACACATCCATTGAGCGACTACCAAAATGCCAGGACCACGTCTCGGAATTAAACATAAAGTGAATATGCGCCCGGGATTAGGTTACATACACATTTACAAGTCCAATCCAGAGTTTGGGCACACAAAATGTTAGATACAAACAACTGTGGCCAACAAAATAGGGGTACAAAATGTCTAAGACTAGCAAAACTGCCCTAGCATGCAAAGGGCTTCTCCAAGTGCCTGGTTGTCCTTAAGCTGACAAAAGGTAGATGATGATGATGTAAGGACTGACCTCCAAGCTGTTTCCTACAGAATCAAATATAATTACAGAGTGAGACAAGCTCAATGAATAATAATACTTCAGTAGTTTAATAACCAATTTTACCACAATGCATAATACAAAAGCGAGACTGATATGGTTTTATTTCTAGAACGGCCTGTCGGCCCAGAATTATCAGAACGGCCTGTTGGCCCAGAATTATCAGAACAGCCTTTCGGCCCAGAACACACAAATGTGTACGTATATCTTTTCAACATTTCATTTCTATTGAGTTCTAATCAATACAAAAGAAAATGTCGTAGCTGACGGAAAACAGAAAGTTCTTAACAGACATTAGCGATAAATAAATGTACATTCAATGTACTATTACTCACAGCGTTGTGATGGCGTGCTAGTTCCTTCCGGAGTGTGCCCTGCACACAATCATAACTTGTAAATTAGTTCTCTTTCTTCTTAAATCATTGAGGAACTATTCCCTGTGTCATTACACTTCACATGAATTTATAACCATCTTAAAATCATCAGAAAATATTCTAAAAATGCCAGAGAGTCAAGCACACAAAACTGAACAAACACATTTTTTTTTTGAAATTAAGTCCCCCGCTCGAGCACCACTTTGGCCGCTCGAGCGGACTGTAAAATGCACAAAACTGCTGAGAGATGGTTTTTCCCGCTCGAGCGGGCTTTCCGCCGCTCGAGCGGACCGAGCAGATTCCGAAATCCTGAACCTCCATTCGAGTCCCAACCTGGTATTCACTCCATTTTTTTCATGCAACTTAAGGTTAGATTAATGCAATATTCCCACCTAACATCACTATAACATGGATTCTACCTTGAGTATCATAAATTAAGCAAGATTAGGAGCTTCAACAAGCCATCTCTCTCTCTAATTCCATTTTTGGATTCAAGTTCTTCATATCCTTGAAACATAACACATGATATATACATAATTCCATGAAGTGATGATAGAAAACCATAGATTGAAGTATAATTTCATACCACACCCAATCTAGATGCCTAAGCAACCAATTGAGGGAAACCCTCATTAATCAAGCATGAATTAGACATGAATCAAACATACACATCAATTACAAACTCTAAGTGGCCATAACAAGAAGGATTTGAGCTTACCTTGAATTCAATCCTACACCTCTAACAATTTCGCCAAGCTTTCTTGTTGAATCCCTTCTCCCCCGATTTCTCCTCCTTTTTCCCCCAAAATGGTATTCACGTTTGTTTTTGATCAAGGCTCCTAAAGTCTTAGAGGTATATATATATATATATATATAAGTAAGGCATATAAGACAAAAATGAATCGTTTAATCTTTCCAAAATTAAAATTTCGCGAACATGCTTAATATTACCTAAAAATTATGCTGATTACGAATATATAATCAATTTCAGCTAATTAAGTTGTTAAGGCTTCCAATTTCTAATTCAAACGTGTTAATGGTGACAGATAGTTTCCTTATTCAACAGATAGGAATCCATATGGCTAAGTTTCATGTAATTCAATGTACTTTCACATAGAATTTCATAATATGCATTCAAAAACATAGAATAGATGACTGAAAAAAATACCAGGGTCATGTACGAGGGTCGGGCTATTACAAACGGGCCCCTCAAATAAGATCCTGTACCGGGAAGCGGCCCACCCCTTAGTAAGCTGAAATCAGGCATTTCCACCCAAGGGCGCCCAGTGCTGCTATGGGATCTGCAAATAACCAATGCATAAGCCGATTAGAAATCGTAAATGTGCAAGATGAATTAAAGATGAAAACATGGAGAACTGAGAGTTCTGAATTACCTCTGTCGGCCACACTATGTCAAAATACTGCCGCAGGTAGGGCAAAGTCTCTCGGGCCCTCGGCCGGTACTGGACCTCGAATACAACCGAGTAAGGGATCGTGAGAGGCACCGCCACCTCGAGCTCCGGGGCCAGCGTCGGAAAGTACGTGAAAACCCAAAGCTGTGGAAAACAAGGCAATAGCCATTAGAATACAGAATGCTGAGTGCATAACGTGAATGCAGAATGTACAGAGAATGCAGAATGCTGAGAGCAGAATGCAAAGTACAGAATGTGAAGTGTGCCGTGTGTGCAATGTACAGATAATGACAAGCAGAAATGTAAATCAAGAGGGAAGAAAATACCTCCCAGGCTCTCCAGTAGCCACCGACTATGTTCCCCCGTCCGCGGGAGGTCGCGCTCATGTAGCAATAAAGGGTAGCTAAGCCGGCGCCACCCCAATCATACTGACTGACCCGTGCGAGGTCTACCAGAGCACTCAGCAAATAAAGCCCGATAGTGTTCCCCCTATCGGAGAACAGAGTGGTCTCGAAGAGGAACATCGAAAACCCTCGAGTATACTGCTCTACCTCCTCGGGAGTCTCGGGCTCAGTCCCGCTGAAATGTGTTGAGAACCAAGTGTACCGGACCCTACCCGATGATCTGTCAACCGGTGGGCGAGCTCCCAATAGATAGATCCAGGCGGCCTCCCACTCGCCCATGTCCTCGTCATAAGGGATCGACCAGCCTCCCACGTCAAGGCCTGTCAGTATGGCAAAATCGAACGAGGTCATAGTCATGTCCCCCGTGACCGAGAAATGGAAGGAGCTGGTGGTGTCCCACCATCTCTCTACAAGAGCCCCCATCAATGTCCTGCTAGCAGGATAGCGAGATATCCCCGTGCAAAAGGGTCCGAACCCTGCCTGGTCAACCCAATCACGGACGGCCTCCGGGAGCTCTGTGTACCACTCCCTCGCAATGATGGAGCCATATCCTCGTGTAACACGGGAAGACACCTGCATTCATAATGAACACATGTATTCAGTTTCAAAATGAAAGGAATAAGTTGCGTGCAAATGAAATGTATGAGCTGTGTGCAAACCAAATCAGATACAATGCTGTGAGCTGTGTACAAATACAAGTGTGTGCTGTGCGTTCACCTCAAATTTGGGCTGCGTGTTCAGAAACTCAGAGTTTGGGCTGCGTGTTCGACTTTCAACAAGTGTGGGCTGTGTGTTCATTTAAAAGAACGGGCTGTGTGTTCAGATTTCAAAGTTCGAGCCGTGTGTTCAACGTCAAGTATTTGAGCTGTGTGTTTAGATTTCAAAATCAGTGGGTTGTGTGTTCATCTCAAAGTTCGAGCCGTGTGTTCAATGTCAAGTATTTGAGCTGTGTGTTCAGATTTCAAAATCAGTGGGCTGTGTGTTCATCTTAAAGTTCGAGCCGTGTGTTCAACATCGAGTATTTGAGCTGTGTGTTCAGATTTCAAAATCAGTGGGCTGTGTGTTCAGATTTCAAAATCAGTGGGCTGTGTGTTCATCTTAAAGTTCGAGCCGTGTGTTCAACATCAAGTATTTGAGTTGTGTGTTCAGATTTCAAAATCAGTGGGCTGTGTGTTCATCTCAAAGTTCGAGCCATGTGTTCAACGTCAAGTATTTGAGCTGTGTGTTCAGATTTCAAAATCAGTGGGTTGTGTGTTCATCTCAAAGTTCGAGCTGTGTGTTCAACGTCAAGTATTTGAGCTGTGTGTTCAGATTTCAAAATCAGTGGGCTGTGTGTTCATCTCAAATTCGAGCCGTGTGTTCAACGTCAAGTATTTGAGCTGTGTGCTCAAATTTCAAAATTGGGCTGTGTGTTCATCTCAAAGTTCGAGCCGTGTGTTCAACGTCAAATGTTTGAGCTGTGTGTTTATCTAAAAGTTCGAGTTGTGTGTTAAACATCAAGTGTTTGGGCTGCGTGTTCAGACTTCAGAAATTCAAAGTTTGGGCTGTGTGTTCAACTCTCAACAAGTGTGTGCTGTGTTCACAATCAATATGCGGGCTGCGCGTTCAGAAATTCAAGTGATTGGGCTGTGTGTTCAAGATACAAACGGAATACTGTGTTATAGACTAAGTGTTCAGAACAAGCTGTGTGCTAGAATGAGCAGATAAACATAGCGAAAGCATGAAATGCATAGAAAATGCATAATACATTGCGGAAAACGTAAAAGTGAGGTGCATACCTCCCGTGCCTGATGAGAGAGGTGAGACTCCAGCTCCTGCAATAGCAGATCCACGAGTGCTCGATTATAAAAATCGGTAAAATGGTAGAAAACGGCCCGGGGAAGGATATGCTCCCGAGGGTGATACCTCTCGGGATCAAAGGGCCGAATCCTCGGGGGTAAGGACATGATGTCTGGATCACCTTCGGCACCTGGAGGACCTCCGCCATGAGGGAAATGACCCGCCATTTCAAGAAATCTGCAAAAAGGAGCAAAAATGAGCAAAATGAGCCAAAATTGGAAAAAGTCAACAAAAGTCAACTCTCGGGAAATGAAAAAGTCAACAAAAGTCAACTCCTGAGAAAATGTTTCAAATGTTGAGACAAACTTACCTCAAGTGGTGAAAATGGAGAAAGAAGCACTGAAATCAAAATTTAATCAGTTCAAAGTGAAGAGAACTGAAAGTTTTTTGCGAAACAACTTCGCGTGGGGCATTGGAAAACGCGTATAGGGCATAGATCTGAGGGAGAAAATGGTCTAAGAAGGAGGAGAAGATGATTTTGGACTTGAAGTTATGAGGAAAAGAGCTTTGGCCGAGTATACTTAAAGATCTGAGTGTGAAAGTACCAAACTGCCCTGGATTTTGGATAGGTGGTCGACCGACCACCTTTTCTGGTAGGCCGACCACCCCCCTTTACCAAACCTGTTCGGTGACCTCCAATGGCCTCCAAACCTGGTCGGTGGTGCTCCCAAAGTGGTCTCCAAGGTCTTTATGAATTCCCTGCAAATTTTGGTAGTGATCGGAGTCCCCGACACTCGAGAAAGTACAAGGAAAGCGCACTTTTCGTCGAGAAATCCCTCCGCGGGAACTTCAACTCCAGCTTCCGATGCGTGTTTCATCTTTACTCGCCAAGAGCGAGTTGTATCCTTTTTGAATATGTTGTGACCCTTCCAGGAGGTAAACCGGAGGCCGCAATCGAGTCACTCTCGTCGAAACTTGCATTTCTTTGCTCGTTGTTTTGTGTCAAATACGCATTCAAGTTTGCACTTATCTTGCATTGTTATGCACGTCACTTGCATTCTCATGCACACCACTTGCATTGTTGTGAACGTTTCATTGGTATTGTCATGCCTCTATGTTTAACTTGCGTTGTCATGCACGTTTCTTCTTGCATTGTGATGCACTTTATCATCGGCACCATGTTTGTCTGCGTTCGATATAGCGTTGGACATATGTTGCTAACTATGTTGTGCTTGTTAAGTTTCTCTCTTTTACAGGCACGATATTGTATGTACGGTTCATTTGAGGCTGGTGCGACCAGACAAGCGGTGCAGGTATTGTATCTTCTCCGTGTGAGACGTGGCAAGAATTGAATAATTCTCCACATTCTTAAACTGCATTAAATGTAGTTATTGCTTTGCATTCTTGCTTAAAACTGTTGCATCTATTGTGAATATTTGCTTCATTATAGCTCGCTGCTTTGCATTGTCATGAGTTGCGTTCAGCTTTGTGCATATCATTTTGCATTTTGCCCCCTTGCCTGCGGGCATGCCTGAGGGCACATCTTTGTTTATCTCGCCTGTTTGTCTAAGTCTTCGGCCTTGTCAAAAATGGGTCATCTCTGGGCTTTGACATTCACTCCCGTCACTTATGACTTTCAAGTTCTGTCAAAGAAGGGCAACTGTAGACACCCCATTTTTGACTAACCTTAAGACTCAGACATCACCAACTGAGCGCTCGGTGATGTTGCATATTGTGTTCATTCTGAGGTTGCGGAGTCTCGGTTGAGAGCCTTGCCTCTAGACTTCGGGGCTCTTTTGTCCTTTGCCTCGGTTTGCAAACTAGGTCTTATTTTCTCTGTTTTCTCTTCCCGAAGGGAGGGAGAGGTCTCGTAGACCATCTCTCAGTGGCCGTAGGCTACGTTTTGTGGTCGTAGGCCATTTTTCCCGTTTGGAGACCCGTTTTCGATTTTTGGAGCCGTCGGCCGTGTGCCTCGATTCGGGATCGCTTAACTACCTCCGTTTGCTCTGGTTTTTGGCACAAACCTTGTTTCCTCTCTTTTGAGGGACACTGTGTCCCGAGAGACCACCTTCGTGGTCGCACACCACTTCCAGTACCTAACAGCCTATTTTCAGGGCTCCAGGCCGCGTGTTTTTGCCCCCGAACCCTCGTTTTGCATCGATTAGGGTTCATTTTTGGTATGGACCCTATTTTCATTGTTTGGAAGGTGGTAGGATGGTGGGAGACCAGTAATTCTTTTGAAAACCATTTTCTCTCTCCTCCAGTCGGTTTTCTTGATAGAAAGCTGGTTTTTCTCACCTTTGGACCTTAATTTTTGGTCTCCCATACCACCATTGTGTTGTACTCATCTGGGAGGCCACCAATATGGGTAGGCCGACCAGGTTTTCTTCCTGAACCTTTTGAACCTTGCTAGAAAGCTGGTTTTTCTCTCTCTTGGGTCACATTTTCTGGTCTCCCACTATACAGCTGTATTCTACTCATCTGGGAGGCCACCTTTCTGGTATGGCCGACCAGCATTCCTTCTTGACCTTTTTGAACCCTGGTCGGCCGACCACTTGGACTGGTCGGCCTACCTTCTGCTTTTTGGCCTTCCTGAGTTGCATACAGCTGTGCCAGCTGTGTAGCATTTGACCCACTGTCCGAGATTTTGAGCCTTTTGTTGGTTTTTTTAAGTTGGTTTTGACCCTTTTGCTTAGCTTTTTAGAGAAACTTGACCCTTTTGGTCTAGCTTCCTCAAGAAGCTTGACCCTTTTTGGTTAAGCTTCTTTGAGAAGCTTTGACCCTCTCTTGAGGCTTCTCCACGAAGTCTTGGCTCTTTTCCTCTATAAAACCAACACTCCCCCTCCATTTGCAAGGGTTAGAAAAACCAGCCAAGGCATATACACTCCACCCTCCATATCTCTCTCATCCAAGCTCAAATACCCCATTGTTCTTGGCCATTACACCACACCTCATAGCCTGCCACCTCCACCATCCATTCAATCATCTTGGAGCTTTTTTTCAGAGGTTGAAGACTCACCTTCTTGGTCCAGAACTTGCTGCATTGCTGTGCTACAAGGGTAAGTCCTCATTTTTCTTTTTCTTTTTTTACATTATTTTGCTTCATAACTTAGACCTATTTGCAAGCATTTCTGGGTTTTGTTATAAACTGAAAAGTGTCTTATTTTGAGCTCCTCTTGAAGTTTGATTAAGGACACTTTTCTGTTTGAGGTCATATACCTCCTTGTATGCTCTATCCCTCTTTGTAGGCTTATTTTGCTTCATATCTTAGCCCTACTTATGAGCATTTTTGAGATTTTTCATAAAATGAAAAGAGTCTTATTTTGAGCCCCTCTTGATGTTTGATTAAGGACATTTTTCTATTTGAGGTCATTTACTTCCTTGTATGCTTGTTTGCCTCTTGTTTTGAGCCTTGCATCTAGGCCTTTGCTGCATGCTTTGTTTGGCCTTCTAGCCACTGAAATCCAGTGGATTTTCAGTGGCTAACATACTATATTGAGAGCCAAAATCAGAGGGGGGTGACCCCCTCTCTCCTTGTCTTGTTTGTTGGCCCTTTTGGCCTTCCAAAGGAGCTCCATCTTACATGCTTTGAAGTCTTGTTTCAAGCCCTATTATGTGAGTTTTGAGGTCTGCGTTAGCTCTGCCTGGAGCCCTTTTGGCCATATTTTGTGTCCCTCATGCATGTGTGGAGCAATCCTCCTCAAGGCCTTTCAAGGGGACCTTTCATTGCATGTTTCATTGACCCATTTTAGGGCCTTTTTGGTGAGTTTTAGGGCTGTCATAATTGATTTCCAGAGTTGGTTTTTCTATTTTACATGTCTATCTTATATGTGTTGAGTAATCCACCTCATGGCCCTCCAAAGGAGCCCATCATTTTTGCATACATTGGATACATTTTAGTGGTTATTTGGGCATATTTTAGCATACCATGTTCCTATTTGTGGCTGGTTTGGTGACCTCTCTTGTGCTTCATATACATGCCATGTAAACCATGCTTACTAGCCTATGTCGCATGTTGTTTTAGCCCTTTATGTTAGCACCTTTTGGCCATGCTTGAAACTGATTTGGTGCATGTTTAGGACTGCCTTGGCTCTGTTTTCATGCCTCATGATCAAATAATGCTTGCTTTGCATACTTGTGATTCAATGTATTTGCCTAGTTTTGAGTTTCGGAGCTTATTTCGTGCATTGGGTGACATGTTTCCATGATTTGGGACCATTAAGCATCTTGTTTCAGAGCTGGAAATTGTATGTTTGTATGCCATCTTTCATCCCTTGCCATGCTTTGGTAGAGTGGCATTTGATGCCTTAGGATCGGTCCTTTGCATCCGTGCATGTTTGCATGTATTTCGGTTGTCTCATTTCCATCATATGGCCATTGATTTGAGTGTGGCTGAGGTCCACTCATATTAGTTTAAGTCCACCTTGCATTGTGTATGCCATGTTGCAATGTGTTGTGCATGTTATGTTATTAGCATTGTGTATGCCATGTCATTCCTCGCATTGTGTATGCTAGGTTGTTAGTCGCATTGAGTATGCCATAGGTTGTTAGTCGCATTTAGTTCATGAGCATTATGCATGCCATGTAGTGTTAGCATTGTATATGCTAGGTGCATGTTTGTATTTTCATCCCTTGCATGTTTACGTCATTCAGTGGCATTGCATCTAGGATTGCATGTTAGAATTGCATTCATGCATATCATGCATATTGCATTGTGTTTGGAGTAGGGTTTAGTCCAAACAAGGGAAACGATGGACGTTTCGTACTCCAAGTGACGAAACGTGCCTCGATTCCCAGTCGCCGATGCTCCAGATTATCCATGATGGAGTTTAGGCCTTGTTGCGTTCATATGTGCATTCATTTCACATCGAGTCGTGCAATTCGATTCCTCGGCCATCATGCATCGAGATGCATAATTGGTGGCACGAGATTCGGAGACCACACTCCCTAGAGCATGTGCAATGACGGGGAGAGTGGTCGTGCACACATGTGTTGCAAATACCTTGCTTTCTCTTTCTCTTGCCTTTGTTGCAGAAAAACCAGAAACTGGAGGCAGGAATTGGTCGGTCGACCAGCTTTTCTGGCAGGCTGATCACCCCTTTTGGTTTTTCCCACATAAACTGGTCGGTGGGTGGTCTCCAAGCCCAATAGCTGGAAGGTGGCCCTCCCACAGCTTCCCAGAGTGGAGTTTCAGCCTCTCGGAGCTTTGTGCAAGTTTCTGGATTCAATTGCAAACAAAGGCAAGACGAGGCATCGCGATGGAATTTCCCGACAAGGCAAATTGAGCATGCATACACCCTCCATCATTCTGAGCAGCGCTGAGGCAGCCCATTGCACGTAGCATAGCATGCTAGTTTACTTTGCTCACCTAGTTCATTTGTTAAGTAATTAGTGTTGTGTAATAATTCGTTATTTATTTTGGTTGTGTAATATTCATTCGGACCCTCCGAGCGAGGGCACAATTGTAATAAGTGTGCGTGTGTGTGATGTATATCTTCCAACCCCACGTCTTTCTCCCTTTTATTTATCAGCTTATCATGGTTAGATTAGGGCATGTTTCAATTAGCATACTTATGTTTGCATGTTTGCATCATTCATCTGTCTTGCATGCACCGGGCTCGGCGCATCATACTAACTACATCGTATTTCAATTATAAGTTGAATACTTGTTAGTTGTAGCATTTCACATGCCATCTGTAGAATAGCCGAGCCTATTTTAGTTGCATTTTGCATGTGTTGCATTAGTCATTTCTGTATAGCTAGGATCATGCATGGATTTCTAACATAGCTTTTGTTTTGGCTTGGAGTACTCGGTAAGTTTTATGCTTTAGCATCCTTGCATGTGTGTGAGTGACTGCCATGATAGCATGCTTACCATGAGGCTAACTGCTTATGTGATATAACTGCCTGAATGCCTGTGGGTGAAGGTTGGATTATCTGAATTGGAATAATGCATTGACTGTGAGTTTTAAGCCCACTAGATAGTGGCAAAACCATCTTTTCTAAGCCCACCCGAGGGTGGCAAAATCTGCATTTTAAACCTACTTGCAAGTAGCAAACCGCTTTCAAAAACAAACATGAAATGCTTCTCTCCAATTCAGGCGATCCAGTCTATACTTGTATGATGTGCGTGTCACGTTGTAAATCTAGGCTAATAACCGAAATGAGAATGCATAATGTTTTCAAAACTCGATATCATGATTAGTAGAGGCCGATCTTTGATCGGGCGAGCGGGGGTGCTCACGAAGTGACCTTCCCTAATCATACCCAAGTTCCCGAGCCGAGGCGACTTTGGTGATGACGGACACGTGGTCTTAGGCAAATGAGTCAGGGTTTCCTAAATTCACCCATAAAAAATATTTAGGTGGCGACTCTGTATCTGGCAAAGTAGTCCATGTTTGGCACTTTTTTCTAAAAATCAATTTTCCAAAACGATTTGCCAGATTTGGACTCTTTGATGATTCATCGGTCTTACATTGTACTCCGCGAGATTAGATACAGGACCGTGACTTTGGAATCCGAACAGTAGTAAGCCCATATGAACAAAACGGGAGGGATTTCCCTCCCGGGACGTTCGGGGACGTCTACATTGTGCCAGCTGTGATAGCTGGCACCCACGATTAACCCGCTCCATACACGTGTATGGAGGGATTTTCCTTTTGCTTAGCTTGTTTTGTAAGCTTTGCAAGATTGGAATTCCTATAAAGGGAGACTTCTCCTCCCTCCTCAAGGGTTCTAAGAAGTTCCAGAGGTCTGGTTTTAGGGTTAGGAGTCTTGTATCTATCATATCTCTATATCTCCCTCTCCTTTTGATTTGTGTGTGTATAAGGTGTGTTTGTTCTTAGTTTTGCACTAAGGCACCTAGTGTTACACCATACCTTGGTTGCTGAGGTGCCAAAGGGTTGTTCTTGGAGTTTTTGAGCTGGTTTTGACCTAAGGAAGCTGCTGGAACTCTCTTCTTGAAGAAGGTCTTCAAGGGTAAGAAACTTACTCCTTTATTCCCCATTTTTGCACAAGCTTTTACCCTATCTTGCATCTGTTTTTAAGCTTAGTGTATAACTAGTAAAAATTCTGATTTTACTTGCTTTTGAACTTTTGCTTAAGGTTGTTTTGAGGTTTGGGGTGATTTGCTCCCTCTTAGGCCTTGTTTGGCCTCCCTTTTGTGCTATTTTTGGTGAGCTTCGGGACCACCTTGTATTGGTCTTTCCACCACTGAAATCCAAAGGGATTTCAGTGGTGGGGATGATGTTTTGAGGTCCTAAGAAGGAGAGGGTCATCCCCTCTCCTTGTTGCCTTCAATATTTATCATTTTTGCCTCATGTGTGAGCATCTTGTTTAAGTTCATGATGGCCATGTCTTAGCTGGTATTTGTGGTTGTTTTGCCATGTTATATCTCTGTTTTAAGTTGGTTTAGACACACCATGCATGCTTTGCATACTTGCCTTGTAATGCCATGAAATTGCCTTAACATGCTTTGTGCCTTGAGCCTTGTTTTTTAGCATGATTTTGGCTTGGCTTTGTGAAGCTTTCATTCATGTTTTAGTGTGCTTGAGGTCTGACTTTGGTTATTTGGGTCGTCCATGACTTGTTTTGTACAGCTACCATGCAATCTCCCTTATAGGCCTTGAGTGTTGGCCTCTCTAGCATGCTCTCCTTGCATCATTTCAGTGGTTTGGCACCACTTATCATGTCATTTCAGTCCATATGGTATGCTTGTATGCTTGCATTTGATACTCCTTTGATGCTTTAAAAGGTTAATGTCTTATGCTCCATGTTTGGACCATTGTGTATGCTTTTAGATGCCATCTAAGTATGTTTTGGGCCTTGTCTTGACCTACATTGGGACTATTTTGAGTCCCCTCGACCCTTTGGGACTCGCCTTGCATAGCCATGGTTTGATACCTTAGGTTAGCCTTAGGCCTTGGGCTTGGTTGCATGCTATGCTTGCCTTGTTTAATTGGTTTGGCACCTTTTCTAACATGATTTCAGAGCTTGCTATGCTTTCCATATGTCCATGTTCATCCCTTTTAAGTGTGCTTAAAAGTTGCCTCTTTATGCTTAAGTGTTGGACCATGTGTGCATGCATGTTTGTATGTGACTTTGTCCCTTGTCTCTTAGCATCTTGGCCACTGATTTGGGCCTATTTTAGAGCTGCCCAAATTGTTTTAAGACCATCATTCGCATGTTGTCGCATGCTCGCCTTGTGTGTTGTTACGTACTTGGCCTATCGCATGTTGCTGCATGCTTGAATCGCATTGCATTTGGCATGCATTTTCTTTGCTAAAGTTGATTTACATGTTCCCATGTTAAGTCCCATTCACATGTTGTTGCATGTTGGTTACTAGCATTATTGTTACATGTCTCGCATGCTTGTTTGCTTAGGTTGTGTGCCTAGTACACATTGCTTGTTTGCATGCTCATATTGCATACTTAGCTCGCATGCTCAGGTTGCGTTTTGCATGCATGCCTTGCCTCTTGAATCACCATGATAGAGGTTAGGTCCCTTGTTTGTTTGGTGTGCTTTTCATTTGACATTGAAATGGCACACTTGGCCTCTTTGGCCATCACGCATTGAAATGCTCGATTGGTGGCCCGAGGGTCGATGGCCACACTTCCTTGAGTTCATAACATGATGGGGAGGTTGGTTGCGCAAACATTTGCTTTAAAATGCATTGTCATGCCTAGTTTGCCCTCTGCTGCTGTCAAAACAGGTTTCTGTAGGAAGATATGGTCGACCGACCATATTGAGTGCCAGCCGACTAAATATATTTGGCCGAGAGCCATACCAATGGTCGATGATCAGTTTCCCCTGGCCGGTGGTGTTTCCTCTTGGTCGGTGACCTTCCACAGTGATCAGGAAGTGATTCTGGAGCATCATTGAGACTTGTACAATTTTCAGAGGAGCAAAGCAAGGTAAACAGAGGCAGTTTGTGCATGGTGGTGGATTTTTAAGCGAAGCCGAGCACGCATGCATTGGACCCTCTTCCCGAGGCTGTTTTACCGCTTTATTAAGCTTAGTTAATTTGCTTAACTAGTTAAGTGGTCTGTAACTATTTGATTAGCTTGTTAGTTAGTTAAATTTATTTTATTCTTTTGGTCTCTCCGAGAGAGGGTGAATTGTGTAATAAGCGTGCATGTGTGTGATGCATGTCTTCCAACCCCCCACTTCTTTCTCCTTTTTACTTACCTGCTTTAATGGTTAGTATTAGGGCATATTTTAATTAGCATCCTTATGCTATGCATGTGTGCATTTATTCATCAGTATCGCATGCACCGGGCTCGGCGTATCATACTAACTGCATAGTATTTCAAATCTAACTTGAATACATGTTATTTGTTGCATTTCACATGCCATTCATAGATTAGCCGAGCCTATTCAAGCTGCATTTTGCCTGCGATGCATTAGCCATCTTAACATGGACTTGGATCATTCATTTGATTACTAACATGTTCCTTGATTTGGCTTGGAGTACTAGGTGAGTTTTTATGCTTTAGCATCTCGTATGAGTGTGAATGTTAACATGAAAGCATGTTTGCCATGAGGCTAACCGCTTAGTTGATTTACTGCCTGAATGCCTGTAGGTGAAGGTTGGATTGTTTGAATTTGAATAATTCATCGAAATTCTTATTTTAGCCTACTTACGAGTAGCAAACCTCAAATCATTTCCAAACAATGGATATGCGATGCTTTGTTTCAAATTAGGCAATCTAGTCTATACTTTTGTGTTGTGCTCGTCACATAGTAAATCTAGGCTAATAACCGGAATAAGAACACATAATGTTTTCAAAACTTGATATCATGGTTAGTAGAGGCCGATCTTTGATCGGGCGAGCGGGGGTGCTCATAGCTGACCTTCCCCAATCGTACCCAAGTTTTCTAGCCGAGACAACTTTGGTGATGACGGACACGTGGCCTTAGGCAAACGAGCCAGGGTTTTCTAAATTCCCCCATAAAAAATATTTAGGTGGTGACTCTATATCTGGCAAAGCAATCAATGTTTGGCACTTCTTTCTAAAAATCAATTTTTCAAAACGATTTGCCGGATTTGGACTCTTTGGTGATTTATCAGTCTTGCATTGCACTTTGCGAGATCAGATTAAGAACTGACACAAAACGAGTCCGAACTATGGAAGAGCACAGGGCCCGAGGGCGCGTCCACAATAAGCATGTTATCATATAAGCACATATCATTTACACTTAAGTCTCTAGCAAGCGAGACAAACCCATTGTGGTACTAACCACTTTCCACGTACCCAAAGTATTCAAACTCGGTACGCTCTGATACCAAGTTGTAACGCCCTCAATAATACTACAAATCCAACTCATAAAGAGATAATAACAGAATGATATGCTTCATTCATCAGAGTTCGTAGTACAAAAAATAATACATGCAATATACATTCATAAATGTTCATCCTGAATATATACCATGTAATACCAGTTTATAATCAACAAAATAAATGCCCTACAGGCTTATATCCTTCCAAAACATTGCTTGGTTACAACAAAAGAGAGAGTCATAAGCTCTGTACATATAAAGCCCTTGGCTTGAATAAACATTAAGTACAAAACAACAAAATAAAGCATCCAACTCCTAGGTACTCCCAAGCTACGTCCTTAGAGGAAGCCTGTCACCGGTACCTGAAAATGGTTTCCCAAATAGGGTGAGCCAAAGCCCAGTAGAAACAATCTAACACAATATATGAGGTTTAACAAAGATATAAGTGTCAAGTGTATATTTAATATTTATAACAAAGCATACATTCTACACATGACCATATGGTACCGATGTTCACATCTCAACCCATTTCCATCTATTCATTTCAAGCTAATCCATTTCATTTCAATTCATGGGCCAAATTCATAATTCTCCGAATAATCCAACTGAGACTACAACTCAATGGTTCTCAATTGACACAATTATCATACAAGCACTTCAATCTTGCCATTTTACGAAAATTTCGTCCGCGGGATAGGCACCTATGGATACACATGATTTCGGGACTTTCACTCTAGACACTCTGGCCAACTTAATTTCAATGGACTCCATCCCCTATCTCCTCCCAAAATATGGAGTACATTCCCTTTCTCCTCCCAAAACATTATACATATACAATGTATTTAAAGTACCGTCATATTCAATGTCTATCAACTACACATATTCAATGCCTTAACATACCGTCATATTCAATGACACCAATTAAATTATTAGTTTCAATTCACCTAATCCTCATGCAATTTCTACAACAATCATAGCTATCCTCTACCGATAACCCAATACAGATATTTCTAAACAGATATTCAATCTTAAGACAGATAATTTATTCAAATTTCCATAGGAGCAAGATAACGCGTATCCGACTCCACTTTTTATATCAACAACTAACCAATTCCATGTTACCATAATCAATTTCATTTATTTATACAAACACAAATTGACCCATCTAGGGCACAACTCCCATTCTTCAAAATGTTAACCCAAATATACATATCAACCCTTTTCAACAACAAATCTTTACATCTATTCTCAAACCATTTTTACCAATCACATTTGAAAACCCCTATTTCATTCCACACCCAAACCCTAGGTTCACCCACAAATATCCCCAATATTCCATCATTTATATATAACAGCAAATAACTAGGCTAAAAATCATATTAGGGTGTAGAATATTCCTACCTCAAGCTTAGAAGAGCAAAGAAAGAGATGGAGGATCTTTAAAGACATTGAAATCAAACTTCAATTGGACTAAAATGAAGATCTTGAGACACACTATCTTTTAACAAAGGCACAAAGGTGTAGAGATCACTAGATCTAGGTGTAAATGTAGAGAGAGAGAGAGAGAGAGAGAGAGAGAGAGAGAGTATCTTAGAAAGAGAGGATCTCAACTTTAGGTTTTGGAAAGAAAAGATCTGAAAAAGTAATGCAAAAAGTCATTTTCGTAATCTGATATACGCACAGTCCGCTCGAGCGCAAGAGTTGACGCTCAAGCGTCAGACACAATAAGTTGTTCCGCTCGAGCGCAAGAAGTCCCGCTCTAGCGTAGAATACACACCTCCAGAACTTTTGTAAACAACAGACAAACCGCTTGAGCGCAAGAAAAGCCACTCGAGCTCCCACCCGCTCGAGCGTAGGAAACGCCGCTCGTGCGTGAAAAACATCCCTCTGGTACTTTTGCAGATGTACAAAGTACTGAAAGTTTGCAAATCCCGCTCGAGTGCAAGAAGGGCTACTCGAGCGGGGGACCAAAATTCTAGGCAACACAAGGTTTGAAAACTAAGCAACCAACCTATTCCAAACACACTCAACACGTCCAAATAATCAAATTTAAGGAGAAATAAAGAGAAAAAGACATTGAACAACATTCAGAAACCATAAACTTGAGTCCGGACTACCACAAGTGTTGGGTTAAAGCCATGATCGCTATAAAAGATAAGACAATAAAAATCGTTCATGTATATGTATATATAAAATTTTCTTTCTCAAATGGTGTTCCAACTTACATCGTTTACCATCAAAGTTCATTTGCAAATCTAAAATTTTCATAACAAGTACATTTACCATCAAAAGTGTTATTAAGAACATTAAACCAATTACATCCTCATGACTTATCCATATTTAGTTTCCACTCCATCAACAAACTATTCATTAACACAACTTTGATTATATTCTTAGCATTTAGTTTGACCGTGCCCTTTCAGGTCACAACACAAAGAAACAAAACATTCATTTTATAAATTATTCTTAACATTTGCTCGGTGAATTTCAACCATCACCTAATAGTTTTCATCACCCATCCGGTGACATCACAACACATTTACCATACACATTTGTAATAACAATGAACATAAACAATTTGGTACATCTGAGGAGTAATAAAACATATACGACTTCCCAAAAATTGGGAGCTCTTACTCATTACAAACATCAGCACAAAAATCATTAATACACTTTAACACAAGTGCGCTCACAATGTTTTACATTCAAACACTTTAATTCCATTAAGGTAATTTCACAAATTCATATCAACAACATACGTGCACAAACAAACTCCATGTTTGCTAGTACCACTTAAAGTACAATTCGACCGTACCACTAATTATCCGAACCATAACAATTCCCAAATTGACTAAATGTCAATTCACTTCAAATAGCATTCATTTAAAACTTGTCGTAGATCGAACCAAAACAGACCAAACTAATCCAAATCAATCCTTAAGTCCCATCAAAGGGAGCAGCTACAAGGGTTCATCTCCTCTACACGACTTAATCCAATTCACCAATTTTCTACTCTCACAATTCAAACATTGACATACTAACCAACACCAATTGTCCCTATCTGGGGTTCAGCACACACCCCTTCACATCTCACAGTTCATATTCATCGTTACCACTTTTCATTTACATGCAAACGAGACCAAGAATACCCCACACTTACGAAACCCTTCCAAGACACTTCTCAAACTCGCTATTCTACTCATACCTAAGCATTCCAAAGTGGCTATTTGTCACCCAAACTCCAATATCAACCAATTCAGTTAACCATTCAATAAAACTTAAATTTTGACACTTAAACATCCACAGGCTGCTCTAAATCCAATACTCCGAGATGGAGCTTCACACACCATTCCCCCTACTTCTAGAATTTCATCATACTCCTCAAATACACGTTGCACTAGTACTATTCCCAACAATCCCATCACTCTTGTGCCGATATGGCAACACCAATTCCAAATCACACTAAACAATCATCACCCGTACAACACCCATTACAAAGATTACAACCCATATTCCTCCTCAAGAACCACTTCTAGCATTTAACTATCAAGTTTCCTTCATACTCATGAACTTTATACAAGCCTTAATCATGTCACTTAATGCTTAAATACCACAAACCCTCTTTCTTACCCTCATCATTATGAAACACAGTTCTCACACTCCCTTACAACTCTTATTATCTCAATAACATCTAACAACAATCGACCAAACTCTAACCCTTTCCTGAGACACTTACTCTTCCTGCCAAAACAAGAAACCAACCTAACATATAATCACACAACACATAAACAAATTTTAAGCAACAAACCACATAATCGAGTCAAGTCTACAAGGATAACCACTTGTCCCAAAACTTCCAAGGAACTCCCACTAGAAACCATGATCAGATGCGTTTCCAATGAAATCTAAAAGCAAGTTAGCCGACTATAAGCACTATCCAGGAAGCTCAACCCATGCCCACACAATGCAACATATAGTGTCCTACACCTCCTATTTCCTACATGCAAACGCACTCACCAAGCAAAGCCAACCCATTGTGGTAAAAACCACTTCCACGAGTTCCAGGTCTTCAAACCCGGTTAGTTCTAATACCAAGTTATCACGCCCCAATTTTTAATTACTCGGAAGCATTACCAAAAGCCTTTAATTTAGGTCCATTTTTTAAAAAAAAAATGTCTATTACCCTTGAGTAATAGAAACATAATAATACATGTTCTCTCTCGCAATGAATACGAACAACAATAATAATAATAATAATGCATGCCAACTTCCATTGTGGAGCTACAAGTAAATAATTACAAATGTCAATGTACAGTATTCATTTTTTTGACATCCACAACGAAATTATACAAAAAAGACCCGTGCACTTCTTAACTCTCCAACCAATAAGTCTGAATTCTCTTCTTGTAAAAAAAGATGTAACAACAAGAGACAAGCACAATTGCCCAGTAGGGATCTCATAGTTCTACAACAATAACTAACACTCAGATAGAAATGATCATGCATGCAGGGTGATACTATATAGTAAGGTGACGTTTTGTAATTTCAAAATATCGTACGTAGAGTACCTTTTTCTCAAAATTTATTTGAATATTTAAGGAAAACTCTCAACTATAAAAATTATCCCTTATCATTAGAAAAACCATAAATCCTTTCTGAAGACAAATATGTTTAAGGAACAACATCATTTTAAATTTATTAACCTATTCCAAAATATTCCTCATTTAATTTCTATTTTAACATTTATCTATTTATTTCCATTTTCCTTTTTACTAATTACATTTATTATAACTCCATAACATCAAAGTTCAAGTTCTATTAATACTCAAAAACAACCCTCATATACTCCATTCCCACCTGTCTATCCATTATTGCTATAACTCCTTAACGTAGAAATCCAAGTCTCCTTTATATTCAATAACAATTCTCCTACACTCAACTCCTACTTGTCTAACAAATACATCACATACACATTTGCATTATCAATTATAATCCAGTATATCACAAGGATAATAAACCCCTTTAATTCAATTTCTCTATTACTTACAAAACAAAACTCTTAATCTTTCCTTATAGTTACAAATAGCCCAGCGAATTCATTATCACCAACCCCTTATCCTGTTGCTATTTTATTATCCATTCTTTTCAAATAATTTCTATATGCATTCCCTTTCCATGCCAAGGTAGACATCAAATTGTAATTTCATAAGTTCATTACAAGTCACACATATTATCAGTAACTCAACACATTTTTCAACACATTTCACCTTTTGTAGACTTGATACGACAGGATAGTGAGCACCCAACTCATAACACCTTCCACCTTTTTCCGACTTGATACGATGAGATAGCGGGCACCCAATTCATAATACTTTCCACCTTTTGATGGCTATTATACGGCGGGAAGTGAACTCCCAAAAATTATTTTCTAAAAAAAAAACCATATTTTTCCAAAAGCCATGTTTTTCCACATTTACCGACTGTCATACGGTAGGACGTGTACCCCTCAAAACATTTTCAACTTTAAAACCATCCCCACATTTGCTGACTATTATACAGCAGGAAGTGGACACCCAAAAACATTTTCAAAATCATCTGTTTTTTCACTTTTGCCGGCTTCAATACTGCAGGACTTTGTGGACACCCAAAAATTATTTTTCCACTTTTGCCACGTATTATACTGCGGGACTGTGTGGACACCCAAAAATATTTTTCCCATATTCATCTAGTAATAAGCCTAGATAGGGCATTCGGGCACCTTTAATTCAAAACTACCCCCACATTTGCCTGCTATTATACGATGGGACATAGGCACCCAATAACATTCTCAACTCCCCGCGTGGGTACCAACCACAACACAACTCAACTCAACATAATTCGACATAACTCAATACAATTCAACATAACACAATAAAATTCAACACAACCCAAATCATTTCCTTAAATTTCCACTTCATCATTTCATCGCAACTTTCATATCATCAATACAATTCACAATTCAATGTTCTTAATTTCAATCTCATTCCATAACACAACTTAGATTATTAGCAACAAGAGTTCAATCGTAATTTTACACGAATTTTTCCAAACATCATCAAGGTTTAATTAACCATGAATATGTGCAATTTAAACCCTTAATTTCATGATACTACTTTCAGTTTAAGCAAAACCATCAACCATCTTCATGAGCCAAACTAGAGTTTTTAAGAGAAATTAAAGCTTTTCACAAAAACACTTTTTATTCCAACTCTTCTATTAATTATACACTCAAATTCATAAGCCCATAATTAAAACCCAACAAGTGAACCCCATCATTTCAAACCCTAAACCCCTAATCTCATGATTTATCACAATATGCTTAAAAATATAATTTTTTGTACTCCTCTCATGGAATTAGTTTTAATTCATGAAATGTATGACTATTAAATGTCCATTGATAAAAATACCTTTTGAGCATAAATGAAATTCATTTTTGGTGGAAACCCTAAAATTTAATATTTGGGAAAAAGTTAAAAATTGTTGAGAGAAAATCATGAAATCATGAGATTTTGTTGAAAAAGATGAAGAAAGTTATATGTGATTTCATTGTTGAACCATCCATGTAAAGGAGGAAAATTTTGTTTGAGAAATTGCCATGGATAGTATGGTGAGAATACTTGGAATCATGAAAAGGTTGAAAATTGTATGATATTGTGATTGTGGATTGGGTCTTGTGTCCCGTGGATATGATTATTGATATTTAATTTGAAAACATTGAAGATGTTGATGGTTGTACTATGTTAAGGTAAAATGTTGGGGAACATGAGAATTGTAAAATTTTATTTACATACCTGCATTTGCATAACTTTGAATATTGATGTTTTGGAAATTGAATTGTTGTTGATAAAACAATTGTAAATCCTGAAAATATTTTAGGGTAAATATGTTTGGTAAGAATGGATACGAGGGTGTAGATTAGTATTGTTTAAATTGGCCTGAGTGTCTAGGGTGGAAGACCAAAAAAACGCGTGGAAGAGGTACCATGGGCCTTCCAGTTAGGAGCCAGTAAAGTGGGGATTCGTAATGCTTGACATGCCTACTTGCAGACACCAGTCTAGGGATTACCTGAGTCGTATTTACCGTCCTGTTGTGTATTTTGAAATTTCTGAGATAATGACTTTTGAAATGAGAATTGCATATGGTTTTCAAAATGAAACAAAGTTATGGATTTTGTCGCATGGCATTTCATGGCATTCATTTTGTAAGATTGCTTAAACATATATACTTTGTTAAGATTTCTCTACTAAGCTTGTGCTCACCCCTAGAAAATTTGTGTAGGAAAAGATATGGTGCTTCCGTCTAACCAAAAGTGAGGGATATGATTGAGAGCACAAGGCTCTCTTTTATTTTGTTGTGTATTTTTGGCAAGCCAAGGGCTTTAGTTGTATGGGTTTTTAGATGACCATCTTTTGTGTAACTGGGCTTAAGCCTTGGAACTTGCAGTCCATTGAACATTCTTTTGTGTTATTTCTGTTGTGTCAATCGTCACACATGCTATAGATTCACCCTTTAAAAGATTGAATATATAATGCATGTGGACTCTTTTGTAGAATCTCTCACATTAATGGAATACAAACATTGAGATTAGGCCACCCAAGTTGAAATTGTTTAAATTGAATAAGTTAATTAAACCTATCTTATATCATTTAAATGGGGGCATTACAGTTTGGAAGTATTGAGGAGGTTACCCATAGTTTAACATACTTTGATGCAAAACCAGCATCAATAGTATGTTGGATGACAATGCCAGATATGGGGCATTTGATTGCATCATCCTACAATCTTGTTCTCTACAATTTCTTAGCACAATATTGCCTTATAGTTCTACCACTAAGATTAGACCCATTGCCACCACTTGCCCGCAAAAAGATATCCATTGTTTCGTGAACAAAAATCACTTTGTTGAGGTATAGCCATCATTGAATTACTATGTCATTATTGACCAACAATACTGTATAACTTGGTTTTGTTGTTATTTTGTAGTTGTTTATGGTGCAGGGACCCCATGTTCTTCTAATAGTAAGTAATTAGCGAAGGTGTCACTACAATTGTGCTACAAGATGAGAGAGTCCATATGATAAACGACTTACTCATTTCAAGAAAATTGTGAATGAAAATGCTACTACAAAAGAGACATTTGAGACCATTCAAATTAATCAAGAAGTTTGTCCATGTTAAATTGATGTTAGTTTCAACTTTGTTGATTAGCAATTTTTGTAACTGTACTTGGCAATGTTAGTTTCAACTTCTCTAAGTTATTTGGAAGGAAATAGTTTATTTTATTACTAATTTGGTTTATTACATTGTTGTGGCAATCAATTATTATCTGTTGTGAGACCATGTAATATCCTCTCACATGGATTGTAAAGATCCAACGAAGAGATGAACTTAGTCCCTGTATATCTGCAAAAATGAGCATGATCGATGCCACCCAACCGAGGTTGCTGGCTGGAGACACTTCGATGGTAAAGTTAGTCATTTGATCTAGAGAAAGAAGATGAAGGAAATGAGGAGACTCTTTGTGCTGTGTGGGGTAGAGAGATCATACCGTATTCCAGGAGCTACCTTCATTTTATAGATGGGAAGTGGGCCGAATAAGCCCAACAGTTGGCCCCTTGGCAGGCCTTATTTGGGTTAGCCCAATAAGTTAATATATTTTTTTTCTAGCTCCCACAATTGCCCTAAAACTTTCATTGTCTTCAATAGAAGGAAGGAAAGTTTTTATTGTCGAGTTATGCTGTTCAAACAGATGTTAGGTCTCTTGACAAAGAATACCGTTGATAAATAAATAACATGAATACAGTTGATAAATGAATAACACGAATACAATTGATAAATGAATAACACATGAATACAGTTGATAAATGAATAACATGAATCAATGCAAAAGTGGATGAATGTATGTATGTATGAATGTGTGTATGTCTAAATGTATGTCCAAATATACGTGGTACATTCAATAATGCACGATGGGACCATATAGGTCGAACATAGGGAACCCTTGGGTCTACATCCAAAATCTCTATAACGATGGGCCACGGTACTGTTACCCCCGGGCAAGGGTCATAGGCCGCGGTATTTTGACCTCCGGGCGTAGATGTAGGCTGCGGTATTCTAACCCCCGGGTGAGGGTGTAGGCCGTGGTATTCTAACCTCCGAGCGTAGGTGTAGGCCGCGGTATTCTAACCTCTGGGTGTAGGTGTAGGTGTAGGCCGTGGTATTCTAACCCCCAAGCATGGGTGTAGGCTGCGATATTCTAACCTCCGGACGTAGGTATAGGCTGCAGTATTCTAACCCTCGAGCATGGGTGTAGGCCACGATATTCTAACCTCCGGACGTAGGTATAGGTCGCGGTATTCTAACACCTGGGCATGGGTGTAGGTTTTTGCTGATGGCACTCCATGCCGAGTGCAAAGATTACGCTATACTCAAAGACTTTTGCTAATTTTAAGTGGCGATCAAGTGCCAATTTTGCAAGAATTTAGAATAATGCATCTTGTCAGTGATGGCCTGTATCGAATAAGGTAGACGTGTTAATCACCAATAATATTGCACTGCTTGTAAGGAATTGCCAAGTAAATATTAGGTAGTAAAATTTGGGCCAATTAGTATTGCTCGGTTTGTGTTTAGTCCAATGGAGATCGGGAAAGACAGAGGACTATTTCCTAGCCCTAAGATCCTGTTGCTGAAAGTGCATGCCAATCGGGTATGATATGATCGTTGATTTTGCATTTAATGTTCCTGATTGACTGATGTATTGAGCTTGATATGCAACTCAAAATTTGTAGAATTGGACCGTACGGATGTGTTCAGAAGGGTCTAAATAATTGGAAATGACTATGAGATCGCTATAATCGGACTCCTAATGGCATAGTTGTAGCCAAAATAGAACTGAGAGCTCATATCAGCAGGGTGTAATTCAACCACGAAGCACAGGATCATTTTGATGAGGACTTCACACTAGGCTGGCTGGGTCGTCTTCTCCAGCGAAGTAACTTACTTTCTGGGCAAACTTTGATCGGCCCGTATGACTTCGTTTTAACTCTAATTTTGACGCAATTTGTGGCGTTGGACTCGTCTTGATGAGGAGTTCACACCGGTATAGTCAAAGCTTGATTTTGACAACTCTGAAAAATGTTAATTGCTGGAAATTTAGTCTATTTTGCAACTGTCGGCGGCTTGCGGTTCGTTCGTGGCTCTTTTAGTCGGTGTTTTTGGACTCTTTGAGCTGATATGAATATTGTGGTAGGTTCAGATATGGATTTCAACATGCTGAGATGCTAGTTCTATGCCGAGATCTTAGTGTCGAATAAGTTATAACATTGCCGAATAATATTGCAGAATAATATTGTAAACTGTAGTTGCCAAAGAATATGCCGAGTAACATGTTCGTTCCGAGCGCCAAATAATGTGCCGAATAAGAAATGTTTCGGTGTTGATAAGCAGTTGATAATATGCAAAGTTGCTAATTTTTAATTAGTTGATAATATGCCGAATGAAAAGCCAAATTGCAGAGTTGAGCAATGTTGCGTTATAATGTGTTGTCGAATATTGTTGCCAAATAAATTGCCAAAGCCGAATAATGTTAATGAATAATGAATGTGTTGGATAGATGGGGGAATGTATTCGGCAAAAGAGCTTGGTGCACATTGTTGGCTATGCATTGGGCAGCGAGAAATCGAAGCCGTTCTCATGGCCATGGTGGTTATAGAGCTACCGAGTAGCTTTGTAGTTTTTTGAGCAGTGTGCTGGGTCGCGGTAGTGCCGAGATGCATATGCATGGTCTTGAACACTGTAACGCTACCGAGTAGCCTCGTTGAATTTGCCGGACAGCTCCATTGTTCGTAAACTCATGATCGGTAAATCCGTAATAACCAATGTGTTGTCGAGGCCGATGGATGAGATTCAATGAACTGGCAAGCTGATGGGTTAATGGTGACTCCGAGTAAAGGAGTTTGCCGAGTAATGTTACTTGGTAATGATGTTGCCGAATTACAGAGTCATCATTTGGTTTGCTCTAGCGATTCCTTTCGATCTTTCACATTATTTGAACTCTGCTCCTCAAGATATGCAACAATCACAAGTTTCTAGCACCAATACATGCAATGTATAATATATAAATAAACTCCAAAAAAATTTGATTTCCGAGTTTTGCTCCAACCCGTTGAATCTCAATTTTTCTTAGAGAAAAAATAATTAATTATGGAGCAATATTCTTCAAAAACAAGCCCAAATATTAAGATTATTACGCGTCGAGAAGTCTTTCCGAGTAAGCAATGTTGGCCAAATAATGATACCGAGCTGATTTGATGTAGGGAATGGAGAAATTTGATGGTATAGCATAGGAAAATTTGATGTGTCCATGCCTGGGTGTGCCGAACAATTTGGTGTCCTCACGGATGTTGCATTGTATTTTATTTATTTATTTTTATGTTGATTTATATTCATTTTTTTTATTTAATAAATGTAAACAGCAATATATCTGCACATATATCTATAAACTTGGTCAAGTCATTCAATAAAGGTTGGACACCTGTGAGTCTAAGTGTATATAGATAGAAGAAATAAATTGAGTATGGTCGAACAACCTTGTTGAATTGTCGAAAAGATGCTCTCTTTTAAGAAAAGTGAAACCCATTGGTAGAGAGAGAAAATGGAGATGCAAAAGAAGACCATGAATTCCATGTTGTTTTAAAACTTTTTAATGAGATGCACAATGAACAAAAAGTTTTATTTTGTAAGCACAAACATATATATATCCAATCCAAGAACCAATCTTAAACTAATTTGCAGAGAGCAAGATCAAATTTTTACTTACAAGACCATGTTTGCTTTTCTCTTCGTTGAACTCTTGCAAACGTTTCCCATAGAAGGTGCCAATTGTGAGACCATAAAATATCCTCTCACATGGATTGTAGAGATCCAACAAAGAGATGAACTTAGTCTCTGTATATCTACGAAAAAGAGCATGATCAGTGCCACCCAACCGGGGTTGCCGGCCGGAGACACTCCGATGGTAAAGTTAGTCATTTGATCCAGAGAAAGAATTGGCCCCTTGGCAGGCCTTATTTGGGTTAGCCCAATAAGCTAATATATATTTTTTTCCTGGCTTCCACATCTGTGTTTGTTGATTTTGTTTTGTAGTCTTCAGCAATACAAAGCCAAACTATATCATATTGTTCATCCATACATAGCCGAACAAAAGGCATTAACACGGTCATCTATAGCTGAACAAAGCTCCTTTGTTTGGTTTTGAACCACTGTAAACTGATTTTATACACCGATAAAGATCTAAACTACATGTTCATCACCTATGTTATTAAGCCCCGATTTGGTAAACCATTTGGGTTAAATAATCACAAAATGACAAAAAGAAAAGTAAAAAAAGTCAAAAAGTCAAAATGCTAAAAAACCAACAAAAAAGTTTGTGTTTTCAACCAAAAGGCCAAAAAAGACAAACAAGAAAACCAAACAAACAAAAATGTCCAATGCTAAAAAAGTCAAAAAAGCCAACTAAAAGTCATTGCCAAACGAACCCTAAAATATTTCATTATGTGTACTATTAATAGATAAAATCATGATAGTTAATACATACACATTCAAAAAGCTAATAACATCCATAAACATCTACATAATAATGAACTCCTAAACCTAATAACATCTATATACATCCACAAAGTAATGATGTCCTAAATAACTACACCAAAATATATGTTCACTTAAATAAAATATCTATATAATATAAGCATATTAGCATCCATAATTTTTTTTTTTAATATTCTTTAAAAAAAACAAATTAGAGAATTGACTCACTTTTCAAACTATTTGGGAAACTAACCCACTTTTGAAATCGCATTTTGAACATGCAATTTCAAGTCGACATGGACAACGTTGAACTCACATGTTGAACATGTAATTTCAAGTTGAGAGGGCTTTTATTGTGCTGATGTGGCATGCAATTTCAACATAAACTCGCAATTTGAAAATACCATTTTAAGTTGCACAATTATAAAACTCATTCTGAAAATGATATTTAAAATTGATATTCAAAGGTTTATTAACTACTTCTTACTGATCAGCAAATGTGGGCTCTGCAGGGAGAAATATGGGTCTCCTCAACAGCTAGCAATCAAATACTAGAGAACAATATTAAGCATTGAAAAGACAATTTCAACACTATTCTAGGACAATAAATGAAATCAATGAATAGTAATAAGTTGTTTTGTCATCTTTGGGGCTAGACTAGAACCATTAAAGAGCAGTTCGGCTTGGAAAATAACATATCTAACCAAAGAATAGGGGTCAGCTTTAGTTGTTAGCAAATGGGCCAAACAACACTCTTGCTCACATGTAACACGTCTTTTATATGGAGATACAAACATCTATACATACAGAGATTTTCGAATACAAACTAGAAAAGAAAAGAATACAAACTTAAAAGTGCGATTTTAAGTTGTGCAATTGCAAAACCTATTCTGAAAATGACGTTTGAAATTGAAATTCAACAATTACTTGGTAGATTAAAAGTCCTTTCGTTTCAACATTTTTTAACATAAAAATTCAGTTTCATGCAAAGCTATTGATATAGAGTGTAATTTAAAACAATTGTAGTAAGTCATGGGTGAGAATTGAAATCGCATGTTCAAAATCCAATTTCACAATAATTGTGCATGTCAAATGAGATTTAAGCTACCATAAAAAATTCCACATAAAGAAAAATTACACATTTATAATTTTTTTTTTAAAGTTTTATATTTCTTTTACAGAGAGATTAAATAATAAAAGAAAAACTCTCACGATTTGACATTGACAAGAATCTTGCATGTTACCAATAAAGTCACGTGTTAAGAATCTAATTTTAGTGTTTAAGTCAGAACTAGGGCATAATGACTATCATGAAAATTTCATTTACGTAATATAAATAGTGTGTACTATTTGTTCACATGTTGAGAATCTAATTTGAAGGTTTGAGTCAGAACTAGGTCGGAGTGAGTACCATAAAGATTCAGTTTCACGCAAAGCTATTGATAAATAGTGTAATTTGAAATTATTGTAGTAAGTCATGGGTGAGAATTGAAATCGCATGTTCAAAATCCAATTTCACAATGATCTTGCATGTTCAAAATGAGATTTAAACTACCATAAAAAATTCCATATAAATAAAAATTACACACACACACACACACATATTTATATTTTTATATTTCTTTTATAGAGAAATTAAATAACAAAAGAAAAACCCTCACAATTTGACATTGACAAGAATCTTGCATGCTATCAATGAAGCCACATGTTGAGAATATGATTTAAGTGTTTAAGTCAGAACTAGGATAGAATGGCTATCACGAAAATTTCATTTCATGTAATACAAATAGTATGTACTATTTGTTCACATGTTGAGAATCTAATTTGAAGGTTTGAGTCAGAACTAAATCAAAGTGAGTACCATAAAGATTCAGTTTCCCACAAAACTATTGATAAATAGTGTAATTTGAAATTGTTGTAGCAAGTCACGGGTGAGAATTAAAATTGCATGTTCAAAATCTAATTTCACAATGATCTTGTATGTTCAAAATGAAATTTAAACTACCATAAAAAATCCCATATAAATAAAAATTACACATATATAATTTTTTTTATATATATTTTTTTTATAGAGAAATTAAATAACAAAAGAAAAACCCTAACGACTTGACATTGACAAGAATCTTGCAGGTTACCAATGAAGTCACATGTTGAGAATTTGATTTAAGTGTTTAAGTAAGAACTAGGGTAGAATGGCTATCACGAAAATTTCATTTTATGTAATACAAATAGTGTGTACTATTTGTTCACATGCTTAGAATCTAATTTGAAGGTTTGAGTCAGAACTAGGTCAAAGTGAGTACCATAAAGATTCAGTTTCATGCAAAGCTATTGATAAATAGTATAATTTGAAATTGTTGTAGTAAGTCATGGGTGAGAATTGAAATAGCATTTTCGAAATCCCATTGCATAATGATCTTGCATGTTCAAAATAAGATTTAAACCAACAAAAAAAATTCCATATAAATAAAAATTACACATACATAAATTTTTATTTTTATTTTTATTTTTTGCATTTTTATATTTCTTTTACAGAGAAATTAAATAATAAAAGAAAACCCTCACGATTTGACATTGACAAGAATCTTGCATGTTACCAATGAAGTTACATGTTGAGAATCTGATTTCATTGTTTGAGGCAAAACTTGGTCAAATCACTATCATGAAGATTCAATTTCATACAAAACTACTGCAAATAGCGTACTTTGTAATCGATGAAGCAAGCCATGGTAACAATTGTTGCTTTTCAATTGTTACTCTAGCGACTTTAAAGTACACTACTTGCAAGGCTAACTTGTTACTTTTTGATTGTTATTCGTGAATTACTTCAGTGATTTCAAAGTATGCTGTGTGCAATAACTTTGTGTGAAATTGAATCTACATGATCGTTCTGCCTGAAACTCTAAAATCATATTATCAACATGTGACTTCATTAGTAACATTAAATTCTTATCAATGTCAAATCGTGAGGGGTTTTTCTTTTATTATTTAATTTCTCTACAAAAGAAATATAAAAACATAACAATTGAAATTGCATGTGAAATAGCATGTTGAAAATGCAACCAAACGTTAATCTCTTCTATGTATCTATAAATAGCGTTACCCCAACTATGATATATGAAAACATAACATTAGTTATATATCTTGAGTCTAATATTATGTATCAATAATTTCTTCCAGAGGTGCAGGCAGCTCACATTATCATTCACTTTCAAAAGTATGGCTACTACCTCCATTCAATTATGAATATAAGAGCGAAAAATACTCAAGTCCTAAGGATTATTATGCTGGAATTCGAGCAGAATGGGCATTTAGGTTAGCAGAGCAAGAGAGATTGTTTAATGATTTATGTAATTTAGGGGCACGAATACCTCATCATCGTTCATTAACCATGCCTAGACGAAATGTAGGTGACTAAGAAAAAGCGCTTAACAAAATAAAAAAGGAGAACAACAAAATGTTGATGTGGAGATGTTGACATTTGATGCTTCAACTAGCCACGGAAAAGGCAGAGGCAAGCAATAGACAATTAACTGAAATCGAGCACAATAATGTCATAAGCAACAAAAAATATCTATCTGACTATTACATGTCAGATGAAGAATGAAGAATTAAACAACTTCTAATTAAGAAAATGTTTGTTTGTTGTGTCATTTCTAAATTGTTATTGTGTATGTCGACATACTTGTTTTTTTTTTTGGGGGGTTTTGTTTTTTTAGTGTTATATTTTGTGTTTAATCCCTATATTAACTATTTAGTACTTTAAGTTGTTTATGTAATGAAAAGTTTTATTAAATATATGGAGTCAATGTCAATCAAATATTATGGCTTTAAGTTATATGAATATTATGTAGACATATATTGAAACTTATAAAATAATATGAAAATATTTTCATAACATACAGATAGAATAGTTACGATTACATTTTAAATATTATAACGTGACTAAAGGATTATTATGAAGGAATTTTATTGTTTCTATTCCTCATTTGACATCTCAACATCAGATAATACATGTTCTTCCCTACTTACATTCACATAAAATTCTACTTCATGCATTAACCCATCCTCCATGTACCCAGTTGCAAGTTGACGAAAGTGATATCGATTTAAATGCATCGACATTCGGTTAACTTCTTTATGAATGCGGTGTAACGCCCTTTGCAGCAATTGCGGGGTATCGATGGACATGTTCTTCGACCTCCTTCGAGGAATTTGAATATTCTTTCTTCACACGGCTCTTAAAGAATATTCGCCTAGGTAGACCAATATTGCCACTCTACTCTCACGGTATTCACAGTGGCTGTTGTGTAATGAAGATTAGAGTTTAATGGATATTCAAAATCATCATTTGAAGCCCAATGGAAACCCATTGCGGTACATAAGTCATTGACACTGTATCTCATAGTGAATTATTATATATCATCTTATAACAATCTGTGGATACAACTGAGTTAGTTTTCACACACTAGTATATATTTATAGCAACTTGAAGTAGCTATGTTGTAACTAACAATTGCAAACACAAGTCATGGGTAGTGAACAACTGAAATTGCATGGCAGGTGAAATTGCATGTTGAAAATGCAATTTTAATTTGTCACGATAGCAGTCCATGTAATCATAAAATTGCATTTTTAACATGAGATTTCAAGTTGAAATTACATATTGAAAATGCGATTTCAATTTAAAATTACAATTTCAAAATGCGATTTCAAAAAACGGGTTAGTTTCCCAAATAGTTTGAAAAGTGGGTCAATTCTCTAAATTGTTTTTTTTTTTTTTGTAGAATATTAAAAAAAACTCCAGCATCCATCTATCACTGTCGACTTGTGTATGTGCAAGACAATGTGGAAATGACATATACTACTAAACTCGATCTGGGCTCATTGATGTGTTAACCCTTTAGCACACTTGCCATCCTCCCCAAAGTATCATACAACACATCTGGATGTCAAAGGCCAACATCTCGACCTCTCTGGATAATAGGATGCCCAATCCTTAAAGCCTAAGATATATGCTGGAAACCATGTTTTACGTAATAAGTTAGAGTAAATTTATGAGTGTGGATTCCATATGTCAAATTATGACTCATAGATTAGTTGTATATTACCTGTGGCTTTGGAATGGTTCCCTGAGTATCCTAAGGAAGCAAGGCGGATCGATGAGCTGGGTTCTAAACAATCAAGTGTGACACCTGCTTATACCACTACTAGAAAAACCACTTTTTGCGACCGCTATAAACCGTCGCAAATAATAAAAAACAGTCGCAAAAGACTTTTTGCGACGGCCCATGCGACGGCAAATGGGGGTCGCGAATGTGGGGGTGGCAAATACTTTTTGCGACCGCAAAATAGCAGTCGCAAACTATTTGCGACCGCCTAATCTACTTATCGCGACTAATATTTTGCCGTCGCAAAAAAATTAAAAAAATACCTACAATGTATTAGCGACCATCTTGGTACCGTCGCAAAAAAAATATAAATAAATAAAATACCTACAATGTTTTAGCAACCTATATTCTCATATATATATATATATATTCAAGTAGTATATACAATAAATATAAAGTGATATTTGCAAAAATTCTAATACACATGTATTATTTTCCATCACTTCCCTCAACAAAATTATCTTTCTTCAAAAAAAAAAAAAATATGCATACAAAATATAAACTTCTATACACACAAAACAAATATTCATCAACCATCCTTAAAAGTATTTATACAAAATACTAATAGATTCAAGTACTAAAAAAAAAACTGAATTTAACTCTCAATATCACCCACTCAATCATATCAACTACTCCCTCAACACTACCTGCAAAAATATACATCAATATATTAGTTGACTAACTTGGATGCCAAAACAAAAATGGATACAAAGAGCACATTAATTGACTTACTTGGATGCCAAAACTTTTTCCAATAGCAGTACAAAGAAGTTCAATATTGTTCTTAGAATCAATACTAGTTTGAAAAGAGTTAATCATTTAATCATCTCACAAAAATATCACAGAAAAAATCAAGTTGTCACTGGATATTAGCTTTCGAATGTCCCATTGGTACAAGTAACAATACAGCTGAAATTTGGACTATTCAAGCTAACACCCAATGGTTAATTATTGAATTCTAATTATTAAGCAATGACAGGTTGTAGGCTCCATTCCAACGACTGAAAATTGTCATAGAGGCCAGAAAAATGTACAAAAAGGGGGGATGACCACAATCTCAAGATCAGCAGCTCAAACCTCAAACCCATGCTTATCAGACGAACCAAACCGAACCTCCAATTCACGTCGTTCTCAGAAATTCCATTTACAGACCAAAGCCGCAATTACTTAAATTAAGTAACAAAGAATCAGCTCCATAGAAAAAGTTTAGTTCATGCATGCACAAAATTGTTTTTCTCAAAACATTGAGGGAAACAAAATTCACAAACTATAATCCATTATCTAATTATGAAACATTCATGCATGCACGAAATTGTTTCCCTCAAGTTTTGCCTAGCTGCTGGAGCTGATTAATAAGTCATAATGAACCAAGAAAGAAAACCTAAAGACAAGCCAGTACATGTTAAACGTAAAGGTATAAATTAATACAGAGTTATATGATACATTGAAAAGAAAGACTTGTACATTTTCTGGACTAGTGACAACATGTCTCATTTATGATTTCTTATTAAAGGCCAACTGACAATAGGATACTGCAACCAAGGTAAAAGAATATACCAGCATATAATGGATTAAAAAAAAAATTAAGCACAAGACTTACTGTTTTACGAACTCCAGCAGGTGACTCTCCAAAAATGTCATCACAAAACATATCATTTGACCTCTCACTCTGCAAAATCAAACAGAAACCGAAATCATGTACCTATATAGAACAAACTACCCAACATGTGTTATTCAATTAACAATAACAAAAAACATAAATCATCTTGATTCATAAAAAACAAAAACCAATAGAAGAACAAGAAAAATTAAACAATGAACCTGGTTGGTTAGCTCTTCCTAAATTAACACTTCCTATACATTGGGTGCCAGATTGACAAAATTTAAACATTAGGGACCAAATCGACAAATTTTAAACAATAAGGACCAAAATGACAAAAGACTCTTACTTTGACAACCAAAAATATAATTAACCCGATATGGAATATGGATGAAGTTATTTGCACTAAGCAACGAATGGTTTGAGGGTTGTGTTCACATAATTCTTCCAGTCCACATTCATGGTTAGAAACATCAAAATTTATGGATTTGTTCCTCACTTCCGGAGGTGAACAGAAAGGGGGAAAACAAAAAAGATAGTTCGTACTACCTGTTCAATTCTGAAGTCGAGCAACTTCCTCCACGGCCACAAAGAACATCATTGTTATCATCTGTTTCCAGCCCCTTGCACACCATCTTTGCACACTGTTTCTGAACAGGTGAGCCAACTAAACAGAACTCATTTTAATCTTCAATGAGTGATTAAATCATAATTGACCAATCATTCCATGATGATAGACAATTATCAATTCATAGAAAGCTGAGAAAAAAGGAGTGAAGATTTGGGTACCAACAAAGCACCAATCGCTCTGCAATTGATGTGACGACAGTTTCTCCAGAAATATCTCCTGTATTCAATTTCTGTCAACCTAGAATATCAAGACTTTGGAATTAACCACAGCCCTCTGCCATGAAAACATGAGAAAAAATGAACCGGCAGCAAATAATTGTACCCTGGAAATAAGAAAGTCAGTAAAGAACTTAATAAGTGAAATTTTACTTCAATTTAAATGAGAAAATGAAAGAGAGCTCAAGAAAAAAACTATAAATATAAAATCCACATGAGAAATGCAGTGGAATTATCTGAGGCTGCAAAAGTTTGTGATGCTGTATGAATCTAGGAAAGTACCAAAATAGTGGTTCAGTTTAAAAAGCCGCCCACACCCTCCCCCCACCTATTACCCCCCTCCCCCCAAGAATAAATAAATACAAACATAAACATAAAAAATACAAAATAAAATAAATAATCAGTGTACAAGACACCTCCAAAATGAGCAAATAAAAAGCTGCAGAAAAAGCTTTAGAAAACTTATAAAATTGGAACCTCTGTATCGAGAAAAAATTCAATGAAACGGTTATACCATGTCATTGTCAGAAATATGCGAGTAGTATGGTATGTATGCATGACAACATGTACATTGTACACAATGGATTCAAAATTATTACCTGGGAAACTCCAAACACAAAGGCTTCAGACCCATGTATACTGATAAAGAGATGAATTTCTTGCAACGAGCAAGTTGGCCTGATATCAGACTTCCAGTGAGCCCTTCCACATTTACATTGCATCATGTATAATAGTCTGAAATACAGAAAAATTGGCAATGAGCAGACAAGCCCCATCAAAGCAGTAACACAGGAAAGGATGTAATCTGAAATACCTGCAATACCAGATTTAGTGTGGTCACGCTCTGATGGACTTGGGTACCAAGGTTAAAACTGATCCACAGGTGAACATCCAGGGCTTTGATCCAAAGGAATTAAAGCAATAAAATAGAAAGTAACTCAATCCTGAATTAAATGAAATACATAGTCAAAACAACCAAATAACACAAAGGCAACTTTTATGATCAATTAACAGAAGAATGGGAGAAACACTTTACAAGTCATCAATGAAACAGTAAAACACACAACTGGCTTTAGTCAATTTTGCCATCTATGTACTCAAAAACCAACCAGCTTTTGACAGGTCAAGTTCTAACACACCATTGAATGTGTTTGTTTGCATTTTGTGGTCACCTTAAGAGAAATACATAATGCAATCCGGTACTGAAGGACTCCACCAATCCTAACTTCATGACATTGGTAAATCTGCAATGCATTCTGTGTATCCTGTACTTCAGATCCATACCTAAAGGTGGATAAAAGAAAAAATAAGAAAGAAAAAGCAAGTTTTAGTAGTTGATCAACAACCTATGGAGCTTTTATATTAATAATCACGATATAATGTAATCATCCATCAATTATGCAGTATGGCACAATATAAGACATAACAAGAAGTATGAATCAGAGAAGGTTATCATACCAATTACTTGGCTGAAGAAATGCGCGTCAATGATGGCATCCAGCTGCTTGAAGCACCAACTCTATTCCCAAATACACGGCCAACATTTGAAGATTCAGTTGGCTCCTCTGGTCTTGGAAGATTTCTTATGTTCGGTTCTGTGATCGATTATGTGGAATTAGAATTATTCAAGTTTTAACAGTGAGTGACTGGAGAATTATAATGAAACATATGTTAAAGTTTGAAGATTTAATCAAACTGAAGTTTGGGAGAAAACTAGAGAGTGAAAAGTATAATATAATTTTCTTATATATACAAAGAAAGAAATAAGGAAAGAAAGATTAAGCATCACCAGAGAGAAAGAAATAAGGAAAGAAAGATTAATAGAGGTTACAACACAACAACATAAGGTATTTGCAATTTTTTGAAATCTATAGAAGTAACAAACACCAGAGAGAAAGGCTAAAGCCAAGAAGAGAACAAAATGAAACAAACAAACAGACTACCATAAACAGCATCCAAATCAAGCGAAAAAAAAAAAGAAAAAGGCAGTTTGGTGTTGCTTTCTAGTACAATTGTTAATACAACTTCCCAGAATTAGGTCACTCACTCTAAAGATAATCTGCATGGATATTAGCTTTCAAATAATAGCATCCACATTCATTTCTTAAACCTTCTAGCTAATTAACAAAACAATGAACATTAAAAAAATAAAACATCTTCGACTACATTAGGAAAATTAGAAATGATTAAATATAGATCTAATAAAACATCTTCGACTATATTTAATCTCATGATTAAATATAGATGATGGATCTGAAATCTCAGACTAATCTCATTGATGCCGTAGGCCTCCTATATAACTTGACCACAAATAATGCCAAGCTAAAGAGAGCAAAAAATAGTAAAAAAGTGTACCAAATTATAATTAATTTGCATCTGATCAATTATGAGATCTCCCAAAACAAGATGCTTTTACTCAAAGCCAGCAATACTTCCAGGACAGGAAAAGTGAAAATAGATTAGTCAAAATACACTGAGAAGAAAGTGGCAAACCTCAACCAAGGTAGTGCAGATTGAGGAACCCATCCAACAGTAAAGAGAGATCCTGCCAATTAGCTCTGCACGTTCTTTGTTCTAAATATAATCAACAAAGTACCCAAGCTCCATCTTGTGAGTATTCCTCTTTGAAATCAGTGAAGAAAATGAGACTGTATAAGGAGAAAGTTCATTCCATACCTTATAAATGCCTGTCCTACTGAGCCAGACAATTTGATCCAGAAACAAGAAAGTAGACAACAGTGCATTTTTGGACTGAGAAAAAAGCAAAGTGGTAAGAAAATGACAAAAAAGTAAATCATGTGTAAATTAATTAGAAAAACATTCAGTCAGCAAACCATTTTGTACCTTTCCCAGCAAAACAAGGGGAAGGGGTGTTCCAGGAGAAGTTGGACTAATGAGCGCGTGCAGATCATTGACAAACTGCATAAATAACAAACCTAAGATAAGCCCAAGAATAAAAGTGCCATACAGATATGAATTCAAATCAGAATTATTTTTTTCCCTACTGATTTTCCCAGAAAATTCTTCATCTAACCTTTTGAGGTCAGCTGTCATTTCACAGCATGAATAACAAAACAGTTACCCTTATACACCAAATAAATGGACATTAAGCAAGAATAAATATAGAAAAAAAAAATTCTCCACAATTTAAAGGTACTTAACTACGAGACCAGAGAAGATGAGTGAAAAAGACAATTTTATTACCAAAAGATGCAATTAAGCCTGACCTTGAAAAGACGGAACACTTTCTGTGCCAAGCTAGTTGATTTGTCAACATTTTGGGCTGTGCCAGGCTCCCGGTTACTCAAGTATTTTGAACCATATTGTATTGCCCTGCATATCTTGTCCCTGGCTTCGGCTTTGGCTTTGTTCAAATACAGAACCGCAAGGCCAAGCTCTGCTCTAGCTACGTCCAATGTACTCATTTTTTTCTTATCGTATCTGCAAAGTCAAGGTACATTCTTATTTAACTCTAGAAATCCAAAGAAGTAAACAACCAACAGACAAACCATGCAAATTTCACATTGAAACAACTAAGCAGGGAGATGCAAAAAAAAGAGACATCAATGGAATGGCCAAAAACCTAATAGCCTAAATTGAAGGATACATATGTTGAGGCAATGTGTACTAGTGATCTGTAACACACTCAAACCCTCAGCTATTATTCCATCTTCTATTGATCTGTAACACACTCAAAAATCCCCAAATTTGTCAAATTAAAATCAATAGTGACTCAATGCTTAACACAAAAACACACACGCACATATATATATATATATATACACATTTCGAGAGTAGAGATTTGAAGCAAAATTGCAAACCAAAGAAATATGAGATTGTCGGAGTCGAAGAGTTCAAGATCTTGAGGAAGTTGAGGACGTCTACTTCGATTCTTGCTCGGACCTCAACAGAATAAATTCAATTTCAAACATTGATATTCACAACACATACATAATATATAGAGGTACATATACATGTGTAGTAGAGGTGCTAATTTGAGAAGATCAAAGGAGAGAGAGCACGAGATTGAGAGAAAGAGAGAAAGAGAGAAAGCGAGATTGAGGGGGAGACAGAGGGAGAGAGAGAGAGAGAGAGATTCATACCAGTCGTATTACTGTGAGACCGATAGAGAGAGAGAGCGAGAGAAAGAGAACAATCGGTGTCTGTGGAGGGCTAGGGCAAGTATAAAGAAAAGGGGGAAATAAATAGAAGAAAATAAAGGGGTAAATTGATTATTTGCGACGGCTAATCAGATGGTCGCAAATTATATAATAGCAAAAGGTCAGTTTTCCAGTAGTGTACCAGTCCATGTAATCAGCGTTATAATCAGAAGGATGTCTCACTGGCCTACTTCGTCTCCTCTCAGCTAGCACATGGTCGTCCTAACTCTCTTATATCTGATCAACAAACGAACACATCACTCGGTATCGGCTGACAATCGTTCCTTGAATAGCACGCACTGGTGCAAGTGGCAGTGGAGGAATTGTCTAAACTATACTAAATTGTCTCAGAACCCTTTGAGGATGATAAAGTTCAACAATATTAACACACTTTAAGCAACCAATGTAGTAAGCAATCTCTTGGAATGGGTGATGAGCACAATAAGAAATATATGGGTTCCATATCACCTGCAAAATAATAATAAATACTGTGTAAGTACCTCCAAAACATACAGTAATAACCAAGGTAGCACATACTAATTCCTTACATCATCAACTCCCAAAATATCAAGCTCCTCTCGGAAGGCCTAAACATATACTAGTGATGATCCAGATTCCTATGAGAAGTCCAACGATATACAAGAGGCTTGTCATCTGTGTAGTCCATGTTTAGGTGAGGTCGAAAATGTTGAAAGCGCTTATATATCCAAGCCTCCAATGAGGTAATATAACCTGCCATCTGTTTCACTTTAGCCCTTGAGGGAAATCCCAACTGTCTATACAAAAATGTCAATCCAGTTGTATGAATCTAGTACAAATCTCTCATCAAACTCAAGTACGCAGCTGGTACTCTAGACCGGGTCTTGTAGCAAAACAATGTGCATCTAAGTAAAAACAACAAATATGCTCTCACCGCACAAGCTATATATGTAGGGTCATCTGTATCCTTGACATTTTGAAATTTATGCCTTAACTATTCAAAAAGCACAGACTGGCTACTAGCTCCAAATAACTCTTGAAGTGCCTCGGCATGTCGAACTCTTAATGTACCCTCCATATGAGACGTAGTGTCATCAAGCGAAAGAACTAGTTTATTAACAGAAATGCCAGTAATTGGAATGCCAAGTAGAACAGAAACATTGTTTAACGTCATAGTCATCTCACCAAATAGCAAATGAGATGTATTTGTTTACAGCTACCATCTCTCAACAAATGCCAACACCACAACCTTATTCACAAATTGGAAGTTGTCGTCGACTAATGAGAGTAGGCCTGAATGGGTGAAAAGGTCTCTCAACTAGTTATTATTAAGTCTTGGCAATCACTACTCCCATTGTTGCAGCTTTTGAATGTGATTGTGATATTTTAGAGCCTCCAGATCTTACATTGCATAGAAAAAAAAAAAAGTACTATGAAAACATTATTTACACAAAAAACAAATATAGTTGAATTATACATTTTCATTCCATATGGCAGATGCAACATGAGTCTTAAAGCTCCTAAGGAGAGAAGGATCAGTAAGACCTCCAGGAAATGGGCCAGTTAATAAGTCATCGTTCATTGATCCATCATCATTGATGTTCTCTACAAGTTCCTCATCTTCCACAGTAGGGACTGTTAGATAATGTCTTAATGGGACCACATAATTAAATGTGGTGTTATCATTTATAAGAAGCCTACAATTTAAGTGATTCAATTTAGTTAATAGGCTTAAGAGTATATGTGTTATGGACCTAATGTGTAGATACTAGTTGTATAATTTCTATTTCTATGAGGGGCAGAAATAGAAATTAAAACATATTGGTTAAAGTTGGTTTTCATTCCTTTTGAACTTCCACAACCTTTCAGTTTTGAAAACCAATAAATAGAAATTAAAACCAATAATGGTTAAAGTTGGTTTTCATTCCTTTTGAACTTCCACAACCTTTCAGTTTTGAAAACCAATTACAACCTTTAAAAGGTTATGGTCTCTATTCCTTCCTAAGTGAAAAATAAGAACACTGCCATTTTTTTTTTCTAAATCCTCTCAAGGAGAAACATAAGGCACCAAAGGGGAAAGGATTAGAAGGCAATAACATAATCAATAACAAAGAGTTCATTGATAATCACGCTTCCGTTTAACCGTTCATCAATGGATTCAGGTATATCATTTTGTCTTGATTTCTTGATAATACACATGGTAAATGATCCAAAGTGTAAGGTTTATGTTCTGAAATTTATTTTGAACAATTGGTATCAGAGCATGCATATCATGTGTCTTATCAGAATTGATATGCTTTGTTCATTCTATTTAGTTTCCTGAAATCATATTCTGAATTTTCTTATGGTTGTAAATTCTGTTTTTTCCTGTTTTGTTCTGTGAAAATGGCAATCTATTTTCTGGAATTGTAAAATGATTCAGTGGGCAGTTTTTTTTTTTTCTCTCAAATGGATGAACATCATGTATTTATATATATATAGATATATCTTGCGATTTGATCGGTTTAATTTTGAACATCATAAAAAAAAAAACTATTTATTTTTGGACCCGTCAATTCTATTTATATATGTATATATATAATTGGAATTGCTGCAGATTATATAACATATACGGGGTCACAAATTTAGAAATCTTTAAATTTAATGTAATTTCATACAACGTCTACAGAAATTTAATTTTCTAACATTCTTAATATAAGTCAATTCAAACAAGATGTCACAAAAGTGATCTCTCTTGTCTAGATTGTTTTATATGGAATGTTTTAAAGTTCAAGTCTGTGTATCTCATGCGGGTATTTATCGGTCCAAAGACATGATTAAGACTTGGCCGAATTACACACACATTTTGTGGTGATAAACATGTGCCAATTGTCAAGAAAACCTAATGTGAATAATAAATCTATCAAAAGATAGATTTGTTATTTGACATAACTTATTGTTAATGTTTGATCATTACAACAAGAATACCACTTACAGTTAATATCACTACCCAAAGGCTTGGTATTAATGTTGTGCTAGGTATCTTGAGATGTTGTCATTAAATTAATTTATTTAGAGATTATCTGTTTGGTAACTTAATGTGAGCATAATTGTTTATTCCTTTTATTTTCTTTTCTATTCAGCTTTAATGTCGACTACTTCAATCTCTGCCAACATGAACAATGTTCCAATGTTAAATGAAACAAACTTTAAGGACTGGAAAGAGAACATATTGATTGTTCTCGGCTGCATGGACATAGACTTGGCATTAAGGATGCCAAAACCGAATGCTCTCACTACACAAAGTACTCCTGAGGAAACTGTGTACTTTGAAAAGTGGGATCGTTCTAACAGGCTAAGTCTTATGATCATGAAGCGTGGGATTCCAGAAGTTTTTCGGGGTGCAATAACAGAGGATGTTACCGTTGCCGGTGAATTTCTTTCAGAAATTCAAAAGCGTTTTGCTAAAAACGATAAGGCTGAAACAAGCACGCTTTTAGCAAGCTTGATTTCAATAAAGTATAAAGGCAAGGGTAATGTTCGCGAGTACATCATGGAAATGTCTCATCTTGCTTCAAAACTTAAGGCACTAAAGCTCGACCTATCTGATGATTTGCTCATGCATTTAGTTCTCATCTCTCTTCCTGCACAATTTAACCAATTTAAGGTCAGTTATAACTGCCAGAAGGAGAAATGGACTCTCAATGAGCTCATTTCATTTTGCGTGCAAGAGGAAGAGAGATTGAAGCAAGAAAGGACTGAAAGTGCTTATCTAGCAAGCACCTCCAAGCATACGGGCAAAAGAAAGCATAAGGGAAAGGAAGTTGCTATTCCTCAGGGTCCGGAACCAAAGAAACAGAAAGTGCAGGATGGTTGTTTCTTTTGTGGCAAGCCCGGACACAGAAAGAAGGATTGTGCCAAATACGTCGCCTGGCGTGTAAAGAAAGGTACATTTCATGTTTTGGTCTGTTCTGAAATAAATTTAGCTTCAGTACCAAGAAACACTTGGTGGGTAGATTCTGGTGCTACTACTCACATATGTGTTTCTATGCAGGGTTGCCTGAACTACCGAAAGCCAACTGATGCTGAAAGATACATCTTTGTGGGTGATAGCAAGTCAATAGAAGTGCAGGCAATAGCGCACTTTAGATTATTACTGAAAACTGGTTATTATTTGGATTTATTAGACACTTTTGTTGTACCGTCCTTTAGACGGAATTTAATTTCTGTTTCTGTATTGGACAAATTGGGATATTATTGTTCTTTTGGAAATATGAAGTTTAGTATGTCTATTAATTCCAATGTTGTTGGTACTGGTTTACTTAATGTGTTTGATAATCTATATTTGCTCGAAACTATTGCATCTTATAATGCAACCTTGCATGTGGAATCACGAGGTACAAAGCGTAAATTAACTAAGGAAAATTCAGCCTCATTATGGCACAAACGCCTAGGTCACATCTCTAAATCTAGAGTTGAGCGCCTTGTGTCTGATGGAATTTTGGACTCTCTTAATTTTTCAGATTTTGATGTCTGTGTTGAGTGTATCAAGGGAAAACAGACCAAAATAAAGAAATATGGTGCCCATAGGACTACAGATGTCTTAGAATTAATTCATACGGACATTTGTGGCCCATTCCCTATGGCGTCTTGGAATGGTCAACAATATTTTATCACATTCATAGACGACTATTCCAGATATGGGTATCTATTTCTTATCCATGAGAAATCACAGTCTTTGGACGTATTCAAAAAATTTAAGGCCGAAGTTGAGTTACAACTCAACAAACGGATTAAAAGAGTCAGGTCTGACCGTGGTGGTGAATACTATGGCAGATATGATGGATCAGGTGAACAACGTCCAGGATCGTTTGCAAAATACCTAGAGGAATGTGGAATCGTCCCACAATACACCATGCCAGGATCACCTAGCATGGATGGTGTATCTGAGAGACGAAACCGGACTCTTAAGGATATGGTAAGAAGTATGATCAGTCATTCTACTTTACCAGAGTCCCTCTGGGGTGAGGCTCTAAAGACAGCAACTTATATCTTAAATTGGGTGCCAACTAAAGCAGTTGTAAAAACACCTTATGAGCTTTGGGTTGGGCGAAAGCCTAGTCTAAAACATTTGCATGTGTGGGGGTGTCCTGCTGAGGCGAGGCCTTATAAACCTCATGAACGAAAATTGGACTCTAAAACCATTAGCAGCTACTTTATTGGCTATGCCGAACGATCACGGGGTTACAAGTTTTATGATCCCACAAATAGGTCAATATTTGAGACGGGAATTGCAACATTTTTTGAGGATGTTGAGTTTGGGGGGAGAAATCCAGTTAGAGACATTGTCTTTGAGGAGGAAGCAGGAGTAATCTCACTTCCTACTACTACTTTTGACCAATCACAGGTTCCTATACCTGTCATTGCTCGAGAAGTAATTTCGGATCCTCAACCAAACAATGTTGTTCAAGATAATATAGTTCAAACCCCCATTCAAGATGAGGTAATTGTTCCTGAGGAACAAACTCTACAACCTCAACCTCAAGAATCTGTGCCATTAAGGCGATCCACCAGAGAAAGGAGATTTGCATTTTCAGATGATTATATTGTATATCTCCAGGAACATGAGGTAGAAAATGGAATGTCGAAAGATGATCCAATCAACTTTCGTCAAGCCATGGAAAGTTCCAACTCTCATAAGTGGATAGAAGCCATGAATGAAGAATATAAGTCTATGCAAGACAATAAAGTTTGGGAACTTGTCTCATTACCAGTTGGTGCGAAGCCCGTAGGTTGTAAATGGATATTTAAAACCAAAAGGGATTCAAATGGTAATGTGGAGAGGTATAAGGCACGTCTTGTAGCCAAAGGCTTTACTAAAAAAGAAGGAATTGACTTTAAAGAAACTTTCTCTCCAGTTTCTTCGAAAGATTCTTTTAGGACAATTATGGCGCTTGTTGCATATTTTGATCTTGAGTTGCATCAGATGGATGTCAAAATAGCTTTTCTTAATGGTGACATTAAAGAAACAATTTATATGGTGCAGCCAGAAAACTTTGTGTCAGGAGACCCAAAGAATATGGTTTGCAAATTGACTAAATCCATCTATGGACTCAAACAAGCTTCTCGTCAGTGGTACTTCAAATTTCATCAAGTTCTCACTTCGTATGGTTTTGAAACTAATGTTGTTGATGAATGTGTGTATCACAAGTTCAGTGGGAGTAAACACATATTTTTGGTTTTATATGTTAACGACATATTGCTTGCCACAAACGATATAAACTTATTGCATGACACCAAGAGATTTCTATCTAAGAATTTTGAAATGAAAGATCTTGGTGATGCTTCCTTTGTATTAGGAATCGAAATACCCCGAGATCGTTCTCGGGGTATTCTGGGATTATCACAAAGGAGCTATATTGAAAAAGTACTCAATAGATTTGGCATGCAAAATTGTAAATCAGGTGAAACCCCGGTTGCTAAGGGAGACAAGTTTAGTCTCAGCCAATGCCCCAAGAACAGTCTTGAAATTCAAGAAATGCAGAAGATTCCTTATGCCTCGACTGTAGGGAGTCTAATGTATGCTCAAGTATGTATGCGTCCGAATATTGCGTTTATAGTTGGCATGTTAGGCAGATGTTTAAGTAATCCTGGCATGGATCATTGGAAAGCAGTCAAGCGTGTTATGCGATATTTACAGAGAACAAAGGAATATATGCTCACATCTAGGAGATCGGATAAGTTAGAGGTCATTGGATATTCCGACTCCGATTTTGCTAGATGCCAAGACAGTAGGAAATCCACATCAGGCTATATTTATCTGTTAGCTGGCGGAGCAATTTCTTGGAGGTCTGCAAAGCAGACGCTCATAGCTTCATCCACCATGGCCGCAGAATTTGTAGCATGTTATAAGGCATCAAACCAAGGGATATGGCTGCGAAATTTTGTCACTGGGTTGCGTATTTTGGAAGGCACTGCAAGACCACTTAAGTTATATTGTGACAATAAGTCTGCAGTTTTATATTCCAATAACAACAGGAGCTCGACAAAATCAAAGCATATTGATATCAAGTTCCTAGTTGTAAAAGAAAGAGTGCAGAGTGGACAGATTTCCATAGAGCACATTGGGACAAACTCCATGATAGCGGATCCACTTACGAAGGGACTACCACCCAAGGTCTTTCATGAGCACACTGCTCAGATGGGTGTTGTTCTATTTGAGAACATTCTAGTTTAGTGGGAGTTTGTATTTATATTACTGCTTTATGTCAGCCTTGAGTTTTATCTATGTAATTAGATTAATTTCTGCAGAAATGAAATATTCAGTTTATTACGCTTTGTTACGTATTGTGAAGTATTGATCTCAATAAAGTTAAGTAGGACCAGTTGGAAATAGGCATGTATGGATCACATCACATGTAATTTCCATGCTACGCATTCATGATTGATCTATGTCATTTAGCTGTATTAGTATACGTGACCATTGGTGGGTCGAGTTACGATTGATGTAACGAAGACTACTTTGATCCTATATTAATATAGTTAATGGACAAGATTGTTTGGATACCCTCAAGTTATGATAACAAATTTCTGAGCTCACTAAAGTTAAGCACATTTTTCAGGATACATATGTGGTCCAGTGGGAGATTGTTAGATAATGTCTCAATGGGACCACATAATTAAATGTGGTGTTATCATTTATAAGAAGCCTACAATTTAAGTGATTCAATTTAGTTAATAGGCTTAAGGGTATTTGTGTTATGGACCTAATGTGTAGATACTAGTTGTATAATTTCTATTTCTATGAGGGGCAGAAATAGAAATTAAAACATATTGGTTAAAGTTGATTTTCATTCCTTTTGAACTTCCACAACCTTTCAGTTTTGAAAACCAATTACAACCTTTAAAAGGTTATGGTCTCTATTCCTTCCCAAGTGAAAAATAAGAACACTGCCATTTTTTTTTCTAAATCCTCTCAAGGAGAAACATAAGGCACCAAAGGGGAAAGGATTAGAAGGCAATAACATAATCAATAACAAAGAGTTCATTGATAATCACGCTTCCGTTTAACCGTTCATCAATGGATTCAGGTATGTCATTTTGTCTTGATTTCTTGATAATACACATGGTAAATGATCCTAAGTGTAAGGTTTATGTTCTGAAATTTATTTTGAATAGGGACTGCCACTAGAGCAGGGGCAAAAGAAGAAAGAAGGGGGGGAAGGGATAGGAGGATTATCACGTTGTTGTTCTTGTTAAGCTCTCTGATTTCCACATCGATTATTAGATTCAACACGTCTTATTTTGTTTGATGCTGTCTGAGGAATACGTTGTGGATTTGCTATACCTGCAAAAAAATACGACACGGCTACTAGATCAAAGGTCTTGATCAATAATACATGTGGAAATCATTCATTCGTATCTAATGATAACTAAACTGAATAAGAATATACGTGCTAATAAAATTCTCAAAGAGAGTGTTTCACCAATGTATAGAATGTAAGATTATAAGATCTTCATACTATAAATCAAAACACTATGAATATAAGTAATTGCTAAAATATAAACTTAGATACATACCGTTTATTTCCATCATTGCCTTGAGTTTTGCTTTCTTGAAAGAAGATGATATTCACAATTGGAAAATCTTAGCACCAGCTCTTCTCCTCTTTCTCCTATATCTTTCACGTCGTTTTTCAATGGGATTAACAATCCTTTGATTTACATATATATAAATATACGTAAACCCTAATAGGATAGGAAAGGGGACTGGGCCTAAACAATAGTTATTGGACCCTCCTATTAAGGAACCCAAATAACTCAAATAAGCCTTACACCTCCATACCACATACTTATAATAAATCCACTAAGATGGACCATGGCCCAAAATTTATGAATCAAAAAATCAATGTGGACTCATACTAGTCAATTTGTTTAAATCACTTTCAATCCTTTTTTCACAAATCAAAATGAAACATAGTCAATGGCAACCCAATTAAGAATAAATTTTTACATTCTCAGGCAACATTGACTTCTAATTTAAAATTAAAAAAAAAATTATTTAATAAAACGACTCACGGATTGAATAACTTTAATGACCACATAAATATGATTCAGAACTGTTAGTAATGGGCACCCATGTGGCATAACCATTTGAATTTGAATTTGAATCTTATCCAAATAGGTTTTGAAATTGAATTCAAACCTATTTAGGATAACCACTCAGGATACAGATATTATCTCCATTACTAATATGGATAGATAATAATAACATATTATATATCTGGTATATGGGTTATGAGTGATGAAGAGAGAAACAACGTATGATCTGAGTTTTACCCATAAACTAACTCTCTCCCAAAAACAACGATCAAGTCATTTGCACTGTGATTTGTGTGGGTGATATTAATTCTGTAATATCACTTCACTGCTGGGTTGGTTTATCAGATTCTGGAAGCACGTGATTTACCCACGAGGTTCTATCATCTAAAGGTATGATCTAAATATTTTATCCGCTGCATTTTTTATACTTTGATTTACATTGGTATCAGAGCCATTGATGGATATTTTCGTGTTTCCTTTAATCATGTGTATATTTTTACATGTGTATGTTTACATGATATATGCATGAATATTAATGGAGGAGGAAGATGAAGTGCACGGTTTTTTTTACATTTTAACTCCATTAGATAGAGAGAGTGATATACCTCAATTTTATGTTGTTTAAATGCCATTTTTTATGCCATAAATGTTTTTATTGTGAAAAATGGAGTCCGACATTACAAAAATCGAACCAGAAAACACCTGGGAAAGCGGCGCGTGTAATTCACGCGTTGTATGACGCCGCCCAGCAGCACCACGCGCCACCACGCGCTCTCACGCACTGAGACGCGCTAGGCGCGCTTCCCACGCGCCCCCACGCGCGAGCTGTCCCTTCCCTTCCGCGCGCGCGCGATAGCCGCGCCGCTTCGAGCCGCGCCACGTGCGCAGCCACGCGCGCGCCATGCACCGCTCCGCGTTGAGCCGACTCGCGTCGAGTTGCACTGAGCGGCGGCGAGCCGAGCCGAGCCGTTTTTTCTGCACTGGCTTGTCTCTAAGGCTCTGTTTGTCTTTTTTTTTAATTCTGAATTGCGTTAATTGGCCATAATTTATTCGTTACAGCTTCGTTTTAAGCATGGTTGGTGCCGTTAGACTCGGAATTAAATTTTATATTTTCTGTAAAATTTTGAAAATTTTATGAAAATAAAAAAATATTTTTCCTGAAATAATAATGCATTTTTTTTGTTTTAAAATGCATCTGGTGTTGCATGATTAAGTTTCTGGGGCTGAATTTTTTATTGTAGACTATTGATGTAGTTTACTATTTACTGGTATAGTTATAGCATTTTATCAGATTCTAGAATATTTATTTCTGATTTTATGTGTGTTTATTAGTTATTTAAAATTCCAGAAAATACCAGAAAAATTTCAGAAAATTTCAGGATGATGTACTTTCTGATATGGCATAATTTGAATATTAAATACAGCATATATATATTTTTTGGTTTGTAATATGTTGTAATTAGAGGAGCATGATTATTTATTTATTTATTTATTAGAATTCCATTATTAAATGAATATAGCATGAGTTATTTGTAAAATTTACATTAAGATGCTATTGTATGGAATTTATCATGCTTTGTATATGCAATAGTCAATGGGAGGTTATTCGGTTGAGAGAAATCTTTGTAGATTAACTCCCAAAAACCAATATTTTGCGCATAAATTAAATTAAATTTTGGATAATTGTCACATGTGGCGCAAGAGATGATTACGAGCATAGCGAATTTTCGATCTTGCGACTTGTGTAATATTGTCACTATTTAATTTAGATTTTTGCGGCAAAATTATATTATGCTAATCAAATTAATCCCAATGCGAATTTCTCTCTAAATTGACTTAGCTTATTGAAGTCAATTGGTTGACCTAGACTTAGTAAAGATGTTCAAATGTGAACAATCTAATCTCATTCTTTAGATGAGCAAAAGTCTTGAAGACTTTAGGTCAAGTCTTAATTGAGCCAAAGTAAGGAAACATGACTCAAAGTCGCCGTGGTTTTTGTTGCCTTGTTTGGCATAATAAAAACTAATGTGTGCGCTATGGTTAGCGGCACGCTACGTAGTTTTGGTTGGCGAGTTTTGGAGTTATGAAACTAGTAAGCCTTCAATAGATCTGTATATGATCTTGACTATTGAGCTGCGTGGATTGACTTTGTAATTTGACTTGTAAATAATGTTACATCATTGGATGAAGTAACATTAAAAAGTCACGTCATCCAAGAAATGCGAGCTTAAATAAATTAGTCATTAAGTGTAAGACGAGTAGCCAGTTTGAGCAGTGTTTTGCTCTCTACCCAATTATTGGGAGTGGATGGAGCAAAAAATTTCATGGACTATAATAGTGTGCGTTGAAATATCACGTGAAGTTAAAAGATTAGCGCTTAGAAGCTGCAAAATCTATTAACACTAAGTGAAAAGATTAGCGCTTAGTGGCTGCAAAATCTATTAGCATTGCCAACTTGTCTAAGTCTGGACACTTACTGTTTCCACACTTGAGTGTGAGACATGGATGAGGTGCTTCTTTGTGTGATTCCTTTACTAGGCTAACGTTTTGAATAACATTTACCACTAAACGCAAACGTTGCAGCATAGTAATGAAAAGGTCAAGGCCGACAAGGTTGTTATGACTCTAAGAATTTGACGCATCGCTTGTGAGAGCATTGTGTTGAAATTAGACTCTTTAGCCTCATTCGCGCTTAAGTTACTTCAGAAGCTGCCATAGGTGATAGCTTATTCTCTCCTTCTTATGGATAGTAGAATTAATTGCAAGTAACTATGAAGCAAGAAATAGATATGGCAAAAGGAGTATCGTCATCTTTCAACTAGATGTATTAAAGTGTATGGAGAATAAAATTGACTTGAAGGTGCAGGGGATTAGCACTTACTAGTTAAATTTGCAACTTAGGCGCAGTTGATATCTCCATGACATCCTTTTTATGATCTAGTGAATATGACTTTGTCGTGAGTCATTACCTAGTTGGGCCTAAACCCTTAAAACTTGTCTTCGAGAACTCACACATTAAGATGATTGGAATTAGTTTATGACATTGGTCATGAACCAGTGGCTTATTATACTTAATCACATTAATGAGATGATGACACGATGGTTTGAGTAGGCCTTCTCGGGCCCACTCGCTTATGACATCCTGCTCTCATATGAATGTGTAACTTTGTTCGCAATGGGTGCGCACAAGTAAGTAGGAAAGCCGTAGAAGGTCATTTGTTTTGGTGCATTTAGTCCACTATGATATTTTTGACTAGATATGTGTAAGGGTATGATAGCTAAGCCTCAATCTCGACACATTTATAGATTACGATACGCATCTGAGTCAAGACTATTTGATCTCCCATAAGTCAAAAGTTTTGAGATGATTTTTGACATTGCACATATAAGGTTGAGATCAATTAGATAACAGCATTCATGCTTTTAGTTTTGACCAAGGTGGAGAGTATCTATTTGAGTTATTTTTTTAGAAAACTCTGTGAAGAGAGATGGATGCTTAGAAAATTGATTATTCCTAGTACTCAACAACACAATGGTGTAGTAGAGATAAGGAATTAAATATTGTTAATGTTAGGTGGATAATGGCGCAAAATGTTTCCCAATTGGGAATTGCACTAGTTTGTTGCCTATATCCCTAACTAAGTGCCCTCCATATCAGATTTTACACTCCATTTGAGTAATGGGTTAGTGGAGAGCCATCTATGGGCGATCTGTAACCGTTAAGCAGCTTATCTTTATTTTACTTCTCATAAGATTGCGAAGTTCAGACCTAGGGTTCTATAGCGCATTATTGTATGTTGTCTTGTAAACACAAAGGGTCGTGTGGCGCATTATTGTATGCGGTCATGCAAACCTTCCGGGTCATGTGCATATAGGTAAGCAGCTTTGTGGTAGTGTAACTAAGTCACATAAAGTTTTATTAGTAAAGGTGACGTGAATAGAGTTTTTGGAACTCTATAAGATAGAGAATTCTAAGCATAGCGCTCTATGTAGCCTAGTTGAGAATGGAAAGAAATTTTCAATATCCTAGGGATAGTGGGAGCAATGTGCCTACTAATGGATTACTCCATTAGAGAAGAATACTCTACATTCTTAGTTGCGTGGTAGCGAATGTGAAAATTTTCCACGTCATCACAGGGTGATTGAGAGGGAAACATTCATGATTGCTCCGCAAGATGATAAAGAGCCTAGGATAATGCCAAAGGCTCTAGTCCCCTATTTTTAGAAAGTGGATCAATGTTGCGCAGTTTAAGACAAAGTCTTTGAGGATTAACCTTTTTTTATAATTTGGTTGATTTTCCATTATGACGCAAAACTGTTATAAAGTTATGCGTAATTTGGATAGTCATTGTTGAGGCATAAGGCTCTCTAGATACCGAAAAGTCGCACCATTGAGGAAAGTGTAGACCATGAGAAGACTTCCTCCTGGGGAGTGAGGTTATTTTGACTTCCTCCTTGACTTCCTCCTGGGGAGTGAGGTTATTTTGACTTAGGCTATGATTGACATAAGTTCGGAACATTGATTTGTGGACATTGCGACCCAACTTCTCATTGGAGAATTGGATAAGTAGATCCGTAGGGATTTACCTTCTGTTTTTATGGTGAAAAGTTAGGAGCGCAAAAAGGTTGCTAGTTCCAATAAATCTTTTACAGCCTAAAACAGTTATCCAAATAGTGGTTCTTAGATTTCGTCAAGCCATGATAGGCCAACGATGATCGATGAAGACTACTGAGGCATGATCAATGGTCCAAAAAGAAGTTTTTCCTTACTTAGTCATTATGAGCCAGGAATTTATAAGGTTGTCGCCACCTAGGGTGGGCAGTCCTCTATTTTAGATATGATGGACATGGATGATGTAATTTATATGCTCGGATGTACGATCCTTAGGGATTGCTTTGGGAGAATTCATGTTTTGTCTTCAATGACTTACATAAGGAATATCCTAGAACGATTCTAGATGCAAAATTGCAAACCCATTGACTTACCTATCGGTAAAAGCCAGAGCCTTAGCTATTAAGTGAATCCTCGGATTGTCTTTGGGAGAAACAGATGACCGATATTCCTTGATCTTTTCTTTGTTGTGGGAGCCTAAAGTACGCTATGTGGGTGTATTCGGCATGATAAGTGTTATCTTTGGTAAATGGTCAACTGAGTTTTTTAGACATTGACCTTGCTCATTAGACTGTGGATAAAATTTTTTACTAGTAGTATATTAATTTGCTCATTGTAAGATTCAATGCGCTAGTTGGGCGCATCTGTGCTAGTTGGGCGCACTAAGAATGAACGCAAATTGGTCACCAAAATATCTTTAGAGAGGTTATTGCGCAAAAGGTAGTGATCTTAAATTACTTCATGTGAGGCGCACATGGTGGATTCCGTTGTATATACTTATCGCAAGAGGTGCTGATAAGGCTTATGTTTGGAATCTATAATTGCGCAAGCTGTGTTTTTTTAAAATCGATCACTTATTTTGAGATGATGGGATGTTGACACTATTATGGTTTGTGTCATAATGATTAGCAGATGATGATGTCAGCAGGCAAGATTGGCTCACTCACACGAGCAATCGCCCTTGGTGCTTGGGAGCGAGCAAGGATGAGACTAGTGATATTTTTATTTGGAGCCAAGAGAGGCTTAAATAATCCACTATGCATGTCGCCTTGGTTACAACCAAGATGAGGTCGTGTTAAGGACCAAACATGGATGTTAGTACCCACTTTCCATGTTGTGCCTGTTATGATTAGCCAGATGCGAGATCTCATTTGGCACCTAGAAGGCGAGCAAATAGAGAATTCGGGTTAGGCGCTAGAAAGCGACTAGACTAATATTTGTACGGTGTATCGAGTATGACGTCACTCTTTATGGAAGAGTTACTCCACCGTAGCATGTATTCATACTATATGTGCTTGGCGACAGAGTAATGAGGTGAGAGAATGGATCCCTGCTTCCTCACCGTGTGAGTCTTACGTGTCATTATTGATATGACTTTCATTTATGTACCCTTTTGTGACTTTTGACTATGTCATAAGGTAAAGGGTTGATGTTCTGCTACTTTGGTATGTTGCCTGCGGTCATGCATGATTCGGCCTTAAGGGACATCACTGGAAAAGCGGTCAATCCTAAACTAAATGGCATTAGTGCAAAGGGAAGATCATCTAGTATTACACCACTGTTGTATATTCACTGCCGGCAACTCACATCGCTCTGTATGAGAGGCGAATTGAGTGTGAATATATTGCAAGAATTGAGAGGGTCAAACAAGCTCTTTTTTGAGGGATTAGAGATTTTTTTTGGACCGGTGTAATTAGATGGGTCTGGGGTATATGAGACACTATTTCTGTTCTTTTTGGGTTGATGTCTCTATGCTGGCTCATTTTGAGTTTCTAGTATAGAGCTCCCACATGCAGGTGTTCTCAGCAGTCGCACGGTGCAGTGGCTAGTATGAGATTGTTTATTTTTTAGGAGATTGAGATAGAGATGTGGCAGTGTCATGCCAACTCATGTACGAGTGGGAGATGTTAGTAATGGGCGCCCATGTGGCATGACCATTTGAATTTGAATTTGAATCTTATCCAAATAGGTTTTGAAATTGAATTCAAACCTATTTAGGATAACCACTCAGGATACATATATTATCTCCATTACTGATATGGATAGATAATAATAACATATTATATATCTGGTATATGAGTTATGGGCGATGAAGAGAGAAACAACGTATGATCTGAGTTTTACCCATATACTAACTCTCTCCCCAAAACAACGATCAAGTCATTTGCACTGTGATTTGTGTGGGTGATATTCATTCTGTAATATCACTTCACTGCTGGGTTGGTTTATCAGATTCTGTAAGCACGTGATTTACCCACGAGGTTCTATCATCTAAAAGTATGATCTAAATATTTTATCCGCTGCATTTTTTATACTTTGATTTACATCAAAAACATCTTAGCACAAAATCCCGTTCAACGAAAATATTAATATTGAATTGCAGCGATAATTATGTTATTTATTAGCATAATATCTTCTACAATTACAAATACCAATATTCCACCAACATGAATTTTTGTATGTGATAAAGTGTAGTGTGAAACTTTTAGCACAAATAATCCAATCCATTATAACATACTAATTTCACATTCAATCCTCTGTAAAAGACCATTAATGGGATTTTATCCCCTTTACACTTCCAACGGAATCCTTTAAATCTCAAAACAAGTTTTGAAACTTTATGGATCCATGTACATTTCTAAAACTGAAGCCTTTAAATTCATTCAGAAATTATTAACTATAACTATATGAGCTCACTTAAAATAAATAACAAATAATATTCAAATGTGCACAAAACTTATAACTGTAGATAAAATGAGAGTCAACAAATCAAATTTTAATAGTTAAAAAGGTAACTCATTAATGTATCAAAAACAAATACTTCAAAAAATATCTTTACCTAAGCACATCAAAAGACTGTAAAATACTCATGTGCTCAACATGTTTAACAAACTCAATTGGTCTAAGCCCTTTAGTGAGAGGATCTGTTAACATGTCTTTTGTACCAATGTACTCATAAGTGACATCACCATTATCCACCCATTCATGAACTTTGAAATACTTCAGATTTATATATTTAGCACCACTAGAATTTTTATTGTTCTTTGTAAAGAAAATCGCAGCCATATTATCACAATAAATTCTTATGGGTCTAGAGATGGAGTCAACTACTTGAAGCCTTGAAACAAAGTTCTTTAACCACACAACTTGAGTAACAGCCTCAAAACATGCTATCACTTATTTTTGCATTATAGAAGATGCCACAAGTGACTACTTGCAACTTTCCCATGATATGGCACCACCTGAAGCATAAAAATATAACCCGTAGTGGATTTCATGTCATCTGAACAACCAGCAAAATCTACATCTGTATAGCCAGTAATTTCAAGATGATCAACTCTCCTATAAACAAGCATACAATCTTTTGTTTTCTGCAAGTACCTCAACACTTTCTTCGCTCCTACCCAATGCTCATGTCCTGGATTAGATAAATATCTCCCCAATAGACTTACAGCATATGCAATATCAGGCCTAGTACAAACTACAACATATATCAAACTACCCACAACACTAGCATACGGAACATTGTTCGGACACTGAGCTTTACTGAATTTATCTCCTTTACAAACAGGAGCAATACTAGGCTTACAATTTTGCATATTAAACCTATCTAGAACACGATCTAGATATGCTCTTTGAGACAAGCATAATAACTCTAGGTCTATCTTTATGTATCTCAGTGCCAAGTACATAAGATGCTTCTCCAAGATCTTTCATGTCAAAATTTTTTGGCAACATCTTCTTAACATCAAGTAACAATCCCAAATTATTAGTAGCAAGTAAAATATCAACATAAAGGATCAAGAAAATAAATTTATTCCCACTAACCTTGAGATATATGCATGAATCAACTGTATTCTCAATAAAACCAAAAGATGAGACTACTTGATGAAATTTCAAATACCATTGCCTTGATGCTTGTTTGAGTTCATATATAGACTTTTTTAGCTTGCAAACTAGATCTTCTTTACCTAACTCCTCAAAACCTTCTGGTTACATCATATATACTTCTTCAAGAAGATCACCATTCAAAAACGCTGTTTTAACATCCATTTGGTGAAACTCTAGATCAAAGTGTGCTGTCAATGACATAATCAATCTAAAAGCATTCTTTGTGGACACAGGAGAAAACGTTTTTGTATAATCAACCCCTTCTTTCTGTGTGTACCCTTTTGCTACTAACCTTGCTTTGAATCTTTCAACTTTTCCCTTGGAATCTTTATTTGTGTTAAATACCCATTTGCAACCAATGGGCTTAAAATCCTTAGGAAGCTCAACAAGCTCTCACACACCATTGATTTCCATGGAATGTATCTTCTCCTTCATCGCATCAATCCACTTGCTATAATTTGGATTTGTGACTACCTCATTGTATGTAACTGGATCAATTATTTCCTCGGGCTCATAATCTTGCTCACCTAGAAAGACAACATAATCATTTGGAAGAGCAGACCTTCTAACTCTATGTGAGCACCTAGGAGGTTATGCTTGTTGTACATCTTAAACTAGTTGAGGTATATTAATAGGTTGATTAGGGGCTTCATTATCTGTTTGTGCTCATACTCCCTCTATGTGAGAAGGAATGAACTTGTTTATCACAATAGGCAAAGGTACAAATGTAGGCTTATCTATTTGAGCTCTAGACTATTCACCCGAACTCACATAATCACCTACATCATTCTCTAAAAACTTCACGTTTCCAACCTCAACTATCCTTGTGCCATGACCAGGACAATAAAACCTATAACCTTTCGAGGTTTCTAGATAACCTACAAAGCAACAGCGAGTGGTTCTAGGTTCCAATTTGGTTTTAGAAGGATTATAAAGTTTTACTTCAGCAAGACAACCCCAAACTCGAAAGTGGTTCAAACTAGGTTTTCTTCTAGTCCACAATTCAAAAGGTGTTTTAGGAACAGCTTTACTTAGTACCCTATTTAGGATATACATAGTAGTCAAAAGGGCTTCACCCCAAAGGGATTTAGGTAGTTTGGACATACTAATCATACATCTCACCATTTCTTTTAGAGTGTGATTACGACACTCAGCCACACCATTTTGTTCAGAGGTCCCAGGCACGATGTATTGTACAATGATTCCACAACTTTGTAAATATTTAGCAAAAGGTCCCATAGATTGACCAACATCACTATGTTTACCATAATATTCACCTCCACAATTAGATCTAACAATTTTGATCACTTTGCCAATTTGTTTTTCAACGTTAGTTTTATAAATCTTAAATTTTTTAAGAGATTCAAATTTATTATGAATTAGATAAACAAAACCATAATGTGAGTAGTCATCTATGAAAGTGATAAAATATTCTTTCTCACACAAAGTAGTAGACAACGGCCCACAAATGTCAGTGTATATAATTTCTAAAAGGTCTTTGATACGTGATACGTGATACGTGTGGCTCTAGTTTCCTTGTTTTGGTCATTTTTCCTTTTTTACAATCCAGACACACTTCAAAGTCATGAAAAACAAGGTTAAGAAGTATATCTGTTTTCATCAATCTCTCAATTCTTTCTTTAGAAATATGTGCTAGTCTTTTATGCCACAACATGGATGAGTTTTCTTAATTAAACATCTTTTAGTTCCTTTGCTTTCAACATTCATAGAAAATTGATTTTGTGACAAATTTAGTTTATATAAACCATCACACAAGCATCCATTCCCAAACAAAATAGAATTTAAAGACAAATCGAATTTTTCATTACCAAAACTAAAACAATAACTAGACTCATCAAGTTTTGAAACTGAAATTAAGTTCCGTCTCATCGATGGCACAAAAGCAACATTTTCTAAAATAAAACTAGTTCCAGACTCAAAAAACAACCTAACACTACCAACGAAATCCACTGGGACCCTAACTCCATTACCAATGTAGACACAATTCTCTCTTTCTGTAATGACCCAATCTTGGCAAGGCAAAACCCCGCCAAGAGGGTGCACCTCAAACGCTATAGCACCTTTACACCACAATTCCTGTATAATTCTTACATCACATCACCACATCACCAAAAGTGCATAAGACCTTTCAATTGCCCAACATATATGAGATGATCTATTCAAAGACAAAAAGTATTATCATGCTACAAGATAGTTCCCAAGCATTTCCTCCCCCAAAAAATAATACATACTAATCACGAATCCATCAATACATCCAACTTCATAAGCAATATTTACAATCAACCTCCTTCATAAAAAAATAAAAGGTAAACTTACATCCTAGAATGACCCTAAGCAAAACCTTAACTACAAGATGCCCACCTTTGATCCTTCAAAAAATTTCTAGTCTTCCGAGTTGAGGCGAGCCACACAAAAGTCTATGAATCTGAAAAAAAAAAATTATTTAAAAGAATGAGCTAAAGCCCAATGAGTATACCAATACCATGGAGTTATAAAACTTGCTCCTTCCAATTGGGTTCAAAATAAAGATAATAAACATAAGAGCTTAATTGGACTGAAATTTATACAAAATAAAAATAAAAATAATGAAAGTAAACATAAATACAACTTTTCAATATGTTAAGATTTCATGTCCATCATACGAATCACTGCATAGCCTTAGGGTCGCGTTACCTCACGACTTAGGTGGTGACGGTACCGTTACCCAAAACATAACCATAGGAACATAACTCATGTCAACGTAGCACTTCAATTTCAATGTTTCGGTCCCCGGGACCCCTTATATATACAACGACCCTTATGGTCCTTAAAACATTTCGGTCCCCAGGACCCCAAAGCATTTTGGCCCTTGTGACCCCAAAGGCTATATTTGGTTATATGATCAAAACAAAAAAATATACCCTTGTACAACGTTTCATTGTCATTAAATCATCATCATCATAAAATTTGAAGGACTCAACTTAAATAAATTCTCATAAAAAAATTAGTGCTTCATTATACAAATGAAATCATATATTTATTTAAACTCAACTATTGGCCTCAATAGATTTATAGATTTATAGATTTTTCTTTTTATACATATACCATAATGAAATGTATCATTCACTTCCTTTAATTCAAAATTATCTTCAAACTTTATAATAAAGATAGAGGTAAGGTAATTTCCATAGTAAGTATACTCACCTCAAAAAATAGCAAAAGCGTAGATTGAGACTCTACAAATTAATTCCCAAGAGGTGTAGAGACGCCTTCCTCCAATCCCAACAATTAATAAATAGGACCAAAATTATGAAAAAGCTTTCAATGAAAATTACAACATCTACAAAAAAAATCCTAAATAAAATTATGCTAAGGAATGACAAGCTAAAGAACTCCTCCAACTTCAAGTCACCCAAACAAATAACTTATCCAATCTCCACAACACCCATCCTTTGTACATCTTTGAGTTAGTAGCTTTTTATATATCCAATCAATTTATATGCACAATACCACCATCAATTAACTACAAAAGTCAAAAATCAACATTTTTTTATAAACTCAACAACTTAAGTAAAATCTCTTCAATCACTTATAAAATTCCTCCATAGAACATAGAGATACCCAATCCACCATTTATCAAATCAATTTCAACATATAAATTTCCTAACACCAAAATTCCCAATTTTTACATCACATTCAAACCCTAGATTAACCCAAAATCTTAATCTCCAAAACAACCATCAAATTGATCATTTTTTAACATGTAAAACATTCATAGAAACTAATTGAGAGTATAAAATTCAACACTCAAACCCCAAATCATAATAGAACTAAAATACAAAAATTTCATCATCTCTAACTCAAAATATGTAAAACCTTAGACTAGACTTTTAGAGAAAGATTGTTACTAATTACAAGCCTCTAATCCATCAAGAAAATAAACCCCATGCTTTGATTCTTCAAAAGATTAAGAAAAATCTAGAGTTGGTACTTTTATTGTGTTATTTTCGGATGGATTTAAGGAGTGGCCGACCAGACCTTTTTTTCGGGTGAGATAAGGTGGCCGGCGGTGGTGGAGATGGTGGGTTAAGGTGGTGGTGTAAGGGTGGAGCAAGGGTGTGGTGTTTGGCCACCAAGGAAGTAAAGGAAAATGAGAGAGAAGTTAGAGAGGAAAGCATGAAGACAACGATGTAAACAAAAACAAAAAAAAAAATCTGCTCTTTTTTTTTTGTGTTGAAATGGGGTGTTTGGTCACACCTACTATCAAGTTTGGAGTTGGGTTTAGATATCCTAAATGGAGTTTGACATAGGAGTGTGTTTGGCTCTAGATGATTGTTGGGAATATTATAATTCTACCCCCGTAAAGGAAATTTCGTCCACGAAGTTTATTTATTTGTTTAGTCTAGTTCATACCTTGAAAAAGATGTGGATATCGAATTTTCATATCATCCTCCCGCTCCCAAGTAGCTTCCTCCAAAGCATGATTTTTCCACAATACCTTTACTAGTGGTATAGTCTTGGAACGTAGTACTTGATCCTTCATGTCCACAATCTCTATGGCTTCCTCTTCATATGACAAATCATCCTTGAGTTGGATTGGTTGGAAATCTAACACGTGTGATGGGTCAGGCATGTACTTCTTCAACGTGGATACATGAAACACATTGTGAATGCGAGATAGACTAGGTGGTAAGGCCAAACGATAAGCAGTCTTGCCAATGCGCTCTAGTATCTCAAATGGCCCAATATACCTTGGACTTAGTTTGCCTTTCTTGCCAAATCGCATCACTCCCTTCCATGGCGAGATTAGTAAAAATACATGATCTCCCACTTGAAATTCCAAATCCCTCCTCCGATTATCTGCATAGCTCTTTTGTCTACTTTGAGCCGCCTACAACCTTTCTCGAATATTATGCACTTTATCGGTAGTAATTTGAACAATCTCTAGCCCTAACAATTTTCTCTCTCCAACCTCATCCCAACATACTGGAGTTCTATATCTTCGCCCATATAAAGCTTCATAGGGAGCCATTCCAATACTTGATTGATAGCTATTATTATATGTAAATTCTATTAAGGTCAAGTGTTCATCCCAACTACCTCGAAAATCTAGGACACAAGCTCTCAACATGTCTTCTAAAGTTTGGATTGTCCGCTCAGATTGCCCGTCGGTTTGGGGGTGAAAAGCTGTACTGAATCTCAATTTAGTACCCAAGGCATTTTGAAGACTAGGCCAAAAGTGGGATGTGAAGCGTGAGTCTCTGTCTGAAACAATAGTTACCGGCACACCATGCAATCTCACAATTTCATCCACATAAATTTTTGCTAATCGATCAAGTGAAAAGTTTTTCTTAGTAGCCAAAAAGTGTGCAGATTTGGTCAACCTATCTACAACAACCCAAATAGAGTCATGCCCCTTCTATGTGCGAGGCAGGACCGAAACAAAATCCATGGCGATATGCTCCCATTTCCATTCAGGTATAGGAAGAGGTTGAAGTAAACCAGCTGGGCGTTGATGCTCTGTTTTAATCTGTTGACATACCAAACACCTTGACACAAATTCTGCTATCTCTCTCTTCATATTTGGCCACCAATAACTTTCTCTTAAATTTCGATACATCTTTGTACTCCTCAGATGCATTGCATAAGGTGAATTATGGGCCTCGTCTAATATCTCCCTTTTTATCTCGAGCTCATTTGGAACACATAACCGATTTTTAAATATCAATACACCATCTTCTTTAATAATAAAGTCTGACAGAGTACCATCTTTCACTCGAGCTCGGGTCTTCTCCAAAACTAAGTCTTTCCCTTAGGCTTCTCGAATGCAATCCACCAACAAAGGTCTCACTTTAATTGTAGCTAACAAGGATCCTGACTTCCCAACTGCTAGATCAACACCAATAGATTTTATTTCATGCAAGAGACTAAATTGAATGCCCTGAATGTGAGTTAATCTCCTTTTAAATTTCCGACTAAGAGCATTGGCCACCAAATTAGCTTTTCCTGGATGATAATTAATGGTGCAGTCATAGTCCTTTATCAGTTCAACCCATCTCCTTTGTCTCAAATTTAAATCCCTTTGTGTGAATAAATATTTCAAACTCTTATGATCGGTATATATCTCACATTTTTCCCCATATAAATAATGTCTCCACAACTTTAAAGCAAAAACAACTGCTACGAGCTCTAAATCATGGGTGGGATAATTGCGTTCATGGTTCTTCAATTGTTTAGATGCATAGGCCACTACCTTTCCATGTTGCATCAACACACAACCGAGCCCTTGATGAGAGGCATCACTGTAAACAATAAATCCTTCACCACTTAATGGAATAGTAAGCACTGGGGCAGAAGTTAATCGCTTCTTTAATTCTTGAAAACTCGCTTCACAATTCTCCGTCCACTCAAATTTGGTATTCTTACGGGTCAAATGTGTTAATGGTGCCGCAATCAATGAAAACCCCTCTACAAATCTACGATAGTAGCCTGCCAACCCTAAAAAACTCCTCACCTTGGTCACGTTAGTAGGACGATCCCAGTTCACCACAGCCTCTATTTTCTTCGGATCCACAAAAATACCTTCACCCGAAATCACATGCCCCAAAAATACGACACGATCTAACCAAAACTCACATTTGCTAAGCTTCGCATACAACTTCCTTTCTCGTAAAGTCTGCAATACCACCCGTAAGTGTAGTTGATGATCCTCTTGACTCTTGGAATAAACAAGTATGTCATCAATAAATACAATCACAAATTGGTCAAGCTATGGTTCAAACACTCTATTCATAAGGTCCATAAATGTGGCGGGGGCATTAGTTAGACCAAAAGGCATAACAAGAAATTCATAATGACCATAGCGAGTTCGAAAAGCAGTTTTTGGTATGTCTTCTTCCTTAATCTTAAGTTAGTGATACCCTATTCTGAGATCGATTTTGGAGAACACACATGCTCTCTGAAGTTGATCAAACAAATCATCTATACGAGGCAAAGGATATTTATTACACACCGTGACCTTATTCAACTGCCGATAGTCAATACACAATCTCATGGTGCTATCTTTTTTCTTGACAAATAACACAGGTGATCCCCAAGGCGAGACACTTGGCCTAATGAAGCCTTTATCCAATAACTCTTGCAATTGCATCTTAAGCTCCTTAAGTTCTGCTGGGGCCATACGGTAAGGTGCACTAGAAATTGGGGTAGTTCCAGGAATTAAGTCAATAGCAAACTCAATTTCTCGATCTGGGGGTAATCCAGATAGTTCATCGGGAAAAACATCTACGAAGTCACACACAATTGGTATATCCTTCAGTCTTGGACCACTCAATTCGGAGTCAACCACATAGGCTAAGTATCCTTGGCACCCCTTCTTAAGCATTTTTCTAGCGGTAATAGCAAAAATAACATAAGATGGGGACGCACATCGATCTCCACAAAATCTAAATTCAGGTTCTCCAAAATTGGAAAATACTACCTCTTTCCTATAACAATCCACCAAAGCATGGTAAGAAGCCAACCAATCCATTCCCAAAATCAAATCAAAATCAAGCATCTCTAAAAGCAATAAATCTGCTACCATCTCCCTATCTCCCAACTGTAGTACACAACCACGATATACCTCCTCAATTACAACACAATCCCTAATAGGAGTAATAATGGATAAACGATAGCCTAGAGGTTCAATAGGTTTATTAGCATGCAAAGAAAATGATAGAGATACAAAAGAATGCGTAGAACCCGGATCAATAAGTACATGTGCCTCCCTACTGAACACATAAATAATACCTGGCACCACCTCTGGATTAGCCTGAGCATCCCGCTGAGTCAAAGCAAAAACTCTCCCCTGCGAGGTTTGTCTATCGGATTGAACACCTCCTTTATTCTGTTTTCCAAACCTAGTCCCAACCTGACCTCCTCTTCGGCCTCCCCCTCGGCCGGCACCTAAAATTTTATTACTACCAACTCCAGTACTAGCAGATGAAGCAGTTCGTGTGCAATCTCTAGCCAAATGTCCGGGTTGTCCGCAATTGAAGCAAGCTTGTGTATCTCCCAAATTAGTCATTTTTGGAACTGTGCAATCTTTCACCAAATGACCCTTCTGGCCACAACGAAAACACGAGTCGGTACCAGCATGACAAACACTTGTATGTGCCCGCCCACATTGCTTGCAAACACTTCGAGTAAACTGAGATGATGTCCCACTAGACTGTCCATGACGCTGATTAGAAATGCTTTGGGTTGGGGTGGGATGCTCTCTATTTTTTTGATATGCACTAGAGCTCTTGACTGAACCATAACCATAACCACCTCTCTTTGACGGTCTATTAGATGTGTTCTCATGATGGGATGAACTAAGGTGGCGCTTCTTCTGTTGTTCAGCTAACTTCATTTCTATGACATCTTTCTCAGTTGTTAAGGCTTTATCAACCAAGGTCGAATAGTTAGTTATTCCCAATACTCGGATACGAGATTTGATGTCCAAATCCAACTCGTCTGTAAAATGACGACATTTGACCTCCTCATCTTCCACAAACGAAGGGGCAAAACGAGATAAAGAAATGAACTTAGCTTCATACTGAGCTACAGTTAAGTCCCCTTACTATAGCCGAAGGAACTCTCTCTTTTTCATACCGATAGGTAACTGGAAAGTAATTGTCATTGAAAACCTTTTGAATTGGTTCCAGGTCAATCCTCCAGTGCCACCTGCCGTAAGTAGGTGTTGTGTGGCCTCCCACCAATATTCAGCCTCCTCCACCAGCATAAAACTAGCAAGTGCAACTCGCTGCTCGTCTGATACTTCCATCACAGAAAATATCTGCTCTACCCTCCTTAACCAGGCCTCTGCCTCCATAGGATTGGGCGATCCAGAAAATGATGAAGCCCCCAACTTCTTGAACCTCTCAATTGCGGTGAGGCGATTCTCTGTAGGTTGCACAAATGGCCTAGACTGTGCTGCATTATGTTGTTCAAGGATGCGAGTTTGCCTCTCCGCTAGGCTAGCCACTGACTCTAAAAGGCGCTACACACTAGGGTCTAAAAATGTTGGAGCTGCGTTAGCCCTTGGTGGTACAACTCTATCTGAATGTCCCACTTCTGGATTGGCACTTGACTCTTGAGTTAGCTCATTATGCGATTCATGTTCAATCTCTTCTTCCTGAACCCGAGGTGGAACTTCATTTCTAACACTAAGATGTGGCTCTCGCTCAGCCTCAAGTACTTCCATAAGGGGGCGACTCTTATGAACTTTTCGCCTTGCCATACGCGCCTGTATAACAAGACAATTAAAACTTAGAATACTAGATCGCTATTAAACATCATCACTAATCGAATTACTAACTACAATACACTATCAACTTTAATTCTAAAGCAACTAGTCTACAGATTCATAACCTAATGCTCTGATACCAAAAAATGTAACAACCCAATCTTGGCAAGGCAAAACCCCGCCAAGAGGGTGCACCTCAAACACTATAGCACCTTTACACCACAATTCCTGTATAATTCTTACATCACATCACCACATCACCAAAAGTGCATAAGACCTTTCAATTGCCCAACATATATGAGATGATCTATTCAAAGACAAAAAGTATTATCATGCTACAAGATAGTTCCCAAGCATTTCCTCCCCAAAAAAATAATACATACTAATCACGAATCCATCAATACATCCAACTTCATAAGCAATATTTACAATCAACCTCCTTCATAAAAAAATAAAAGGTAAGCTTACATCCTAGAATTACCCTAAGCAAAACCTCAACTACAAGATGCCCACCTTTGATCCTTCAAAAAATTTCTAGTCTTCCGAGTTGAGGCGAGCCACACAAAAGTCTATGAATTTGGGGAAAAAAAAATTTATTTAAAAGAGTGAGCTAAAGCCCAATGAGTATACCAATACCATGGAGTTATAAAACTTGCTCCTTCCAATTGGGTTCAAAATAAAGATAATAAACATAAGAGCTTAATTGGACTGAAATTTATACAAAATAAAATAAAAATAATGAAAGTAAACATAAATACAACTTTTCAATACGTTAAGATTTCATGTCCATCATACGAACCACTGCATAGCCTTAGGGTCGGGTTACCTCGCGACTTAGGTGGTGACGGTACCGTTACCCAAAACATAGCCATAGGAACATAACTCATGTCAACGTAGCACTTCAATTCTCATTTCAATGTTTCGGTCCCTGGGACCCCTTATATATACAACGACTCTTATGGTCCTTAAAACATTTCGGTCCCCAAGACCCCAAAGCATTTTGGCCCTTGTGGCCCCAAAGGCTATATTTGGTTATCTAATCAAAACAAAAAAATATACCCTTGTACAACGTTTCATTGTCATTCAATCATCATCATCATAAAATTTGAAGGACTCAACTTAAATAAATTCTCATAAAAAAATTAGTGCTTCATTATACAAATGAAATCATATATTTATTTAAACTCAACTATTGGCCTCAATAGATTTATAGATTTATAGATTTTTCTTTTTACACATATACCATGATGAAATGTATCATTCACTTCCTTTAATTCAAAATTATCTTCAAACTTTATAATAAAGATAGAGGTAAGGTAATTTCCATGGTAAGTATACTCACCTCCAAAAATAACAAAAGCGTAGATTGAGACTCTACAAATTAATTCTCAAGAGGTGTAGAGACGCCTTCCTCCAATCCTAACAATTAATAAATAGGACCTAAAATTATGAAAAAGCTTTCAATGAAAATTACAACATCTACAAAAACAATCCTAAATAAAATTATGCTAAGGAATGACAAGCTAAAGAACTCCTCCAACTTCAAGTCACCCAAACAAATAACTTATCCAATCTCCACAACACCCATCCTTTGTACATCTTTGAGTTAGTAACTTTATAAATATCCAATCAATTTATATGCACAATACCACCATCAATTAACTACAAAAGTCAAAAGTCAACATTTTTTTATAAACTCAACAACTTAAGTAAAATCTCTTCAATCACTTATAAAATTCCTCCATAGAACATAGAGATACCCAATCCACCATTTATCAAATCAATTTCAACATATAAATTTCCTAACACCAAAATCTCCAATTTTTACATCACATTCAAACCCTAGATTAATCCAAAATCTTAATCTCCAAAACAACCATCAAATTGATCATTTTTTAACATGTAAAACATTCATAGAAACTAATTGAGAGTATAAAATTCAACAATCAAACCCCAAATCATAATAGATCTAAAATACAAAAATTTCATCATCTCTAACTCAAAATATGTAAAACCTTAGACTAAACTTTTAGAGAAAGATTCTTACCAATTACAAGCCTCTAATCCATCAAGAAAATAAACCCCATGCTTTGATTCTTCAAAAGATTAAGAAAAATCTAGAGTTGGTACTTCTATTGTGCTATTTTCGGATGGATTTAAGGAGTGGCCGACCAGACCTTTTTTCCGGTGAGATAAGGTGGCCGGCGGTGGTGGAGATGGTGGGTTAAGGTGGTGGTGTAAGGGTGGAACAAGGGTGTGGTGTTTGGCCACCAAGGAAGTAAAGGAAAATGAGAGAGACGTTAGAGAGGAAAGCATGAAGACAACGATGTAAACAAAAACAAAAAAAAAATCTGCACTTTTTTTTTTTTTTGTGTTGAAATGGGGTGTTTGGTCACACCTACTATCAAGTTTGGAGTTGGGTTTAGATATCCTAAATGGAGTTTGACATAGGAGTGTGTTTGGCTCTAGATGATTGTTGGGAATATTATACTTTCACTTGGCCTGTGTTTGTTTATGAACCCCTGCAAAGAATTGGAGGCATGAATAGATGTTCCATTATCAAGCCACCAAGAATTTGGTGGCACATCAACTAAAGAAGATTCAAAACAATCAAAGGCTAGTGAGATACCTTCTTTTTTGTTCTTCTTATCTAGCCATGCCTTGAATTTGTGACAGTCTAGTTTTTTATGACCACTCTGCTTACAAAACCAGTAACTCATTTCCTTTTAATGTCACGCTTGGGCCCTAGTGGACTATTAAGTTGAGTTTGTTAGTTATTGGACTGACCCTAATTAAACTTGCCACGATTACCCTGATAGTTATGACTTTTACGAAAATTATTACCCTTGTGATTTTGAGAAGACTGATTGTGGGTATGACCCCTTCCCTAGTGTGGCTGATGCACTATATTCACACTCCTTCCCTTTTCTTTTTTATTCATCTTCTTTTCTTGTACACATATAGCAATAAGCTCATTCATATTTCAAGATTGTTTTTAGGCATTATAGGTGGTCTTTGTAATGGACACTTTAAGGTTGGTTAATTTGTTGGCTATTGTTGGGTCGGTGGACCCTGATAAGTATTGTTCACTCAACCTTACTGTTCACTGAAACATTGGGTCTAATGGGGGGTTTGGGGGGCCTCTCCTTCCCCTCCCCCCCCCCCGGATCAAAATTTTTGGGTACTTTCATAATTCCCATGTTGCTTCTGTGTAATCCTAATTCTATACTTATAAATAGATGATAGGGCACCTCTTTTAGGTCAAGAGAGAGTTGTATTTTTCTGATAATAGTGAAAACCACAACAGCCGTGGACGTAGCCCTATTCTGGGTTGAACCACGTAAATCCTTGTATTCTTGTGTGTGTGTGATTTGTTTGATTTGTTTTTCTTCTTTGTTTGTTATTTCGTGCCTCACTGATTGGTTATGAAGGATCAATTCCTAACAATTGGTATCAGAGCATTGGTTTGAGTCGGAGCGATGGCTACAGACGAAAATGTTAGAATCGATAAATTCAATGGCGCAGATTTCTGATTTTAGAAGATACAGATTGAAGACTATCTGTATCAAAAAAAAAAACTGTATAAGCCCCTTTTAGGGACGAAACTAGAAAAGATGAAGGATGATGAGTGGACTCTTCTTGATCGCCAAGCGCTAGGTGTTATTCGGCTAACGTTGTCTCGTAACGTTGTGTTTAACATAGCTAAGGATAAGACTACAGCGAGTCTCATGGAGGCACTCTCAAACATGTACAAAAAATCCTCTGCCTCAAATAAAGTTTATTTGATGCGTAGATTGTTTAATTTGAGGATGTCAGAAAGTGCTTCAGTAGCTAAGCATTTGAACGAATTCAATATGTTGGGAACACAAGTGAGTTCTGTATCTATCGAATTTGATGATGAGGTTAGGGTTTTGATTCTTCTATCTAGTTTGCCAGAAAATTAGAATGGTACTATAACGGCAGTAATTATTCTTTGGGAAAAGAAAAGTTGAATTATAATGATATTCGAGATTTAAATCTGAGTGAAGAAATTCACAGGAGGGAATTAGGGGAAACATCAGGTTCTGCCTTGAATATAGAAGCCAAAAGAAGATCAGTAGGAAAAAACCCGAACCACAACAGATCAAAATCCAAACGCAGAAGCAAGTCAAGAATTGGAGAGGGACGGAGTTGCTGGAACTGTGAAAAGAAGGGACATCTAAAGGAGATTGCCCGACATTGAACAAGAACAAAGGTGATCAAAATCAAAAGTCTACTAATGCTACAACGGAGGAGATTTATAATGCTTTGATCTTGAGTATTGACAGCCCTTTTAAATCTTGGATTTTAGATTCTGGGGCATCATTCCATTCTACTTCACAAAGAGAAATCATGGACAATTACATTGGTGGTGATTTCGGGAAGGTTTATCTAGCTGATGATGAACCTTTGAAGGTTTTGAGTAAAGGGGATGTAACAATCAGGTTGCCAAACGGATCTATTTGGAAGATACAAAATATCAGACATGTGCCTGGTTTGAAAAGAAACTTGATTTCTGTTGGAAAACTTGATGATGAAGGTCATGTTGTAACTTTCATGGGTGGTTTGCGGAAAATCACCAAAGGAGCCATGGTTGTTGCTCGTGGTTAAAAAAAAAAAGCACCCTTTACATAACTACGAACAATAGGGATGCAGTAACAGTTGCTTGTGAGAAGGAAGACTCAAATTTGTGGCACCAAAGGCTTGGGCATATGAGTCAAAAAGAGATAAAGGTACTTGCATCTAAGGAAAAACTGTCAGATTTGAAATCGGTGGGCATTGACTTTTGTGAATTGCATCTTTGGCAAACAAAAGAGGGTCAGTTTTTCAAAGGATGACAAGAAACCGAAGTCAAAAAAGTTAGAGTTGGTTCATACAGATGTGTGGGGACCTGTACCAGTTTCATCTCTTGGAGGATCATCATACTATGTTACCTTTATCGACGACTCAACGAGAAAGGTATGGATTTATTTTTTGAAACATAAATCTGAAGTTTATACTACTTTTAAGAAGTGGAAAGCCTTGGTGGAGACTGAAACAGGTCTAAAAATTAAGTGCTTGAGATCAGATAATGGACGGGAATATGAGGACAATAAGTTCAAGAAATACTGTGCAGAAAGTGGAATTAGAATAGAGAAGACTGTTCGAAAGACCCCTCAACAGAATGGCGTTGCAGAACGCATGAATAGAAGTCTGAATGAACGTACTAGAAGTATGAGGATACATGCTGGATTACCAAACATGTTTTGTGCAGATGCAGTTAACACTGCAGCATATTTGATTAACTGTGGTCCACCTGTTCCATTGGATGGAGAGTTACCAGAAGAAGCTTAGAGCGATAAAGAGGTAAATCTTTCTTTTTTGAAGGTTTTTGGCTGTGTTTCATATGTACATATAGATTCTGCTGATAGAAGTAAACTTGATGTGAAATTTGTTAAATGTACTTTTGTTGGGTATGGCATTGATCAATTTGGTTATCGATTTTGGGATGATAAAAATCGAAAAATAATTAGAAGTAGAGATGTCATATTTAATGAAAAAGTAATGTATAAAGATAGGGATAAGTCTACATTTGAATCTGAATCTGAATCTATTACTTGTCATGAGCATGTTAAGTTAGAAGAGATTAGTGAGACTAATTTGAATAGTAGAATTCAGAATAATCTTGAAAATCTTATTCCACAAACTGAGCCACATACTCCTATTCCTAAGTTGAGACGGTCAAAAAGAGAGTCTAAACCTACACAACGTTGGTCTCCATCTTTACATTATTTGTTGTTGTCTGATGGGGGTGAACCCAAAAGTTATGATGAGGCTTTGCAGGTTGATGATTCAATCAAGTGGGAGTCAGCTATGTAGGATGAAATGGATTCACTCATGGCAAACCAGACATGGGAGTTAACTGAATTACCAGTGGGTAAGAAAGCTTTGCACAAGAAGTAGCTTTACAGGGTCAAACAGGAACATGATGGGAGTAAACGCTACAAGGCTAGATTGGTTGCAAAGGGATTTCAGCAAAAAGAAGGGGTTGACTATACTAAAATTTTTTCTCCAGTTGTAAAGTTAACCACTATCTGATTGGTGCTAGAAATTGTGGCTGTTACAAATTTGCATCTTGAGCAGATTGATGTGAAGATGGCTTTTCTCCATGGTGATTTGGAAGAGGAAATTTACATGAAGCAACCACAAGGTTTCTTGACACATGGCAAAGAGGAGTTTGTATGCAAACTTCGAAAAAGCTTGTATGGTTTGAAACAAGCCCCAAGGTAGGTACAAGAAGTTTGATGGGTTTATGTGCAGCATCGATTTTACAAGATGTCAAGCAGATCATTGCTGTTATTTCAAGAGGTTTGACAAGAGTTATATTATTTTGCTCTTATATGTTGATGATATGCTTATCGCAGGATCTAGCATCAAAAATATAAAAAAATTGAAGAAAGTTTTGTCCAATCAATTTCAGATGAAGGATCTTGGAGTTGCAAACAAAATCCTTGATATGAGGATTTACAGGGACAAAGCAAATGGTACTTTGAAGTTGTCACAAGCTGAGTATGTCAAGAAAGTTCTTAAGAGGTTTAGCATGGATAGTGCAAAACCAGTGAGCACTCCATTGGCTAGCCACTTTAGACTTACCAAAGAGCAATCTCCGAAGACCAAAGAAGAGCAGGCTTACATGGAACATGTTCCATATGCTTCAGCTATCGGTAACATAATGTATGCTATGGTTTGTACTAGACTAGACATTGCACATGCAGTGGAAGTGGTTAATGGTACATGAGTAATCTAAGAAAGCAGCATTGAGAGGCAATGAAGTGGATTCTTAGATACTTGAGTGGTATTACAGACATGACACTTTGTTTCAGACGAATCGACATTAGGTTACATGGTTATATTGATGCAGACTTGGCTGGTGATATGAATAACAGAAAGAGTACTATTGGTTATGTTTACACATTGGATGGTACCTCAGTGAGTTGGATTTCACAGTTAAAGAAAATTGTGGCCCTTTCTACAACAGAGGCTGAGTATGTTGTTATTACTGAAGCTGGGAAGGAGATGACTTGGTTACAGAATTTCCTAGCAGAGTTAGGTAAGACGCAAGTGTCACAACCCAAACCCGCCCCTATAAGTTTAGCGTCGTAACCGGCCAGTAACCCTTGGATTACCGAAGGCCTCTTAACGAAATAACATATAATTATGGGCTATGGAAGTAATAAACAGAAATATACATAGTCCATTCAGCTGTGAAGACATACATGAGACAGATATTCTTAAACTTTAATAAAGATACATGTGACGTCAAAAGATAAAGTTGATACATGTCACTCCAAGTACTATACATATAAGCAGAAATTTGTCCAAAGTTAAAACAAAAGAACCAAAGTCTTAAATACAAAAACATAGCCACAAGATTGACATGATTTGGAACCTCCTCAGGAGGCACAAAGGGTGGCTGACGAACACAAAACTTTTCAGGCATCATCTTAAGCCTGGTCGCGCGCCTGGTCACCTACATATAAAATATAAATAGTGAGCGGGAGTCCAGTGAATAATAACAAGGTAAAGGGTTTTAATGAATGATGTCCGTCATAAAGTTAAAAATCAGAGTCTTATGTATATTCAGATTTCAATTCAGATTCATATACTTGATCATTTCTATTCTCAAAATTCATACATTTCACATCATAGTACGTGGCACATCCATTAGCGTTAACAAATTTGATGACCCATAAAAGGGACGGCAGTGAAGGCATTCTGATGACCCATAAAAGGGACAGCCATAAGGCATTCGTATAACTTGTGTTCATAGAGACATTTTTGATGACCCATAAAAGGACGGCCAAAAAGGCATTCTCATGACCCATAAAAGGACGCAAAATATCATATGATTCTATGGATGCCACGAGTACATTTCAGAAACTTGGACAATCATTCATTCACACAAAACATGGCATTTCATAAACTAATCATCTCGTATCATCAGAAAATAATCAAAATCTAACATAACTTTACAGAGTTATTACTCACAAATAACAGATGGCTCCAAATAGACGAATAGAGTAAGCAATTCAGATATCTTGCAGCGCGTGACCTACACAAGTACAAAATGAATATATACTGAATTACATACCCGGAAACATTTACCTTGTTCTTTTTTATCTTGGTGTGTCTCTACTTTTATCCTCATTATTGTGTCTTAAACATGGCCTAGGAATGTCTAGAATAGAATGAGGATGCAAAAATGTACTTAAAAACACTTAACAAAACTTGCTGAAAATAGGGTCCTCGCTCGAGCGCAACTTCCTACCCTTGAGTAGACATGCAAAATGAGAGTTGTCGCTCGAGCGCAAGATTTGTCGCTCGAGCGGTCTGTAAACTTTTGCAAAAGTGCTGGTTGTTTGATTTTTTTGCTCGACGCTTGCTCGAGCGTGAGAGACATGCCCTTGCTTGAGCGTAACTTTTGTCGCTCGAGTGGACTACAAAACATAAGAACTTCTGGGAGGTTGCATTTCATGCTCGAGCGGACTTCAGGTCACTCGAGCAGAAGTACACGCACTCAGAGTGGTCGTTTGAGCGTAGATTCCTTCGCTCGAGCGTAGGAGCAGAATTCTAGAATTTCTAGATTTGCTCCCAAGCTCAAAACTCAATTTCAAATCCTTCAAAACACATCCTTTTGGACCAAAACTTAGTAAAACATTGAGAAACTCATAGTATATGATGAATTACAAACTATTTTGCAAAATCAACTTGCATGTAATGTCATGAATTCCAACCTTTCAAAACATGATCAAATGAGTCATTAAGCTCAAGAGTAAGTTGAATTCTTTGAACAAAACCAAGATATGAACATGCACATGAGAATTATTGTAAAATCAACTTCAAAACTTCATGATATGCACATGCATGTATGATTTGAGCTACAATTCTCTAATCCTAACTCATTCTCATGTTAGTTCACCTCCTTTACTTGAATTCTTCCAAAAACTAACTCAATTACACAACTAAGGGTTCGATTTCTTACCTTAGACCTTGAATTCACAAGAGTGGAGGCTTAAACTTTTAAATGCTCTTCAATTCTCTAACAATTCCTAGTAATCCCCCTTTTTCTCTAGCTTTTGATCCCAATTTCTATCCTCCTCTCTCTCTCACACGTTTGAGCTCAATCAGGAGGAATCGGGAGTGCAAAAAGTGTATATGAGGTGTTGAGGTGGCCTTATATAGACTTGGCTAATAACCTAATTACTTTGTTGATCAATTAATCAATTGCACATTAATTATTCTAATTTAATCGTTCCGAATCGAATTTCAATTAAACATACCATAACATTCTAAAAATTCCAAATAACACATAAATCAAGTCAATTTCTGAATTGGATGCCAATAAGGCCTTCAATTGGCAAACAGAAATGAAAACATGAACAGATCTTCCTACAAGAGACAGATAAAAATATAAATAATGCATCACACATCCAATTAATTCAGGATTCAATCTCAATAACTTATTAGACACATTAAATCATGGATTAACGTTAATCATGGGTCGGGGTTGTCACAGCAAGCGATGAGTATTTTGCATAGTGACAATCAAAGTGCTATTCATCTTACAAAGAACATTGTTTTTTCATTCTAGGACGAAACACATTCAGCTGCGATACCATTTTATTCGTTCACTTGTAGATGATGGAGTCTTGTCTCTTGAGAAGATCCAAGGCAAGAAGAATCCAGCAAATATGTTGACCAAGACAGTCACCATTGACAAACTGAAGTTGTGTGCAACTTCAGTTGGCCTTCAAGATTGATGAAGAAAGATCGAGTTGTTGCGGCTCTCCTCTATGTAATGAAGATGATGAAGAGCTTGTGTTATCAGGTTCTAAGTGGAAGATTGTTAGGTCAGTGGACCCTGATAAGTACTGTTCACTCAACCTTACTATTCACTCAAACACTGGATCAAATGGAAGGTTTGGGGGGGGCCTCCCCCAAAGAGGAGGAGGTCTAGGAGAGTTTACCCCCTCCCCCGGCCAAAATTTTTGGGTACTTTAATAATTTCCATGTTGCTTCTGTGTAACCCTAATTCTATACTTGTAAATAGATAAGGGGGCGCCTCTTTTAGGTCAAGAGAGAATTGTATTTTTTTGATCATAGTAAAAACCGCAGCAGCCGTGGACGTAGCTCTATTTTGGGGTGAACCACGTAAATCCTTGTGTTCTTTTGTGTGTGTGATTTGTTTGATTCGTTTTTCTTCTTTGTTTGTTATTTCGTGTCTCACCGATCTTGGTTAGGAATGATCAATTCCTAACAACTATCTCTTGCATTTTCATGATATAGACAGGGTTTGAATAAGGTCACCAGTCTCAGTCTTTTCAGATTGTAGGTATCGTTGTCCTATGGCATCAAGGAACATTTTAGCATTGGACTCATCTGGCATAACACCTTGAAAATTCTCAGATATGGACTTCTTCATGATCATAATGCTAAGCATGTTCGCCTTATTCCATTTGTGATATTGAGTCTTTTGTTCAACAGTGCTAGTATCAGTGAGTTTAGGGGGCTCATCATCAATTAAGGCAATATCTAAGTCAGCTAAACCCAGAGCTAACTCAACATCCCTTTTCCATCTCTTAAAGTTATTCCCCATCAAGGTTTCAATGGAACAAATCTAATTATTTATTGCAATATTGTTAACAGCTGCAACAAAAATTCAACATGACAAAATTGAAATATACATGGGCAATAGCAATAATAATAATAATTTCACAACAACATGCTGAAAATTAACTTTAGCATTATTTTCGGAGAATTAAGATGTATCACCATATAAACACCTTTGAGTTAGAATATATAGGACACATCTTAACACCTCTAAATAAGTCAATTAATAAGAATGATTTATCAAAAAAACTATCCATTTGGGTTAATAGGTCTTTTCAAAATCAATAAAATTCCCTTATTATTGACTCACACTACCTCTAAAATTAATTCAAACGATTGAGTCCCTGTTGGAAAGGTAATTGAGTAAAATAATTTCAAAAGAGCTTCCTAGAATCGTTATTAAAAAACTTATAAATCTCAATAGGTTAACTACTTTGACAGTATCATCTATATTGATTTAAGAATTTTCTAATTGAGACAATTTTAAAATAAATATTCTCTTGTTGAAAATATCACTATTTATTATTTAAATATATATTAGTCAGTATGTTATCAAATATGCTTCAAATCAATATTCATGGGACAATTTCAAATCAAACTGGGACAATTTCAAATCAATACTCACGGGATTCGGGGTGTTTTTTTTTTTCTATTTTTTTTTATTTTTTATTATTTATTTTATGTTATGATTCTAAAGTAATTCTCAACAATAAATAGTATGTACATATAGAAACATTGAAAAGTTTGGTCGCCCAATACGAGGCATATCGTTTTAGTAAAAGAAAATATTAATTTATTTATTACCATCATATAAAAGAAATTTATTAAAATAATCTATCATGATTTTGATTTTAGTATAAACTTGCTCTGATACCACATGTAAGGTTATAGGATCTTTATACTAGAAATCAAAACACTATGAATATAATTAATTACTAAAATATAAATTTAGATACATACTGTTTAGTTCCGCCATTGTCTTGAGTTTTGCTTTTTTGAAAGAAGATTGTATTCACAATCGGAAAACCTTAGCACCGTTCTTCTCCTCCTTGTCCTATATCTTTCACGTTGTTTTTCAATAGGATTAGCAACCCTTTGATTTACATATATATAAATATAGGTTAACTCTAATAGGATAAGAGATGGATTGGGCCTAAACAATAGTTATTGGGCCCTCTAATTAAGGAACTCAAATAGCTCAAATAAGCCTTACACCTCCATACCACATACTTATAATAAATTCACTAACATGGACTATGGCTCTAAACTTTATGAATCACAAAATCAATTTGGGCTCATAGGATTCAATTTATCTAAATCACTTTCAATCCGTTTTTTACAAATCAAAATGAAACATAATCAATGACAATCCAATTAAATATAAATTCGTACATTAGAAGCCCTCTCCTACACATCCACCCCGACTAAATAGCATGGACATCTTTCCTTTTAGTTTTGTTTTAGATTTATTTCCCCTTTACTTGCCCTCATTAGAAATGACAGCAGGATCAATTTCGTTCATTTTTAATGGGACTGCTAGCCTTCCTAAGCATGTAGGATGAAGGAGAATAAAGCTTATGTCTGGCAGGCCTATTACTAGATATCATTGTTGACCATGGTTAAAGATGCATGTGTTTATTCTTATGTTCAAAAGGTTTCGTTGGTAGCATATTAGTGTCTTGATTATAGTATCTCTGTTATGTTTCAATTTTTATTATTCTTACTGTTGTATTGTTACAGAAGTATATGAATTTGTTCAAGTCAAACCTTTAATTTTGACATTTTGGTATTCGTTTCATTTGTGTGTGTGTCAATTTCCGACCACACTGCCAATCAAGCACATAGCTGGAGAACAATGGCAGAATAGATTAAGCTCGAACGACCTATCACAAAAAGAAGAGATTCCGGTGGTGGTTCGTCCACCCGAGGTCACTTTGACGATCAAGTCAGTTATCTCTCACAGATAGCAAAAGTGCTTAACTCACTATTCAGAATAAAAAGCATACCTTAGACCCATGAGGGTGCCTCTCTTTTATAGCCAACACAAACCTAGTCCCAATAGAAGCCTAGCTTCAATGGACTTAGGATTATTGCTAATCTTGGACTCCCAGTAGGATTGGGATAAACTCTCTAAGAGTCTTATCTTTACTCAAACTGAAGTCCTCTTTCATTCTAGGACTCTTGTCCCTTATCCGCTTATCCTAGATTCCGGTATCTCCGCAGATAACCTCGGCCTAGCCAAGATTATCTCGGTGTCATGACCAGGACACGTGGCACCTCAGCTGACATTTCGGTGCCACCTCGGCCACGTGTTGTTATTCCAAAAAATATGTCCCTACAACTGGCCCCTAGGTTCTATTACCTCGGCATCCTGAGGTGATGGAACCTATATCATTCCTTCCATTTAGCATGTCGGCTAAGCTCGCTTTATCCTTCATCACTGAGGTCATCATTCGTCGGCTCTAAATGACCAAGACCTGTAATCCGTTTTCATCAAATGCTCTCAAACCAATAACCAAGTTTGTTCAGGTTTCTCAACTGAGATCGTCCTCCTTGCCGAGGTCCTTCTCCATTAAACCAAGAACTCTAAGAGTTTCAACACGTGTATGAGCTGTCACGCATAGTGTTTCAACCATTTTTACTCAAACGTTTTCTCTCAAATCCTCCATTGCTGCTTTCGCGAAGCTTTCTGCAACCAGTTTCACTCTCCTCCTTCGGCGAGACTTTTGCTGCACTTCTTTGCTCACTGCCACCGTCTAACACCGCCAAGTATAAGAACAACTCCTCTCCAGGCACTGGATTTGAGAGCACTGGAGCTGTGGTCAAATACTTCTTCAAGTCGGCCAAGGCGACTTCGCACTCTTCTGTCCATAAGAAGTCTGTGGTTTTCTTCATTAATCTGAAGAAGGGTTTACACTTGTCAGAGCTTCTGCTTATGAATCTATTCAAGGCTGCAGCCCTTCCAGTCAACATCTGCACTTGCTTTTCCAATGTTGGGCTCTTCAATTCTAAGATGGCCTTGATCTGATCTGGGCTAGCCTCAATTCCCCTTCTGGTGACCAAGTATCCTCAGAACTTACCAGACCCAACTCCAAATGCGCACTTCGATGCATTGAGTCGGAGCCGATATGTTCTAAGGATGTTTGAAACTGCCCTCAAGTCTTCTAGATGATCCTCAGGTTCTTTGGTCTTGACGACCATGTCATCTACGTATACCTCCACTGTTTTGTCGATTAGATGTCTGAACATCTTGGTTACCAGTCTCTGGTAAATTGCTCCTGCATTTTTCAACCCAAAAGGCATCACTCTGTAGCCATACAACCCTTTTGGAGTGATAAATGCAGTCTTCTCTTCATCTGGGGGGTACATAGTTATCTGATGGTACCCCTTTTAAGCATCCAGGAAGCTCATCTTCCATGCCCTGAAGTGGCATCCACCAATTGGTCAATCTTGGGAAGTGGGAAATTGTCTTTGGGACAAGCCTTGTTCAGGCTGGTGAAGTCCACACCGACCCTCCACTTCCCATTCTTTTTCCTCACGACGACCGTGTTTGATAACCACGTCGGGTGGTTTACCTCTCAAATGGCTCTGTTCTCCAAAAGTTTTCCTACTTCCTCTTCTATTGCCTCGACATGCATCAGCGTAGGCCTCTTTACTCGCTGGATGACAGGTTTGGCCAACCTGTCCACATCTAGTCTGTGGCAAGTGACCTCGGGATCAACGCCAGGCATCTCGTACGGCGTCCAGGCAAACACCTCAATGTTTGCTCTCAAGAACGCTGGACAAGGATTTTCTTTAGGGCTTCTTCACTCTTCTCGACTGGCTCTTTGCCGACGTCTTCCAGGACTTCCATGTCCTCATCCTCAATCTCTGTTGTTTCTAGGGGCCATGTCGGCGTTCCATTGAACCCAACCATTAGGCCATTGGACTATTCTAAATCATCCTGGTGAAGGCCAAGCTCCTTGTAACACCTGATATACATGATGTCACAAGAGCTACCCTAATCAATTAAGATACACTTCACTTGGCATTCTCCAATCTAGAGAGATATTACCAAGGCATCGTTGTGTGGATGCTGCATCATCTCTAGGTCGTCTTCAGTAAAAGACACCACTGGTCCCTGGCACTCGTCTGCCCTAGGTCTTTTCTGCCGGACCTGGTACACATGCTGCAAGTGCTTGACCTTCTGAGTCTCCCCATGTATCTCGTTCTCATTATCCTTTGAGTGAATCACATTGATCACTCGAGGTTCGTCTGCCTGCGGTTGAGGTGTTGGGGGAGGTGGTGCTGCCGGAGCCTGAGGCAGTCTCGCTTGTTTTTCCCTTGTCTTGGCCTCGTCTACTAGGTCCCTTAAATGACCTTGTCTTACCAGGTCTTTCAGATGTGCCTTCAGGGCTCTGCAACCCTGAGTCAGATGCCCAGCTTTGTTGTAGTAAGCGCAGTACTTGCCAAGGCTTCTTCCCATAAATTCACCCGGCACCCTTGCCGGTGCTGTGTAATAGGGCTAATTTCGGATTTTCTCCAAGACTTTGTAAACTGGGATTCGGAATACAGTTGTGACTGCCTGCACAGCCCTTAATCCTGTCTCTTACTTGCTGTATTCAATGTTACATCGGCCTCGCTTCGACGAGTTGTTTCTCTTTTCTTGTGTTTTGAATATTTGTCTTTCTTCTTACTGCCTTGTATGATTCCATACTTAGAACAATTTGCATGTCTTCAACATACACCTTAACTGTGCAGCCTCCTCGGGGCGGAATACCTCGGTTAAAACCCACTAACGGTATATTTCGGTAAGTACATAGGTACTTCTTTCAATACAACCTTGGCTTAAACTTGTAAATTTTTCTTTAAAAATTTCAACAAGTGTTAAAACCAATCTTCCTTTAATCATAACCTCGGATTCACTTCAACTTATAAATTTTTCATAAAATTTCAACGAGTGTTAAACATGACCTCGGATTAACTTCAACTTGTAAATTTAAATTTCAACAAGTGTTAAACACGCCCTCAGTTTAACTTCAACTTGTAAATTTAAATTTCAACAAGTGTTAAACACGTCCCCGGTTTAACTTCAACTTATAAATATAAATTTCAACAAGTGTTAAACACGTTCTCGGTTTAACTTCAACTTGTAAATTTAAATTTCAACAAGTGTTAAACACGACCTCGGTTTAACTTCAACTTGTAAATTTAAATTTCAACAAGTGTTAAATACGCCATCGGTTTAACTTCAACTTGTAAATTTAAATTTCAACAAGTGTCAAACACGTCCTCGATTTAACTTCAACTTGTAAATTTAAAATTTAAATTTCAACAAGTGTTAAACACGTCCTCGGTTTAACTTCAACTTGTAAATTTAAATTTCAACAAGTGTTAAACTAATCTTAACTTGTAAATTCCACCTTCCAAGCATCATTCTCCAACCCTCTTCGGTGCACTACTTCTAGTGTCATTGTGAGTCCTTTTGGACCTCCCTCTATTGGTCATGTTGAAACAGAGTTCCTTCCCCTGAACATCCCGATGTTATTTGGTGCAGGCTTCCTTGGTTCGACGTGTTTTCTGGGATTCTCTTCTCGTTGATTCTCCGTGCCCAACCACCCGTGAGGGCCAGTGAGAATGTCTCTTTGCCCTGTCGTGTTGAGGGACTGCAGGAACTGTTTTTTGCCCCTCTTTCTGGGCATCTTTCTTGGCCGCTAGAATCGGCATTTCTTGTTATAATACTCGCTCCGGTCTAATTTCTTCGGTACGTCGCCCTCCTGGTCGACATCCTTTTCTCCGTGATTCTTATCATGAGTCTCTTCACTGCAGTTGTCTTCTTCGACGTCAGAGTCAATATGTTTCCCACTCCTAGTAGGGGTGTCGTCCCCAACCTTCTCTTTATGTCCGTCATTGGCCATCTATTCTCCTTTCTTTCCCACAGACGGCGCCAAATTGTGTGTGTCAATTTCCGACCATACTGCCAATCAAGCACTCAGCTGGAGAACACTGGCAGAATAGATTAAGCCCGAATGACCTATCACAAAAAGAAGAGATTCTGGTGGTGGTTCGTTCACCCGGGGTCACTCCGATGATCAAGTCAATTATCTCTCAAAGATAGCAAAAGTACTTAACTCACTATTCAGAATAAAAAGCATACATTAGACCCATAAGGGTGCCTGTCTTTTATAGCCAACACAAACCTAGTCCCAATAGAAGCCTAGCTTCAATGGACTTAGGATTACTGCTAATCTTGGACTCCCAGTAAGATTGGGCTAAACTCTCTAAGAGTCTTATCTTTACCCAAACTGAAGTCCTCTTTCATTCTAGGACTCTTGTCCCTTATCCGCTTATCCCAGATTCCAGTATCTCCGCAGATAACCTCAGCTAGCCGAGATTATCTCGGTGTCATGACCAGGACACGTAGCACCTCAGCTGACACTTCGGTGCCACCTCGGCCACGTGTTGTCATTCCAAAAAATATGTCCCCACAATTTGTATCTAGTGTTTTGTACTATTAGGTCCTGATATGCCGAACATATTGCTTATGTTCTATCTTACAGAGCTGAGCATATTGCCTTCGTTCTGCCTTACAAAGCCGAACAAATTGTTCATATTTTGGCGCTGTGTTTGACATACCAAGGCTGAACGACTTCAGCAAAGATCAAAAATTGAAATCAATTATTGCGGTTCTAAAAATCCTACAACCACTATTCCAAATAACAAAAAATGTAATCAATGAAAAAATATGAGGAATTTACCTACTTGTGGGGATGAAACAATGTCGTTCTTTTCTTCTTCTTCTTCTTCTTCTTCTTCTTCTTCTTTGTTAGTATTTGCCAATGATGAGAGGGAGGAAATACTATGGCTGAGAAGAGAGGAAAAGAGAGGGAGTCTTTTTTGAATTGCTTTATTTATTATTTGGGTGTATTATAATTTTTTTTTTTTTTTTTTTTGAAGAGTAATTTGTAAAAAAAAACATATAATATATTGAGAGTAAATTATAACCGTAAATAATTTAATAAAAAATAGTGAGAAATTGAACTGAATAATTTTTTTGAGTACAACTAGAATCCTCCAATACCCACCGAATAAAACAATCACAATCATGGAAGACATCATACGACAATACTTATCAATAATTGCTCGTATGGGACACAGGATCTTGTGTCCTTGAGCTGGACCCATATATAGCCTACATAATTTCTTATTTTCTTCCAGAATATGGAATGCAGCCCAAAGTTTTTCCAGGGTTGCTTCCGAATAATTGGTTAAACTAGGGGCCTGTTTGCAATTGTTTTCATTTTCCATTTTCTTTTTAAAAAAACAAAAACCATGTTTGTTGAGCTGTTTCTAAAAACTGTTTTCTGAAAAAAAAAATAAATAAATAAATAATTCAAGTTTTAAGAGTTGTCTTCAAAATTTCACACAAAAATGAAAACAATAAGAAAATGATGAGTGTTTGAACTTTAATTGTTTCTGTTTCCCAAAACATGAAAAATGAAAACAAACTAAACCAAAACGATATTAAACAGGCCCTAAGATTCCATATCAAGTTAAAGCATGACTCCATCACTATCTGAAAATTCATTAATTTCTTTTATTACATAAAATCTGACTCATTCTATTCATATATCATTCTATCAGGCATATCATTATAGTTTAATGGATATTATATTTTCTTACTTTTTCAATTTTTGATGAATAAGTTGGGGTACAGGGACCAACCCTTATCAAATACCAGTTGAGCTTGTGAAAATTGTTGGTATATGTCATGATTAAACCCTTATCAGGATCACTAAATTCACAATCATCAATATATATACAGATGATAATTATCCAGAACAAAAGCAATTAAAAACTAAAATTGTCTTTAAATCTTGAAAGACAATTCTTTCATTAATGCACAAGAAGTCTCCATTACAATTGAAAGCCTAAGTATGTTTTTCCTCTCAATTTTCACTCCAATTAACAACCTTTGTCAGTGTCCAAAACAATTTCACTTGAAAAATCCATAACCCCAGAGCACCTCCACATAATAATTTTTTTTTCCCGGAGCCATCGTGCCTCTTTGGCTTGATGTTTCAGGTTTTCCATTCACATCTCCATTTTTGTTTGACTCTCTGGATGGCATTGAGGGTTCGGATTGGATTTCAATTCACGCCCTTTGGGCAATTTTTCCTCGCTCAAAAGATTCTTTTCGCTGTCAAGGTAGGGTTCATCGAGGGACTCCTGTAGTCATAAGATGGCCTCTGGAAGGCCTAGCTTGTTACTGCTAAGGAAGAGTTGTCTAGGAATCTCACATTTGTGGAGACCTGATACTGCATCTGTCTGAGTCAACGTTAATGACCCTGTTAACGCTAACAAGGGTTCTAGAAGAAATGCTTGACTCTCATTTTTTCTCATCGCCACCTCCATCATTTCTTCTAATAAAGCTTTGCTTGTGTCTATACCTGTCAAAATTGATCATAAAATTAGCATATAAGATGGGATATCACAATAGATCATTCATTATCCAAGATCATAAAAAATAGCCTCGATGAGTACCTGCAAGGTATCCCCCATGTACATAACCATTAAATCTCTCGCTTGTGTGTTCTCCAGTAAAAAAAATCCGTCCCACTGGTGCCTGACCAAATGACACAATAGCAGCAATAGTGTCACACAACAGAATTTCTAGTTGAGTTTGATATTCTTTATTATTATTTTTTTTATCATTTTTGAGACCCAGAAATTTTTGTCAATGGATCAAGGTTTTCTATACTTCACATCACATGTATAACAGAATCACCCCACTTTATACAGAGGTAAGGTGCAAATTGCATTTGTCTTTATCAGTAAATTCCTTTTTCCCCTTGGTAAAATATTGTGAAGTGTCAAATCCCAATTCTATGATTTTAACTTTTGCATAAATGGTAAAACAATGCATTCACAAAGTATTAACAAAGAAGTGAATAAAAAAAGATTCATGCAATTTGTATCATAGATCATGTCTAAGAAATGACTTCAGGGAAGACTAAAAAGCCTTGTTATTTTCATTTATGGGAAGTCATTTTCCACATATAACGAGGGCGATATGTTAAGGAAGCGCAAATAACTAAATTGTTGCAAAATATGAGTGTAGTATGAAATTCACACCTTAATATTATCAAAATTTTGATGATTGAAATAGATGGGGTAGTTGCTATAGCTGCCACGCTGGAAGCGATTGTTCCACCAGCGAGGCACAAGGATATCAGTAGCATCAGGTATGTCAGGCCCAAACATGTTCCTTAAAACCTCCATGGCTTCTTTCAGCGTTTCATGGTCTGATTGAGCTTCAACACGTTTAGATTCTCCATTTGTCAAAGTTACAACAAGAATATTGGACCCTGGGTACGCATTCTCCATGTGCTGATGACATAGCAACAGATCAACAGCCAACTTGGATCAATTTGGTGAGTAAAAAGAACAAATAGATCATCCAACCAACAACCATATAAAAATATAATGAGTTATATCAATCAATAACAGTTAATTTGTAGTATTATAAGTTCAGAATCTGTTTTGATTAAATACAAATTGAAGATGTTAAGGACAACAAGATCCCACAAAGACTACATGGGAGCCCACATGTGGCGAAGAACAAATCACTTATCTCCTAGCAAAGACAATGAAATATTTTAAGACTAGACTATGAATTCAAAAATAGATTTGATGACATAGAGACTAGCTTTAATTGTGCAACTAAATTGCCAGCTTGAAGATGCAAGTAGGGGCAGACCCAAAAAAAATATATAGAAGGAGGCCACTATAAGTTCATCAAGATGAATTTTACAAAGTATGTTTTGCATTATGTTAACTATACTAAGAATAACACAACCTTGTTTCTGATTCGTTTTGATTCCAAATATGTTTCGTGGATTGGACTTCTACATAATATGCAGAATTCGGGGGTGGGCATTGTTTTGATTCAATAAAATTTTCACCTTGTTCTACATAATATGGAAAATTTGAGATATGGACACTCAGATCTTTTGTTATTGATGACATTGAAATAATTGAAGCAGACTGAACACAATCTTTGTCCATCTATTAAACAAAAAAGCAAGGATGAATACATCCTTCTTTTCTCATTGGATATGAGATTGAAACAAGGATGACTTCATGATTTTGAATTAAGAAATACCAATAATTAGCTACGTACAATTTAAGATCTTTTGGAATTTGAATTGCCTCATTTTTATTTTTATTTTCATTTTCATAACACTTGAATTGAAGGCAATGATTCAACCTATGAACTGCTATGCTGTCACCTTGACACCAGGAAAAGATGATGAGACAATGTCTTCCTACGAAATCCTAGACAAATCATCTACATAAATCTGATAGACTCAGTCTAAGTGCAACAAACAATGTTAAGGGAAATGCCGATAATTCAGTAGAATGATTCATGATCCATGAAATAACAGAACACACCCAGTACGAAATAAAATAGAATAAAAAAACACGACGACTTTTAGGATGCAGGTACAGTAATTCTGAATAAATTATACGAACCTGCCAGAACGTGTAGTAACCTCTCCGCTCGTGGGCATATATAAAGAATTCTTTTTCGGGTCCACACGGCCAGAACTTATATGGAAACTTTAAGAAGATCTTCGTGTACACCATCACATCACATTTCTCAATGGCGTCCATTTTCCACCTCTGTTTCATAATTTTATTCATTTGTTAATTTTCGAGTATATAATAATAGCAATAAAGGAGAAGATCATGTCAGCAAGTATTCTTAGGTGAAGGGACCACAACCAAACAACCAATCATGTAGAATAATTTAAAAGCACTGTATATATTTTTAAATTATGGGAAGATGTTATACATGTGCATTGGTTCAGCAACTTCCTGCAAAGAATTTCTAGGCACAGAAGCTCAACCATTTAAACAATCCATAATACATATTTAGCATTGTTATTAGTAACAGATTATTCAACATTCATGGACATTGATATAACATAACCATGCTTTGGTGGTTGCCATATCGAATTAATTAAATGTTAACAGCTATGTATTCTATTTAAATTGATTTTAAAAAAATTTCATTGAGCGTATATATATATATATATATTTGGGCAAAATCTATTTTACTGAACCAACAGCACTTTACCTTCTTATTTTAAAAAATAGCCACATACCTCCCATATGGTTTTGAATTAAAATGTTACAGTTATATTTTCCATCCAAACTAACAGAGAATTTGTTTCACATTCATATTTTGAGAGTGGAGAAGGAAAAAAAATTAGTCAAAGTTAAATTTCAATGTAAGAAGCCAAACCTAACCTTGTTTTATCTTTTTATCTAAATTTCTTATTTAATAACATTTTAAATTAAATATACATATTATATATATAATTAAATTAATTTAACCTCCTTAATTTATTATTATAAAAATTAATTATCAAACTACTTTAATCTAGTTTTCAATTTTTAACTCAATTTTTTATTTAACAACATTTTAAAATAAACATCAACATACATATATATAATAAATTAAATCATAAATTAAACTAAACACCATAATTTATTACCTTAAAATTATCTTATTTAATAAGGATACTTACGTATAGGTCTTAATAAGTGGACTTATTGTCTAATAAGTACTATGAAAAAAATTTATTATAAAAAAAGTCACTAATTGTAAGTTTTAGCGTCAATTTATAAAAATCATGACAAAAAAGTCATTAATTGTCGATTTTTAATAACAAAAAAATTATTTTTAGCGACAATTTTACCAAGACTTATTTTTAATAGGACTTGATGGAAGTTAAATACAACTATTAGAACCTATTGGCAGTTTACCCTATTCATTTATAATAACATTTTAAATTAACCATATATATATAACAAGTTAAATCATAAATTAACTAAAATAACTTAATTTATTACTATAAAATTAAATCATAAAAGTGTCTTAATCTAATTTTAATTTTTTTTTAATTTAATAAAATTTTAAATTAAACATGTACATATATATTTAACAAATTAAATCATAAATTAATTAAAATTTAAAAAATTAAGTTTATTAAAAACAATATTTAGAAAACTCTAGTTTTTAAATTAGTTTTATGTTATGTTTTCAATTTTTTTGTTTAGTCGGGGAAGCAAATTTATTTATTTATAAAGCGAGCCAAAAATAGAAGAAAAAAACATAAGGGTAATAGGTCCTATTAGTTGGACTTAAATCCTATCAAGTCCTATTGAAAATAAGTTCTAATAAAATTGTCACTAAAAATAATTTTTTGCGATAATTTTTTACATTTGTCGTTAAAAATTGACAATTAGCGACTTTTTTTTGTCACGATTTTTATAAATTGTCTCTAAAACTTATAATTAGTGACGCTTTTCTGTAACGAATTTTCAAACTATTACTAAAAGTTAAAAATTAGTGACTTTTTTGTGACTATTTTTTTAAATTGTCGCTAATACTTATAATTAATAATATTTTTTGTAACAAAATTTTTAAATTGTTGCTAAAAATTAACAATTAGTGACTTTTTTTAATAGTATTTAATGAAAAACATCATTAATTATCATAAGAACTATTGAATAATAAATCCACTTATTATGACCTATATGTAAGTTTTTCAAGACATAAATGGTATAATTGTTCTTTTATTGTTAAAATTAACAACGTTAAGATTGCATTTTAATCCAAAATCATATGAGAACTACATGACTATTTTTAAAAGATAAGAAGTAAAGGTGCTATTGATTCCTCCCACAGGACGTGAAATGGATTTTGTCCTATACAATTTGCCTCCCGGAGAGGAACCAGCTGTCACAACATACAAAAAATACATAGCCACTTTGCATTGCATGCTTGGCCTACAAGGAGGCAATTCCAGCACACAGGGCGATGAGCCAGTGGGTTACAATACTGCGGATTATGAAATCCGTGGTTGATGCATGTAAAAGAGAGCTCTAATATTTTTTAATTCTTGCGTCATTAACAAGTGAAATCCAATTAATATCTACAATCAGGTTCAATGTGTATGACTGCTTACCTCTTTGATTTTTTATTTATTTATAAATCTTTGACAGAAAGCATACCTATTCTAACTATTCTTTATTTAATATCTATCTACGCCTCTACGTCCATAATCTAAGCACTTGTATAACTTGGGTATTGCCACCAATTGGAACAATTCTTAGCACCAAGTCATTGACCCAACAACCCTGAATTTTTTAAACCAAACAGAGTGATTTGGAATCTTATTCCACAAATACATGTGAATTTCAATTTATTTCTTAAATCTAATGACTTCGTGTTTGACTTCATCAAATCACCTAAGTTTGACAGAATAAGTTGAAAACCATATAATAAGATTATACACCACTTGGTTGGGGGAAAATGGTACAACTCCTCTAAATTGGGTCAAGAGTGAAGATGAATTTAATGTCCTAGATCTCACTAGCAATGCAGACAAAGAATCAGCAGTAAGGAATCATCCAGAGTTGTTCTCATCATGTATGCATATTTAACTAGACAATGCCAATTTCCACATAATTAAATCAACAATTTAGTATGCAACTGTGGAAGCTTACACACTGGATTGATTAGTGCTCATACAGAAATGTAATATTAGTTGCACAGAAAATAAATAAAGAAGTACGACACATACAGGCAAGGGAGGTCTGAAGGAGATGAGGTCGCTTTGCAGAACACCAATACTAACTGACAAAATCACGTAATTGGCTTCGTAAACGCAACCATCCTCCGTTGTCAAACTAATGCCGTCTCTCGAGTGCTGCAATTCCCTAACAACCTGCCCCAATTCCATGGACACCAATCATAAAAATATACCCAAAATAAGCAACTGTGTATAGACCCCTCTCATTAATTCATTTTACATCACAGCAAAGGATTGTTTGTTTGCTAGAGCTTAAAATTTTGAAGCATCCCTCTTCCCGTTTTCAAGATAATAATCTCATTTAAACAATTTTATTATATAAGCCACAGGTAAAAGTTTTTTGATACAATCTCAAAATAGAAAAAATAAATAAATTTTTTTTTAAAAAAATGTGGGTAATAGTTGTATTGTACATTTCATGGCACAAGCTAGACATGCATATGTGTATAACTACAAACATAAATGACAAAAACAAAAATCAAGATGCAAAAGACAATGCAACCACCAGCAAACCACAGCCATAAAATTCTGAGCAGTCAAACCAAGAAAATCCGTGCAAAAAAAGAAAATAAAGAGAAAAAAAAAAATTATCATTTCAGGGTTTTAAAGTGTGTGATTGGGTGGTAGTTATTGAGGAATCTCTGCAGATATTCAGATACCCACTACCTATTTAAGTTAGTTTCTTCAATGTGAAAATGAATAATAGTTAAAGTGTTGAAAAAATAATTCCATTTGAATATATATGCTATAACTTCCTTCCAGAGAGAAAGCAAACAACCAAACCCATTAAATGAGGAAAATGACAAGACCCTTTACTTCATGTTCCTATTTTGAGTTGATATGATGTCCTATCCTACCTCAAAATATCATGCCTTGGGTCAGGTCTACCTCTTCTAGCTATGGGGTGGGCAAAAACCATAGTCCATATGCACACTGCGCAAGATAGTGGACATTGGGACCTACGTATATTGATGCAACGAGTAGTAATGGCCCTTTGAGGGTTGAAAGATCTTAGCAGTTATTAATGACAATATGATTATAGAAAAACTTTCTTGGCCAAATTATGACTCCGTATTCAAAAAGTCCTCTCATTTTTATAGTTCTAGTATATGCATTATTGATAATATGTACCTGTAAAGATCGTCCAAGGCTTGAATCCTTTTGTTAAAAGAAAAAAAAAAAAAAAAAAAAAGAAATAGGTACAATTAAGTATTTCAGATTCTAAAGTTTTGTCAAATCTCATCGAACTAACACACTTTCAATATGCAATATTTTAGTAGGCACATTTCTCCATTTTCTAATCCAAATTGATAATCAACCACACCATCACAAGCATTAGGTGACCATAGAGATCAAAAGTCCACAACAACTAGCAGTATATTCCTCTGTAAGCAATCTTAAACACCAAGACAGGAAAAAAAAAATTCTTTGGAATCAGTCTTTTAAACAGCTTTTTTTAGTAATCCTCTTTTTTAAAATTGTAAAAGCTCTTCAAATAGAAAACATTTTAATTTAAAAAAACAATTATACAAGAATAAAAAATAATAACAAAAAATAGCTCAAAAGCTGGTTCAAAAAATGTAGATAGAAAATGAGCTCCTATATCTCTATCAATGAGTTAAAACGAAATTCAAAAGTCCTAATGCTGAGTTTGGTTGGGAGATTTGGAGAGGAATTTAAAAAGAGAAAGGAAAAAGTTGTGTGAAACTAGATGAAATATAAGCATATATTTTATTTACATTTCACCTATTTTTTTTATTTCCCTTTCTAAATCAATCTCCAAATCTTTCAACCAAACACTACATAAGTAGTTTTAAATTCAAATACATGTTCCGAAGTGTCTTGTGGGAAAATGTGTTTTCAAAACATGGCTTCGAATTAAATTCATTATTTAAAATTTTGAAATTGTGTGTTTTCATTAAATAACTTAAGTTTGAAAAATCAATTTAAAATAGTTGAGTTTGAAAATTTTATTGGAAAAGTTTAGTTAAAAACCCAACTATGAATATAAAATAATATAAAAAATTTTTTTTAAGGTAAGTAATATAATACAATATGACAAATAGGATAGAATACAAAAAGAAAACAGTTTTCAGTAAACGTCGTTATCTGGAGAAGGAGAAGCCTTAAAAAAGGTGGGTCAATCAATCTAACAATAACAAGAAGAAAAGAGAAAGGTGAGTGAGTGTGTATCATGTCTGTGCATGCATAGAGAGAGAGTTTGGGATTTTTTACACCACAACTTTCTGTTCTTTTTTCTCTTTTATAACTAATTTACATGTCCCCTCTGTTTTCATGATGATTGGCTCGTAACAAAACAAAAAAAAAAACAAACAAACAAAACAAATCACACCCCATTCAAGAAAAAAAACAAAATAAAAAAGATGCAAAATACCAAAATATCAAAATCCACAAAGATATTTTTACCTTATTGAGTTTGAGACGATTGTCCATGATTTTACCATCTGAGGAAGTAAACAGAAACGTTTCGGCCATCTTGTACAGTAAATAATCATACCCTCTTTCATCAGCAACTAAAAATTCTCTTTCCCCGAAATCCACATAAGTTGATATTGGTTCAACCTCTGCAATCAAAAAAACCCAATTCATATCAAATTATACAATTACATGTTTGGTTGATCTGAAAATAACAAAATTTTCAAAAATTCTTACTTTTGATTTCTAGGCAACCAAACAGAAAATTATGCACCAAAAAAAAAAAAAAAAAAAAAAGAAGAAGAAGAAGCGCAGAGCAGAGCAGACCCACCTGCCATTTCGAAGTCGTGAAGGATGAAGTCAATGGCCAGCTCAATAGGTGTTTTGGGTGTACTGTTAATCACCATAAATGGTACGAAAAGGCATTAATTAACGAATTCCCAAAAAGCTAATTTGTAGAGAGAGAGAGAGAGAGAGATTACGATGGCGCTTCGGAAAGTTCAGAGTCATGGTTGGCTTCTTGGTTCCTCAGCTTCCGTATAGCCGAGTCCACCGCTTTTTTGTACGAGTCAGCAGCGAGTCCACTCGGAAAAATCTTCCCACTGAAGAAAACTCATTTCACCATCGAACCGAGTTAGAATCACCCACCCACCCCACGTGATCTAAAATACCGTGCTCTCGACGGCAATGCTAAATTGCGCCGCAGAAGTGAAGATCTTAAATGGGCATTCATTAAAGGGGGAGACATTCAACCTCCGGCGGCGCAATATAGCGAATTCTAAAAACACGCTGCACAGAGAGAGAGAGAGAGAGAGAGAGAGAGAGACCGACCTAGGATCGTAAATGTTGTAGCGGGCATTGCTATAGTCGGAAAAGCAGGTGCGGAGGCCGGAATTGCGAGCGAGTTCCCAAACGGGGTTGGGCTCTTTGCCACCGACTCCGGCGATCCAACCAGCACCCAGTTCAACCGAGACGCCTCCGAATTCATCTTTTCGGATCCTCCCCCCGATTCGGTCCGACGCCTCTAATATCACTATATCATCCACCCCTTTCTCCGCCAACACCTTCGCCGCCGATATACCTATACATATATACACATATATACATTCATTCATTCATATATATATATATATTTATTAATAAAAAAAAAGTATGTGAAATCAACGGTTTTACTCTCTCGTAGTACCTGAAATACCAGCTCCGACGATGATCACGGAACTACGAACTGGAGATTCCATTATAACGTTTTAGAGAGAGAAAGATAATCTATTATATATATATATATATATATATATTGAGAGAGAGAGAGAGAGGGTGGTGTATTGCGAAGTTGTGTTTTTTAGTGTGATGTATTTCGCTGGCGAGAGGTGGAGAGATAGCGGGAGGCGGTTTATATAGGGGCTATTGCGGACCCCATTTATATGTGAGATTTGGTTTTTTATTTGGTAAAAAGTTTAGGATTATAAAGATTAAAAATTTTATTAAATGTTTCTTATAGGGTATGAAATTCACACCATGTGGATATTATGTGAGTTATACACATTTGATAAAAATTTTAATAAAATTTTTACTACTTCTAATAGTTTTGATAAAAAAATTTTAATAATTAAAAAGTTAATTTTTAATTATTTTTCCAAAACAATTCACAGTTTCGTTCCGCGTTAGTCTTTATCTGCCTCGTTTGGTAGAGTTATGAAAAAGTGATTATAACTTATACCTTAATGGCTTATAGCTTATAACTGTGAATATAAGTTGATTTTTGACTTATAAATTAAGTTTTTCCTCCCCACTCAAAGAATAAATTGGTTTTTGATTTACAAAAAGTTATAAGCTGTATTATTAAACTAAACCAAACAAATCAAAATAACTTAAATTAAGCTAAAAATTGAAATAAGCTAAAAATTAGTCCTACCAAACAAGGCCTTTCTCTATCTAAAACCATCTCTCCTGCTAAAAACTATCAACTTGGTTTTAGTTTTTAAAAAATGCTTTTGAAAAAATTTTATTTTTTTATTTTCTATATTTTTTTTATTTTTCATAAATTTTTTTTAATATTTTGAATAATTTTTTTAATTTTTAAATACATCTAACATAAATATACTTAAAAAGTATAATATTTGTGAAAAAAATTTACTAATACCAAAAATATAAAAAAAGAGTTAAAATTTAGTATTTTTTTCGTATTTTTATGTATTTATTAATTTTTAAAAATATTTTATATACATCTCAATACAGTACATCTAAAAAATAAAAAAAATATATATTTAAAATTTTAAAAATATTTACTAAACATAAAAAGAACGAAAAAAAAAATAATTCGTAAAAAATTAAATAGAATTTTCTTTCTTATATTGACTGGTGTTGAACCCGTTGAAAATGGGTGGCCCACGTATGGACGGAAAAGGGCAGTTTAGTAATTTTGAGGAAGTGAATTACTGTGAGGGCACACGAGTAAAAAGAGGTAGAACTTTTTAGTGTGAAAGCCGTGTGTGGTCAATGTCAGAACGAGAAGGCGTTGGGGGCGGCGGCAGAGATGAGATATTAGAGATGATGGGTTCAGTATCAATAATGATTGAGATTTTTGTTTTTTTTTTTTTTTAAACTCTTACAATTTTTTTTTTTTTTTTTTTTTATCTCTACATCAATATTAATGATATTGCAGGAATTTCTAAAAGAATGAGAGTCTCAAGTTTTTTTTGTTTAGTATTTAAGTAAAAAAATTTACCGAATTGATATTTTAAATATTAATACAGATTGATTTTTTTTTATTAAATTGTACTGAATCAAACCAATTAAAATGATTTGATTTAGTGCATGATTTGATTCAGTACGATTTAATCAGTTTAATACATTTTAAAATTGAGTCATTTTTAAATATAATTATTAATTTATATAAAAATATTAAATTAATTATTTGTATATGAGAGGGTGATTTATGAGCAGGTGTTGGGCCGAGGTAACAGCCGACCATATTGAGAGCCCAACGGTACATGGGGCCGAGATGATTGACCATCCGCCAAGAAGTGGGCTGCCAGAACTTGGGCCAAATGTGAGCCGCCCCGGACCCAAAAGGAGCTCGGCTGGATAGCGCTTGGTTGGACCGAGCTGACCGATCAGGGGATGGCTGAAGCCAGACAAGCTGAGTGACCGGCACCCAGAAAGGCGTGGTCAGCCGAGGAGACTGTTTGACTGGCAGGAAGGCCGGCCGAAGGAGGTGCCCGGACTAGGCCCTGCCGAGATGCTGCCTAGCCCGGTCCTCCACGTATTTATCCCGTTAGGTGCTTGGGTATGAAGCATAGTATGGCCGAGGTAGAGCAGCTCGGCTGCCGAGCTCCAGCTGTGAAGTCAGGCAGTTGAGATTAGGTGATGCTCAGCAAGGTTTATGCTGACAGATGGGATAGCGGAGCCACGTGTCAGGAGACGACTGGGAGTAGATATGGGCCACAAAGGGTATATAAGCATGTCTGCGCCCCCCATACGCGACAAACGAACATCTCTGTAAGGAATTCTTACACTCAAACACTCTCTCCCTTCTCTCTATCCATCCTAAGGTGTGTGCTAACTTGATCGTCGGAGGGTTTTTCCGGCCACACACCGCCGGGTAGCTCACCGTTACTTGTTCGCAGGTGATCGGACATCGACGGAGCTCGGAAGAAAAGAGTACGGGCTTGCCGGAATATTTGCTCCCCGTACAATTGGCGCCGTCTGTGGGAAGCTTGACAGACAAAACCTTGTCTTCCAGGTTCATCTGATCGCCGTCCATGGCGAACAACGACGAGTTTCCGTTGTCTGCCATAGACGGAGCTACCCCGGAGTTCACCCGAAGGAGAGAAGGTCCTCCCGCCATCCATCCAATGGCGGACTTGGGGACGCCCACTGGAGGACAGTCAGTAGACGCGCGGGATAAGCGCGGAAGAAGTCATGGTCACTCGCGGAGTCCAGACGGTCACCGGCGCAGGAGAGACTCACACGCCAGGCGACTGGAAAGTAAGTTGAGAGATCAAGATGCTGTCATCCGGCGAATGGCGGCGGAGATGGAGGATCTCAAGCGGCATGTCAAAGGGAAGGGTGTAGTTGGAGTGGGAGGCCACAGTGAGCGCACCCCATCCCGCCGTTCAGGCAGTCAGAGTCAGCGACGTACTCAGTCCATATCCATTACCAGAAGTTACCAGGTTGGTGATTCCGACGCGGGTGCAGAGAAGTCTAGCGCGCAAGACAGCACCTACAAACCCTCACGTCCGGAGACGACGTCGAGGTATTCTTACTCTGCTCAGTCAGAGGATTTGCGGGCAGTTTTGAAGGAGCGGGCCCGCCGGCGCGAAGCACAGAGAATACCGGCGCTCCAGTGGTTATCCTATGGGGTTCACGCCAGTGAGGAGGTCGGAATGCCTCCACCCCGCCAAGCAGTGCCGCTCTTTGAGGATACGGACTTGGCCAGGCTGAGCGCCACCCCTTTTTCCCTGGATATAGAAACAACACCGCTTCCGGCAGGCTTCCACCAGCCTAAGTTCACACTTTACGACGGGAAAACCGATCCATATATGCATGTGAGCCACTTCCGACAGGTTATGGCCGGACATAGGTGCAATGACGGACTTATGTGCTTAATCTTCCCGTCAAGTTTGGGCGAGCTGGGCTTAAAATGGTTCGAGAGGTTGCCGGAAGGGAGCATACAAAGGTGGCACCAGCTGGCCGAGACGTTTGTTACACGCTTCAAAACCAGCACAAATACGCCAAAGGAAGTTAATCATCTGCTAAGTGTCAAGATGGAACCGAGCGACACACTGAAGGTATACAACTCAAAGTACTGGGAAACCTTCAACGAGATCTTTGACTGCCCGGTCAACCTTGCAATCACGCAATACAAGCGTGGTCTCCCGATCGGACATAGACTGCGGGACTCGCTTACCATGCACCAGCCGACCTCCATGGACCAGCTCATGCAGCGCATCAATGAGCACATCCGAGTAGAGGATGACGCATCAGCTTCTACTGTGAAGGCCACTCCGGTAGCAACAGACAAGAAGACAGCAGGCAAAGTGCACGCAGTTGGGCAAGAGCCCAGCCGCTCAAGTGACCGAGCAGAGGAATCGGACCGTGGTTCGAACCGTAAAAACCGGGGCAGAGGACGTCGGAATGACCGTGATGACTACCCCCGAGATGACATAGCAGACACAAACAGAAGGATGAAGGCGAGGACCAGCATCACCACAGTCTTCAAGATTCCAATTTATCGCATACTTAGTGAAATCCGAGACGAGGAGTATGTCCGGTTTCCTGCTAAGTTGGGCGATGGACAAAAGGGCTATAATCCGCGGTATCGCTGCACATTCCACCGGGAGAGGGGCCACCGAACAGAGGATTGTTTTCCATTGCGCCAGCACTTGGAAAAGCTGGTTGCGGCCGGGCATCTAGACCTTTACATTGATAGCGGAGTGAAGCCGAATCAGGCTCCGATCGATCCCAAGGGACAGGATGACCGAGACGCACCACCATAAGGAGTTGTTAATGTCATCCACGGCATCGTGGAACCGGAGCGAGTTTGCGAGCTCCGGGGCATGATAAAAAAGGCAGAGCATATGAGGGAAGTTTTGTCGGTACAGCCTGCCATCAAAAGGGGAAAGACTGAAGAAAAAGACGTGATTAGTTTTACCTCAAGGGATCTAGAGCGTATCCAGACGCCGCACAACGATGCCCTAGTAGTAACACTACGCGTCAAGGACTTTGATGTTAAGCGGATCTTGATCGATCAGGGAAGCTCGGTCGAGATCATGTACTATGATGCGTTCAAGCAGCTTAAACTCCGGGAGACAGACTTGGCTCCGGCAACTTCGCCACTAGTTGGATTCAACTCGCAACCAGAGTGGCCTTTGGGAAAGATTATCCTGCCGGTCAAAGCGGGATCCGTGGTCAAACAAGTTGAGTTTTGGGTGCTGCAAGTGCCTTCGACGTACAACCTTATCCTTGGAAGAGGATGGCTACACGCCATGCAAGCCGTGGCATCAACTTTTCACCAAGTAATGAGATTCCCCTCGGCTATGGGGGCAATCGAGGAGATTTGGGGCGATCAGGTCATGTCCAAGCAGTGCTTCGTGACGGTCAACGGCAGCCGAGCTGCCAAAGGATTCGTTCAAATGATTGAGGGACCGGAGGACCTGGGTGTCTTGGATGATGTGGGCACCGAGGCCGAAGACAAGGCAGTTGAGGAATTGATTGAGGTGCGAATTGATACAGAACAGCCGGACAAGTTCTTCTTGCTCGGCTCAAGTCTCACGGCCATAGAAAGAACCGAGATGGTTGAGTTTTTGGTGGCCAACATCGAAGTCTTCGCATGGTCGCCTTACAACATGCCTGGCCTCGATCCAAGTTTTATCTGTCATCACCTCAACGTCTTCCATGGAGCAAAGCCAGTCATCCAGCGAACAAGGAGATCGGCGCTGCATCACGCCGAGGTAGTTGCGGAGGAGGTGAAGAACCTACTTGAGGCACGAGCAATCCAGGAAGTGCACTACCCTCGGTGGATTTCCAACACAGTTGTGGTGTCGAAGAAGAATGGAAAGTGGCGAGTTTGTGTCGACTATAAGACGGTCAACCGAGCTTGTCCCAAAGATAGTTTCCCTTTGCCGCGCATCGACCAGCTCGTGGACTTGACGGCTGGACACAATAGGCTTAGTTTCCTGGATGCCTACCGCAGATACCACCAGATCGCCATGCATGGTCCTGACCGAGAGATCACCTCTTTCACGACTCCAAGGGGACTCTTCTGCTACCGAGTCATGCCTTTTGGTTTGAAGAACGCCGGGGCAACCTTTCAGAGGATGATGACCAAAATGTTTGCTCCTTTGCTTGGCCGGACAATGGAGGCTTACATCGATGATATGGTGGTAAAGAGCCGACTGGAAGCAAACCATTTGTCCGACTTAGCCGAGATGTTTGTCATTCTAAAGAAGCACAAGCTGCGTTTGAACGCGTCAAAGTGTGCCTTTGGCGTGGGATCCGGGAAATTTCTGGGATTCTTAGTCACGAACCGAGGCATCGAAGCAGACCCTACTCAGATCAGAGCCATGCAAGAATTGAAGCAGCCTAGCTCGGCTAAGGACGTACAGCATCTGGCCGGGATGGCCGCCGCACTTAATCGGTTCATAAGCCGGTCATCAAATCGCTGCCGCCCTTTCTTTCAAGCATTGAAGTCTAAGTTTTCGTGGGACGCAGAGTGTGACCGAGCTTTGGCCGAGCTCAAGGAATATCTGTCTACTCCGCCACTGTTGGTTACACCAAAGCCGGGAGAGGAACTTTAGCTTTACCTTGCCGTCTCCCAGCACGCGACCAGTGCGGTGCTAGTCCGCGCCGAAGGAATCAAGCACTTCCCAATTTTTTATGTCAGCAAGACCTTGCTGCCGGCTGAGACGAGATATCTGCCGCTGAAAAAGCTTGCCTTGGCATTGATGATGGCTTCAAGGAAGTTGGCACATTATTTTCACACCCATACCATCGTCGTACTGACCGAGTTCCCCCTCAAGGCCTTGTTTGAACGGGCGGACTTCTCAAGCCGAATTCTTAAGTGGGCGGTGGAGTTGGGGCAGTTTGAGGTGAAGTTCCAGCCGCGCACTGCTATCAAAGCTCAGACTTTGGCCGACTTCGTCGTCGAGTTCTCGCCTGGCATTCATCCGGTATGCCCGGTCGATATTACCAAGGCAGATGATGAGATGCACGCAAGGCCAACCAAGGTACAGCCAGTTAGAGGAGGTAGCGACACGGAGTTTGCGCGCATCATTGAAGCACCCTCAGTCTGCACGGTTATACCACCTGGTGATGCGATGACGGAGTTGAGTATCACCGACCCATCCACTCTGTCCGGTCCCGCATCACCGAGAGGGGACGCAATTGAACCACACAGCTCAGAAACTGCGGCCGGATTAACACCGCAACCTGATGATTCGCCCACGGACTTGAGCGTTGCAGAACTTGCTGAGTCCGGTGCCGAATCACCAAGGGGGACTGAAGTGGAACCGGCTAACACAGAGCATGTGACCGCACAGCCGAGCAGTTTTGATCCCATTGCCCTTCGCAACTCTCAGGACCCATCCGACAGCTGGAAGCTTTTTGTGGGAGAAATGTGGAAGCTGTTCGTTGATGGAGCGTCCAACCATCATGGTGCCGACCTAGGTATCGTTCTTATCTCGCCGGATGGCCTAACCATTGAACATTCTATTACGCTTGGCTTCCCAGCATCTAACAACGAGGCTGAGTACGAGGCACTTCTCGCCGGGCTCAAGAGCGCAATTCAAATGAAGGCTACCGAGCTCTTGGTGTACAGTGATTCCCAACTTGTGGTTAACCAAGTCTCTGGGATTTACGAAGCAAAGGACGACAGGATGGCGAAGTACCAAGCTCTGGTCAGGGAACATATCAAACAGTTTAAGGCAATCAGAGTCCAACAGATTGGCCGGGAAGAAAACAGTCGAGCTGATGAACTGGCTGGCCTCGCTTCCATGGTAGATAGTACGTCTCCAAACCCCCTGTTGATTGACTTTCTTCCGCGGCCAAGCATTGAAGACGCCGGGCAGACGGATGTACTCTGCGTCGCGCTAGTTCCTTCCTGGATGGACCCCTTGATCTTGTTCCTCAGAGACCGAACTCTTCCCACTGACAAGAAAGAAGCACACAAAATCCGGGTGAAGTCAACGCGGTTTTGGCTCTCTCCATCTGGCGCGTTGTATAAGAAGTCCTTCACTGGTCCTTATCTCAAGTGCGTGCACCCGAATAGTGTGGAGGCCTTCTTGTTTGAAATTCACGAAGGCATTTGTGGCAGCCACATAGGGGGCAGGTCTTTGGCATACCGAGCTATTTCGCAGGGGTACTGGTGGCCGTGCATGCAGGCCGACGCACAAAAGTACGTTCACAAATGCGAAAAATGCCAGAAATTCGCCCATCAGATCCATCAGCCTGCCAGGGAACTTCTTCCCCTCACCAGTCTTTGGCCCTTCGCCATGTGGGGGCTAGATATAGTGGGACCACTGCCAACAGCACCGGGCAACCAGAAATTCTTCATCGCGACCACAGATCACTTCACAAAGTGGGTTGAAGCTGAGCCCTTGGCAACCATCAAAGAGAAAGACGTGAAGCGGTTTGTCTGGCAGAACGTGGTCACGCGGTTTGGCGTCCCCAAGATTTTGATCTCTGACAACGGCACCCAGTTTGACGGTTGCCTATTCAGAGGATTTTGTGAAGATTTGAAGATAGAATTCTACAACTCCACCCCGGCTTACCCGCAGTCCAATGGTCAAGCCGAAGCATCGAACAAGACTATACTGGATGGGTTGAAGAAACGGCTGGAAAAAGCCAAGGGCAAATGGGCTGAGGAATTACCTAACGTCCTTTGGGCATACCGAACAACCCCGCGACGTTCTACCGGGGAAACTCCATTTGCTTTGGCTTACGGCATGGAGGCGGTCATACCCTTGGAAGTTGAAATGCCCACCCTCAGAAGCGAGAGTTTTGAGCCCGAGCTGAACACCGAGGCTATTGCCTTGGAGCTGGACCTAGTGGACGAGCGTCGGGAGAAGGCCCTCATCCATGTGGCCGCCTACCAACAGGAGCTCTCAAAGAAGTATAACAAGACGGTGCATCCCAGACCGTTCAAAGTTGGTGATTGGGTTTTGAGGAAGATTATGGGCAACACCCTAGTGCCAGGAGAAGGCAAACTAGGGGCAAATTGGGAAGGACCCTACAAGATCACTGGTCTGGCGGGCAAGGGGGCTTACCACTTGGAGGATTTAGAGGGAAGAGCAATACCCCGGCCATGGAATGCGGCCAACTTGAAACTGTATTATTTTTAAGCTTTTGCTTTCTTTTCTTGTGCAAAGAAATTTTTTGGCTTGCACCACAGCATGTAATTCTTTTTATCAATTTATAGAATTGATTTTGCTTTAAGCACTTGGACTGTTGTTTTAATGTTAAAAACTGAGATGACGTACTCCGGTTGGAAGAGTTGGTGTTTTGTCCAACTTCGAATTCCCAACCGAGATGACGCGCTCCGGTTGGAAGAGTTGGTGTTTTGTCCAATTTCGAATTCCCAACCGAGATGACGTGCTCCGGTTGGAAGAGTTGGTGTTTTGTCTAACTTCGAATTCCCAACCGAGATGGCGTACTCCGGTTGGAAGAGTTGGTGTTTTGTCCAACTTCGAATTCCCAACCGAGATGACGTGCTCCGGTTGGACGAGTTGGTGTTTTGTCCAACTTCGAATTCCCAACCGAGATGACGTGCTCCGGTTGGACGAGTTGGTGTTTTGTCCAACCTCGAATTCCCAACCGAGATGGCGTACTCCGGTTGGAAGAGTTGGTGTTTTGTCCAACCTCGGATACCCAACTGAGATGATCTAATCCGGTTGGAAGTGTTGGTGTTTTGTCCAACTTTGTTATTACTAACCAAGATGGTTATTCCGGTTTATAAATTTGTTGTTTTGTTCTGCTGAAGTGCTTCGACCGTGTTATGCATTCCGGTCGACAAAGTGTTATGTTCAAACGATGAGTTATACCGAGATATTTTGCTGAAGATGGAATTGATTACTACCGTGCAAACACTTAGCAAAATTTGAGTTTCTCATTGAAAAGAAAATCATTACAAAATGTGGGGATAGAGCCCGGTTACATCAAAAGTGTTGAAAGCAAAAATACAAAAAAAAGGAAAAAGAAAACTAAACTAGGGGGGAGAGATTGGTGAACTCGTCCTCGCCAGCATCAAGGTTGATAGTTGGACTTGCCTCTTGGGCACCGGGCTCAGCATTGCCGGGCTGCTCTTGCACCTCAGCCTCCTCTGCCTCGGAATCTGTCTCACCATCTCCATCTTCAAGTCCTTCATCGGCCTCAGCTTGCAAAGCGCTGAAAACGTCGTTTGCATAAGGCACGAGGTAGACCGGTAGCGAAGCTGGAGGAGGGTTAACAAACACGTCGGTATCAGATCCCTGGCCGAGGTGTTCGCAGGCGGACTTCCAGCCGGCCTTGAAGTAGATGTCTTGAGTTGCAAAGACTTGCTTTTTGTAGCTTTGCTCGGCCTCGTTAAACCCGGCGTTGTTGGCAGCCGGGCAAGCTTTCTTCTCCGACTTCTTCAGGGTGTCCACCTCGGTCTGGAGCTCATTTTGTTTTTTCTCGGCTGCATTCAGCTGACCGAGCAGCCTATTATTATCAGCATTGGCCATCTCGAGGAAAGCCTTAGCCCGGCCGAGCTCGGCTTGAAGGCTCTCGACCTGGCTGGCTGTGTCGTTAGCCTTTTGCCGAAGCCTGTGGATGCGCTCCAAGACGAGATGTTGTTTTTGAATGGCCTGCAAAAAAGCAAAGTTGATTAGAAAGGGGACCGAGCAGAAAGGGAACCGCGCAAACACTTGTGAAATTTTCAGAGGAACATCGACTTACCCTGGCCATAGACTTCACCGATGATTTGACCAACCGGGTGTCGGGGACGTGGTCGCTGCCGACCACGTCGCTCGATAGTAGCAGGGCCTTGGACAGATCAAAGGCGAGCAGATGCTCTTTGTCAGCCTTGATCGAAGCCATTGCCGGGATGTCTTGACCCCGGTGTTTCAAATGTGGACGCCAGGCCGGCACTGGGGCGGGGGCGTCAGTTGGATGCTCGGTGGTAAGCTCGGCGACTAGCTCGGCGGACGGGTCTGCCCGAGCTCTTTTACCGGCACGTCTTGCGGAGGCTTCTCGGTTGGATTGCCCGGCGGATTGAGAGGCAAGGGCGACCACAGCGCCACTGGATTGACCGGCGGCTGGCGAGCGAGTTGTGACGCTCGGCATCTCGGCAGATGTGGCGGTGAGCAGGTTCTTGATTCTGCTGCGCTTTGCCATTTCTTGTTCCTCGGTCAGGCGGATGAGGGGAACGTCAGGAAGGGACGGATCTAGAGGCGGCGAAGGAGTACGAAGGAAGTCAGTTACTCTACTCCGGCGCGGGGCAGAATACCTGTAGGTCGGTGTGTAGCCGAGTAAATCGTTGCAATCTCGGTGAGGGTACCGAAGCACGGTCCGAATTGCTTCGACGTTGGGAAATTGGTAGTTGGCTTGCAAGGCTTGGATTGCTGCAAAAGAAACAGGAAAACCAGTTAGTTACAAGATAAAGAGTTAAGCTAACCGAGCACAATTGAGTAGCTTACATGAAGAACCGAAGCCCTTGTTTATAAACCAACCCGGCACCTCGGCCGTTTCGTAATTGCCCGACACCCAGAAAAAATCGCCGTCGTGCAGATCTTTATCCGGGGTGCCGGTTACAATTTTTTCCTTGCCCGGTCTTATCTTCAAGTAATATGCAAGGCCGTCGCCGGTGTGGCCCATTGTGTATTGCCTTAATATCTCGGCTAGACCTAAGTTGGTGCCTAACCGATTGTTCAACTCGTGAACACCGTTGATAATCCTATAGGTGTTGGTGGACACTTGTGTGGGAGCCAGCCCGGTGCGGCGAAGGAACTCGGTTATAAGAGGGTTGAGCGGGAAACGGAGGCCCCCTTCGACTATTGAGAGCACGGTGAAGGGGCATTGGTCAAGTCTGCCCCAGGGTGTGGTCTCCTCTTCTGCCAGTTCGAGATGAACATCGGCCGGGACGCCGTAATCCTCTCTGAAAGCAGCTAGCGCGGCCAGAGTATCCACTAGAAAGCGGAATTTCCCCATTTCTGGCCGGCTTAGTGGACCCCAGCTGAGGGGTTTGGCACTGGTTATTGGATGCTGCTTGGTCCTGAGAGCCTCAGGAATGACAGTGGTCCCCTTGGACTCTGCAGGAAAAGGATGGCAAGTGTTAAGTGTGAGCGCGGTTGCGCAAAAGGAGCTGGATTTTAGCTCAGTCATTCAGAGTGCCAAACCACCTCGGTTGTCTATTCTATCTAAGGAGCCCGATCGCCCAAGCAGACCAGATGTTAGCCCGGTTGAGCGACCAAGTCCTTTTGTTATCTCGATTTTCGCTGGGGTTTGGACGAACTTGTTATTTGCTCGGTTAGGCTGGTTTTTTGGATCAAAAGAGGACCAGGAGCCCGGTTCACCCCAGTTCTTCAGTGTTCTTCATGAATATGAACACCACCAAGAACAGTGGGAGGTTTGGGACGGATTCTAAGGCCTATGCCCTAAGAGCTACGTTTTTGTGCCCTAATGTGTGTAATATGAAAGAAAATAGCAACTCGAGGGATCGAAAACCTTACCTGTGAAGGATTGGAGCTGTTCTTCCAAGAATGAGGAATGGCAGTCGAGTCTGAGGAAATGGCTTGAGCCTCTGAATCGTCAGATAGAAGAGCAGCAGTAGGAGGAAATGGTATGATGAGGGTCATGAATATGTAAGCACGAGACCGCCCAAATTCAAATTCTGGCACAGACGGCGGGTTGGCTGCTCGATGACCAATGGCAGCCCGCCACGTGTCCCTATTTATGGCAACGTCAGTACTGAAGCGACGGGTTAAAGAGTCGAAGAGCCAACCAAGCTACTTCTGAAGGAGAGGACGTCAGCCGTGGCGGACAACCGGGAAAGTTTGCAGACAATTATGTAACTAGCCCGGTCAAGGTTAGGCGTCTTGAAGACCGGAGAAATGTTATCTCGGTCGAAGTGAGTAATCCCAGTCACGCTTTCACGGACGGAATTAAGGGGCAATTGAGAGGGTGATTTATGAGCAGGTGTTGGGCCGAGGTAACGGCCGACCATATTGAGAGCCCAACGGTACATGGGGCCGAGATGATTGACCATCCGCCAAGAAGTGGGCTGCCAGAACTTGGGCCGGGCAGAACTTGGGCCAAATGTGAGCCGCCTCGGACCCAAAAGGAGCTCGGCTGGATAGCGCTTGGTTGGACCGAGCTGACCGATCAGGGGATGGCTGAAGCCAGACAAGCTGAGTGACCGACGCCCGGAAAGGCGTGGTCAACCGAGGAGACTGTTTGACTGGAAGGAAGGCCGACCGAAGGAGGTGCCCGGACTAGGCCCTGCCGAGATGCTGCCTAGCCCGGTCCTCCACGTATTTATCCCATTAGGTGCTTGGGTATGAAGCATAGTGTGGCCGAGGTAGAGCAGCTCGGCTGCCGAGCTCCAGCTGTGAAGTCAGGCAGTTGAGACTAGGTGATGCTCAGCAAGGTTTATGCTGACAGATGGGATAGCGGAGCCACGTGTCAGGAGACGACTGGGAGTAGATATGGGCCACAGAGGGTATATAAGCATGTCTGTGCCCCCCATACGCGACAGACGAACATCTCTGTAAGGAATTCTTATACTCAAACACTCTCTCCCTTCTCTCTATCCATCCTAAGGTGTGTGCTAACTTGATCGTCGGAGGGTTTTTCCGGCCACACACCGCCGGGTAGCTCACCATTACTTGCTCGCAGGTGATCGGACATCGACGGAGCTCGGAAGAAAGGAGTACGGGCTTGCCGGAATATTTGCTCCCCCGTACAGTATATTATTTCAAACATATTCAATTCATGTATTTAATAAATACGTTTTAATTTTAAAATTAAAAAAAATAAAAAAATATTCAATTCATATGGGTCTCATATAAGTCTCACACCCATGTGAAACATTTAGTAAAAATTTTGATAAAAATTTTAAGATTTATAACATTTTTATTATATTTGGTCAGTAAAATTTCTATAACTAGGCTAGTGGTAAGTAAAATTTACTGATCAATGCTAATGAAATTTCACAAAGTTGATGAAATTTTACAAATTTTCTAAGACAGTGAATGTTTAATTGATTTTCAATTTTGCAATTTTAGCCACTTAAGTGAAATTGCAATGGCTTGATCTAAAAGTGAAATTTAATTAAAGTCAAATAAATTTTAGTGTCTAACATAGTAAAAATTCAATTGATTTCCAATTTTGTACTTTTAGCAATTAATTGAAAATTTCTGGCCTTGTTTGGTTTAACTCTCAAAATATAATTTTTGAAAAAAAAAATTCCAAAATCACTTTCTTTATCCTACACATCAGTCAATCATTTTTTTTCTCTCCTCTCTCATTCTCAATCATTTTTTCTCTCACACACATCTACTCAATTACAACAAAATATCAAATCATCCCAAACTCTCATACTCCAAAACTATTTTCAAAATAGGTATGGCTTATGTCCGTGCTGTTAGGCCCGTGGGGGCCCACTACAGGTCCCATTTTGATAATCTAAACCGTTCAATATGTAGAAATCGTCGAGTACTATATGCCTGTAAAAAAATCATGTTGATCGGATATCAATAGCTATATGATCAAATCAGTTTCGTATTAAAAAATAGGACGGTGAACAAATTAACGGTTGACAAAAAACTGTTTTGATTACATAGCTATCGATATCCGATCAATGTGATTTTTTACAAGCATATAGTACTTGACGATTTTTACACATTGAACGGTTCAGATTATCAAAACGGAACCCGTGGTGGGCCCCAACGGGCCCAACAACATCGGACTGGACAGAAGCCACACCCTTTCAAAATATACAACCAAACAAACCAAAAAAATTTCTAAACTCTTTGCCCAAAAAATGCTTCATACCTCTAATTCGAGACCACTAATAGATCTCTAATGACATGGAACACAGTGCGTAAGGAAACAACCCACACTCTCTCTCTTCTCTCTCTCTCTTTCTCTTTTATCTTTGCCAAGACAAATCCCCTCTCTTGCCCTCCTCCTTCTTCTCTCTCACCGACCACTGACGACTTCTCCACCGACGACGACGATATCCGGCCACCCTCTCTCGCCCTCATCTCTATTTCCTCTCACTGACGAGCGATCTCCCTCCTCTCTCTAAAAACTATTGAACCTACCACTATCGCTAGCAGCAGTAACCCCTCTTCTCATTTCCTCCATCGCCAGCCGACGCTACCCTACCAAGCCCTTTATACCTCTCATTCCTCTCCCGCTGTCCGCCGTCCCCTTCTCTCCTCTTTCTTCTTATTTTCCTTTTCCTTCTCATTCTTTGCTTTCTATTTATAATCTAATAGATTTATTCACATTCTAGGCCTTGGAATCTCCAAAACTTGAATTCAACAAGTAGTAGAAATTGAGCAAAAATTCATCATTGATTAAAAATAATTAACTAGAAATTTATCAATTCATCATTCTCAAAATATATATCAATTCATCATTCTCAAAAATTTATCTGTATATATATATATATATATATATATGTTTATGTATTAGTATGGAGAGAGAAAATGATAAAACATAGAGGACAGATCTGTGTATGATCATCCTCTACCAAAGACTTGTAAAATAAGGTCTATACAATATCATAGCTGCAACTCTCCATGGGCTATCAACGTTATTCAATTCTAACCCGATGCCCTGGTGATCATCCTATACCAAAGACTTGTAAAATAAGGTCTATACAATATCATAATATCTGTAGAATATAAGACGCAAACCCAAGCTCATAGTCCCTATCAATTATCAGATTCCAATATTTCATTCCTTCTAGAAGTCATCTTAACAATCAAACCCGTAAAAGAAATCCTATATCCATGAACAAAGAGGAAAGACGAAGAGGGAGAAGAAGACGGAGACGAAGAGAGAGACAGCGAACGCCGAACGATGGAGGAGGGACAAGACGCTGGACGGTGAATGAGAGATACATCTGGAATAGACCTTAAAATACCTCTGTTTTTACCACTGTTTGAGTGGGATTTCTATTTTTTTTTTTTCGATGCGTGCTGTATGTGCAAATGTGCTTCATCTTCCCTTGTTGGGTGCCACCTGTTTAGAGCTGCTTTTAGAGAAACTAAATTAGAGGTTTGAATCGGAACTGCTCTTTCTCCAAGATTTTTTTTGAAAATTTATCTTCCAAAATCAAACCAAACAAAATGTTCTGAAACAATAAAATTTCATTAATGTGTTAAGGTTTTTTTTTTTTTGTAAATGACATACTTAGTTGGCCCTACACATCTAAATTGGAAGCTTCAATCTATTACCCGATGATAAGGATTTTCCATATGTTTTACTTGGAATTGGCGTTGCTGTTGCGTAACCGCAACTGTTATGCGTCAAAATGGGCCCATTTTGGGGTCCATTTTGATAATCTAAACCGTTCATATTTTAGAATACATCACGTAGAACATATCTGCAAAAAATCAAGTTAATAGGATATCGTTTACCCATTCATCCACTCACATTTGTATCTACAAAAATAAATAATAATTATGATTTAAATTATTAAAATGAAAATAAATGTGAGTGGATGAATAGATAAACGATATCCGATTAACTTAATTTTTTGTAGGCATGTTCTACTTGATGTATTCTAAAATGTGAACGGTTCAGATTATCAAAACAGGCCCCGAAATGAGCCCATTTTGGTGCACAACAGTTGCTGCTGCACAGGCTGCACAGCAGCAACCCCAATTCCGTTTTACTTGCATTAGAAAATATTTTTCACAAAAATAGTTCAAAAATAATACAAAAATGTATCATTCAATTGGAATCGAAAATCTATCAGGATTACAAAAATTTATCATTCAACTAGAATACAAAAAACAAAACTTATCAAGCAATGTTGCATCCCCCAATTTCCCTCTCGCTCCTCTTCTCTCTCGAACTCTCCCTCGATGATATGACAAACAATACCAACTAATCAACTCTGTTCAAATTATTTGTCATGTCATTGGGGAGAGTTTGGGGAAAAAAAATTGGAAGGAATGAGCATTTTTCAAACTTATCATGAATAAACAATTGTATGATAGGTTTTTGTATTTTTCTGAAACTTTATTTTTTTCCTCTTCTAATGCAACTAAAATGTATGTGAAATGTTTAGTTGATGAGGGTAATAGAGAAAATTTCAATCTTGATGTATGAGGTCTACTGAATATAACTGTTTAAAGTTCAATTGATCAGTGGCGGCATGGCTCTCATCTCTCTCAACGACTTTTTTGGCGATTTGAAAGAAACCTCCCGTGAAGAACAAGATCACCTCCAACGAAACACCAAGAAGCTCAAAGCTACTGGAGATATTGACGATGCTAACATGGTGGAGCCCCCCCTGGTACAGGACACCCCTCAGCAAGAGCTGAATCCTAAAGCTCCTGCGGCTAGATCTTTCAAAGAGGCACTCATTAATAAGCGCTTTAATGAAAAGGCTTTTGATGATGATCTGGATAGGTTCTCAACGGATAATGAAGATAAGTCTGGGGCTGAGGTTTTAGGTGAGTATCTGAATCTGGAGGAGGAGTCAGATTTTGGAGTCCCTCGCATTAAACTCCCTCAAAATCTGTTGAATAAAATTCGCCGGTCCTAGAAAGATTGTCTCATTGTCAAACCCCTGGGAAGAAATCTAGGTTACCAATTGTTGATTTCTAAGGTTAGGAAAACATGGGATTTGCAAGGGGATTTTGAAGCTATTGATTTGGGGCTTGGGATTTTTCTGATTAAATTTCAGATAAAGGATGATTGTGCGAAAGTTTATACGGGTGGTCCATGGTACCTTACGGCTTGGCACTACCTTACGGTTCAGAAATGGATGCCTGACTTCAAACCCTCCCAGGCTAAAGAAATTTCCATTGCAATATGGGTCAAATTTCCCCTTCTTCCCATTGAATACTATAATAAGAAACTTCCTTTCCATATTACAAAAACGATTGGGAAACCACTTAAGATCGACATCAATACAGCTACCTCCTCCAGGGGTAAGTTTGCTAGGGTCTGCATTGAAATCGATCTGAGTCAGCCTCTGCTGTCCCATTTTGCTATCGGTAAATACATTTATGGTGTTGAATATGAGCATGTGCATATTTTTTTTTTTTTTTTTTATTCATAAAAAAGTTTAAGAGGAGGGGAGGCTACCCCATTCCAGGGCTAGGGAAAGCATTACGTAATATCGCCCATCAACAAAGGACTGCTGGCAGTGTTACCCCGGCCAAGAGCATGTGCATTTATTGCTTTGGTTGTGGTAGAGTCGGTCATCGGATTTGGAATTGCAGTGTTACCTCGGCCAAGACCTCCGGCACCACCAAACTTGACAGTGCACCAGGTCAGCATTCGATTGTTGGAGATGAGGAGATGGCAAGACCCATGGATACCAAAGATAGGTCAACTACTTCGAGTGAACTCCCTCTAGATAATTTCGGCCCATGGATGTTGGTAAGTAGAAAAGGCCCAAGGCATAACTATCTCATCCCACCAAGCCTCAAGGCGCTAGCTCATCCTTGCCCTCGTCAAGCTACTGTGACAAGACGACTGAGTCTATTGCTAACCCATGTGATAATGATAAGGTCTCTTCTCAGAACAACTTTTCTGCTCTCGCGTGTTCAGAAGCGATGATCCTTTCCAATGAACCCACACAGTCTAATGTTAAGGTTCTGGCGCATCTTGGGGACGTCAGACCTACCCGTTGTTCGCTACCCAATAAAAAGGGTAACCATTCCATGGTTCATCCCCATGCTCTCACCTTAAGCCCCCTTAATAAGTGAAATAAGAAACCCCTTGAACTATCTACACATTCCTTTGTTCCTTTGAACCCCAAACTCTTGTACATTGAGGAACATGGCAATACCAGAAAAGAACCAACACCTAATCCAGTTTAGCTCGATGTACCTTGCGTTTGATCAAGAGAAAGAAGTAACTCACCTAGTAAGCTCCACTTGTGGGTCAAAGAGATTCGCTTCATTATAGAGATAGAGTAGATGAATCACTATCGTAAAAAGAACACCATAGTCAGAATAAGCTCCATGAACTCCGATGTGTTCAATCGGATGAAAGTGAGAAAGATACTAGGAACCCCTGATTTTGGTCCCCTCCTGTCCTTCTAAAAATCGGTATCAATGAAGTTATTTATATGGAATTGTAGAGGAACAGGCAACAGAGCTTTTCATGCTTGAGCAAACTCACAAGCCTTCTATTCTAGTTCTGTTAGAGACCAAGGTGGAGCTGAGCTCTATAGGGCAGTTCTTTAATAAAATGGGGTTTATGACTTCATCGCATGTGGATCCGGTGGGTCGCAGTGGTGGTATCTAGGTTCTTTGGGACCCCTTTTGTGCAACTGTGAAAGCCTTAGAGGTCACTACTCAGTGTATTCATGCCAAGATTCAACGGGATCATTTTGAAGACTAGATCCTCTCAGCTATCTATGCCAGCCCTAATCCTAGAAATAGGGATCTCCTTTGGGATAACTTGGAAGCTAGGGCTGCTAATATGACCTCTCCTTGGCTTGTGGCAAGTGATTTTAATGATATTGCCTCCAAAAGTGAGAAAAAGAGTTTCTCCACTAATACTAGCCCAGCTAGGACTCAGAAATTCAATGCTAGAATGAACCGTTGTAACCTTATGGACATGTGATGTTCTGGTCCTTGCCTTACTTGGACTAATGACAGACAAGGCATGGCTAACATCCTTGAGAGACTAGATCGAGCAGCTTGCAATACTAAATGGTGCCTAGCTTTCACTGAAATGGAGGTTCGGAATCTTCCTTGCACTTATTCCGATCATTCTCCTATGGTTGTTTATACCCAAGGTATGTTGCCTCCCAACACCTCTGTCAGGCCCTTTAGATTAGAGGTAGCTTGGCTTACTGATCCTAGCTTTAAATTACTTGTTAAAAATGCTTGGAGTGATAACCACAATTCGATTCCTGAAGCCACTGTTTTACTTAAAAAAAAAAGGCTGTTTCCTGGAATAAAACCCATTTTGGTAAAATTTTTCGAAAAAAGAGATGGCTCTTGGGTCGTATTAAAGGCATCCAAAAATCACAATCCCTTAAGTACTCTCATAATTGTAACAACCCTCATACTGTTTACTGATTAATGACTGAATGATTACCGTTAATCATTGATTACTGCGAAATGGAACTGATAACTGACTGAAATTGAAACTGAATTGACTGAGTATATGTTAGTTAATTGCATTCTATTTGTTTAATTGTCTGATTATCTGTTCATGTTTATATGTTTAAACTGCTAATTGAAGGCCTTACCGACGGCCGAATCCGAAACCGATTAGTGTTCTATGATCCTTAGAATTAAGGTGATTTTATAGTATAATTATCTGAAAATTGATTGGGTATGATTAAATTAGATTAAAATAAGCCAATTAAAGAGTTTGCCATATTTACCATTTTGCCACTATCTCATATACACACACTTGAGCCTTTTACACTCCACGTATGTGATCAAACTAAACATTTCTTCTCCTCTTCTTGCCTCAACCGACCCAAGCTAGAGAGTGAGAGAGAGTTGAGTTGTTCTTGAGAGATTTGCTTGATCTTGCTTGGAATTGAAGTGTATTTGCATATTTGAGCTCCCTTCTTGAACTACAAGACTAAAGGTAGCTCCATTGTCTTCTTGTCCATGTTTTGAGTTGATTGTTGCATGGTCCATGTTAGATTGTAGAGCTAAGTCATGATTTGGGTCATTAATGGTGAATTGAAGCTTAAGTGTTGCATGCATGTACATATATTGAAGTTTTGAGGTTGTGGTTCATCATACCTCACATGCATGTCCATCTTTTGGTCATACTCCATGAGTTCATCTTGTTTTTGAAGGCTTGAGCTCTTTTGAAACAGCATTAAAGCTTTGAAAATGATTTAAGATCATGCATGTCATGTTTGAAGATTGTTCTTGGAAAATGATTTGAAATTGGTTTGAAATTGGGTTTGAATTAAACACCCTTGGGCTTTGATTTCTCAAATTGGGCTTTAAAACATGTTATTCTATACGTTTATAGATGTTTTCTGGAAATTTAGCCCAAGAGGTCGAGTTTTGATGCTTTTGAACTTGAGTTTGAGCTTGGAGGTGCAATCTGGGTTTTCCAGATTTCGCACTTCCGCTCGAGCGGGGAAATTTACGCTCGAGCGTGGAATCCGAGCAACCAGCATCTCTCTGCACTGTTTTGCAGTCCGCTCGAGCGGAGTATTGGGCGCTCGAGCGGAGTCATGTCTCAAGCTCGAGCGGGCGTCGAGCGGAGATTTCACCCATCCAGTACTTTTACAGTACGCTCGAGCGGGAAAGTTTGCGCTCGAGCGTGTACCTTTGTTTGCCTGTACGCTCGAGCGGGGAAACCTGAGCTCGAGCGGGACTCTGTTTTTCTGAAAATCCTGAACATGCTTTAAATGTACATCTGTGCATCCTCATCCCATTCTAGGCCTTCTTAGGCCTAGTTTAAGGCATCTTGTTGAGGATATAGATGTAGAACACACCGAGGAATTAGGGATTAAGTTATTATATTTCCCAACTGTATAGCTTAGTGTGTGTTCAACCTGTGAACTGTGTAGGGTTGGCAACTGGGGAGACACGCTCTAGCATACTGTAGCCCAGAACTCTGTGAGTAACGATTGTGTAAAGATATGTTCAACTGATATCTTTTGAATACTGAACTGAACTGTTTACTGAACTGGTATTACTGAATGAATGTATGTCCTTTATTTCTGAACTGTACTGTGGCATCCTTAGTACCTACGGTTTACTGTTACTGTTACTGTTACAGAGATCTCTGTCGGTTCCCTCGTGGAACCACTACTGTTTACTGACTGATGGCCATCATTACTGTTCGGTCTTTTAAGACCTACTGTTACTGTTATGCTAATGGATGTACCACATATGACTGTTTACTGTACTGAACAACTGAAATACTGATTGAATTGAACTGTTTTCATTACTGTAAGGACATTCATTCTAAACCCCTTTACGCTTTATGTTATTCACTGGGCTTTAGCTCACTGCTCATATATATATGTAGGTGTACAGGCACCAGAACGGAGCTAGGAGCGTCAGGGTAACTCCAGTTTTGTCAAGCCAGCCCTTGTGCCTCACTGCGAGGTTCCGAGTTGCCATGCTATGGCATGGGGGTGTTTTGTTTGTTTTCCCCCGCCTGTCTTCTGTACTGTCTAACTGCTCTGTATAGACTGACTATTTACCGTACTGTTACCAAGGGATTAGGTCCCTGTACTGTGTGACTGTAAACTTTGTATAGACCGTACTGTTTTGTACAGACGGAATGTTTTCTGTACCGCTATCTAGGGTTGAGTCCCTAGATTGAATGAATGTCAATATTGTACATACTGTTCTGTACTGTTTATGTATAAATGCATGGAAAATCTTTTGCATACAGACTGTCACAGCTCATTGGACATTGTTTAATTACTGTATTGGCTTCCGCCAGGCCCTGTACTCTGTTTTACTGTATTACTGTTAAGCAGGCCTTCGGTAATCTCGGATTACTGGCCGGTTACGGTGCTAAACCCATAGGGCCGGGTTTGGGTCGTGACAGAGTGGTATCAGAGCCAGGTTATCACGAGTTATACCGCACACACGTGTCCAAATGAGCTATAGGGTGTCCTAGAAAAGTTATTAGGGCATCTCATGAACTTGAAAAGTGTGTGGTTATGTTATGACTGAAGATCTGCTAATGTGTTAAACTGGTAAACAAATGACTGCTTATGTTTAAAACTGTTATAACTGCTTATAGTGAAATGGACAATGCAAATGAACCTGAGTCCTCATCTACTGAGGCAAGAATGGAAAGAATGGAAAGAATGATGGAACTGATAACTGCTAGACTTGAACAACAACAGAACCAACCGCCCCCACCTCCTCCTCCGGTTCGGCCGGAACCTAATGCGAATGTGGATGATGGGGATATTATTGCTCTCACCCATAAATTCAGCAAGATGAAACCGCCATCCTTTCAGGGAGGCCTCGAACCGTTAAAGGCTGAAGCTTGGGTGCTTGAAACAGAAAAACTATTTGAAGTGTTTCCGTGCTCAGAAGCAAATAAAGTATTGTTAGCTACCTTCACCCTACAAGAAGAGGCTAGAAGGTGGTGGATGTTGATCCGTGACTCAAATACTGTTATGACATGGGCTCAGTTCAAGGAGTCCTTCTTTGAAAAGTATTTCCCTCAGTGTGTTAGGGATAGGAAAGTGACTGAATTTGAACAGTTGAAGCAGGGCACAATGTCCGTTGCAGAATATGAAACCAAATTTACTGAACTTGCCCGTTATGCACCGCATATGGTGGATACTGAGTATAAGAAGGCCAGAAAATTTGAAGGTGGCCTTAATGTGGCAATACTTGACCGGATAAATGTTTTGAAGTTACCGACTTTTGTGGGTGTTCTCGACCGGGCATTGATGGCCGAGTCGAACATTGCAGCGGTGAAACAATCTGAAACACCAACAACTGAATGGCATGGAAAAAGGCAGGGTTTCAAATTCAAGAAAGGCAAGCACAACCCAGCCAACAAGAAACAGAATACGGGGACAACAACTAGCCCCAGTCAAGGGAGTGGATTCATACCACCCTGTCCTGAGTGTGGCAAGAAGCACAAGGGGGTCTGCTATAGAATATCTGGAGCCTGTTACAGGTGTGGCAAGGTGGGCCACATGGTTAAAGACTGCCCCTCTACTCCTCAAGGCAATAGCAAAGCTGCAGCCAGCGGCGCAGCATCAAATGCTCCACCAAAGCCTAACCCTAAAGCTGCCGGGAAAGAGCCTGTGAGGCAAGGCCGAGTGTTCGCACTAGTACCGGGAGATGTGCAGAATACCGAGACCGTTGTGTAAGGTATTCTCTCTATCTGTACTCAAAATGCATATGTACTGATTGATTCGGGGTCTACACATTCTTATGTATCGCATGCTTTCTCACGGAAATTGAATAGACCCTTAGAACCTATGAACTATCTGCTAGCCGTATCATCACCCGTAGGAGGGTCCATGACATGTGCTTATATGTACCCTGCATATGAAATCATTGTTGGGGATATGCATCTGTTTATTGATTTACTGCCATTGAACATTGATCATTTTGACGTAATATTGGGGATGGATTGGTTACAAAAATATCATGCCACCATTGACTGTGTGACCAAGCAAGTTGTTTTCCGTCCACCTGGTTTGCCTGAATTTGTGTTTAATGGGAATGGAGTAGTACCTCCTCCGTATTTGATTTCATCTGTGAAGGCTGTTAAACTAATTAGAAAGGGATGTAAAGGATATCTGTGTTCTGTACTGACTGTGTCTACTGATAATAGTGATAAAACTGATGTGAATTGTATTCCTATAGTCAGGGAATTCCCAGATGTATTTCCAGATGATCTGCCAGGGGATTTGATTGACAGGGAAATTGAATTTACCGTTGATGTGATTCCGGGAACACAGCCAGCTTCGAAAGCTCCTTACCGAATGGCTCCAACTGAACTGAAGGAGTTGAAAGTGCAACTGCAAGAACTGTTAGATAAAAAGTTCATCAGACCCAGTACCTCACCATGGGGTGCACCAGTTTTGTTTGTAAAGAAGAAAGATGGCTCACTGAGACTGTGCATTGACTACCGTGAACTGAATAAGGTAACTGTAAAGAACAAATACCCATTACCGCGTATTGATGACCTGTTTGATCAGTTACAGGGTGCTAAAGTATTTTCCAAGATTGATCTCAGATCCGGATACCATCAGTTGAAGGTTAAACCGGAAGACATTGATAAAACTGCTTTTAGAACAAGGTATGGACACTACGAATTTTTGGTTATGCCTTTTGGAGTCACGAATGCCCCTGCTGCCTTTATGGACCTTATGAACAGAATTTTTAAACCATACCTTGATGACTTTATCGTTGTATTTATCGATGACATATTGATTTACTCCAAAAGTGTAGAACAACATGAACATCATCTGAGACTTGCCCTGCAAACCTTAAGAGAACAGAAACTGTATGCTAAACTGTCTAAATGTGAATTTTGGCTTGACCATGTTATGTTTTTGGGGCATGTTGTTAGCAAAGATGGAATTTCTGTTGATCCACAGAAAATTGAAGCTGTAGTGAACTGGCCTAGACCAACAAATGTGACTGAAGTCCGAAGCTTTTTGGGATTGGCTGGATATTACAGAAGATTTGTCAAAGATTTCTCCAAAATTGCCCTACCACTGACACAGTTAACACAAAAGGGGACATCATTTGACTGGACTGACCAAAGGAAATCTGCCTTCCAGGAGTTGAAAACTCGATTAGTGACCGCACCAGTTCTTACCTTACCTTCAGGTACGGATGGTTATACTGTATTTAGTGATGCTTCTCATAAGGGTCTGGGGTGTGTTTTAATGCAGAATGGGAAAGTTATTGCTTATGCTTCCCGACAACTGAGACCACATGAAAAGAACTACCCAACCCATGATCTGGAACTTGCTGCAGTAGTATTTGCACTGAAAATCTGGCGTCACTATCTGTATGGGGTGACATGTGAAGTGTACACCGACCACAAGAGCTTAAAGTATTTCTTCACACAGAAAGAACTGAACATGAGACAGCGGAGATGGCTGGAACTGATTAAAGATTATGACCTACAGATACTGTATCATCCGGGAAAAGCCAATACCGTTGCCGATGCATTGAGCCGGAAATCGATCGGAAACTTAGCATGTTTGCTTACCGGACAGAAAGAGTTGCTTTGTGACCTTGAAAAATCTGAAATAGAAATTGTTTTGAGAGAACGAGGTGGAACCTTAGCTGCTATTTCTGCTCAACCAGCACTGATTGAAGAGATTAAAGAGAAACAGCAACTGGATGATTTCTTGAAGAAGATCATCGAGGAAAGAGAATCTAAACCGAGACCGGGATTCAAATTCGAGAACAATGTACTGAAATTTCAAGAAAGACTGTGTGTACCAAATGATACTGAACTGAAAAGAAGAGTCCTGCAAGAAGGCCACAATTCGAAATTGTCTATCCACCCGGGGAATACGAAAATGTACCAAGATCTGAAACAGAATTTCTGGTGGCCGGGAATGAAGAAAGAAATTGCTGATTTTGTATCCAAATGTCTTCATTGCCAACAGGTCAAAGCTGAACATCAACGACCTGCCGGACTATTGCAACCCCTACCCATACCAGAGTGGAAATGGGAGCATATCACGATGGATTTTATCGTTGGATTACCTCGCTCCAGAAAAGGTATGGATTCCATTTGGGTTATTGTTGATAGACTAACCAAATCTGCTCACTTCTTACCTGTCAAGACGATTTATAATGCGGACAAATTGGCTGTCATCTATATTGATGAAATTGTTAGACTGCATGGAGTGCCTGTGTCTATTGTTTCTGACAGGGATTCGAAGTTTACATCGAGGTTTTGGCAAAGCCTACAGACGGCACTGGGTACTGAACTGAGACTGAGTAGTGCCTACCATCCTCAGACAGATGGACAGTCAGAAAGGACCATCCAAACTCTGGAGGATTTACTGAGAATGTGTGTCCTTGATTTTCATGGAGACTGGGAAAGTCATCTGCCATTAGTTGAATTCGCCTACAACAATAGCTACCATTCGAGTATTGGTATGGCGCCTTTCGAGGCATTGTATGGCAGAAAATGTAGATCTCCGATTTGCTGGGCAGAAGTTGGAGATGGGCCTTTGCTTGGGCCCGAGATTGTGTATGAAACAACTGAAAAAGTGAAACTGATACAGCAAAGACTGAAAACTGTACAGAGTAGACAGAAAAGTTATGCAGATGTCAGAAGACGGGACAGAGAGTATGAAGTGGGTGATCACGTTTTTGTGAAAGTGACACCAATGAAAGGCCAGACTCGTTTTGGAGTCAAAGGCAAGTTAGCGCCAAGATACGTCGGACCATATGAGATTATCGAGAAAATCAATCCGGTGGCGTATCAAGTTGCGCTCCCTCCTGAAATGGAACACATGCATAATGTTTTCCACATTTCTATGTTAAGAGACTATCTTTGGGATCCTTTCCATGTAATAGAGCCTACCCACGTAGTGTTGAGTGATGACTACACTTACGAGGAACGGCCCATACAGATTGTAAACAGACGGATCAAGAAACTGAGGAACAAAGAGATCCCACTAGTGAAAGTTGACTGGCAGAACCATGGTGGTGTGTACGCCACTTGGGAAAGGGAAGATGACATGGCTAAACGATATCCCGAACTGTTTCCACTGAATCCTATTTTCTTCCAGAATGAAGGTAACTCGAGTTTAGAGGACTAAACTCTTTATAAGGAGGGGAGACTGTAACAACCCTCATACTGTTTACTGATTAATGACTGAATGATTACCGTTAATCATTGATTACTGCGAAATGGAACTGATAACTGACTGAAATTGAAACTGAATTGACTGAGTATATGTTAGTTAATTGCATTCTATCTGTTTAATTGTCTGATTATCTGTTCATGTTTATATGTTTAAACTGCTAATTGAAGGCCTTACCGACGGCCGAATCCGAAACCGATTAGTGTTCTATGATCCTTAGAATTAAGGTGATTTTATAGTATAATTATCTGAAAATTGATTGGGTATGATTAAATTAGATTAAAATAAGCCAATTAAAGAGTTTGCCATATTTACCATTTTGCCACTATCTCATATACACACACTTGAGCCTTTTACACTCCACGTATGTGATCAAACTAAACATTTCTTCTCCTCTTCTTGCCTCAACCGACCCAAGCTAGAGAGTGAGAGAGAGTTGAGTTGTTCTTGAGAGATTTGCTTGATCTTGCTTGGAATTGAAGTGTATTTGCATATTTGAGCTCCCTTCTTGAACTACAAGACTAAAGGTAGCTCCATTGTCTTCTTGTCCATGTTTTGAGTTGATTGTTGCATGGTCCATGTTAGATTGTAGAGCTAAGTCATGATTTGGGTCATTAATGGTGAATTGAAGCTTAAGTGTTGCATGCATGTACATATATTGAAGTTTTGAGGTTGTGGTTCATCATACCTCACATGCATGTCCATCTTTTGGTCATACTCCATGAGTTCATCTTGTTTTTGAAGGCTTGAGCTCTTTTGAAACAGCATTAAAGCTTTGAAAATGATTTAAGATCATGCATGTCATGTTTGAAGATTGTTCTTGGAAAATGATTTGAAATTGGTTTGAAATTGGGTTTGAATTAAACACCCTTGGGCTTTGATTTCTCAAATTGGGCTTTAAAACATGTTATTCTATACGTTTATAGATGTTTTCTGGAAATTTAGCCCAAGAGGTCGAGTTTTGATGCTTTTGAACTTGAGTTTGAGCTTGGAGGTGCAATCTGGGTTTTCCAGATTTCGCACTTCCGCTCGAGCGGGGAAATTTACGCTCGAGCGTGGAATCCGAGCAACCAGCATCTCTCTGCACTGTTTTGCAGTCCGCTCGAGCGGAGTATTGGGCGCTCGAGCGGAGTCATGTCTCAAGCTCGAGCGGGCGTCGAGCGGAGATTTCACCCATCCAGTACTTTTACAGTACGCTCGAGCGGGAAAGTTTGCGCTCGAGCGTGTACCTTTGTTTGCCTGTACGCTCGAGCGGGGAAACCTGAGCTCGAGCGGGACTCTGTTTTTCTGAAAATCCTGAACATGCTTTAAATGTACATCTGTGCATCCTCATCCCATTCTAGGCCTTCTTAGGCCTAGTTTAAGGCATCTTGTTGAGGATATAGATGTAGAACACACCGAGGAATTAGGGATTAAGTTATTATATTTCCCAACTGTATAGCTTAGTGTGTGTTCAACCTGTGAACTGTGTAGGGTTGGCAACTGGGGAGACACGCTCTAGCATACTGTAGCCCAGAACTCTGTGAGTAACGATTGTGTAAAGATATGTTCAACTGATATCTTTTGAATACTGAACTGAACTGTTTACTGAACTGGTATTACTGAATGAATGTATGTCCTTTATTTCTGAACTGTACTGTGGCATCCTTAGTACCTACGGTTTACTGTTACTGTTACTGTTACAGAGATCTCTGTCGGTTCCCTCGTGGAACCACTACTGTTTACTGACTGATGGCCATCATTACTGTTCGGTCTTTTAAGACCTACTGTTACTGTTATGCTAATGGATGTACCACATATGACTGTTTACTGTACTGAACAACTGAAATACTGATTGAATTGAACTGTTTTCATTACTGTAAGGACATTCATTCTAAACCCCTTTACGCTTTATGTTATTCACTGGGCTTTAGCTCACTGCTCATATATATATGTAGGTGTACAGGCACCAGAACGGAGCTAGGAGCGTCAGGGTAACTCCAGTTTTGTCAAGCCAGCCCTTGTGCCTCACTGCGAGGTTCCGAGTTGCCATGCTATGGCATGGGGGTGTTTTGTTTGTTTTCCCCCGCCTGTCTTCTGTACTGTCTAACTGCTCTGTATAGACTGACTATTTACCGTACTGTTACCAAGGGATTAGGTCCCTGTACTGTGTGACTGTAAACTTTGTATAGACCGTACTGTTTTGTACAGACGGAATGTTTTCTGTACCGCTATCTAGGGTTGAGTCCCTAGATTGAATGAATGTCAATATTGTACATACTGTTCTGTACTGTTTATGTATAAATGCATGGAAAATCTTTTGCATACAGACTGTCACAGCTCATTGGACATTGTTTAATTACTGTATTGGCTTCCGCCAGGCCCTGTACTCTGTTTTACTGTATTACTGTTAAGCAGGCCTTCGGTAATCTCGGATTACTGGCCGGTTACGGTGCTAAACCCATAGGGCCGGGTTTGGGTCGTGACAATAATTTATTCCTCCTTGAAAAGGATCTTGTGAAAGATTATAATAATATTCTCTTTCAAGAAGGGTTGTTGTGGTACCAAAAGTCTTGGTCGAACTGGATTACATTGGGGGACCGCAATACTAAATTTTTTCACATCACTACAATTGCCAAGTGGAGGCATATGAGGGTTTCAACTCTCAAAGATGATCAAGGGGTTTGGATTTCGGATTCTTTTGCTTTGCAAAATCATGTCCATCGCTATTTTTGTACCCTCTTCAAAGAAAACTCGAATTTGCAATCTCATTTTGCTTCTAACTTTTTGCAACCTAAAATTAGTGTTGAGGATAATCGAGCCCTTTCTAGACCTATTTCAGACCAAGAGGTGTGGGATGCTATTAAAAGCATCAAAGCTTTCAAAGCCCTTGGCATTGATGGTTTCCAGTCCCTTTTTTATCATACTAATTGAGATATTGTTAGCCCATCTGTGTGCAAATTTATCAAGACTTGCTACTCTGATAAATGGGTCCCTGAAAGTCTTAAAAACATCCTGATTACCCTTATCCCCAAAATTGACTATCCTGAGTCCATTAATCAATTTAGACCTATCAGTCTCTACAATGTCTTGTACAAAACCCTTACCAAAATTTTGGTTTATAGGCTTAGGTCCCTCTTGATTAGCATTGTTGGCCCCTTTCAAAGTAGTTTCATTCCTCAACGCATTACTTGTGATAACATCATCATTGCCCAGAAGATCATTCACACGATGAGAGGTCTTAAGGGAAAAAATGGTGATATGATTTTGAAAATTGATCTTGAGAAGGCTTATGATAATGTGTCTTGGAAATTTATTTATCATAGCCTTATTGATTTCAATCTTAATGAACACTGGATTGATTTAATTATGAACTGTGTTACCAATGTAAAGGCCTCTATTCCTTGGAATGAGGAGAAATTGGAGGAATTTTGCATAGAGAAGGGGTTGAGACAAGGAGACCCTCTGTCTCCAAACCTCTTTGTGTTTTGTATGGAGAAACTCTCTAATATGATATTTGAGAGAGTTCATCAGAAGAAGTAGAAGGGAGTTAAGGCCTCTAATAACGGGCCTATCATCTTACATCTCTTTTTTGCTGATAATCTATTGTTGTTTGGGACAGCTGGTGAGAGGAATTGTAATATTATTATGGAGGTTCTGAATGACTTTCAGTTCTGTTTCTGGTCTTAAGATTAGCCTACAAAAATCAAAAATTTTCATTTCTTTTAATATTGGCAACCAGGAAGCTCGGAATTTGAGCAATGTGTGTGGTATCCCTTTAACTCATGATCTAGGGAAATATCTTGGCATTACGGATAAATATCTTGGCCAAGAAGCCCATTTATTCATAAGAGGTGTAATCAAAACTTCTTTCGATTCATTACGGATAAAATGCAATGTAGACTTACCAGCTGGAAATCTAACGTTCTATCCTTAGCTGGGAGATCTACATCGGTTTAAGCTGTGACCTCTGCTTTGCCCTCATATGCTATGTAGACCCTTGCTCTTTCGGTAAGTATCTGTAATGATATTGACAGATTAAACTGTAATTTCCTCTGGAGAGATACTAAGACGAGTAAGAGAATCCATCTGGTGAAATGAGAAAATGTGTATAAAAGCAAAAAGATGGGTGGGCTTGGGCTGAGGAAGTCTAAGCATCAAAATTTGGCCCTCCTAGCTAAGTTAGGCTAGAAAAATTTGATCAAAGAGGATTGCCTCTGGGTTAAAGTCCTAACGGCAAAATATCTTGCAGAGCTTAAGCTACTTAATTCCCCTTCCTGTAATAAGGCCTCTCATATTTAGAGAGGTATTCTTAAAACAAGAGATATTTTAATACCAGGGACTAAATGGTGTGTGGGTGATGGCTTGTCTATCTCTATCTGGCATGATTGGTGGTGTGGTGAAGAGGCATTGGCTTCGACATACCCCAATCATCCTTTGATGAACTCGAACACTATGGATACTCTGTTGGATTTTGAGGGTAATTGGGATATGAGTGTTCTTTGCTCAAAAATTCCCAGTGAGGCCCTTGACTGTGTGCCTAAAGTTACTTTGCCGCGTTATATTACTTTCCCTGATAATCCTCATTAGAGGGGCTCCATCAGGAGAGGTTTCTCTATTGTTTCTGCTTATCATATTACTTTTAATCAGGTGGCCGGCAGCATGGATATTGAGTGGGTGTGGAAGTTAAAAATTCCACAAAAACTTAAAAGTTTTTTGTAGCTGATTTTGATTGGGAGGATTCTCACCAATGATATGAGACTGAAAAGAGGATTGACTAATATTGCTGTGTCCTAGGTGTGGTTTCCACACAGAAGATATTGAACATCTCTTTCGCAGCTATGTAGTTTCCAAAGCTGTTGGGAGCAGTGTGGCTGGAACTCATTGGCTATCTTTAGATAGTGAGTTGAGTCTTAACTCTTGGCTTAAAAAGAATTTGAAAGCCCAACAATGCATTGAACCTTATTGGAACTGTGTGTTTGCTACCTCACTTTGGCAAATTTGGAAGGATAGGAACAAAAAAGTTTTTGAAAATGTGGATCCTATTTTGCAAAGCACCTTACACCTGATACATATCTATGCGAATGAGATCTGTCAAGCTTTTATTATGAATTTAACTTCACTTATTCATCCTTCTTTGCTTATTCATTGGTCTCCTCTCTCATCGGGTAAAATTAAACTCAATATAGATGGGTGTGCACGTGGAGACCCATGAGAAGGAGGGCTCAGTGGAGCTTTTTGCGATGAAGTGGGAACCTGGCTGTATGGTTTTTTTTGGAAAACTTGAGACCTGTTTTAGCCTTGAAGCTAAAATCTGGGGCATCTACTGTGGTCTCACAATTATTTTGGAGAAAGGCCTTTGAGAAGTTATCATCGAAACTGATTCTACCTTGGCTAAGGAGCTGCTTACTAAAGGTCCTCCTCTTAATTGCCCATACCGAAACATTGTTGAGGAGTCGTGTCACCTGATCCAATGCTACAGCTGCACCATTCAACACATTATGTGAGAAGCCAATCAGTGTGCAGACAAGCTTGCAAAATTGGGAGCTGATCAATCAGAGCTGCTGCTGGTGGTGGAGGAACCACCTGTTGAAGTGCGAAGCCAAATCCTTGCGGATATGGTGGGAATGGCCTACAGGAGGCTGTAAACCTGGGCTCTCCTCTTTGGTTTCCTCTCTATTTTTTCTTTCTTTTGCTTCTTTGCTTTTGTTTTCTTGCTTGTTTGGTCCTTTTCCCTTTCCGATGTATCCAAAAAAAAAAAAAAAAAAAAGAGTATAATTGTTTACCAAAAAGCCCTTACATATTAAAACTAGGGTCTTGTTGGAGACCCCCAGCTGGGCAGACCCCCAGCACCCCCACCTCCACGTGAGGGGCTGGCAATGGAAGAAAATTTTTATTTTTTATTTTTTTGGACCAATCAAAAGGGACCCCAGCACCCCCACTGGGGGTCCTATGCATTTTCCTTAAAACTATCCATAATTGGTTTACCACATTACAATATTTTACACACAATCAAAACTTATGAGATCTCTAAAATCATTTTGATTCTCAATTCCCATATTTATGAAAGAAATTCTTTTGCACATCTTTACATTGTTCATTCGACACTCAAGGCCAGTTGGATAAATGGAGTTGTTCATATTCTATTGAGGTTTTGTGATCGCAATTTTTTACCCTTTTCAGTTTTTCTATGTAATATCTTATGTACTCATGTGATTGATTTTGCATTTGTTATTTGGATTAAAGGCTAAATTGAATATAAAATTGAACTTTTTAATTGGTTAACATATTAACCCCCCTGGCACATAATATTCATATTCTAATATTTTATATATATAAGACAAATTCTCTCAAGATGGTGATTTCAATTTGAGCGTGTTATTTGGCCTCTATATAAACTTACCACAGGGGTCATATTGTTGATCCAAATTATTAACTTTCTAGAGCCTTTCAAGCAAAACACCAATTAAAAAAAATCAAGTTCATTAGATAGCTAACCACATGATCGGATCATATTTAATTTGAAATTAGTATACAGTTTATTTTTAAAATTATACTTAAGAGAAATGTGATTAAATCACATGATTACATTTTTTCAATAAAGTTAATTTTTTATTTTAAAAAATAAATAATTTAAATAATTTAAATGACCTCCAAAATGAATAGTTTAAATAATCGGTTGACAAAAACCAACACCACTCTTCAATTATGGATATCAACGGAAGAGAATCTCCATCAATATATAATCTCGTCTATAATAAATGCTAGAATTTTTTAAAAAAAATTTATTAAAAATTGTACAAATGTCAGTATTATGTAAATTTTTTTAGAATTCCTAGCTTTGTTTTTCATTTATTACGGTGCCATTTGATAACACTTAGGTTTTTAATTTTCTGTTTATATTTATAAAAATTTAAAAAATTCAAATAAAAACTTGTTTGGTAAATTTTTGATTTATAAATCAGTGGTCTCAGTTTATAAATTTAGCCAAAAAATATAAACTCAAAAAATGTGTTTCCGTTTTCAGTTTTGAGTTTTTAGTTTTTTTTTTTTACCACCCAACACTAGCCACTACCCGCCACCATTTTCCACCACCGTCTTCCGCCACCACCCCCACCTCCCACCCCCCACCCCCCACCACCACCTGCCACCACCACTCACCACCCACCTGCCACCACCATCCACCACCTACCTACCACCCACTCGCCGCCGCCACTACCATCACCACCCACCTGCCATCCACCCGCCACCATCCACCGCCCGCCACCACCACCGCCCGCCACCATCACTCATGACCCACCTGCCACCACCATCCACCACGCGTCACCACCAGCCACCTATCACCCCCTGCCACCCACCTGCCACCACCACCCACCACCTACCACCCACCACAACCACCACCACCATCACCCGCCACCACCACCCACCACCACCCACTCGCTACCACCCACCATCCACCACCGTCACCCACCCACCCACCACCACCACCACCCGCCACCTACCCACCACCACCATCCATCCGTCACCACCTACTACCACCCGCTATCCGCCACCCACCTGCCACCACCACCCGCCACTACCACCACTACCCACTCGCTACCACCCGCCACCGTCACCTACCCACTTGCCACCATCATCCACCACCTGCCACCCACTCGCCGCCGCTACCACCACCCGCCTACCATCCACCCGTCACCACCCACCACCCGCCATTACCATCCACCGCCCGCTACCACCACTCATCACCCACCTGCCACCACCATCCACCACCAACCACCAGCCACCAGCCATCTGCCACCCACCGGCCACCACCACCCACCAGCCACCACTACCACCACCATCACCTGCTACCACCCACCACCGCCACCACCACCACCACCACCACCACTACCACCCACTCACTACCACTCACCATCGTCACCCACCCACCCACCCACTACCACCACCACCACCACCCACCTACTACCACCACCCGCCACCACCACCACCACCACCCACTCGCTTCCACCCGCTACCCATCTACCACCACCACCCGCCACCACTTACCACTCGCCATCACCACCACCACCACCACCACCACCCACTCGCTACCACCCACCACCTGCCACCGTCACCTTTCCACCCACCATTACCACCCGCCACCACCTACCACCACCCGTCATCCGCCACCTACCTGCCACCACCACCACCCACTCGCTACCACCCACTACCTGCCACCGTCACTCACCCACCCACCACCACCATCACCGGCCACCTACCCGCTACCACCACCCACCCGCCACCACCCGCCATTCGCCACCCACCTACCACCGCCACCCGCCGTCACCACTACCACCACCACCCACTCGCTACCACCCACCACCCCCCACCGTCACCCACCTACCCACCCACCACCACCTGCTACCCACCACCCACCGTCACCACTTTCCACCACCGTCTTCCGCCGCCACTTGCCACCACTTGCCATTTATCACTCTTTTTTATATTTTTAAAATTTTTTAAACATTTTGTCAATTACCAAAAGTGTTTGTAGTTTATGTTTTCCTAAAAATAAACAAAAAATAAACAAAAACCAGTTTATAAAATTTTTGTAAATATAAACTGAAAACGTAAACATTACCAAACAGACATGTTGATACTATATAATTTTGGCATTAGTTCCTCTTCATACCTTATTTTTTCGTACTTCTCCATACTCCTTTTATGGGTTTTAATTCGGACTTGCACTGATTATTCGAACCGTTTATCTCGTAGGTCTCGCAATAAGGTTATTCATACAAAAAATTAGCCTTATCGGATAATATAAACATGGGAATAAATCACGTTTTATTTTATAAAATAGATTGTTTAAATTTAATTATATTTATCATTCATTTTATAAAACAAAATTCAATTTATTTTTATATTTACAATTTTTTGATGAAGATTTTTTGTATGGATAATTTTTTTTTGTGAGACTTACGAGATAGATGGTTCAAATCACCCTTATGGTGTGGGTTGAAATCTACAAATATATATATATATATATATATAGAGAGAGAGAGAGAGAGAGAGAGAGAGAGAGAGAGAGAGAGAGAGAGAGAGAGAGAGAGAGTTATCCCATATAATTCCAACCATAATCTCTAATTACTATTAGCTCCTTCTTCCATAATCAAACAACCCAAAACAAACTTGTTGCTAAATGCACCGAAAGGTAGATGGCAAAAAATGTGGTAAAAATAAGGGTGTTTAAAAAACTTGATGAAACTGATATATCTTTGATTTAGAAAATAAATGAATAATTAAAATCAGTTTGGTTAGCTGTTATACAATTTTTTAAATATTTTTATAAGTTAAAAAAATAAGTATGTCCAACAACAAAATGATACGATTGATTACTCGGCCTAAACTCAAGTCTTCGAAAGAAGATAGAAACTTCACTTGGGGCCCGGTCATCCATTAAGCACGTGAACACTTTTTATTTTTTTATTTTTTATCATATATACATATATATATATGGATAATTTTTAAGTGTGCAAACCCGTTTGTATTTGTGTAAGTTTTCACAAATATACGTAAATTGTGATTTTTTTAATTTTTATGAGTTAACTTACGTATGTTTGTGGAAACTTATGTAATTTGAGAAATCACAAGTTATGTATATTTATAAAAATTTACGTAATTTTGTGAAATAATTTATATATATTCGTGAAAACTTATACAAATGGATATAATATGTACCTTACATACTTAAACAATTCCCTATATATATGTTTGTTTTCACAGTGTTGCTTTAACTTTCGCTTTTTTTAAAAAAAAAAAAGAAAAAAGAAAAATGGTTTTGTTTATGCAATCCACGTTTATCATGAGCTGAGCTTGTTTGGATCAGTTATTTTATAATGATGAAAATGAGCCTTTAATTCAAAGAAAGAAGTATGAACGTGTGATAAGAGATTAAGGCCTCGTTTGGGAACAGGTTAATTTAGTAATTTTTTGATTATTTGACTAAAATATGAGTTAAAAAAATTAGTATGTTTGGGATGATTTTTTGAATTTTTACGAAAAAATGTGCAAAAAGTAGAGAGAAAAAAATTTCTTTGACTTTTTTATATGAATTGTTAACTTTTTAGCATTTTTAATAACTTTTTGACTTTTTAACTAAACGGGCTGGTTTCCAAACGAGGCCTAAGAGCATGCCAAATCCATGTCGTCAAACTTGGGGGATTCCACCACACTCTCTCAAGCTTAAAACATAAGATTGGAACCGTGATTTCAACAGTGGGAAAAAAAGAAGCTCAACCATTATTCAGGGAGTGATGGTGAGTCGTTCCCCATTTTAACAGCTTAATAATTAGTAAAATATTATGGGTAAATTTTAGTGAGGGTATTTATCTTAATGGTTGTGTAATATGTGAGGTTGAAAGGTTCAATTCCTAGGGCATGTTTATTTTCAGAGATGAATGAGGGAATTGGACTAATATCGACATAGATTTTAAAAAAATTATGTTTATTTTGAAAATTGTTAAAAGTCTTGTTGAATGGGACTGTGAAACCCATCCATGGGGGGACTAGCAATCTTATTTTACTTTATAAAAATAATAGTCACATTTTATATGTAACAAGAATTTTTACATAATTTTATAAATTTAATCACAATCAACAAATATAACTATGTAGCGTACGTACAAATATAAATTTTTTTACATCTTCAACCTATTACCACTACATTAGTAATCTCCACCGTCAATTCTACCGTACTATAATCCCTTCACTCAAACAAACAAGACCCTATGGTAATTACCTCTTAATTTTTGAAGATAAATATCAAAATTATTTTAATGGTATGTCATAGTTTTATTAGTTTGATCATCTTATAATGGGACAAGTGACTTTAATAGCCAAGACTTTTCATGCATTATTTTGATATTGGATAATATTTGATTTGACCATGGTGTAATTTTGATTTGACACTAATTAGACATGTTATAATATTTAATTTGTCAATAATTATGTTATATTTTGAAAGTTTTTGTTACACATGACAATTTGTAATTGGTTAAAATTTTGCATGCTTACAATCTTTTATGATGATTTATTTTTCTCTTATTATGGGACTATATGTAGCTAGTAGTGATAGTTGAAGAAAAGAGGGTTGAGCTTTGTTGACATTTTAACTAAGTAATATAATATTTCTCATATGGATACTTTAATCTCATCGATTGAGGGGGAAAAACAATTATAGATAAATTACACTATTGGTCTCTCTTAGTGAAATTTCACTTTGGTCATTGTAATTTCAATTTGAACAATTTGAATCTTATACTTTCAATTTTGTTACAATGTGACACATCCATCATATATGGTTAGAATTTTGAATGAAAAAATGGCCACATGCAAAATTAGAGGGGCTAAAGGGGAATCCAAAATAAACTATATACACCACCAGTGTAATCAATAAATTATATCGATAATCCCTATAGTTTCTTTTAAGTTCCACTCTGATTCCCTAGTTTTGCATGTGTTGTTATTCTATCTAAAATGTAAACGGAGCATAAACGAGGGACAAAATTGCAACAAAATTGAAAATATAGGATTCAAATTGTTCAAATTAAAATTATGGAAATTAAAGTGACACACTTTGCTTAAATTATAGGAGTTAGTAATTATTTACCCAAATATTATTTTATTTTAGACAAATTGACTCAATAAAAACAATATAAGATTAGTGATTGTCTCATTTTAGATACATTATCCACTTCTCATAATCTCATATATAATTATTTCAATACTAGCAATTGACCCATGTAAAAGAATTTTAAAAAAAAAATCATAAATTCAGTTGATTATATATATATATATATATATATATATATATATATATCTTTATGTATATATAATTATTTTGAAAAACATGGTTGCGTTGTATGCAACGAACGAGAATAATCTTAATACTTTGTGCTATTAAAATATGGGTTCCGTTAAAGTGTAATAAATATAATTGTATTTATTGAAATGTGTTTAAAGAACCCACAATTTAATATAATATTGTTAGGATTTTTTTAAAATTGTTATTTTAATTTGAGAGAACGTTTGGTTTGGTAGATCTATTTTGGAATCGATTTTCGAACCATTTAGTTTTTTGGACTCGTTAAGTAGAATATTTATACAAAAAATTAAAATTATTGGACATTGGTAGCTATATGTTTGAATCATATTTGTTTTAAAAAAACGGATGATAAATATAATTTTAAAATAACCATTCATTTTTCATAATACAAATTTGAATCAAACATATAACTACAGATGTCCGATCATCTTGATTTTTCACATGAATATTCTACTCAATGAGTCTTAAAAAGTGAACGGTTCAGATTATCGAAACGAGACCTGTGATAGACTCCACAACTCTCTCAAATTTTCTCATATTAAAATGTAAATATAGAAGAAATTTAACTCTATTTTTAATACTAATCATAAATGTTAGCATACTTTTTAAGTGTCTAGTTTAACCATCATCCAATCCTTCCTTAGTAAAGTTTAATTGGTTAGAAGTAAAGATACATACATACATATATATATATATATATATATATATATATATATAAAATTAAGAATATATGTTTTGAATACACACGAACCTGCATCAGACTCATGCCATGTCATGCATGGCCTTAAAAAATAAATATTAGAAAAAGCATATAAAAACCCTTGAATTTTAATTAAAAAATACAACAATCCTTTAACATTTTTAAAATAATGTACACACTCCTTTTCAGAAAAAGAAATGCTTGTGGAAATTCCAAAATATAAATTTAAAATTTTAGATTTTGAAAATTAAGAAATGCAAGTGATTTTTTATTATATTATTATTAATATTTTGATCTTTTTGTTAGGTTTGATGGAAAGTAAATCTTAGGTTATTATTGTCATTTGCAATATTGTTGATTTGTTTTAATGTCATCTACCTTATTTAAAATGTTATTGTTTAAAGGGCAGTGCATCTCTTCGCTTGGATTTTCCAATTGGAACGTTTTGTTAGGACTCCGGGTAGGGATGACAATGGATAACTTATCTTGTGGGTATTTATGGAGACCCAATCCAAATACATGGGTTTTCTCCTTTTTTCTTATCCATTAGGTAGGGTAAATGATATTATTTAAATATCCACAGGGGATGGGTCGGGGATGGGTATCCACTAATTTTCCCATATGTTTGTTTGTTTGTTTGTTTGTTTTTTTTAAGATTCACAACCAAAACTAAATATACATACAATCTTTTTTCTTTTATTTATTTATTTATTTTTTTCAGGTTCACAACTATATATATATATATATATTTTTAAGATTCACAACCAAAGCTAAATATACATCCAATCTTTTTTTTTTTTTTTAAGGTTCACAACCATTTTTTTTTTAATTTTTAAGATTCACAACCAAAGCTAAATATATATTCAATCTTTTTTCTTTTGTTTTTTTTTTTAAATTTTGTTCTTTTTTTAAGGTTCACAACCATTTTTTTTAAAAAGATTTACAACCAAAGCTAAATATACATTCAATCTTATTTTATTTTATTTGGTTCAACAACAAAATCAAATACACATTAATTAACATTGTCACATTATTCTTGTCAAATTTTATGCATATCTAGAATTTTTTAAATTTATTTAGAAAAATTCTATTCCTACAAAAAAATTCCATCTTCTTTTTAATTTTTTTTTTTTTAATTTTATGTATCTCCTTCTCCTCTCTGTTAATTGATCTTCGATAATTTGAAGGTGAGTTATCGCTCTCGTTTCCATCTTCTTTTTCTTCTTCTTCTTCTTCTAAAAAATTTTTATTTGTATTTATAGAATGAATTTTCTTATTTAATATCTCCTGCAATTATTTTATTGGATTTCTCTCTAATTTGATGATAGCCTTAGATTGAATTTCTCAATTTTCATCTTAACTAGTGTGTGTCAATTTCCGACCACACTGCCAATTAAGCACTCAGCTGGAGAATACTGGCAGAATAGACTAAGCCCGAGCGATCTGCAACAGAAAGAAGAGATCCCGGCGGTGGCTCGTCTACCTGGGGGCACTCCGACGATCAAGTCAGTTATCTATCAAAGATAATCAATAGTGCTCAACTCACTATAGAATATAAATTGCATACTTTAGACCCATGGGGGTGCCTCTCTTTTATAGCAAACTCAATCCTAATCCCAATAGAAGCCTAGCTCTAATGGACTTAGGATTACTGCTAATCTTGGACTCCCAGTAGGATTAGGATAAGCTCTGTAAGAATCTTATCTTAATCCAAACTGAAGTCTTCTCCCATTCTAGGACTCTTGTCCCTTATCTGCTTATCTCGGATTCCGGTATTGCCGCAAAATACCTCGGCAGTGCCCCAAATATCTCGGCTAACAACATTGGCCACGTGGACTACCCAAAAAATATGTCCCCACAACTGCCCCCTAGGTTCTATTACCTTGGCAAACTGAGGTGATGGAACCTATATTATCTCTTTCATCTAGCACGTCGGCTAAGCTTGCTTCATCATTTATTGCCGAAGTCAGAACTCGTCGGCTCAATATGACCCAAACCTATAGTCTGCTTTCATCAAGGCTTTGGAACCAAACAACCAAATTCGTTCAAGTTTCTCAGCCGAAACTGTCCTTTTAGCCGAGGTATTTGTTTCATTAAATCAAGAACTTCAAGAGTTTTCTTCATGCGTATGAGCTGGTACGTACAACTTTTCAACCGTTTCTGCCACCCATCTTTCCTCTACTAAGCCGTGTCTGATACGCGTCATTAAGTCGCCTTACATCTGCGTATTTGATCAAAATCTCTTCACTCTCTCCTTCTTTTCACTTCTGCATCTTCGTTTTTGTTTAAATTTCCTCTTTCAAATCCTCTATTGCTGTTTTTGCGAAGCTGTCTGTAACCAGTTTCACTCTCCCTTCTAGTGAGGCTTCTGCTGCACTTCCTTGCTTACAGCCATCGTCTGATCCCGGCGAACTTTACTTCGGCTTCATTGCTTTACTCGTTCATGTCTTTTGATCATTTAACCTGTATCTTGAATTTCACCATGTACTGAACATGTACTGTCTTTGTACCTTGTACTTTTTTGTTACTCAAACAATTTATTCTTCAATGTCAGGCCGAAGTGCCTTCTTTCCTTATCTGAATGCATTTTTTTAACTTCTTCTTTCAAGTGTTTTGAATGTTTGACCTCTTCTTAATGCCTTGTATGATTCCATACTTAGAATACAATTTGCATGTCTTCAACATACACTTTAACTATGCAATCTCCCCAGTTTAACATACCTCTGACAAAACTTCTGACCTTGCTTATCTCGGTCTCGGTTTAACACTTGAAAACATTGTAACAAATATTTTCACAAGTGTTGCTTTTACTTCTTGAGACTTCTGTCTTCCATTATCTTCCAAGTCTTAGTAACATAGTCACCTCGGCACGTGTATAGATACTTCTATAACCTTGGATTTAACTTCAACTTGTAAATTCTCTCAGAATTTCAAAAAGTGTTAAACATGTTTTCGGTTTAACTTCAACTTGTAAATTCTCTCAGAATTTCAACAAGTGTTAAACATCATTTCGGTTTAACTTCAACTTGTAAATTCTCTTAGAATTTCAACAAGTGTTAAACATCATCTCGGCTTAACTTCAACTTGTAAATTCTCTCAGAATTTCAACAAGTGTTAAACATCATTTCGGTTTAACTTCAACTTGTAAACTCTCTCAGAATTTCAACAAGTGTTAAACATCATCTCGGCTTAACTTCAACTTGTAAATTCTCACAGAATTTCAACAAGTGTTAAACATCATCTCGGTTTAACTTCAACTTGTAAACTCTCTCAGAATTTCAACAAGTGTTAAACATGATCTCGGCTTAACTTCAACTTGTAAATTCTCTCAGAATTTCAGCAAGTGTTAAACATCATTTCGGTTTAACTTCAACTTGTAAATTCTCTCAGAATTTCAACAAGTGTTAAACATCATCTCGGCTTGTGAAATTCCAACTTCTCAGCATCATTCTTCAGCCCTTTGCCCCCTAATGTGAACTTAAGTTCCACTTGGGTTCTCATTAGGCACGTGGCTTTGACCTTGATATTGCTCTATGGGCAGGGGATCTGCCTCCTGCATGGGTTCCACATACTCCTTTGTGGACCTTATATAAAAATTCTTTAACTTAGGCCAAGCTCTTCTCTCCTTGGACTTAATTATCTAGGCCGAGATTTTGTCTTCTGGGATCTGGGATCTGCTCACTTAGGCTGAGCTCTTGTCTTCTCATATCCAGTGTTATCTTGGTTTCGCTTTGGCGAACCATTTCTTTTCTCTTGTTTGGACGCCTTTGTCCCCAGTGAGTCCTCTTCGGCTCTGGCATACTTTTCTATCCTGGCCATCAGCTCCTCCATGTTTTTCGGCAATGTCTTTGCCAGTGATTTTTGAAGCGGGCAGTCATCTTTCAAGCCGTTTTTAAACGACACGACCGCCACCTCTTGGTTGCATCCTGATATTCGGTTGAATACTTCATAATACCTTTTGGCGTAGGCCTTGAGGGTTTCATCATCGCCGATCTTCAGGGCCATTAGGGCGTCCACCCTCAATGGCTGTAGCTTGTTTGTCATGAACCTGGCCACAAACCCAGGTTTTCACAGTTCCTTTTGGCAACTTGTGAAACCAGTCCGATGCAATTTCTCCGAAGGATGAGGGGAACACCTTGCAGAGCAACGACTCATTCCCGGTGTACAACGCCATCGAGTTCAGGTACAAACCGATATGAAAGTTGGGGTCCGACTTACCGTCGTAGATCGGGAATCTCGGCATGCTAAACCTCTCCGGGGCTTCGAATTTGTCCAATTCTACCGAGAACGGCGTTCTCGGCTTGACCAGGGAGATTACCTCGGTGTCTTGTTGCTTCTTCTGTAGGTGATCTCTCAAGTCTTCCTTAGTCCGCCCAGGAGCTCGGCTATCTCCTGACTTTAATCTTTTCGGTGCACTGTTCTCAGCTTCGTTGTGAGCCCTTTTTGACCTTTTTCCATTAGTTGTGTTGAAGCACAACTCCTGCCCTTGAACATGCCGATGTTCTTTGGGGTCTTCTTCCTTGGTGCGGTGTGTCCTTCGAGATTCTTCCCTTTTTGACCCTCCTCGCCCGACCTCCCTTGAAGGCCGGTGAGAGTGTTCTTCGCTCCTGGTGTGTTGGGGGACTGCAGGGACTGTTTTCTGCCCTCGCTTTTGGGCATTGGCCGCTGGAATCGGCGTGTCTTGCAGCGGGAATGGTGGCTGCATGACGTTGTTTTGCATCATGAAATTGATGACTGATTGCAGGTCTGCCAATTTATTCGCCATCTCTTTAACCTCTTTGTCCCTCTGCAGGCATCTATCTTTCCATACCTGGAGGTCGTCCTCATTGTAATATCCGCTTCGATCCGATTTCTTTAGTATGTTTTCCTTCTGGCCGACGTCTTTCTTTCCGTGATTTTGGTCTCGAGTCTCCTCGTTGCAACCATTTTCCTCTATGTTAGGGGCAACGTGATTATCGTTCCTAACAGGGATTTCATCCCCAACCTTATCCTTCTGTCCGTCACTGGCCATCTATTCTTATTTTTTTTCCACAGACAGCGCCAAATTGTGTGTGTCAATTTCTGACCACACTACCAATCAAGCACACAGCTGGAGAACACTGGCAGAATAGACTAAGCCCGAGCGACCTGCAACAGAAAGAAGAGATCCCAGCGGTGGCTCGTCCACCCGGGGGCACTCCGACGATCAAGTCAGTTATCTTTCAAAGATAATCAATAGTGCTCAACTTACTATAGAATACAAATTGCATACCTTAGACCCATGGGGGTGCCTCTCTTTTATAGCAAACTCAATCCTAGTCCCAATAGAAGCCTAGCTCTAATGGACTTAGGATTGCTGCTAATCTTGGACTCCTAATAGGATTAGGATAAACTCTGTAAGAATCTTATCTTAATCCAAACTGAAGTCTTTTCCCATTCTAGGACTCTTATCCCTTATCCGCTTATCTCGGATTCCGGTATTGCCGTAGAATACCTCGGCAGTGCCTCAAATATCTCGGCAAACATGATTTGCCCACGTAGCACCTCGGTTAACAACCTCGGCTACGTGGACTACCCAAAAAATATGTCCCCACAACTAGCGATCACCTTAATTAAAATTTTATACATTTTTTTCTTCAATTTTCATGTTTTGGTTATGATTAATTGCGCGTTTTTGATCGATAGTCACAATCTTGTCACCGCTAGATTGTCATCATCGCAAATCGTCATTGCTGTAGTGAGAGGATGAGAGAGAGTGAGAATTAGAACTCTAATTGTCAACAGAGTGGTGAAAACGTATGAAGAAATTATTTTTCGATGTACCCAAAAAAAAAAATATGGGGAAATTAGTGTGTATCTATCCCCGGTTGAGATTTGAAGAACATCACTTACCCTACCCGACGAACAAGAAAAAAGGGGAAACCCAAGTATTTGGGTTGAGTTTCTATGGATACCCATATGGTAGGTTATCCATTGTCATCCCTACTTTATTGACAATTAGAGTTCTAATTCTCACACTCTCTCATCCTCTCACTACAACAACGGTGATTTGTGATGACGACAATCTAACGGTGACAAGATTGTGACTTTCGATCAAAAACGCGCAATTAATCATAACTAAAACATGGAAATTGAAGACAAAATTGTACAAAATACAATTAAGGTGATCACTAGTTAAGATGAAAATTGAAAAATTCAATCTAAGGTTACCATCAAATCAGAAAGAAATCCAATAAAAAAATTACAAGGGATATTGAAACAAGAAATTTTATTCTATAAATGCAAATAAAAAATTTTCTAAAAAAAAAAGAAGAAGAAGAAGATGGAAACGAGAGCAATAACTCACCTTCAGATTATCGAAGATCAAATAATAGAGAAGAGAAGGAGATACATAAAATTAAAAAAAAAATTAAAAAAGAAGATGAATTTTTTTTTTTGGTAGGAATAGAATTTTTCTAAATATATTTAAAAAATTCTAGATATACATAAAATTTGACAATAATAATGTGACAATGTTAATTAATGTGTATTTGATTTTGTTGTTGAGCCAAATAAAATAAAATAAGATTGAATATATATTTAGCTTTGGTTGTGAATATTTAAAAAAAAATAAAACTTAAAATAAAAAAATAAAAAAAAATTGAATGCATATTTAGCTTTGGTTAAGATTGAATTTTTCAAAATAAATTTTAAAAATTCTAGATATACATAAAATTTGACAATAATAATGTGACAATGTTAATTAATGTGTATTTAATTTTGTTGTTGAGCCAAATAAAATAAAATAAGATTGAATGTATATTTAGCTTTGATTGTGAATATTTAAAAAAAATACAAAAATAAAAAAAATTAAATATATATTTAGCTTTGGTTAAGATTGAATTTTTGGAAATAAATTTTAAAAATTCTAGATATACATAAAATTTGAAAAGAATAATATGACAATGTTAATTAATGTGTATTTGATTTTGTTGTTGAGCCAAATAAAATAAAATAAGATTGAATGTATATTTAGCTTTGGTCCTGAATCTTTAAAAAAAAAAAAAAAAGATTGTGAACCTTAAAAAAAAAAAGATTGAATGTATATGGTTGTGAATCTTATCCAAAAAAAATAAAAATAAATAAATAAATAAATAAAAATTGTGAAGCTTAAAAAAAAAATTAAATGTATATTTAGTTTTAGTTGTGAATCTTAAAAATAAAAAATAAAAAAAGGAGAGGTCAAGCTGGTTGGGGAATATCCAAACCCATTAGGAGATGGGGAGGGTGGTACCCATAGGGAATGGGGAATGAGGAATGAGGAATGGGGAAAAATAATTATAGGAGAATGGAAATGGAAAATTAATATTCACCCCATTAACCCCCATTGTCATCCCTAACTCCGTGAGGCCATTACGGGTTTCATATAATAATTTAAATCGTTAATATTTAGACATCATTGAGTACATTATTTTTATAAAAAATTATATTAATTGGATATCGATAATCACTTGATCAGATCACATTTGTGTCAATAATTTATTTTAAAATTATAATTACCATTGATATAAATTTGTTTTGATCAAATGGCTATCGATATTCAATCAACGTGCTTTTTTTACAGGAACAAAGTACTCGATAAGCTCTAAATATTAAACAATTTCAATTATCGATGTGAATTCTGTGATGAACTCACAAAGTCCAACAACATGCTTTAATTCGATTTTTGACCGATGACAAGCCTAGGTATTGTTTAAAACTATGTTATTGTTGGCTAATAAGTAATTACATCTAAAATCATTTAATACACAAGTTGATATATTAATTAGTATATTAATTAATACATTTAGCATCATCATTTTTTAAGAATAATGTTATATGTATCGATTAGTGCACTAACTAGTTTACCAATTGATGATGTGGCATAATTTAAGAGATTTTTGATATTTATAATTTATATAATGAGTGGGGTCAATAATAATGTCATAATTAATGTTCCAATTGATGATGTGACATAATTTAAGAGATTTTTTGCATTTATAATTTGTATAATGAGTGTGGTCAATAATAATGTCATAAGTAGGATTGATATACTAATTAGTACACTAATTAATATAAGTAGCACCACTGTTTCCTTAAGAATAATGTTATATGCATTAATTAGTGTACCAATTACTGATGTAACATAATTTAAGAAATTTTTAATATTTATAATTTATATAATAAATAAAATTAATAATAATATCATAACTAATATTAATATATTATTCAATACATGTAACCCTATCGTTCCCTTAAAAGGTTTTTATTAGCAAGTGTCCTTATGCATTAGGTAAGATGAATCACCTCCACTATATGAAAAGTTAAGAAAGTAATAAATATATTCTATTAAAAAATTATTCTTTTTTGAAGAAGACTAAAATACCTTGCTTTATTTTTTGGCTACAATTCTCTCAATTTTACTTTTTGTTTTTTCAATCGACCTTTTAATATTATTTGGGCACAAGCATGCACTTATTACAAGGACAAATTACGATAATAATACTTCTTATACTTTGATTCTTGTATTATTTTAGTTCTTATAATTTAAATTAACTCGATTTTGACTATGATGATTTTATCTTAATTTTGTCTAATTAATTACAATTCTTAGTATTTATTTATAAAAAATACGCATATAAGTATTATGTATTATACTTTTAAGGACAAAACTTTAAATTTACTCAATTTAATTAGTTAATCCCAACCAATTTAATGATAATTTTTCTTAAAAAACAATAACCATATTATCAATTGGACCAAATTGAAATAAAATCTAAAATTAATGATCAAAATTAAGCTAATAGTGTAGGGACTAAAATGACACAAGAGATCAAATATAGGGACCATCAGTGTAATTTACCTTAGAATAATGCTTGGGACCCCCTTTTGGGGTCACCCCCTCACCCCTTTTGCCACGTGGCGGGTGGTGATTGGAGGAGCAGGAAAAAAAAGAAAAAGAAAAAGAAAATATAACCAATGAGAGAGAGAGGGGGTCAAAGGGGGTGGGAGGAAAAGGGGGGATGAATCATTGTTGTTTACCTTATTAACAACTATATATATTGTAGAAAAAATAATACACAGTGAAAATAAACGAATTCGGGTATACTTTTACGTTCAAACCAAATCCGAGGATCATGGGGGTGATTCATGGGTCTCTAATGACGAACTGATCTCAACAATGGGATAGAACTACTACACTATTCACTGTACAAAGGCTTTGTTCTGTGTTTTCATAGAGAAAGAAAGGAGACAGAGTCTAGGAAAGAAAGAGAGAGTGCAGATGCAAATTACCCATTCCGTTAAATCAGTCTCATTCATAAAATACGTATATTATAATAGGAGTGTTATAATAATCACCCATAACTTTATTTCCTAAAAAGATGAGATAGTGAGTTATATACTCTTATCTCCAGAATAAGTGGATTCATGAATCTCTCCTAATTGGGTTTCTTAATAGGTCATAGGTCATGTTATCATAAACGATTCAATCGGGTATGTGTTCTAAATTTGATTCAATTTCCAACATGTATATATATATATATATATATAAAGAGTTTTGATATCAACACAAAAATTATTATAAAATCAAACACATAATACACATGGATGAGCTTTACTTTACATAATTTTGTCAGTGGTCCACTTTTTTAAAAGAAATTATCAACTCATATATATTTTGCATATATTTTCTGTTTGTAATCATTTATCATATTTAAATAGTACAACTCTCACTTTTAAATACGTATGAGGTTTTTGTAAAATACTATTTCAAAAAATAAAATAAAATTTTGGTGATCATTAGCTCTATTGCAAACACAAATGTAAAATTGAGAAATTCAATATATATTGATAAGAAGGATATTTTAGTCCCCTTAAAAATAATCTTTAATATAGTATATCTATTACGTTCTCAACTTTCTATATAGTGGAGGTAATTCATCTTATTTTATGCATTTTTAACGAGTGCTACAAGTGTCCTAAGAGAACTTGTTAACAATACCCTTCCTTAAAATATAACTTAAATAAATATATATGATATATGAAATTATTTTTTAAAAAATATATTGTGAAGTATGCAATGAAAGAGAATAATCCTAACCCTACGGTGTTATGAAAATGTAATTTAAAGGAATATATGTGATAATTTTGGAGATAATTACCTGCAAACCCTATGGACAAGACTTATTTACTCATAAATTTTGATTGAAAAATTTTACGTATTTGTCCATTATTTTGATAATGAAATTTTTTTGAGATGCTTTAAATGTACTTTTTGTTTTTATGGAATGATTATTTGACATTATTAATGATACTGAAAAATTTATCAAAAAATGATACATGATTAAAATATTTTGATTTTTGTTTGTGAGTTTTAATTTATTTATATTAGTTGAATATGATGCGTGAAGTGTAAGTTGTTGAATTGTAATTAAAAAATATATTTTTATAATGATAAATGTATCATTGAAAATTGGAGCTACAGTTATTGATAAATAAGTCCAATTAATAAAACCAATCCGTAATCATCTCATAATTTTGGTTAAATTATTTATTTGTATATCTATATACAATCATATAATATAATTTTAAATAATATGTTGTGACGTACTTAATATAAAAGAATAATTTTAACCTCTCATATTATAAAATTGCGACTTAAATAAATATATGAGGTTAAATGTTGATAAAAAGTATATTTTCTTTTATTATTTTGCTAATACAAAAAAAAAAAAAAAGAGAGAGAAGAAAAATAAGAGAAGACTATTATATATCACGAGATTAATTTATACATGTTTAAAAATCCAACATGTTTATAAAAAATGAATGAAAAAAATGTTACATACTTGGGGTCAATTTCGTCATTTAACTAGTTAATATGGAGGTTGGCTCAATATGTCCATTTCTATCTCGCACTCCCATTAGATTGAGTTATCCCACATATATGGGTGGCTCTAAATGCACCAAAAAAATTAGGTTGGACACCCCAATTGCCATTTTTTTTTTTAATATGATTCTACCCATTAATCAAATTACAAAAATAACCCAACTATAACCCTAAACCCTATCCAGCATTGGTAGCCCTCCGATCATCCCCTTTTAACTCAAACAACCATCTGACCATCCCATCTCAACTTCGGCTGTGGTTCGTAGCCCTCTCTTCGCGTCGCTGCCACCTTCTTCACTCATCTCTATGTCATCATCATGCCCCATCTACTTCCGATCGTATCCCCATTCTTCTTCTCTTCTCGTTCTTCTCATTGCCCTTTATAACTGTTGCCTTCTTCTTCTTCACCGTCCTTCTTTACTTCCTTCTTCTTCCCTAAACCTAGATTTGAAAACTCTAGCTATCATATTTTCAGATCTAGGATTTAGTGGTGACAAAGAGAAAGTCGAGGCAAGAGAGGAGATTTGGGTTAGGGTTTGCGACTAGAGAGGGTTCTTATGTCAAGGAGAAAGGGGCACAAAGTAGCAGGGGGTGGCATAGAAGGTTATTGGCGTAAAGAAGAAAAAGAATGGGCGAAGGGTGGTAGTGGAGAGACGAGACAATGAGAATGAGAAGGGGGCAAAAGGGAGGCGACAAAAAGGAGATTCCAGGTAGCGGATAAGGGTGTTGGAAATGGCTCTAGTGACAGAAGTGAGACCGACAGTAAATGGGTGAGAGGGATAAAAGTGAGATTATTTGGAGTGTTCAATAAAAAATACAAGAATGTACAAAGTAATGGGTGTTCAACTTAATTTTTGGGGTGGATTTAGAGCCACCCTATATAGAATTCTGATCATCTGCCATGGTGCCCTGTAGTGCTTCCAACGGTGGTCACCAAAACGGCGTCGTTTTGGTCTCTCTTTTTTTCTTTCCTTCCCTAATTTTCTTTCCTCCTCTTTTTTCTTTCTCTCTCATTTGCTGAACCTAACTCGTCAAAAGAAAGAGAGGCTAAAAAAGAGAGGCGTGGGCAAAACGACAGAGGTTGAAGGTGACGATGGTGAGTCGGGGGCGAGGAGAGGCGAGGCAACTGCGATTGAAATGGATCCTTAACCTCCTCCTTATTTCTCTCTCTTTTGTGTATTTAAACTATTTGAGTTTTTGAAATCCAAGTCTAGTTCTGTCATTTTTTCCCTAGCCTCATGTAACATATGGAGAGAAGTACCCATTTCATTAAATTCTTAGGGAAGAACTAGATCTGATATAGAGAAGAAGCAGATAAACATAGTAGTATTGAATATTTTGAATGACTCTCTCTCACTAGTAGTTGAAAAATTTTGAAAAAAAAAAGAAAAAATAAATAAAATTTGAAGAAATAGGTTGTGTTGGCTTTGTTACTTAATGATGGAGATGAACAAGCCAAAGGAAAAATTATTGTAATATTGTTTTACAATGATGAACACAGTGATGAAGATTGGGTTTGGGGCCAAACTTCCAACCAAAAAAAAAAAAAAAAACATGAAAAACAGAAGCTAGGAGAGAAGAAGGAACAAAGAAGAAGAAGAACTATAGGAAGGCATAGTTCCAAAGAATATTGTTCATACCCATAAAATTTTTGTCTACAATTTTCGTTTTTGTTTTCATACCCATAAAAACTCTCAAATGGAAAATTGAAGAAACAGGTGTTCTAATTCAAATCGGCTAAGTTTCAGAGAAATAAAGGAGGGCAAGGAGATCACAAAATGGGCGGAGAGAAAGACACGTAGTAGAAAGAGAATAGAGGATATTGTCGGAGCTGTGTTGTTCCACTTCCCATGGTGATCGAAGTCGCCGGAGGTGGTGTTTATGGCAACTGAGGCAACAAGGGAGAGGAAGGGAAAGATGACGAGTGACGGCTGCCAAAAACAGAGGTCACCAGAGGAATAATGGGGCTGGAGGTGTGTGATGACTAGTGCGTGTTTTGCTTTGTTCTCGTGAGCTATGTTGGAATTATTATTTTTAAAATGCCAGGTAAGTTGTTGAAAATTCTTTCTTAAAATATTTTTATGTTGTGGATTGTCTTAGTTCTGAGTTTTCACTAGTTTCGGAAGGTGCGGGGTCAGCTCCGGAGTGTTGGGAGAGAAGCTGGGGATTTTTCTGGGCTGGGGGCCAGGGCCGCACGTGCGGGCCAGGGGCCGCACGTGCGGGAAGCAAGGGAGTGTGCTGTGTGCACACTGCCTAAAAGGCAGGTGCGTGAATGGAGGTGCGGGGGAGATCGCACGTGCTAAGGTGGTTCTCGCACGTGCAGGAGAGGGCGCTGCACATGCGGCCAGACGCGTGCTCAGCCTTGTTTTTTGTGTTTTTTAGCTATATTTGGCTCTTTTGACCCTTTTCACTTCATTTGATGAATGTCTCTCTCTCTGTATACAATATTTCTCTCTTTTTCTCTCATCTCTCTCTACCTAAACCCTCAAAACTTTACATTTCTCTTGATCCCATAAAATCCATTGAGTTTTGGATGCAAGTTCCTTATACCAAAATGATGAGCATGTCGAGGGTTTCGTCTCGACCGGTGGAGATCGTATTCCGGCGAGGTTGATTTTTGCGCTTCCTCTTCTCTTCTGTCTTAAGGTAGGGATTGCTTTGGTTTCTTTTCAATACCTCTTTTATAGATAGACATGTGGTATATTCTATTGCACAAAAATCTTGTTATTATGGATTTTTTTTTTCTGAAAATCATGAATGGGGATCTAAGATGGGTTGTGTGAGGTTGAGATTTGGGAATTTATTGTTGTGAGACAAATTTTGGGATGTAGTTTAATTTGTTTACGTAGAGAGAGAGAGAGATGTGAAGCCCCAATTCTTTAATAATAATACTCATTTGATAAAAATGGTTTTAATTGTGGGATAAACATGTTATGAATTTAGGGATTTAAATGATGAATTTATCATGTTATGAATTGAGAATTTTGATTATTGATTTGGTAATAACTTGTGATTAAACCGGGTTTTTTCCATAAATTTTAGTATTTAACTTGTGTTGAGTTGATTTTAGTTAAATCTAACAAATTGATAATTTGTTAATTGTTAAAAAGGGATTTAAGCATGAGATTAGAATTATTAGGTTAAACTTTCATTAAGTAGAAATTGAGTAAAATATGATTTTGTTATCCGTGTTTGGATTTTCTTTGTCTAAGTGATGGAAATTGAGTTGTGGATGGTATAGTTGGTGTATTGTAAATTAGAGAATTTTGGAAATAAATATCAAAAGAAGAAGTAATGATAACTTTCTTTTTATCGAGAAAAGAACTTCAAGTAACAGATGAAACCTTGGAGTATTGTTGTTATTGGCCTAAAGCCTCGTGAGAATTGGTTAATGGTATTATGTGCATTTAATACGTTTCGCTTAAAGGTTTGTCTTTGGTCATCGGTGGAGGATGACATTGTTGTGTTGCATAGTTGTGTATGTGTATTACACTTGTTAGATGTACCTTATCATGTTGCGATGGTTGGTAGCGTGTGTGGCGCTGAGAATCAGAGGTATCATTCCCTTCCAGCTAGCGCCTGGAGAATTGGCTGCGCTGATAATGAGAGGTATCATTCCCTTCTAACTAGCGCCTGGAGAATTGGCAGATGTACCATTCCCTTCCAGCTGGTGTCTGGTAAATTGACATTTCACTGTGAGAAAATGTATTATTGGCTTATCGTGCTTAAGGCAGGTAGAGTGGAATTGATTTAATACTATTACTTTGGTATATCGAGTGTGTTATGTGTTATGGTGATTATGATTCAGTAAAGTTGAGTTGTCTCATATGTTAAGCATATGTGTTCATGTATGTGTGGACGTGCTGAAGGGTGTTACGGGAGTTTCCTACCTTGAGTTATTTTATTGAAAGCATTTTTTTTTTAAGTGTTAAGTCTAAGATTGAGAAAGTGATGAATGTGTGGAGTCAGACTTGGGTTATATTTTGGGTATGAACAATGTGAAGAAATCGGATTTGGTGAACGCGCTTTCAAAAGAAGGAAAAACAAAGAGAAATAAAAATGGATATTATGTGTTATTTTGTCACTAATGGAAAATACGGTTATTGTGTAATGATTGTTTAATTGGGAAATGGGTAGTAAAAGCGAACCTTGGTGTTGTTGAATAAACTGAATGTTTCGAGGAAAGTAATTATGTATGTATACATTGGTTATAAAATGTCACATTATTTATATGGTATAAGACTAGCATTCATGATCATAGCTATCTGTAAGTTGTTACTGCTGAGGATCAAGTTGAGATGTCTACTAGACTTTATGTTCATCCCATGTTGCTAATCCCTTTTCAGGTGAACATCGAGGTGTACTACAAGGTCATGGATTTTCCTTAACTGTTGGCCACGGGGCCTTTTATTTGTGGGCGGAATGCCTTTGATGTAAAAAGGGTTAAATCCTTTATTGTACTTTAAAGATGTAAGCCTGCGGGTAATTTATTTAATTATGTTCATATTGGATTCGTTTTATATTCGCATGAGAGAACTCTTTCTTATGTATTCTTTATAAATATAATGAGCTTCTATATGCTATCTCTGAAATGGAACTTATGATAACGGCTTTGGTAATGAATTCCGAGTAATAAAAAGTGGGGCGTGACAAGGTGACTCTATTCCTTCATTCCTTCTCTCCCAGCTTCTAGGTTTTTTTTGTGTGTGTGTGTGTGTGTGGCCCCAAAACGACATCATTTTGGGGCACTGCAAGGAGCACTACAGAGAAGCACGATAGAGGATCTGGACTCCCCTACATATGGGGGACAATTAATCCGATCTGCATCCTTTTAACCAAATGTTACACTAATTATTTCATTAAATATGAAATCCAATCTCATGGCTCTAAAGCTTAATTTGTAAAATTACTAGTCCAAACTTTTTGGCCAATGGAATAACGTACGTGAGAAGAATGCGAAATGAGAGCAATGCCCAACAAACTCCTTAAAAAATTCAAATCCAAACATTATACTAGTTCATGGGCTTTTGCCTATCATTGTCTAATAGTCGTTGTGAGGGATAAAATAATATTAAAAAATTCAAAAAAATACACATTTTATATACTTTTGACAATTATATTAGGTACAATGAAAAAAAGACAAAAAGATACTCAAAAAAATATAATGTATGGATATGCATTACACAATTTACTTTGGCAGTAAAATTATACATATGTTTTTCATACATTTATATAATTACAGATTTAATATATATATATATATATATATTTACACATACCAATCTCAAACAATGTTCATCCACATTAATTAGTATTTTTCATACTAGTATTGATATTACAATAAAACTTATTGAATTACAATGAATCTCCTAGTGAGATATAAACAGAAATTATGACCAAACGAACTAATTTGTTGGTTAATTATTATTATTATTGTTAAGTTTTTATTTTTTGTAGCCACCTTTTAATTTGGACCTTATATTGGAGGTTGTTTGGTAGTGACCTACTTTGCATGTACTTCTGAACAAAGATTGTGCTCTGTCCACACAAACACATCCTAGACAAAAGGTAGGCAAATATCAAAGACAAAACCCCCATAATTTTGGAATTGGGATCCTCCCCTTGAGGCCCCTCCTTCATTCCCTCCTTGTAGGGGCCTTCGGGTCCACTTTGAGGCCCAGTTTTGATAATCCGAACCGTTCATATTTTTAGATTTATTCAGTATATCATACCTGTAAAAAATCAAGTTGATCGAATATCATAAAGTATGTGTTCGGAAAACTGTTTATTAAAAAATAGTTTGTAGTCTCAATTTTCTGAACGCATACTTTCTGATATCCGATCAACTTGATTTTTTACAGGTATAATATACTGAATAAATCTAAAAATATGAACGGTTCAGATTATCAAAACTAGGCCTCAAAGTGGACCCGAAGGCCCATGCAAGGAGGGAATGAAGGAGGGGCTCAAGGAGGGGATCTGGACTCATAATTTTGAACGTAGGGTTGGTACTGTCTCTTATAGGTACAATATTGTATTGTGAGTTTTAAAGGCGTATTTTAAATTTATTTTAATAATTTCAATAGTTCATAATATAAAGTTTGTTGAATAGATAATTCATAAAAAAATTCAAGTTAATTAGATATATATAACCCACAACAAGATCACATTTATATTTAAAAAAATAAATAGTTGTCATGATTTTAATAATTTTTTAAAGTTATTATTTGATTTGATCATGAGGTTATACTTATTCGATTAAATTTATTTTTTATATAAATGATATAATTAACAAATCCTATAATATAACGAATCGGATCATCAAAATATGGTCCAAATAAACTTTACGCGGTGTGATAGCACTGCCCCGATCCTAGAATCTAGATTAATGTTGTGATCAAGTTTTTGATTTGTGGAAGGAAAAAAAAAATGATTTTTGTTTTTTCATCATTTCATGTGAAAATTAAGAAATAACTATATTGTTATCTAGGAGGTGTTCAACAAATTCAGTGGAATAGGTAAACTGATCAAATCCGGTCCAAATCGTTGTCCAATGGTTTGGTATAGTTTTTATTAGTTCTGGTTATGGTTCAAGTTTTCAAAATGATTGAACTGTTAAAATCGTCCGATTCTCGGTTCTAAGACTTTAGTTACGGTTTCAAACCGAATTATAATATATTAGTTTATTATTTTTTTAATATTTTATTATTATTTTTTTAATATTTTTGTATGTAAATATAATATTATAAAAGTTAATAATAAGATTTGAACACTAATCTTAATTGTGAAATTGACATACTCTAACTTTAACCAAATAAACTATTATGCATTTGTTTAAAATATATATCATATTTTTTGTTACATAAAATTTTAAGAGTCATAGAATCGAACTTAATAAAGACGTTGATTCTGGTCTGATTATATAAGTTTAATGGTACAATTACAGTTTTACTTATTTTTAGAACCATAAAGATCAACTCAACAATTTCTGATTTATTTCAAAATCGAAAGAATCCGATATGTGTCCTACTATTCTCATTCTAGGTGAACCAAACAATACATTATTAACTATATCAAATTATTCCTACTTAGGGGTTGTTTGGTATTTGTGTGGAGTTAAAAAATCACAAGAGGACAAAAAAAAGTAAAAAATCACAAAAAGGCAAAAAAAATCTACCTTTCTAAAGCTAAAAAGTCAAAAAAAGCCAATTAAGAATATCAAATGAACAAAAAAGTTTCAGGCAAAAAAAAATCAAAAAAATTAAAAAATTAACTAAAAAAATTATTGTCAAATGAAGGCTTAGAGAGAGTATTGTGTTGGGATGGTGCTTTTAGGATTGGCTTTTTTAATACAAAGGTGGCATTCATGCTTTGATGACAATTACATGTCGAAACAAATCTAATAAGTAATTCATTTGGGTCACTATCGCTTGCCTACTAATGGCATGTACGTCTTGTTAGTGTTTAGGTAGATGAAATTCCTTCCCAGCAGTGTTGTAAGGACCTAAAAAGTTTAGGTCACTATATGACATTATTATGACTATATTAATTAGGAAAGTAGGATTTAAATAGTACCTACACGATGTACAATTATTAATAATATGTTTGCATCATTAATTTAGGTAGAATTATAAAAACACAAAAAAGATAAGATAGGAAAAATAAAGTAAAAATCTGTTTGTTTTACTTCAAAGGCAGTGAGATTGGACTAACAATTAGGTGGATTCTATATAAATCATATTTTTTTGAAACAATGCCACGAAATTACAAATTCTTTTTTGATAACTCGGTATCCGAGTTAATGGACAAACAAATTTAAGAGACCAATCTTATCATCCACTAATAAAAGACCTAATTAAAATTAGGACAAAGTCCTGTATGGACTGGTTCTAAAAAATTGTTTGCAGTTATAAAATTTTAAACTTGAGACATTAGAGGGAGCATACTCTCATACCTCAAGTCTTAACCACCAAGTCAATTTCTTGAGATTACAAATAAACACAATTTAACTTGAGTAATGTTAGAAATTTTAAAAAATTTATCAAAGTTTTTATTAAATGTCTCACATGTTGTGAGACCAACACAATGTGAGTTCTACACTCATATGAGACATTTGGTAAAATTTTTAATAAATTTTTTGAAGTTTCTAGTATTTTTTATTTAACTTATATCTCTAATTTAATACTATCATGCTAATGATTTCTCATTTAATCATACTCTGCTAATAATCCCATCTAACATGGTACGGTAAACATAAGGGACTAATGAGCCTCACAATGGGCTATCATTAAGAAGAAAAATCCAAAAATAATTACAATTCCAATCAGTGTGTTTGGTTTGAATTTTTTGGATTAAGTTTTTTAAAAGTTGATTTTTTTGGTTTTCGTATTTTTTTGTTTTTAGTGAATATTTTTTAAATTTTAAATATTTTTTTTACTTTTTTAGATGCACCTTACTTAGATGTATCTAAAAAGTAAAAAAATTATGAAAAAATATTTTAAAAAATTAATAAATACATAAAAATACAAAAAATGTACTAAATTCTTGTATTTTTTTTTTGTATTTTTGATATTTAGTGAATTTTTAAAAGAATTTTTTTGCAATTTTTTACTTTTTAGGTGTATTTATGTTAGGTGTGTCTAAAAAGTAAAAAAATTTCTTAAAATATTAAAAAAATTCAGTAAAAACAAAAAAATACGAAAAATAAAAAAGTAGAATTTTCTAAAAAGTATTTTTTGAAAATTGGAAACAAGTAATTTTTATTTTATATATTCCAAACACATATTTCTATAATCTTTTTAAACACTCTTTGCCATGATTGTGCATTCGTTAAAAAGTTAGGTGTTAAAGAGGGATAATTTCATTTCAGTTCACTACAAAAATTAATAAATAAATAAATAAAGTTTTAGAAATCAAAATTTAATGATAAAATTATTTTTTAGGGCGTAAATATTTTTGTTATGAAAAGTTAGCTCATTATATTTTTAGCAACAAAAATTAGATATTAGTGATGAATTATTATCCTTTTAGAACCAAATTGTTTATCTAAAAAAATAAACCAATTTGAAACCAAATTATTTTATCTCTAAAAGTGTATTTATTAGTGACATTTTGAAAATTTTGTCACTAAAAACCTTGTTTTTGACTTTTCAAGATAACTTTATAGCGACTATCCTCACGATGATAAAAATTAATTCCTAAATGTCTTTTGTAACAAATTTTTCACTTGAAAAAACTAAAAAATTTAATTTTTAAAACTCTTATATGTTGTAGTGGTTGTTGTAAAGAAAAGAAGTTAAAAAAAAAATGGTAAATTATATTAACATTAATAATTAAAATCATAAATTATTTTTACTAATATTTAATAATTTTTCAAAAAACCTCTTCAATTGTAATATCCCCTATAAAAAATAGGGTAAATTATACTTAATTTTTTTTTTCTTCTCCCTTCTCCCTTTGGCCTTTAATGTTTTAATTTTATTTTTTAATCCTAAAACTAATTTTTGTTCAAAATTAAGCAGAAAATAGCACGTTGGCTGCCAATATTATTATATTACGAATTGGGTTTGTGCCAAAGGTATGAATTATATATAATAAAATATTTTTTTGTCACGTGACTGTTAACGTATCATTTTATATCTAATTTTGAACATAATTTAGTTGTTATAATAAATTGGGAAATTTTGAAACTTGAAAGGTCAAAATGAAAAAAAAAAAAAATTTAAAGGCCAAAGTGGAAAGATAATCAAAAATAAAAATGACAAAGTATAATTTATTCTAAAAAATGTATTATCTATTTTATGTTCTGTTACCAATGCCCTATAAAATATTTTTGTTTTTGATAACTCGATATCTAATTTAATAAATTGACAGCTGATCTAATAAATTGACTGATTCAAGAGATCAATATGCTAGCGGAGCCTAATTAAGGCTAAATCAAAGACTTCCTTTGAAGAGATATATATATATATATATATATATATATTTTTTTTCTTTTTCTTTGAGATATTATATTAATAAAAGATAATAACAGTATATAATCAAAACCCCAAGGCTCCGTTTATTTTGGGGTATGAGAGAGGGATTGGGATTAGGATAGCTGTGGGCCCTATTCAATGTGCTATTTGTTCACAGAGTTGGGGAAGGGACTGATAAGCCGAAGGGCTTAGGATAGGCCTTACAGATTGGATTCGGATAGGCCTTCAGGACTTGATATTAGAAAAATAGTCCGGCGAACTAGAAATATTTTATTTATTTATTTTTTATTTTATTTTTTACATGTTGGACCTTTTTTTTTGAACATTAATGTTTAATTTTTTATATTTTTTGTTAAGTAAAAATCATTATTTTATTATTTTATTTTTTTCTGAATTTATTTTATTTTATCTTTATTTTTTAAATTTTTTTTACATGTTGGACATTTTTTTTAAAACATTAATGTTTAATATTTTTGTATTTTTTTTTATTTTTGTATTTTTTTTATTTTTTTATTATTTTATATTTATTTTATATAAAAATAATTTAACAATCCCTACACTAACAACTATTATCAAAACAAACACAATTTTACTTAATTCCCTCACTAACAATCTTCTCACTATTAATCCCCTCACTATCAATCCCCTCTATTCTACTTCTGAAAACAAATGGAGCCTAAGGGCTATCTCAACCAAACAATAAAACAAAAAAGAAAAAAACAAACAACAAATAACAAAAAACAAAGTCGCCAAAAAAATAGTTACGATCCAGGGGAAATCATCGATCTGCTCAAAGATGTGGTCTAGAAAGTAAGATATGCTTAAAAGCTTGTTGTCCCCGTTAATGTTGTCCCCGTCGTTGTTGTCTAACTTCGCCACCGCTGCTGTTGGAGAAGGAAAGACATCCACAATGGTATGGGAAAAAGGTTGAAAGAGGAAGGAACTATTATGGACGTTGAAAAACTAAAAATCTACACCGAAATGGAAGGAGAAAACTCTCATTTTGTTTTATTTTTTTATATTTTTTTCTCTTTTGCTTTTAACCCCCTTTGTCAATTTTTCTCCCTATTAGTCACTCTCCCTTCCTCCAACTTACCAAATATGTTTTCTTATTTTTGTTTTGAAAACATAAATTAAACAAACATGTGTTTTTTTTTATTTCTTTAGGGATGGTTTGGGATGATCTAAATATATAACAATCCCGGTTTTCCTTTCATGTTTACTGTATTCCGGACTCGGTTTCGTTGATAGTTGTTGTTGTCTGTATTTCATTTCCGTCCTTTAACTCTTTGTATTTGAGTTTAGAATTGTCTTGGGCGTGTTTCGGACAGGTTGATTGAGCTTTTGTCCCAACTGTTGTTGCCTAGATTTTTAGTGATCCACTTGAGCGGGTCTTCTTGCGCTCAAGCGGAGTTTGCATACCTTCAGTAGTTTGTCTGTCTGCAAAAATACTGCAGATGTGTTTTTCATGCTCGAGCAGATTTCCTTACCCTCGAGCGGGTCGCGCTCGAGCGGGTATCCTTGCGCTTGAGCGGGTGTTCGATGTTTGTAAAAGTACTGAAAGAGTGTAATCTACGCTCGAGCGGGTTTCTTTTTGCGCTCAAGCGGGTGGTGTTTTGTTTTGTGCCTCGGTGCTCGAGCGAGTATTTTTGCGCTCGAGCGGGTTAAGTTTTTTGTGTTTGACGCTCGATCGTTCTATTCTCCGCTCGAGCGGGTCATACGTATATCAGATCTGGACTGTGTTATTTTAAATCACTTTTTACACACACACACTCTCTCTCTTACTTTTCAAAACCCTATTTTGAGAGTCTTTCTCTCTAGAATACCACTTCTCTCTAAGGTTTGATCTAGTTTGAGTGATGTTCCACCCTTGTCCCTTTGTAAAAAGTGTAGAGCTTGGCTTGGGCTACCTTTCCATCCGAAAATCTTGAGTTTTGGAGCATTTCGAAATCTTTCATCTTCTCCATTTTGTCTCATCTTTTGAAGTAGGGATAACTACTCATTTTTATGATCTTTAACATAGATGTTTGGTATTTTGATTAAATGATTTAATTTGGGAAGTTAGGGTTTGAGAGTTGGAATATTGAAAGAGGGGTTTTGTTATTTTAACCCATACATATGTATTTTGGGTCTTAAAATGAGATTTTTGATAGTTGTTGTTGGTATTTGAGCCTTTGGGTCAAAGTTGAAAAAAAGGAGAGAAAAACCCTAATGTTTGTTATGAAATAATTTATATAATTAATTTGGGAAAGTTATGGGGATATGAAATTGAGTTGGAAATAATGAAATTGGCTCATTATGAGGTAGAATGGTGGAGTTGGATTTATTAATCACCCACCTTAGAAATGTTGATAATTTATCTGTTGGATGTAATTATTATCTGTTTAGAAATAATTGTTTTGGGCTATCGGTGAAGGATAGTCTTGATTGTTGTAGATACTGCATGATGATTAGGTGAATTAAAACTAATCGGTTGAATATGTCATTGAATATGATGGTTAGAATAATACATCGAACCTGTGTATTGATTGATCGTGTATATGATAATTGTTTATATACATTGTATTGTGTGGGAGGAGATAGGGGATTTACTCCACGGTTTAGGAGGAGATAGGGGATGGAGTCCTAAACTGGATATTATTTGGGAGGAGATAGGAGATGAACTCCTTTGATACAGCAAATCTGTATATCATTTATGAAGTATGGAAGTGTTTTAATATGAGTTGTTATCTCATGTGAATTGTGAAGTATGAAAGTGTTTGTTATGAATTTTAATCCATTTGAATTGTTAATATTGGAAAGGTTTTAACATGAGTCGTAGTCTCATGGGAATTGTTTGGCCAGGTTCTGAGCCATGTTTATAAATCGAAATTGTTAAGTAAAGGAAAAATGGAATGAAGCATGAACATATGTGTCATGGAACTAAAATGTGTTATGAGTTGATTTATATGAGTTAAACATTTATCAAATGCTAATGTTTTAGTTATTGCTCATATTATGTTTAGCATATCTCTACTAGCCGTTGGCTCACCCTATATGGGACATCATTTTTAGGTACAGGTGATATGCCGCGTCCAAGTTGTAGCTTCGGAGGTTGTAGAAGCTGAAGGCTTTCTTTTTGTGATTATTTTGTGTATTACATGTAAATCAAGTCAAGGGCTTATTTTGTGTTTTGAGTTACTACTTTCCTTTTTGTAACCAAGTGTTGGCTTAGAAAGTTGTAAGCCCGTAGGACATTTACTTTTGATGTCAACATGTAATACTTTTGTAATGAATACTCTGATAAATAGAATTATGTTTTATTCTCTTAAGTTTATGGTTGTCTTGATGTATAATTTATGAGTTTATTTTGAGGGCGTTATAAAATAAGTGTACTTTTTGACTTTTTATGAAATATGGATAAATAAGATGATGTGACTTAAATATGAGAGTGACTTTTTGACTTTTTAACTTTTCTAGGATACCCCAAACAAGGCATTATTGTTTTTGTAACAAAGTTGGCTTTTTTTATTTTTTATTTATTTATTTGTTATATATATTTATATATTTTGTTGATCAACAAAGTTGGCAACCATACCAAAGGGATCCTTAGATTTTTGGTGAGGATTTCGCCCCCTCTAAACCATCTGACCATTAGAATAATTCCAATAACAATTTATTTATTTTTTCTGTTTTTAGATTGTGGCCTAAGGTCATGTTTATTTGGGCAGATTAGATTAGATTAGATTAGTATTATCATAACTAATTGTCCTACGACTATGAATTCCTTTGGATTATGTATTTTATCTTATATTTGGATTGAATTAAGATTATAAAGAGGGATTAACAAAATATTATCCAATCTGATGTTTGTGTAAAAGGATTGGTATGGATAGGACATGACAAGACATATAGGATATCTAATATATTGACCACAATATCCCTATTATAATTATTGTAAAATTTTGCACTATCATGTGTTATAATTTTTAAAAAGCAAATTTTCCTATTGTTGCTGCACAACCGTTTCGATTTATTTGAACAAAATTTAACTTGCTTTTTTTTTTAATAGAAAAAATCAAAAATCATTCAACTATAAAATTTATATATACATAAGTAATCATTAAAAAAAAAATACACTGCTATTTTAATTATCTAACCATTCATTGCCCAAATTCAAAAAATATTTATTTGAACAAAATTTAACCCCCACTTTTTTTTAATGGAAAAAATAAAAATTCATTCAACTATAAAATTTAAGGTAAATTACAAACACACTTCTTGAGGTTTACTTAAATTACAAACGCCCCCTGTGATTCTAAAAATTACATTATGCCCCTTAAAATTTCTAATTTCATAACAAATAGGTCATTTTATTAATAAATTATCAAGTTAATTAACAATTTTTAATAATGTTAAAATTTTATTTCAATTAATAATTCAGATAATTTTATTATCCTATAGGTGAACAGTTAAAAATTTTACTTTTTCGATTAATTCTATTAAATAAAAAATTCTAATAGGGAGGTATTTGTAATTTTTTAAACCATTGGGGCAATTCATATTTTAAGCAAACCTCAGGAGGTGTAGTTGTAATTTATCTTAAAATTTATATATACACAAGCAACCATTAAAAAATATGCACTGCTATTTTAATCATTCATTGCCCAAATTCAAAAAAGTATTCATTTGAACAAAATTTAACTCCCTTCTTTTTAACAGAAAACATCAAAAATTATTTAACTATAAAATTTATATACACAAGCAATCATTAAAAAATATACACTGTTATTTTAATCATCCAACCATTTACTGACCAAATTCAAAAAGACATTCATTTAAACAAAATTTAACACTTTTTTTTTTCGAACAAAAAAATATCAAAAATCATTCAACTATGAAATATAGCTATTTAGAAAAATAATGATATCAGAAAATATAGAAAACGGAGAAAATATATTTATGGGAAGATGCATACAAAATACCAATTGTAGACATGTTGAATTAAAAGTCTATGGTGGTAATTAATGATTTCTACCATTCATAATTGTTATAAATAATAATATTATTGTTCTTAGATCATCTCCAACAAAGAATATGTCAATATCATGTTCTTAGTTGCATTTTGAAATTGTTTTGAGTTTTTTTTTTAAATATTTAAATATTTTCTTAATTTTTAAAAATATTTACAAATTAAATATATATTTTATTGAAAATTGTCACATATATATAGTCAGGGTTAATTTGGTCATTTGATGAGTTAGTCCAGACTTTGGCTTGATCTGTCAATTTATATCTTACCCCCTTCTTTGAGATTGAATAATCCATTATATGTAGGATACCATATCCGGATAGATTATTAGTCCATAGTTTAATTTTTTTAACTAATATCGGATTAATAATTTTATTGGACCATTAGTTCAATTCCAAGCACATGTCCGCCCAAACAAATATAGTCTAAGGGTGTGTTTGCCTTGAAGGATTAGGGTGTGGGATTAGACTAGACTAATAGTCCATTATTTGTTTGAAAATTTTTTCTCCGGACTAATAGTCTCCCGGACTATTAGTCCCACAAATATGGGACTGTCCTATCCCATGGGGGGTGGGATGGAAACCATGGGATTGGTATCCCATGAGATTATTTTATGAAATGTCCATTTTACCCTCCATGCTATTACTTAGCAAACAATTAGAAAATGGTAAAATAGTCTTTTGAACATTTATAAATTATTTTTTTAGTGTTGTTAATTTAAAATTATATATTAAATAAAAAATTTAAATTATAAATTATAAATTTTAAATTAAATTTAATTACAAATAATAAATTAAAAATTATGGCCTTATAAATTAAATTTTTTTAGTGTTGTTAAAAAATTAAATTTATATATTAAATAAAATTATTTTTTTAGTGTTGTTAATTTAAAATTATATATTAAATAAAAAATATAAATTATAAATTAAATTTATTTAAAAATAATAAATTATAAATTATGGCCTTATAAATTAATTTTTTTTGTGTTGTTGAAAATTTAATTTATATATTAAATAAAATTATTTTTTATTGTCGTTAATTTAAAATTATATATTAAATAAGAAATATAAATTATAGATTATAAATTTAATTTAATTGAAAATAATAAATTAAAAATTATGGCCTTATAAATTAAATTGTTTTAGTGTTGTTAAATTATAAATTATAAAACATAGATTACAAATTTAAAATTATATATTAAATAAAAATTATAAATTACAAGGGTAAAATAATATTTTGAACATTTATCCTTATCCAGTCCGTCTAACTAAACATTGGATTCACTAAAAATGGTCCAATCCAGACATCTAATCTCATGACTAAACAAACATAGGATACAAATCCAATCCAACCAAATAGTCCGAGGACAATGTATCTCGGGACTAACAGTCCGATGGATTACAATCTCTCCTTATCCAGTCCGTCCAAACAAACACACCCTAATTGGGGGGATAATGGGGGGATTATTTACTGTGCGGATTGTAATCTACACAGTAAATCCAATCCGATATTTGTTTTTCTTTTAGTTCGCCGGACATGAAGTCTGGCCGGACTCTTTATCCCCCATATGGGGGATTATACTATCCTAGGGGGGTGTAGGACAATTTTGGAGGGATTATTTATTGTTGGGATTAGGTAGTGAAATGACTATTTTGACCATCTACTATTTAATTATGTATTATATTTAGTAAAATTCAATAAAATTTAAATGTCTCAATTTAAAAATAAAATAATCTTATTTAACTTTTTATTGATGTTTTATTTTAAAATTTTGTTTATATTTTATTTAATTTCATTATTTCAATGTTAATAGATGTTTTATTTAATTTCATTGTTTAATTATTATTATTTAAAAAAAAATTATTTAAAATTTTAATTAAAAAAATAATATAAATTTTTATTGATATTTTATTTATTTATTTATTTATTTAATTAAAAAAAATTATTTAATTGTGTAAAAAATAAAATAAAATAAATTTTTATTTAATCTAGCTAAAAATAATTAAAATATTAAAGATATGTTTAATATAGCTATTACTTAGTAAACAATTGAAAAAGGGTAAAATAGTTTTTTTGTTTATTTATCCTATTCAGTCCGTTCAACCAAACGTTGGATTCATTAGAAATAGTCCTTTCCAGACATCTAATCCTATGAAAAAACAAACACATGATACATATCCAATCCAACCAAATCGTCCGGGAGATTCACAGTCTCAGGACTCAAGTTCGATGGATTCTAATCCCCCCTTATCCAGTCCGTCCAATCAAACACACCCTTAGGTCATGTTTGTTTGGGTGGACATGAGCTTGGGATTGGACTAATAGTCCAATAAAATTATTAATCCGATGTTTGGTTAAACAATTCAAGTACGGATTAATTATTTTACACTTACTATTAGTTAAGATAGGATACATAATCCAACGGATTGGTTGTCCTAGGATTATTAGTCATGGGAATGCTAATCCAGTCCGCCCAAACAAACATGGCCTTAGGGTATTGTTGGTTGCTGCATTTAATATTACAAGTTATGACATTTGTTTTAGAGTAATGCTAGATGCTCTAAAAATTCCATCAAAATTTTTATCAAATGTCTCATATAGGTGTGAGACCTACACAATGTGAGTCTTATGTGAATTTCACACCCATATAAGACATTTGGTAAAATGTTTAATAGAATTTTTAGAATTTCTAACATTTTTATTTACTTTATTTACATACATATAGATTGTAATTCTATTAATGACATTACAAGAACTTTATGAAGAAACAATGCATTAGAATCAACCCAACATTAGTTAATTAATCCCAAGTACTAGTTCAAATCTTTAAATAAAAAAGGGGGTAAATTATACAAATAGTCATTGTAATTTATACGATATGTCAATTTGGTCTCTATTGTTTCAATTTGTTTGATTTTTGCCCTTTAATTTAACGGATTATGTCATTTTAGTCTAATAAATAACGAGTGTTAAGTTTGATGGATGAGAAGTCAAACAATGTGTTAATTTGGCCTCTGTAGGTTACATAATGTGTCAATTTGGTTATTGTCAAAATTGAGTAAATTAAAACAATATGGATCAAATTGACACATTGTGTAAACTATAAGGACTAAATTGGCATATGGTGTAGACTTTCCGACCACCAAATTTGACAACCGTTATTTATTGGACTAAAATGATATAATCCACTAAATTAAGGAGCAAAATCGAGCAAATTGAAACAACATGAACTAAATTGACATATCGTGTAAACTATAAGGACCATTTACACAGTTTACGCTAAAATAAATAAATAAATAGAGAGTTAAGTTCAATATCCCAATCCAATTAGAATTAAATTTATTGAACTTGGACGTCTAAGCATCTCAACTATGAAGTTGAGAGTAGAACTTGAGCCTGAGCTGCTCTCAACACTACTCAAATTAGGTCTTGCTTCTGACCTAACTACTAAAAATAGAGTAAGTGTGAATGACTACAGCTAATAGGAGTTTGGGACCGTATAATTGGCAATTAATCTAGGGCATTTGTTTGAACCAAAATCTTGTTTCACATTTGGCAATGGCAAACAAGTCTTTTAAATGCCACATTGATATTTAATGGTGACAAATTACCAACCCTACGAATGACATTGATATGTTATTCTATAGATAACCCGACACTAATTACAATTTTTCCAAATAACGCTAGATTTAATTAGCATCCAATTGATGTCATGTAAAAATTAATTAATTTTTAGTTAGTGGGTATGATTAAGATATAAACTTTGGTGGATGATTAGAATCCAATTACTAATAACAACATATGAGCTATCTAAATACTATTTTTATATATAATTCATCTTGGAATTATTGTACTAGTTCTTGAAAATGACTTGAGTTGATTTAGAATCCTAAATACATGTTTGGACAAGCTTTGCTGATGGGAAAATATATGCTCCTGCTTGGGGTAGAAATAATATCCTTATGATGGTGATGTGGCTTGGAATGTTTGGCATTCAAGAAAAATAGAAGTGTTTGTCTTTCATGCAATTTTCAAAACATTTGGTAAATTTTACAATCCTTCACAATTATTATTTTAAGAACAATGGTAAGTTGTTTTATTGTGAATTTGTGACTGTCGTCATAAGTTTAAAATATTCAAACAATTTCTTCAAATGAAATAAGATTGCATACATCTAATACTTCATAGATCTAATGGCAATGGAAATCTCCTGCATTGAACTGTACTTTTTATTCACTATTTTTATAAAAATAATCATGATTCCAAAGCCTTCGGTTCCATGCCTTAAAAATAGGTTAGTCCTTAATAATTACTATTTTTCTAAGAATCATCATGATTCCATAGCCTTTTATGCCTTAAAAATAGACAATTAACTTGTAATTTTTGTGAAACCTTCACAAATATTTGTCTAACTATTATTAAGTGAAGGCTTAAATTAGTTTAGTGAAACTTTCTTCTCCTTATGTGACATGACAACTTTATAGATCCTAAAATAAAAAAATTATTATACACAGCGTAAGTAAGTTTGGAATCCAAGATCTTGAATTTCATTAAAAGCATACTTATTACTTAAGTAATATACATATTATGATATTAGATTCTTTATTATTTGTTTTTATTATTAGTTATCTGAATTGCACATGCATCACGTGTGTCATCCACTAGTTATTCATTAAAATAATTTTCTCTCTCTTTCTCATAATGTTGTATAGTTTTATTTATGAAGTGTATGCTTAAATGAGAATAAGATATTTAACAAAATAGTTCTTAAACATTGAGTTAAATACTCAATTAAATATCAAAGAAAACTAGCAAAATAGCCACATATATAAACCATAATATCCAATAAGAAGATCTGAAAGCATACCCTAAAATCTGACTGAATCACATATTTATAGCAATTTGTTTCGTGATCTCCGCTCGAACACCAGAATGGCCGCTCGAGCGCAGAAAATTCCACTCGAGCGGGAAAAAACATCTCCCAGTATTTTTACAGGCGATCAAATTTCTAGAACTAAGGATTCTCTGCTCGAGTGGGGGAATGTCCGCTCGAGCAGACAAGCAACTTCGAATGCATTTTTGCATTTTGCTTCAAGGGCGCTGCCTCTCAACCCCGTCGTGGTACTGCCCCAGACCCGGCAAGGGGCGCTGTCCTCTGGACCCCGGCGAGCTAACCGGGCAGCTCGATCCCCGTCATAGTTAGCGAAGTGGCAAATATGAAAGAATTATCTTCTGAAACTTCTCTACAATGTACAATTTGGGTTGGATTCACATGTAAGTACTCATAACCTCACTGAAATAAAAGAATGAATAAAAGCACAACTGAAAGAAATTTTGTTAAACGGGATTGTCAAAAATAAAACTCTGAAATAAAAGAGCGAATAAAAATATAACTGAAAAGAATTTTATCAAACAAAATTGCCAAGAATAAAACCTAACAAAGGTTAGCATCTTTTTCGTTCTCTTTTATTTTCCTTTGTGGCCAACCATGTCAAGTAGCATTCAATTATTATTGAGGTTGGTACCCAACCAGCAACAAAGAATCCAAAATGGTCCACATAAAAATAAATACTAATAAATCTTCAGCTCTTGATTTTGCATGATTTTTCAAAATTTTACGTTCACATGTTAAGGTGAATGAGTCAAATTCTTCTCTACTAGTTCTCTATTTATTTCCTGTTAAATCACTCTATTTGATTTTAAAATTTTCAAAAATAGTTTGAGTTTTTAATTCGTATTTTTATTAGTGAATTTTTAAAATATTTTTATTCAATTTTTTTTTTTTACTCTTTAGATTCACTTAATCTATACACTTAAAAAGTATAAATTTTGTGCAATTTTTTTTAAAATATTCACTAAATAATAAAAATATAAAAATAAAAAAAAATTCAATACTTTTTTTAATTTTTATATTTATTGAAATTTTTAAATATTTCTTCTCAAAATTTTAATTTTTTAAGTAAATTCTTATTAGATGCATCTCAAAAATAATTTGCCTAATTATAGCGACCCCGGTCTTTTTCCTTTTGGTTGTTGTATCCGGGCTTAGGTTCCTTGGGTTCTCTCAATGTATAATTGTGGTTGTCATCCTTTATTTTCTCTTTTGAGTTATCGGATGTGTTGGGCAGGTTTGTTTTGTTTTGGTTGGGTTTTGAAACCAGGGGTTACTGTCCAGAATTTGGATTGGTCGCTCGAGCGAGAGTTTGGTCGCTCGAGCGATGGTTGAGTTTTGTGTCTGGTGGCTCGAGCCAGGGTTCCTTCGCTCGAGCGAGCGTTTGCGTTTCGTATAGACCTGAGAGCAGTGTTTCTTCGCTCGAGCGAGCTGTTCTTCGATCGAGCGAGTCTTTCCTGTGTTTGGTCGCTCGAGCGACCAAATCTTCGCTCGAGCGAGCCTGTCCAGTTTAATTAGGCAGCAACGGGATTTTGATCAGTTTTTCATCCTCTTCTAGTTTCCAAACCCTAGGTCCGACTTCTCTCTCTCTAAACTCATCTTCTCTCTAGGTTTTCATCTACTTCTAGTATGAATCCATCCTAGGTCCTTTGTTAATAAGATAGAGGGCGGCTTGGGCTTCATTCTAATCTGAAAAATAGTGGATTTGGAGCACTTGGATTTTGGGTCATCTTCTCCATTTGTGTTCTTCGTTCGAGGTAGGGATTCTCCTTGTTTCTTTTCAATACTTCGTCTATAGATAGACATGTGGTAGTTTTTGTATTGCATAAAAATTGTATCATGTTGGATTTGTGAAAATCATGGGAGTGAACCTTGGGTTGGTTATTGAATTTGGGTTTATTATCATTAGTTATGATTTGGGCTAATTGAGGTGTTAATTAGCATGTGGTTGTTGAAAGGAGAGGAAACCCTAAATTTTCTTATTTGATTTAATAAATTAATTGAGGGGTTTTGATCTTTGGGCAAATACTTAGGTATTATGAGTCTTAATTGTGGTTATTGTTGTTTGTTGATGTTAATTAGGCCTTTTTGGTCAATATTGAGAAAGAGGAAGGAAAGACCCTAATTTATTGTTTATGACTTAATGTGCATAATTAGTTTGAAATGGCTTTGAAAAGAATGTAGTGAATTCAAATGAAGTATGGCTTTTGTCCATGTGAATGATTTTGTGAAAACAAAGGAAGTGGAATTCATTTTGTGAAATGGGAAATGTATTTTGAAACAAGTATAAGAAAATTGGAATGTAGTATCTTGAGTGTTGAACACACTTGTGTGGGGTATAGCTTTAACTACCATGTTCATGTTGTTGCTGAGTTTTGTAATCTCATGTTAGTTGGGTCTGTTAATTGATGTATAATATGCATGCATCTGGAGATTTTGGTCATCGGTGGAGGATGATAAGGTTGTGTTGAATTGTTGTGTATGTATTACACCATTGTTGATTGAACATCATATGCAATGAAATGCTGAATTACATTATATTTGTATTCTGGTTGAGGAGAAGAGAGGGGTTGTACTCCAGTGTGTGTGTGAGAAGATAGGGGATGGACTCCACACACCTATGTGTTCATATATATATACTCCGCGCTTATAATCAGAGGTATCATACCCTTCCAGCTAGCGCCTGGAGAACTGACGCGCTGATAATCTAAGGTACCATACCCTTCCAGCTAGCGCCTGGTAAACTGGTAGATTGTGGTGAGAAGTGTATCTTTGTTATTGTGGTGAGTAGTGCAGTGTTGTTTTGTTATCGTTTCAGTGTATCTGGAAACATTGTGGATTGTATTTGTTATAGTGTTAGAGGGACGAGTTGACTCATTGATTGATTTTATGTTTGTAGTTGAGTTGTTATCTTTTCTATAGAGATGTGCATGGATAAATATGATATAATTGGAATTGCATTGAAATGCCAAATATGTTTTGGAAAGGCACATCTGTTGTATGTGTGGCAAATGGAAGAGTAATGGGCTTAGTGAATCTATTTTTCTAAGTAGTTGTTAATGTTATAAAAGATTGGGAACGGGGGTTAATGAAAGGAAAAAGGAAGGATAAATCGCTTATAGCGGTGAATTAAATGATTGTTTTCAAGAAAAGTTCATATATATATTCATATATATATTTTGTATAAACTGTCACATTATTATTCTAGTATGAGAATGGGTGTTCATGATCATAGCTATCTGTAATGTTGTTATTGTTAAGGAGCATGTTGAGTTCCCTACTGGACTATATGTTCATCCCATGTTGTTGAATCTTTTTCAGGTGTTTAGCAGGGTGTGCTACAAGATTTGGATCTTCTTATTTGTTGGCCACGGGGCCTCAGTTATGTTGGCGGAATGCCATTGTTGTAAAGGGTTACACCATTTTTCTTGTACTTTTAATGATGTAAGCCCAAGGGCAATTTATTAAGTTAGTTCATGTAATATTTACTTTGCATACGAATGAGAGTATTGTTAATCACTTCTACGGATTGAATGTATGAGTTTATTTCCGCATGTTATCTCTGAAATTGAATTAAGTTAAAGAATTTGGTAATGACTCCGAGTAATAAAAGGTGGGGCGTGACACTAATATTAAAAAATTCACTAAAAAAAAAAAAGCAGATTTAAAGGTCTAATACTATTTTTGAAAACTCCAAAACCAAGCGGAGTACTCATTTTTTTTTTAATTTTTTTTTTAAAAGTATTTACGTTTTGGGCAAACCATAGTAATAGTACTTATAATTTACTTCATGTATTAATTTGATCCTTATACTTTCAATTACAATAATTTTTCCATTTAATTTTACATTCTGTGTCAAATTAGTCTAACAAATAACAATCTTCGGAATATTTGATGGAAAATGATCATCTGCTTCTCACATGTCGCATTCTATATGGGCAAAAGAAAAAATGAATAAATTACACTAATAGTCTTGTTATTTTCCTCTTTTATCAATTTGGTCTCCATTTTTTTTTTTGATTGGTAAAGAAAATCTTTATTGATGAAAACATACAAGGTATGATCGACTACATCAATAAAAAGGAGCTTGGAGTTAACACAAAGTTTCAAGCGCCAATTGATAAGGAACCAACAAAAATAGAGAACAAAAGTTGATGCCACAATATCAGACAGACGAAAAAACACAAAAACCAGATAGAAAATCAAACTTGAAAACATCACCACAAAGGCAACTCCTAATCAAGTCTACAACATCAATTTGGTCTCCATATGTTTGGTTAGAAGAAATTTGCTACTTAACCATTCGTGTTTAATTTCTCCAGTTGAAAATGAAGGTCGTTATCAACTAATTAAATACAAAATGCAGAAAGGTTAAAAATAAAATGGGTCTTGTTAACATATGCCCCTTAAGAATGTAATTAATATTTAAAATTATCTCCTCTTGAATGGGATGGGAAAATGTAAAACACGAGTAAGAAATAAATATGGTGATTTTTAAAAACTAATTATTCCTATACATAGACAAAAATACCCCACTTTTAGAATAACGAATTGACTTATTTATTAAAATAATAACAAAATAAAATGATTGTACCTTGAATAAAAAACAAAAAAACGTCAATATTTTATTATAAACAAAGTTATAAATCACATAAAATAATAGTACTCATTCAAGTCAAAATAATTCATTAAAATGGATTGATGAATTTCACTTAGAATTAGGTTTTTAGCCATTAATGCTATAATATTATAACCCAATAAATAAATAAATAAAACATTGATGCTACAATATTAAAAAAAATAAAAATACATTATTTAGAATTATAAAATCACTATAATATATGCTGAAAATTAAGAAAAATATATATAATTATAATAAAATAAAATAATATAAGGAAAATTAATGGGTGAAATTGAGTGATACAAAATGGGTAATTTAGTCTCCATGTAAAAAAAAACTTCTTGAATCCTAACACTATTAAAAGTTTCTACTATTTTCTATAAAAGTATGAAATGTACTCATTTAATGTCACATTTCTTAACATATGCCCGTAAGGCACATGTTAACAAAAGTCAAATAAAATTATTACAATTAAAACTATAATGACCAAAGCTTTTGAATTCCGAGGTTAAAGCCTTTGAATTCCAAGACATTCATGATGAATTGCACCTAGTTTTTAATGATGAAAACTTGAAAATCAGATTCAATAAATTGTTTTTCATGAAAATCAATAATCCTATTATTTGAAAAACAAGCATCAAGTGTGTAACTCCTAGAAACCCTAACAAGGATACATGAACACAATTTACATGCAACACCAGTGCTTTATGCTCAAGCCCACAGTATATAATTCTTTCTAATTTTCATATTTCATACATTAGTTTTTAGGTGTCCGAGTATGACTATGTGCAAATAGTAAATGAATAATGTGAACACCAATTTCTCAAGCATTTTCATATTCACACCAAACTAGTTTGTTCCACTTTTATATAATGGTATAGATATATATATTTTGATCAACTTTAATGACCGTTGTCGACGAGGTTCCTTTAAAAATTGATTAACCAAATTTTCAACCATTTTCAGTTGACCGTTGCATTAAATCAAATGAACAACCAAAATCATCACCCATCTAAAAAATGAAAAAGAAGAACCAAAGGTTAGCTTTGCTAATTATCCATAATAATATATAAATTAAAAACTTGTGTTTTAGAAGATCCTTTAATTGCAGAGAATGAGTCCGCATTTTAGGGGGGGAATAAGAACAAAAAATAATGAAATACAAAAAGTACTTCTGTACATAATTTTCATACAAAATAATGTCTTCTTGTGATCCATTCATTTTCAATTAAAACACCCACTATCGTCCTCACAATTTCAAGAATGTTATTGACACAATTTTAAAGATTTTGAAAAATGTTCCTAATTTTTAGAGATTTTTAAACAATTATCAAACATATTTTTATTTCCCGATTCAACAAAATCAAAATAAAAAATGTTATCGTATAGGCCGTAAAATAAACAAGGGTTTGGTCATGAAGGTTAAAACAACCATACTTTTCAAATAACCACCTACCTAATCCAAAATCATGACCAAAATGAGATATAATTTGAACATGTCAAGCTACAAGGTTTTAATTTTAAAAGTAACGCATTATTACAATTTATTACATGCAATGCTCATCCTAATCAACCAAATTAAGTAAACATTTTTGTTTAAAATAATGAATGATCAATATTTAACAAATGAAGGGTAGTTCCAGAAGATTTGGTCCAAATAAACAAGTACAAAACTATTCTAAAAAAATCAGCCATTATAAGCAATTTTTGTTTCAAGTTGCTTTCACTCCGTAGTTGTAAGATGCCAGAAATCTTCTTGTTTATGTAAGAAAGTTGTTACATTTTTGTGTTGACTCACATTATGTATTTGGTTGTTGTAGCATATATATAATGCATATCCAGTAGAAACTAAAAAGAAAAAGGGGTACAAAAGCATTTTTGTCTTTGTTTTATCATTCTAGCTTTCTTTTCTCCTGTGGAATTTGTACCATTGTTCGTGATCAACTGTAAGCCTTTATATTCTAGATATATAAGCATATTATAATGGTCCAATGCTGGTCCAGAAAAGGCATTATAATTTTCCAAATTGGCATGAAAGTGGAGTAGTTCTACACCTACCACCAAGGTTTTAAATAGCAATATCGAGAGATGAACCAGTATTAAGAGTATTGAACAATACTATTGAGAATCGGATAACGGGATCGTAAATTTTTTAAATCATCAGTCGCGAAAAAAGTTTCATAGACGTCGAATCATTTCATGTCGATTTTCATTTCCACCAGTATATCAAGATGTATCAATATTGAGAGACAAAAAGTCCATACAATATTTTTGGTCAATATTTAAAATCTAATTATATAGATACAAAATTTTTATATAAAATGATGTGGCTACTTGTGGTCCTTCTATTTCGACTCAAGACACCGACAATTGTTTTCATAATTTCACAAATGCTATTGACTCATCATTTTGGATGTATTTTTTTGTCCAAATTTTCTATTTACAAACTACTTTTCATATTTAAAACCATGACACCAAGAAGGAGAGAGATAGAATATTTGGCTAATAGCATATGCCATGAAGTTGAATAGATCTATGTGTCAAATGGCAATAGTGGCTATTAGGAGAAGAAAGGAAAAGAGGAATAGAAAGGGAATTCATTGATCATTTTTACCATGTCTAACCCAAGTAAAATTGTTTAGAACAAGCACAATATATATGGGAAACACATTATGAAGTTGGATGTGGTTCGTATATTAATTATTTTGGCTGATTTTATAGCCAAGTAGCTGTCTTATTTTTAGTGAGATCAAGTATCTAAAAGGGTGTGGTTTGTTTTCTTATTTTTAGTGAAATCAAGTATCTAAAAGGGTGTGGCTTGTTTTCGGTTCATAGAGTGTTGAGATTTGTAAGGCCCACCTTGGGCCTTATTTTGATTACCTGAATCGTTCATTTTATTGGATTTTATTCATAGAATATGTACAAAAAAATAAATAAAAGAAATAAAATCATATTGATCCGATAAGTATAACTGTATAATTCTATTATATTGTCTTAAAAAATTAATTTTTTTTGTACATGATCCGCGCATAAAATCCGTTAAAATGAATAGTTCAAATAATTATTAAAACATGTCCCATCCCCAACAAGGCCCATCAACACGAGATAAACCTGAACTTATCTAAAAATAGCTACATTTTCATTCTTCTATCTTATAGCTTCTCCAATGGTGAGTTAAAAGTCTCAAATTATCTTTACAATGGTGAGGTAAAACCAGTGCAAAAATTTAATTATTTTGTGTGATATTTCACACAAGATATTGCTATAGGTAAAGTTATTAACTCATCAAATAAAAAGAGAAATGATAATGTGTATGATTAAAGATAAAATTACAATCTGGATTCATTTGGAAAGTGATTTTTCTAGTGGATTTTTTTTATTAAAATATGAGGTGAATTATACAAAGTGTTTGAGAATGACCTTTTAACTTTTAAAAACCTATAAAAAAAAAATTTCTTAATTTTTTTATATGACTTTTTGACTAAAACATCACCTTCCCAAATGACCCCTCAATGGTTGATAGGCCTCGTTTGAGAACAGGCTAATTTAGTAACTTTTTGGCTATTTGGCTAAAATGTGATATAAAAAAAACTAGTATGTTTGGGATGACTTTTTGGCTTTTTACAAAAAGATGTGCAAAAAGTAGAGAGAAAAGGGAATCTTTGACTTTTTGGTATGAGTTGTTGGCTTTTTGGCTTTTCTAGTAACTTTTTGACTTTTTGACTAAAATAGCCTCTTGCCAAACGAGGCCTAAATATTAAATATAGTAAAGACATTATTGGAATATCATTTTTAAATTACAGCAATTTTTCACTATTTATTAATAAAATATATCGATAGCTAGAATTAGTAGCAAGTGAACCAATGCCAAAAAGAAAGAAAATAAAGAAAAATATGAATAAGATGCTACCAACTTTTCTTTTCTTTTCTTTTCTTTCTAGCTTAAGTCTAATATACAAAACAAAACCTGGACTAAAGAAGTCCAAATCCACACACTAAATCAAAAAAAATTATTTAACCCATTTGTGCTTATGAAATTATTTTCTTGAACTTGATAGAAAAATAAGATCAGAGTTACAATTTCTGTTTCCAGTGCAATAAGAATTATAGAAATGAAAAAAAAAAAAAAAAATTCCTCTTTTTTCATAAAAGCCCCTTAAATAGTGACAGACTGCTACTGGTTCTAAAGTAAATTGTGTGCATGCATGATGGTTTCGGCTTAACGTACACTCAGCAAGTTCGTGAGAAAAATGTTGAGAACTCACCAAAATTTATTTTATTGTTATTTTTTAATTTACTAGAACACAAAGTTTTCTTGCATAACAAAAACTAAACTTATAGAATAAAATTTAATTACCTAGATTAAGATATGAAGAAATTATTACACGAATTAAAAAAGTTAAAAATTTTATATTGTTATTTTAATTTAACAAAATTTTACAAGAAGAGAAAAACAATATAAAACTGTAACACTAAATAAGAATTGAACTAACTATAACATAGCATGACTTAAACATTATTATTCTTGCATTTTTTGTTGCAATTTTACAAATACAAGTTATGATATTTATGATATAACTAAATACCAGGCATAATCAATGATCTATTCGGTCATAATTAAAATAATAATCACAAAGATTATAACCAATAGTATGAATTATACAAATGGTCTTTTTAGGTTACACAATGTGTCAATTTGGTTCCTATTGTTTCAATTTGCTCGATTTTGCCCCTTAATTTAATGGATTGTGTCATATTAGTCCAATAAATAACGATTGTTAGGTTTGGTGGACGAAAAGTTATCACATGCTCAAATGATGTGTCAATTTGGTCCATGTAATTTACACGATGTGTCAATTTGGTTAATTGATGTTCACCTCATATGTATTTGTATGTTTTCGTCATCAATAAAGTTCTCTTTTGCTGATCAAAAAAAAAAAAAATTTGGTTAATTTTGTTTTAAGAACAATGCTATAGACCCTAAAAAAACACAACCCCCATGACCCTTCAGTCACCTGTGATTGGTCTAGAAAGGAAAGAAAGAAAAAAAAAAAAAAAAAACACACACGTAGTTGGTCCACATCATTTTGGGGGTCATGGGAGTCCCTAACTTTGGGAGTCCCAAGCATTTTTGTTATTTTAATTTGCTTGATTTTGACAGGAGCCAAATTGACACATTTTGTAAATTACAGGGATCAAATTGATACATCATGTGACTTTTCATCCACCAAATCTAACAGTCGTTATTTATTGGACTAAATGACACAATCTGTTAAATTAAGAGACAAAATCGAGCAAATTGAAACAATATGGACCAAATTGATATATCGTATAACTACATGGACTGTTTGCATAATTTACTTTAACTAATATTATAATGAATCATAACCAATATCACTTGAGATATGACATGGGTAAGCCCATAAAGGATATGACCCACCACTTAAGGCCCAATCCATGATTCAAGTACTAAAGCCCAACATCCCTAAAACCTAACGTTACACCAAGCACCAATGACATCTAAACACTTGGCAAGTAAAGAGCCAGCCACATTAGCAGACAAAGATCCTGCAGAGTTATTGCACCACACATCAGCCATTAATGAGCTTCCCTGCAATATTCATTACCATTACCCTTCACGTCGGAACAGAACAGCCTCACCATGAACAAGGCAAGCTAGAACATAGACTTTCGGCCAACGTGACAGCCCGGAGTGGATAAGGAAATGATGAGCAAAGGATATAAGCAGGCTTCTAAGACGAAGAAAATGTTAAGTTTTCTATCTCCATCCTCTCTCTATATCTACATCCCTCTTGCCTCTCTAACTTGTTCGTTGGAGGGTTCACTGGGGGACTCTCCGTTCCCCGTTGAACTCCTTTGCAGGTTTCTTGGTGGGCCCAACAATCGGATAATGGCTTGAGAAGCGCGGACCAGTCTGACCCGCTCCATCTGTGCCTAGCAGCATCATCAAGATATAACCAAAGACTTCTTTGGTCAAAACCAAAATAAAAACCACAAGAGGTTATAACTAAGTCATAAATACCACCACAATAAATTATAATTACACAACAATATATCATAACTAAAAATCATAGAGATTATAATTGGACATGTAATGTATACACCCCCAAAAAGGTTTGTATTATATATAGAATTTTCCATTAGATTGGCCCTATAGCATACTAATACTATTAAGAAATTATTTAAAGAACCTATAGGATATAGTGGCATAACCGAAAAATATGGTAATTTCATTCAAACACGTAGTTTACACTTGAATCATAACTAAAAAAAACAAACACTCACAACCAAAAATGTATGAGAGCGTTCCGTTTGTTTGAGTAAAATTATATTCTAATGAAAAATATTTTTTACAATTTTTTTTTTCATAATATATTTTTAAAGAAAAAACATTTTTTTTTAATATTTAGTGGTGGTGATGGAACGAAGGTAGAAGTGGAGGTGGTGGCATGGTGGTAGAGTGACGGCGACAGTGTTGGTGATGGTGAAAGTGGTAGTGGCTGTGATGACGGTGGTGTGGTGGTGGAAGTGAGAGTAGTAATGGTGGTGTGGTGACATTGGTACATTTACTCCATTCAAATATATTTTCTGTTGACTTTCATTTTTTATTGTGACAAACAGCAAAAAATGCGAAATATATTTTCCAAATAATTTTTTCTTTAAAACAAACGGAGCGTTAACTATTTTAATCGTAACTGTTTAGTTTTGTTTCTACATATGATGAACCTCTAAACAAACCTAATGTTGGTGCTACGCTTTATAGGTACAACACCGTATTGTATTGTGAGTGTGTGAGGGTGTGTCTCGAATTTATTTTAATATTTAATATTCATAGTTTAGGGTTCGTTGAGTAGATCATTCATAAAAAAATTTAAGTTAATTAGATATTTGTAACCTACAACAAGACAACGTTATGCTTAAGAAAAATAAATGGTTAACATGATTTTAATAATTTTTTAGAGTTATTATCGGGCTTGATCATAGGATTATACTTGTCTGACTAATTTCATTTTTAGATGAATAATATACTCAATAAATCCTATGATATGAATAGTTCGAATTGTTAAAATATGATCAGAACAAACCTTACGAATTGTGACAGCATGGGTGTTGTCACGACACCTATCCGAAATCCCCTGTAAACGGTTTTTTTTTTTTTTTTTTAAAGTCTAAAACTAGATCTTCTATAAAATAAAAAAAATAAAAAAAAGAGAGAAAGAAAAAAGAAAAAGAAAAAAAGAAAAGAGTTGATCTATAAATCATTTTAGAACATTTTGAAAAAGAAAGGTAACAAGTAGCTATTAAATAAAGGAGAAAAGAAGTTCCACATCTTATTCTTATACATTACTACTTGGATTCCATAAAACTTTTCAAGCAAAAATAAAACAAAGAAAGAAAAGAAAATCTTATCCAACTTTCTTTCTATTGGCTTGTTTACATCATGATGTTGGGGGTGGTTTTGTAGAATTAATGGTAGATCCATTGGAGTTCGATTTTGCTCACCTATTATTTGGTGTGTGAAAAAAATAAAATTTAATTAGTTTAAAATAGTAAAGCATATTAAACTATTTAAATATGGAGTTTAACAATATTATTTTTCTTAAAATAATCATATTTTGTGTATTATCCACACATTAAAAAAGAGTGAATAAATTCATTCTTGATCCAAATTGCTTAAAGCTTAAAGTTAGAGATATTGGGTACTTCAAAACTTTGTGTTAATGTTACTTGTGAAGTTGGATCTCAAATCAAAATAACAATACAACGAATGTTTACATATCAGTGGTGAAGTTTATAAATTGTAATAATTAAAATCTTAAAATTTTCTATAAATTTGTAATTATTTTAAAAACTAACCACTAAATTGTAATTTCTCCAAAGAATTTACACAACTTTTTATTCTGCAAATAATTTTACTTGAATTTTTTGGCACCGATTTTTTTTTCTTTTTTTTTTGAAAATTTTTTTATCAACAAAGAAAGAATGATTTTATTTATGAAAATCCAATGTACAAAAGAAAATACACAAACATGTATCAATAAAGGAAAATAAAGTACACATGGTTTTCTTGTTCAAAAAAAAAAGAAGGTACACATGGCTTTGGGAAGACATAATTTTAACCAAAAAAACCACTAAAAATTTCAAAAAATCAAAAGAAATTTTACTCATAAAAAAATTAAAATTTTATTTTCATTCACTATACTCTTTTCACATTTTTCGTAAAAAGAGTTTTCATTGCTTCACATCCATAATGGACTTTGAAGATGGGATTGCAGTAAACAATACTCTGATTGTTTGGCCGGCCAGTGGAAGTGGAAGTGGAAGTGGAGGCCCCTAACCTGACAAACCAGTCAACAAGTTGAGCCCAAAATCAAGTGTTTGATCTAGCCATGCCTAAAGTACATAATTAAACTATTAAATAAACATCAATGGAGAAATTCGAACTCATACTTGACTCTATAGTCCCATTTGGTACCATTTTCTAGTTACCAATGATAGACCTAGAGGGGTAAAAAGGGAGGATCAACCCCTATAATTTAAAAATTCAAGTTATTATAGTAATATTAATTATAATTATTTCTAAATTATAGAGGTTCACTCTCTCTAAGTATTGTTTTTAACCAATTTTAAGTGGTCATTCTCTCTTGATTTTTCATAAAACTTAAGTGGTTGCTTCTCTATATCTATAAAATATTGGATCAAAGTATAAAATTATAAAAATTAGACAAAATATAATAAAATTAATAATTTTTTATAACTATCATTGATAACAAGCCCTATTTCCAAATAATAAAATAAGGTATTAGCTAGTTATTTGATCATGTTTATTGAGAAAGACATTATGCAAGATTTTAAAGTTGATTCTATCATAAATACTTTTTAATGGCATGAAGAGCATCAAGTACAATTCAAGATACCACATCTTAGCAAATAGATTGTTTTTATGATTGCTATCTTTTTCAATATGGATATAAAAAAGGATTCTTAGGCCATAGATCCAAATTTGAATTTCATTCGTCCAAAGGTCCACACGCGAAACTATTCTGTTTATAAGGACACGATTAAGTCCATAAAGACAAACCGACTTCCATCGTTCTCTCTCTATCTGGTTTCTAGGTTCATCACCGCCATCATTATCATTTTTATCACCACCACCACCATCATCATCACAATAATTAGCACCCACTAGCACAATATGAGAAGGCTAATCATTAACAACACAACCAACAACTAGTCCGAGCTCCATCTCTCTTGCAACAACTCAAATCCTTTGATATCACTCTCTACAAATCCGAACACCCTGATCCATCATCACAGACCTAGACCCACCAACTCGACCCACTTCAAGATCAAGCTCCGATTCTCGATCATCACGTGACGAGAAGCAGGTTTCACAATATCGGCGGCAAGGCTCTTTGTCCTCTGGTGGAAAGATAAAGAAATGGAAGAGTGAGAAAGTGAGGTTCGAAGATGAGGAAGATGTAGTGAAGAAAAGAGAAAGGGAAACAACATTGTATAGTAAGGGGAAACAAAAGGGTTGATGCGAAAACAGATGATTTCATCGACGGGTTTAAGAAATAGTTAAAGATACAGAGGCTCGTTAGAGAGAGAGAGAGAGAGAGAGAGAGAGAGAGAGAGAGAGAGAGAGAGAATGAGTTTGTGAATCAACAGATACAGAGAGAAAGAAATAAAGAGAAATGAGAGACAAATAGACAGATAGAGAGAGAGAAAAAAAAAGAGTTTATGAAATCAATAGATGGAGAGAAAAAAAGATAAGGAGAAGAGAGACAGACAGATAAAGAGAAAAAAACATCTGGGTTTGTGAAATCAACATATAAGAAAAATGCTTGGTGATTTCAACAGATAGGAAAAAATAGACGTGATGAATTTCAACAGATAAATACAAATTTGAACAGGTAGGTTCAAAAAATTGAAGAAAAAAAGAAGGAAAAAAAAAAAAAGAGAAGAAGATCTGAACAAATAGGTTAAAATAAAAATTTCAACAGATTAGTGGTAATGTCCTTTTGACTAGCAAATTTTTAACAAATATCCTTATAGCCCCAATAGTTTCACCCTTGTCCGTAAAGACTTATAGGGGTGAGAATATGGATTTATCACTAATTTTCTCTATAAAAAATGCTTGTTGGTATATGTTTTCTTCTTATTTTTTCTTTTTATATGTCGGTAAAAAATTGATATTACAATCTATACTTTCTATTTGAAATTTTTATTAGTATGTATATTTTCGCTCCCTCCATGTAAAAATCTTGGGACCGTCCCTACTAACAAGCAAAAATTTATAATCTAAATGAATAGCTAAAAGAGTTCTTTCTTAATTTTGCATTATTCATTTTTTTTTTGCTTATTTAAATAATTTTCTCGTAAATTTTAAACAAAAGTTATATCAAATAATTTAATTTTAAAAATAAAAAATAAAAAATTATAAACATTCTATAAGTTGCTCCAAACAGAGCGCCTGTACCTTATAGTGCTTCTATGTAACTAAGGTTCATGGCTATTTTTGCAAGGCCAAGAAACATTTTAACTTGTTTAAACTTGTAAATGTCCTAGAGATCAAGGGGGTTGGGGTCTAATGAATGAAACACTCTTTTATCAAGCATGATGCTTGGTTTATGTGCAATTTTCCTTTCTTTATTTCCCTTATACCAATTTTTTTGTTTTAAAAAAATGTAGGTCTTAAATTTGAGCCCATAACTCATAAGCGAAATCACTTCTTAAACAACTGAGGGACTGTTGTAATCAGTAATGTTAAAAATACTAACTAGTATATAATTTAAGAGAAATTAAATGTCATTATCATTAATGAGAAGTACTAAAATTTGTGTGTGAATGTTATTTCATTAGAAATCTATAGAATGATAAAATTTGAAACATTGTAAGTCCAATTATTATTTTTATTCTTGAATATATAATATTTCTTTAAAAATATGAGATTATCAATAGGGAAGTAGGATAATCGAATTTTTACTTAGTCTAATAATATAATCACTACAAAAATAAAAAAACAGGAAGCATTTTTCTATTTTAATCCACTCCAATCATTGAAATCATTGAAACTAGAATCACATTCTCATTTTTTTTTTTTGAAATTTTGTCATCCAAACTTAGCCAAACAAGAAACAATCAACATTTTCGTCTCATATGATTACATGGGTCCGACCAACTTCGAACTCAAATAGGTTTAGAGTGGACTTTCCTAACGTTGGGCTCCATTCCTTCCTCACCCGTCCATCCATCCGGACAAAGACACCTCCATTTCTCTAATCATTTAATTTGTCACAAGCTATGGTGTTGCAAAGACAATGGTCAAATTTTACATATTTCTATGCCACAAATGATGATGCTCTTACTTAATTCAAGCCCATTTGTTAGTTCACACCATGATTTGTACATTAGACTTTTAGGAGGGAGATTGATCTTGAGGTCAATATTGAACATTTAAATAAGGGTAAATTAAATTGAAGTTTCTTAAAGTTTAAAATAATATAGTAAATTCTATAAGTTCGATATAATTATATTGGGCTTCTTTAAGATTTTAATTTATATAACACTTAACTCGCTTTTCATCAAAAATTCGTTAATCATATAAATGACAAAATGATGTTATCATCTTCTTTACATTAAAATTTATATATTACCTTGTGTATATTTGTGTTTTCATGTCATTTGCATTAGTTTTAATCTCTTTAACCATATTACAAGGATCTTTCTTAAAAAAAATAAAAATAAAAAACCCTTACTAAAAGAAAAGTTAGTGTAATTATGTTAAAATTATAAGACTTGTTGCATTTTTTTCCAAACTTCAAGGGAGGTCAGTGTAGTTTACCCTTTGAATAAAGAACACATGCACAAAAGTCAAGAGATTATTCAATAATTTCAAAGTATTATCTTGATAATAAAATTGTGAAAAAAGAATAGACGAAATCGATCTTGTCTCTTATCCAACTGAGTATGGATCAAGTAGGCTTTATATTCCCTTTGTTTGGATCCTACCTTGTTCTCATCGTCATCCTTGTGCTGAGGTCCCTAAAGCACGCTTCTGTAATACCTTTTCCTACTCTTGAGCTACCATGAGTTTAGAATCTTCATTGAGCTTTATCCGCTTCAATAAGGTATTACACTAGCCTTCTCAATAGCCTTACCAGCTATGTTGGAGGAGAAGTTCTAACTGCTTCCCCTGTGCCTATCTTCCTGCTCTGCCAGTATCGGCTTCGATTAAAGTAATTGAAGCAGAAGCATTTGACCTCGTTTACCTGAACCCAATAGTGAGTACACTGCTTTATAGACCAAAACCAAAGCCATTCATTGAAGATCCCGTGCTAGTAGCTACGTTCTCGTAGGCCCGCACCTCGATGAGTAAGGAATTAGATCTTCCTTGTAATCAGAGGCCCGCCTATATGGAGTCTCTTCCCAAAGCGGAGGTTTTTCGATCCGGTCTCTCACTTGAAGAAAGAAAGTAGCATATTTTTTTTTATACGAAATTATGAGAGTTCTTTTTTCAGTAAACTGAATGACTTGCTCCTTTCATTTTCTTCGTTTGGTAGGCCATCCATCAACTCTCCCCAAAATCGATCATAGATCAATTCCCTTTTTTATTTGAGAGTATTGAATACACCCATAATTTTGATTTTCATATTACTCCTCCCAAGAGACATGTTAGATCCAAGGCATCCCAATTGGATTAAATGAGATAAAAAGAATGTGAGTGAGCGGAAGATCAATAGACATGAAAAGAGAAGACCAAAAGGAACAGAAGGCACTCAGTTGTTTATGTGAAATCAAGGAGCAAGAGGTTACACTTTTACAATTTCTCGAAGGACTTGGATTGCGTTTTTTTCTTTTTTTTTTTTTGCGAGATTTAGGGATTCCTGTCTTTTGCTTGTATTGTCTCTTATGGAGATGGATTGATATGGAGAGTTTCCACTTCTTACTTATTAACTTCTATTTGTACCGTTAATGAGCGTTGTAAGATCTCCTGGCTTAGCAGTACTCAACTTATGGGGTGCTACATACTCTGCAGACAACAATTGCAGTAATCACCAGTCTGGTCTCCTACCTCACAAAGTAGCTTGATGGCCAAACCACTCCCAAGATGAATAGTGCCCTAGGGGCCGACCCGACATTTACTAGTGGATACTCCTGCATAGTAGGAGCAAACTAAGTCGATATTCGTCTACGATAGATGCACTCATATGCCTTTCTAGAAAGCATTACTCATATTTTCACTCCAATTCAAGAATATGATCGATATGATTGATTGGTTTGTGCATTTGTAGACACCCCATTTGACCACCCTTAAGACCTGGGCGCTTCACTCTGAACACTTGATGATGAAATGTTACGTTGTGCAATCGTTTGAATTTTCAACAAAAGGATTCAGTTTTGAGCTCCAAAAACCTAAACCTTGCACCCCGTTTTGACCAAAACTTTTTTTTTTTCTTTCTAGCTTGACCACTCAATAGATGGCTGGTAGACCATTTTCATTGGGCTAGCCGTATATCCTCATGGCCAGCCGGCCATGTTTAGTGAAACATATATTTTGCAGCAGACAACTGCTCCTATGCACGGGACTTGGACTAGCTGTCTCTTTTGCAGATATTTTCGATGTGAGAAGCTGAAATTCTATAATACAACCCTCTCTCATGGTTTGGGGTTAGAAAAGATTGCCAAAAGCCTAAAGCTTGTCCAACACATATCTCTATCCTCTTGAAATATAGATACACCATATAAGCTTAAACTTGAAGCCATTTGCTGAGATTTTGAAAATAATTTCATATACTTGAGAGTGTTTAGATTGAGATTTATGAATTAAGAAGATCATCCTCTCTTTTAAGAGGTGAACTTTGAATCTTTTTCACCACCTTTTCTCTCTCTTTTTCTTGTCTTTATATACTGTTTTCAAAGTATTTTGGGGCCTAAAATATGTGATTTAAAGTTACAAAAAGTGGAGGCGCTAGCCACCCTTCCTTAGGCTTGTTTGCTAGATGAAACCTCTTGGCTTTCTTCCATTTTTGCTCACTTTTTTCACCCCTTAGAACTAATTTTCAGCACTGTTTTTGTGTTGTTTGTGTGCTATTTAATGTGTTAATTTATGCTTTGAATACTATAATTGTGTTGTTGTAAGTCCTCCCAGATTTGGCGTGTTTAGGAGATAGTGGCCAATCCATTTGAGTTGATTGTTTTACTTATGAATTTCTTGCTTTCATATTATTGTTATCCACCTTGAAACTAGGTAGTAGCTTCCATGTTCAAAGTGTTGAAATACTCTCTTATCGATCATTTTCGAGACATGAAAATGGATGTCTCATCCTTGTTCCATGAAAAAAAAGATGAGTTGTCAACAACTTTGGCAAGTTATGTGTTTAAGCTTTGATAGATAGCTTGCTCCTTGGTTTTTTCCCTTACTTGCTTTATTGTTCCTAGAGAGCTCTTTATCAAGAAGTGGTGAAAACTGTCTCCTAGTTCCACTTTGAAGCATGGAAATGGATGTTTCATCCTTATTCCATGAGTAGGGAGAGGAGTTGACAACAATTTTTGAGTTGTTATTATTTTCCATTTTAGTTGCTCTATGATCATCACATATGATCTTGTGATATTTGATGATTTGTGAGGCATGTCCACTTCTTCCTTGAACCATTTCATGATAGGAATGAGATAAGAAGAATAGCCTTTTTTGTGTCTAGCTAAGTCTTCTCCTATGGCTTTCAAAGATCATCATGTAACAAACTTGCAATGGTTGATGATTTGGGAAGCAAACCTACTCTCTCTTTGAAAATCTGTATGATAGGAGGGTGCAGGAAGGATGAACATCTTTTGGATCTGTCGTGCTTTGTTCTAGTTCTGTTATAGTAGGGTATTCCTCAGAAATAGTGGCCGGCCGACCATTAGTCTGTATGGCCGACCATCTGATCAAGCCGGCTGGCTAAGAATGTTGTACGACAGTGGTGATTTTACAGCAAAACAGAGCAGATCCTGAGGTCCAAACAAAACTATTTTTTGACTGTGAACATGGCAGTTTCTGGCAGTAAGCAGAGGAGGTTTCTGGAGGATGTTCTTGCTCGTGCTCACGTGTTTCCTCGCCGCTCATTCAATTCCTTTAGATTAGCCGTGTTGAAATTAATGCTTGTAATAATTAGTTAGTAATTAATTAATTAATCAATTAATTAGTTCATTCATTTGCGTTTGTAATAATTAGTTAATTAGGACATTCATACCCTTTTGTGCGATGGCAAATTTGTTACATTTGATATATGTCTTCTAATCTCCATTTCTTTCTCTCTTTTATTTACATGCTTATCGTGGTTGTATATAACATCATATTTTCTTTTATCATTTCCATGCTTTGTATCCATTTTTGCATGCATTAAGGTTTGGCTCATCATACTTGATGTCGTTACGCTACTTTATGCTTAAAGTTGATTCACATATCATGTTAGCAGCCGAATCTAGTGGTTGAATTTTGTATGCATTGCATTAACCATTTTGCATACTAGGATCATGCATCTTTCTGACTATCTTCTTTTCTTTGGCTTGCCTCATTTGAGTATTAGGTGAGTATTTTTTTGCTTTAGCATATTACATGTGTTTTTGTATTGCCATGTCAAGCATACTAACATGAGGCTACGTGCTTATTTGAAATACCTCTTTGAATGCGTGTGGATAAAGGCCATTTCGCTTAAGTTAGAATGACTTTGATTATTGTACATATGAGTTTGCTTTTTCTTTGAGTTGCACATATTCAAAACTCTTTAAGAAAAGCATGAAATTAAAGCATTCCAAAGTAAGTGACATAGTCTATACTTGTTTGCTTCACATAGTATATTAATAATTAGAACATGAGCATATAACGTCCATAAAATTCACATTGTGATTAGTAGAGGCTGATTTTTGATCGGGTGAGTGGGGTGCTTAATTTATGACCTTTCCTTCTCACACATTTGTTCCCGAATTGAGATACTTTAGTTATGACAGACAAGTGGCCTTTGGCACGAGCCACGGATTTCCTAAATTTTTCAAAAATATTTAGGTGGCTCCTCTGAAATTTGGCAATGCAGTTCATTTTTGGCATCTCTAATGATCAATGGATTTTCTAAGATTTGCTAGATTTGGACTCTCGTTAGTTTTTCTGTTTTATGTTGTATTTGTGGAACCAGATTCAAAACCACGGGAGTCCGAACTGTAGGGTTATCGTATCCGAAGAGACTAAACTCTTTCGAGGAGCACGAAAGACCAGTTACAGCATCACTGTTATTACTTTTTTTGTATCCCCTTGCTCTTCGGATACAATTCAATAGGGGTGATCTATGCATAGTTATTCCAAGTCAAGCACTCCCCCTCTTTGGGTTCAAACAATGGAAATGAGGAGTGGGCCATCTTCCTTTCATACACGAGGGAGGTAGCAAGTTACAAATTTTATCTTGGTAGGACCTGTATTTCTATTACTATGAAATTCATAAATGAAGTAGTTAATGGTGAGGTTACCATTATCCTTTTTATAGTGACGAATCTTGTACGAGTTAAACAGAAAACAACGCAAAAACCGTTCTCGAATCTCCAATGAGTTTTCTCATTGATTACCGGAGTCAAGTGACTGCTTAATGGATAGAATGGCATTTTTTTTTTTTTTTTTGAAAATGGGCCAGGACACTCCCATAGAGTCCCATGTTCTATAACAACAAATATAAAATTCTGGCAGTCTCCCATGTACGCTAAAGATGAAATTTACATAACTATTGGAAGTGGAAGCCCTAAGCTGAATTTCAACATTAGCTTAATTTAGGCCCAAACATAAAATTGTTCAATCCGATCATCCCTTAATATATGGTTAATAGTTAAACACTAATCAAGTAATCTGCAATGACAACTGTATGTTCCTTAATACATAGTTCATAACTTCTTGTAATAATGTCAATAATATTATGGTGACCACGTTAATTATGTACAATTTTGTATTGATTGTTTGGTATAATTTATTGAGATTATTTATGATATATATATATATATATATATATATTCTAATAATTTGGATCTATATGTTAAGTGTAACTTTTACATACATCTTTCTTTCTTCTCTTTCTCTTTTTTTTTTATTTTTTTTATTTTTTTATTTTTTAAAATTATTTAAATAAGTTAATAAAACAATTAGGTTTTTATTTATTTATTTTTTATTTTTTACTTTTTACAATCGGTGTGAGGGATGGTGTTTTTTTTCTTAATTGAAAAAAAAATTCAAAATCTAGATCATTTTCAAAATAATAGCTTAAGAGAGAGTGTGTGAACAATATATAAATTCTAATTGGTGTAAAATAGTGCGCCCCATATCTAAAAGTGTATTAACTTCATCTAAATGTATAGGTTTCATTATTTTTCATCAATTACAAACTCGCTTTACGCTGTGTTTTGAATATAAATTTAAATTTATATTTAAAAGTACATATATATATGAATAAATTATATTCTATTTTTAAAAAACAATTACTCAAATCTATAATCAATAGACAACTTTATAAATCAAATCAATGCGAAAGAACTTGATGAAGTGATGTTGTAGTTGTCAAGAATGACTTTGATTATGTGTATATCTGTCTTATCAAAGTGTGATTTGAGGAGAAGTTATTAGTTGGTTTTGGAGCATTACTTTTTATCATTTATTAAGAAATAAGTATTATGTTGTTTCTTAATAAGAGATAAAAATGTGATGGTCCCGCTCATTTAACCAATAACAATCTAGTCGAAACACCACTTCAACTTGTCCACAAATAATAATTTCATGATTTGAGTGCCCAAGAGCACCATTTTCGTGTGGGTATATCATTAGAAATTGGATAGGTGTCCGAACAATTGGTTAGCTTTGCTGCTTGAAAGGGATGAATGAAGTGTCACAATCAGCATTCCTTAAATTTCAAGCTCAAACTGGTTTAGAGTGGAGAGAGACTACCTTAACACATGCTTTTTAGCCCTCCAAAAACCATGGAGAAATTTGATTTCGCCCAATTACGAATGGTTATTTTAAGTTGTGTTTAATTTATAAATTTAAATATAGATTTAAAAAGAAAAAGAGAAAGGAAAAAAAAATGCAAAATATAAATAAAATGTATTTATATTATATTTAAATTTTGCCAACATTTTTTTCCTTTTCAATTCTCTTCATAACTTTATGAATCAAACATAACTAATGACTTGAGCTCTCATATTTTATGCATCCATGTCCTAAACAATTTAGGTTATATTTGACAAAGGTTAAAAAAAATCATTTTTCTTTTCAAAATTTTGTCTTTAATGAAAATTTTAAAATTATAAATTTATATATATTACAATTACACATTCTAAGATATGCATAAAATACGAATTGTCCTTTTTGATTTTAGAAATTATAATGCACTCTTCTCAAAATATATCATATAACAGAATTAATAAAAAATAAAATAAAATTCCTAACTACTCTTTACCAGAACTGCTAATTAGAATATATTTATGATATCATTCAAAACTGTTAATTGACTTAATGGTTGATTAATGAAATAGGTAATTTGTCATACGATTTAAAATTTTAAGTGTCAGCATATAATTTTCAAAACTATAGAGGGTAATTACTACTTTAAACAAATCTTAAAAGGTGTATTTGTTATTTACCTTTTTTAAAGTTTTTTTTTTAAATTTATAAGACCTAAAAAGTTTTTTTTTTTTTTGAAAAAAAAATTAAAAAATTTACCAAAGGAGAAAAAAAAAAGAGTCTAAAATTAACCTTTTTTTAAATTTTAATTTTTTTAAAGGTTTTCTAATCTAGTAAGACCTAAAAATTAAAAATTATTTTTAAAAATTTACAAAAATTAATTAAAAATAAATAAAATAAAAATTAACCAAAAAAAAAAAAATACTAAAACATTTGTCAAACTCCCCCTAAATAAAAATCCAACCTCATGCTTATTTGTTCAGGTGCTCAGAAACCAAAATTCACTTGATAGCGAACCACCTAATAGCTTTTCCCAAATCATGCCATCAACTCAACCTCACCCTCCATTCCTAGACAACAATATTAGAAAGTTTAAAAATAAAAATAATTTACTCAGAAAATTAATCAAAAAAGCATATTTATAGACTAGAATAATTTTAAATAGAGTTAATTAATTAAAAGTCTTATTTATAAATTTTTGATACCTTAGGTCCTATCTAAGATTTTTTTAAACTAATAAATACTATTTAGTAAAGTTGAGAATATTATCAGCTTTTCTCAATTTTTAAAACTAAGAACATTTTGCATAGTAATGTTCCAAATAATTATTTCACTAACTGAGGAAAAAACAACAGAGCATGAGATTAAACGTTTTTGCCCTTCTACCTATTGGTTTGATTCAACTATCCAATAAAACCGAGAACATTATCAGTTTTTTTTTTCAATTTTAAAACTGAGAACATTATCAGTTATTTTTATTTATTTATTTATTTTTCCAGTTTCGCACATTAATGTTTCATCACATTGCTCTTTTATAGACACAAAATTTTCAGTTTTGCACAAAAAAAAATTCAGTTTTTTCAATTTTTTTCCAAAAAAAAAAAAAAGTTTTTTTTTGCACATAATTTTTTTTTAATTTTTTCAATTTGAAAGATATTTTAAAGTTTTGAAAATCAAAATAAATATTAAATCATCATATTGTTTTATAAATAATCATAAATAATGAACAATCATTGTTGAAGGGAATTTCGACTGTTAAAAATTTAATGAGATTTAAAGATTCAAAATTTTTTAATTAAGACTTAGGTGTAAATGTGCCTTGTAAATATAATTCACAATTCACCTATTTTAAATTTACACATTCACTACATTTTCCAAATAAAATTCGGAAGGTAATTTCATGTTACATAACATTTTCATTTCCAAATGACTTTGTCCTAAGAGTGTTGGGGTTGGAATGACAAATGTCAAAATGGTGTGGGTACACTTTTCCTACATCAAATGATGGATCTTGAGTCTTTACCATGATTGCCTCAATTAGTTCCAGTTCCAGTTACAACTTTGGACTCTTTTGATTGCTCCACTACAAGATGCTTCTTGTCTTGGCCCTGGCGGTCAACTTGAACTGTTGCCCTACAATGCTGGAAAATTCTTAGCTTTTACTTTTAAATAGAGTGCAGCACTCCCATACCAATGACTTTTTTTTTTTTTTTAAAGACTTATTACATTTTTATATTAATTTTTAATTTTAAATAGAGTAATTCAAAAGATGTTCACATTTATGATACAAATGCCCAATAAGCACATTAATCTTGCATATTTCTCCTATCACCAATTTGTTTTGGTAAGAGACGTATGATGTTCATATTTATAGATGTGAATACTTAATAACCTCAATAATCTTACATATTTGGCACATATCACCAACTCAATCTTACATATATGCGAACGCCTAATAAGTCCATTAATTTTGCATACTTGATATGCATTGCCAACTCAATCCAATACGAGACACATGTTGGTGCCATTTGGGAAGGGAAGGTTGGGCTATTTTAGTCACTACGGGACAAAAAAGACTTAATTAGCCAAATGAAGACAAAAGCTTGTCAGGTGCTTTGTAACTCACAATGCCAAGGTAAATTTATGAAACTATCCCCACATGAAAGAGGGGCATCGCCTCAGTACACATAAAGTAAAAAAAAAAAAAAAATCTTTTCCCAAAAAAACACTTTTCCAAAAAAAAACAAAGAAAGTTGAAAAAAAAAAAAAAAAACAGAAATTAGCATTTGCGATGTAATTTAAAAATAAATAGAACACATGAAAAATCAATTTTCAAAAATAAAAACAAATTAATGTATACAAATACAAATAAAAATAAAATGACAAAAACGTAAATTAAAAAAAAAAGAACCACAAAAATACGCTTCATCCAAAAAATAAAAAAATAAAAACAGAAATTAGCATTTTCCACGTAATTTAAAAATAAATAAAACACATAAAAAACTATTTTTGAAAAATAAAAACAAATTAATGTATACAAATAAAAATTAATTAAGTCAAAAACATAAATTAGAAAAAAAAAAGAACCATAAAAATACACCTCATCCAAAAAATAAAAAAATAAAATCAGAAATTAGCATTTGCCACGTAATTTACAAATAAATAAAACACATGAAAACCCATTTGTCAAATATAAAAACAAATTAATGTATACAAATAAAAAAAATTACAGAAACATAAATTAAAAAAAAAGAACGACAAAAATACGCCTCATAAAAAAAAAAGGAAAAAACAAATAAAAAAACATAAATTAGCATTTGCCACGAAATTTACAAATAAATAAAACACATGAAAATCTATTTTTTAAATATAAAAACAAATTAATGTGTACAAATAAAAAAAATGAGAAAAACGTAAATTAAAAAAAAATGACGACAAAAATACACCTCATTCAAAAACATTTAAAACATGAAAACATAAATAACCATTCGCCACGAAATTTACAAATAAATGAAACACATGAAACTCATTTAAAAAAAGAAGAAGTTATTGTATATCAATAAAAATAAACAAGGCAAAAAACGTAAATTAAAGAACAAGAACTAATTAATGTATAAAAAAATAAAAATGACAAAAACATGAATTTAAAAAAAAAAAATTTAAGCAAAATACGCCAAATCCAAACCCAAAATAAAAAAATAAAAAAAACAACAATTTCGGTCCAAACGTTGGCTGACGTGGAGGACCATTTTCATTGCCTCACAGGTAAACGTTTGGGAAGGGCAGTTTGGTAATTTAGCAAGAAGACACCTCACCAAAAAGTCAAAAAAAGTCAAAAAATCCTTTCCAAACCAAGCTTTTTAGCCCCAGGCTAAAATAGTCAAAAAAGTTAAAAAGCCAAAAAACCAATCCACTTCCCAAACGGAGGCATTGTTTGCATCAACATTCAATGTCTTATTTGTTAAAATAATATTAATGTTGGAATTATCATATTTTGTTATCGCAATTTGTGTAACCACCTTATGAATCAACAATGTATTGATTTAATAGATTCTACAACTTATATTTATTACTAATATAGTATTGACACATAAAATGATAAATCAAACATCATAATATTATTAGCTTAATAGATCTCAGTACTTGTCTATGTCTCCAATACATTGTAGACAGGCAAAATGGCAAGACATAATATGGTTATAAAATTATGATGAGTCTAGCATTACCCAATGCATATAGATTGTAGGTATCGAGAGCTACCTTGCTGGGGTGATTCTAAAGTGGCCTTTTCTTGGAGGGATTCCTCATTTAAAAAAAAAAAAAAAAAAAATTATATATATAACATTTTCCAGACTTACACACTTTAGGACCAATATAAAACCTCCAAAACTTTCCTAGAAAATAAATGTGAATTGTAAAGCCATTTTGGCAGACAGCAGTATTTGCAGTCACTTCTGTTGGCTTGAATCACATGAAACACGTTTATTTTTTCTCAAAATAAATCCATCAAGATGAGACTTCTAATTTGATGGGTAACAGTAATACCATGCATTAGGCCAAGATTTGTCAATAGCAACATCCCTTCATCCATCCATAAGAAAATTTTAATGTGATTCTTGAGAATAAACACATTAACCAGAAGGTAAAGCATACCAACATTCTTTGTTTTGAAGTCATTATTAGCACATGATTTACATAATGTGCATTCGCCTTTTCAAACTCTTATTTATCAGTAAACAGAAATATGCTTACATTTTTAACAATTAAAAAATAAAAAATACCGGCTCCAGTTTCTCTACATGCGTCAAAAAGTATAACGAGGTAATTCCACATTCAAGTATATTTTTAATCTTGATGCCATGGAATAGAAATTCATAACAAGATAACAGTCTACTGTGAAATCGGGTAATTAAGAGGTTAGAAGACAGTTGAAAAGCTCGAGATGATGATTGAGAAGTTGGCAGATTCCAACTGGAAACTCTTTATAATTGCTTCAAAGTCAGGCAAGCGTAAAAGTGCACTGTATATGAATCGATAGTTTCAGATTTTTTATTCTAATAAAGTAGTTAAAATCATAAACTAAAAATAAATAAATAAATAAAGAAGAAGAAGAATATGAAACATACCTTGGTTGTTGCTTTAATAGTGCAGTTGCAATCTTATGCATGCTAGAACAACACAAAGGTGAAATTAATTATGCTTGCATCATATAAAACTGTCCAAGCAGGCTCAGAAGACAAGCGGACTTCCCTGTTTCAGATGCACAGAGGCAAAACATGTGACTTGATTGTTTTTAAATGAAGAAAATTAAAGAAAATAACATTCCCAATTAAAAGAAAAGTAACAGTGAATGAATCGTATGCATCAAATCAAACAAGAAACAAAAGTTCGTGTTTTTTTATTTATTTATTGCCATTTGTTATTTTATTTTATTTTTCTTCAAATCAATCTATATTGAGAATGGAAGTCAGTTCATGGTAGTTGCGGTGCAATAAAAAATCTGCAGTGTCAACGACTTCTAAGTGCATCTCAGGTTCCTATCATGTGGAGAAATTCAGCAACATTACAAGATTAAAACACCCCAACTATCACCCACTACAGCAACTGCTTTACAACCCAACAAAACCCCATTCCTACTATTCAGTCCACTTTTTCTTTTCTTTTTGATCATTTTGTCTTGTTAGGGCCAGTTTTTGCTAAGCTCTAATAGATGTATGCTGGATACCTCAGCCTAGGGCCTTTTCCATTTTTGCCTTTACAGAAGCACCTTCAACCACTTTGACCTAAACACATGACACTATTTAGTTGATGCATCATGGTTCTTGAAAACTTTTCAGCTTAATTACACCTTTACTCTCCAAAGTATACATTTTGAGTTATTTTGATTCCTACTATCTAAATTGTATCAATTAATTCCCAATATATGAAACTTTCCCAATGTGGTTCCCCTTGCTAACTCTGTCAGCTCTAGCAATTGAATCAGAAGTAGAAGTGGAAATTCATCAATGTACAACAGCATAAATAAATAAGCCTTTACATATCACATGTTTCATACCTGACATCAAACATGGGGGATGGCAATTGGTAGCCCTAATCACGATCATTGCAATGAGAGAATGGAGAACAGTGATTTCAGTGGCTTGAGAGTTGAAAATTCATCAGTGGAAGATAATGATGGCCCAGTATGGACATACATGTTCACATTATAAGGTTGTCGAGATTATAATGCTTGAAAAAAGTATTGTACTAGATTTTTTGTGAGATTATTGTTTATTGTGCTTGATGTCATGAAATTTTTGTTTTACTCTGTTTTTTATGCACTTCTAAGTTAGAAATGTGTGTGTGTGTGTGTGTGTTTTTTCAAAGTTTTTTTTATACAAATTTGATTAAAATACTTGACATCCACCTATCATTTTATTGCTTCAAAATTGTCACGCATGATATTGTTGGTTCAAGACTTGATTCTACATACTTCACAAAGGAAATTCACCATAGTGGTAAATTTAAGGATGAATTAAGGAAAAAGTATATTGGGGGACAAATACATTGTATGACTACTTTGATGGCGATAAAATGTCCCTTCTTCATATTGGATGATTTAGCAGAGAAATTGACTATGCAACATATGTAGAATTTAACTCTAGACTTCCTGGTGTATGAAAAATGGGTTAGTTGGTAAGTTGGTTCTTCAATTGTGAACACAACTAACATTCAAAGTCATGCTTTGGAGTGATTTTGTTGGTCATGGGGTTGACAACGATGAGCTAGATGGGTAAGGTTAGTCAAGTGAATATGAGTACAGTCCCTGTAACATGTCTGGCGACACTGACATGTATGAAAATATTTTTGATGGTGATGCTGAAGAACTAACAGCACATTTGGTACTTAGAAATGAAATGAAGTGGGAATGGAATACATGATAGAATAGAATGGAATGCTCATTCTCATTCTACTATTTGGTTGACATAGTAAAATGATGTGGAAATTATACTCGCGGATCGAGTTGGGTTAGATGGCTTCCCATCCGCTATCCCTTTGAACATAGGCGGATTAAAAAAAATCAATCTGCATCTGCCCACTTAGTTAGTGGATACGGATTGAGCGGGTCGTGCGGGTAGATGCGAATAGATTTGGTAGTTTTGGGCTTTACCATATTAGGCTTTTTTAAAAACTATTTTAGAGTAATTTTTTTTTTACTATTTTGGGCTTTATTTGAGTCTAAAATTTTCTATTCTTCATTTTTTATAATTGAAATAAAAGTCAAACTTTCATATTTCATAAATAGTTTAATATTATTACTAAATAAAATATATTTCTTTTAACATACAAAGTATAAAAACATAAAATCATTTTCTTAAGGAGGGTTGGCGGATTGGGTTGGATCGGGTGTCCTCTCATTCGCCATCCATTAGAACATAGGTAGATTTTGAAAATCTCTATCCGCATCTGTCCTGCCATAGTATCAAAGCCTCTTAAAAGTGGGTGGGTTGGGTTGGGTTGGGTCGAATGTGTTTTAATAGATTGGCCGAATCTGTGAGCACCCCTAGTGGAAATTGAATGGAACATAATTTTTACAATAACTACCAAATCAAATATTGTAGAACCATATAAAATTTAAAAAATGAATAAAAATTTTAAAAATTTCATCAATATGAGCAAAATAATAAATTTCAACAAAACGCATAATACCCAATCATAGTTGTCAAATTGAGATTCGTATTGTGAATTGAAATGGCCTCGTACCGAATCGTGAATCGAATCAAATCGTGAATCGTAAAGATTCGATCACTTTTTTAAAATTACTTAAGAATATATATCTACATTTTTAGATGTTAAATATATCTTATGAATATGAAATATTTAGACCTAAATTAATGAAAATATTATTTTCAATGATAATCACGTAGTTTAATAGGTAAGGATTTAACAAAGATTCCTATGTAAAATCATCATCTTGCTTTTTTCTTTTTAGATATTTCTTATCAGCTATTCTTAATAAATATAATAACCAAATAGACAAACTATTAATTTCCAAAGTAACAATAATTAACAATGTGTAGACGTCCCCGAATGTCCTGGGAGGGAAATCCCGTTTTGTTCATTAGGGGCTCACTATAGTTCGGACTCAAATTGTCACGGTTCTTAATTTGATCTTGCAAAGTGCAATGCAAGACTGATAAATTACTAAAGAGTCCAAATCCGGCAAATCGTTTTTGGAAAACAGATTTTTTAGAAAGAAGTGCCAAACATAGACTGCTTTGCTAGATACAGAGTCGCCACTTAAATATTTATTTTGAGGGAATTTAGGAAACCCTGACTCATTGCCCAAGGCCACATGTCTGTCATCACCAAAGTTGCCTCGGCTCGGGAACTTGGATACGATTGGGGAAGGTCAGCTATGAGCACCTCCGCTCGCCCGATCAAAGATCGGCCTCTACTAACCATGATATCGATTTTTGAAAACATTATGTGCTCTTATTCCGGTTTATTAGCCTAGAATTACTACGTGATATGCACAGCAAAACAAGTATAGACTGGATTGCCTAAGTTAGAACGAAGCATCATATATCCGTTTGTTTCGAAAAATGGATTGAAGTTTGCTACTCGCAAGTAGGCTAAAACACGGGTTTCGACGAATTATTCCAACTCAAGCAACCCAACTTTCTCCCACAGGCATTCAGGCAGTTATATCGCATAAGCATATAGCCTTATGGTAAGCATGCTATCATGGTAATCACTCACACGCATGCACAGATGCTAAAGCATAAACACTTATCGAGTATTCCGAGCCAAAACAAAAACTAGTTAGTAATCAATGCATGATCCTAGTTCATGTTAAGATGGCTAATGCAACACATGCAAAATGCAACTAAGATAGGCTCAGCTATTCTAAGATGACATGTGAGATGCTACAACTAACACGTATTCAACTTGGAATTGAAATACAATGCAGTTAGTATGATGCGCCGAGCCCGGTGCATGCAAGACATATGAATGATGCAAACATGCAAGCATAAGTATGCTAATTGAAACATGTCCTAATCTAACCATCGTAAGCTAGTAAATAAAAGGGAGAAAGATGTGGGGTTGGAAGACGTGCACACACGCACGCACACTTATTACACAATTGCACTCGCTCGAAGGGTCCGAATAATAATACAAACCGAATAAATAATTAACTACCCTAACTAATTAAATATTACAAAACCCTTAACTAATTAACAAATTAATTAAGCTACTAAAACAGTAAAACAGCCTTGGGAAGAGAGATGAATGCATGCTCGGATTGGCTTTGCTCGGAAACCCAATGCCATGTCATTGTTGCCTCTGTTTACACTGTTATGCGCCTCTGAGACTTGAACAAATCCCAAGGTTGCTTCTAAACCACCCCTTGATCAGATTGGGATGCCACTGGCCAAGATAAAAAGCCACAGTCCATGCAAACATGGTCATCGACCAAAAGTGGAGCCATCGGCTGGATTTTGGTAGCCGGCCGGCACTAAAGATGGCCGACCGGCCATCTGTTCCTGCAGGACCCTGTTTGACAGCAGCAGAGGACAGACAGAGCATGGCAATGCATTTTCAAAGCAAATGTGTGCACAACCACCCTCCTTATCATGTCATGAATTCAAGGGAGTATAGTTCTCGACCCTCGGGCCACCAATCACGCATTTCCATGCATGATGGCCCAAGAAGCCAAGTGTGTAACTTCAATATCAAATGAAATTGCACACAAAACACATCAAAGCCCCAACCTCTATCATGATTGGTCAAGAGGCAAGAGATGCATGCTCAATGCTATGCAACCTAAGCATGCAAGCAAGCTAATGCAAAATGAGTATGCTAGCAAGCAATATGCAATAGGCATACAACCTAAATATGCAAACACGCAACCTAGCATACACAATGCTATAGACTATATGGCACCCACAATGCTATATGAACTATGGCATGCTCAATGCAACTAACCACCTAGCATACACAATGCAAGGAGTGACATGGCATACACAATGCTAACAACATAACATGCACAACACATTGTAACATGGCATACACAATGCAAGATGGACTTAAAGTAAAATGAGTGGGCCTCAGCCACACTCAAATCAGTGGCCCAATGAGATGAGAACAAGGCCCAAGATTCATGCAAACATGCACAATGCAAAGGCTCCAAGCCTAAGGCACAAAATGTACCTCTCCAAGAGCAATGCAAGGATGAAACATGGCATACATATAAGCTCTGAAATGACATGCTCAATGACCCCAAAACATGAAAACACCTCAGTATAAGCATGCAATAGGCTTCAAAACTCAAAGCTAAGCAAGGCTATTACACTACAACCATGCATGGCAAGCAACAATCGACCAAGAGGCCTAAAAACAGGGCTAAGACAGCCCAAAATAAGGACAAAATCAGTTTGGAGTATGGCCAAAATGTGCTAGAATGAAGGGCCAAAACAACATGCAATGTAAGCTAGTATGCATGGTTTACACTACAAGCATATGGAGCATATGAGGGACCACGAAACCAGCCAAAAACAGATTCATGACTTGTCAAAATATGACCAAATACCCACTGATATGTATCCAATACATGCAAGAATGAGGTGCTACTTTGAAAGGCTATAAAGAGGGTTGTTCTACACATGCCAGAGGCAAGCCTTAAATGACAAAAACAGCTCTGGAAAGAGTTCATGCAGGCCCTAAAACTCATTGAAAAAGGCCTGAACTAAGCTCAAGAAGTGTGCAAATAAAGGCTCCTTTGTAAGGCCAAAGATACTAGTAAACAAGACAACAAGGGAGAGGGTCATCCCTCTCCTTCTTAGGACCTCGAAACACTATCCCCACTACTGAAATCCCTCTGGATTTCAGTGGTGAGAAGGCCAATACAAGGTGGTCCTGAAGCTCAACAAAGAAGGCTCAAAAAGAGGCCAAACAAGGCCTAAGAGGGGGTGGACGACCCCCAACACCAAAATGACCTTAAACAAACTTCAAAAGCATGCAAATACAAAACTTTTTTCAGTTATAGCTAAGCTTAAATCAGCATGCAAGATAGGCTAAAAGTGTGTACAAAAACGGGAATAAAAGAGGGAAAAAGAGTTACCCTTGAAGACCACTTCCAAGAACACCAAACCAGTAGCCTCTTTGGATCAAAACCAGCTCAAAAACCCCTCAAACAACTCCTTAGCACCTTAGTAACCAAAGAGTAGTGTACTCCTAGGTGTTCTAGTGCAAGAACAAGAACAAAAACTCACTTTGGAACACTCTAACCCACACAAATATAGAGAGAGAGTGATATATATATTTTATATATCAAATTTTTCAACCCTTGAAATGCAAGGAGGGGCCCTTTTTTATAGAGGAACAAAGGTCCAAGCTTCTCTTAGAAGCTTGGAGCAAAGGGGGCCAAGCTTCTCTTAGAAGCTAAAGCAAAAAGGGCCAAGCTTCTTGAGGAAGCTAGAGCAAAGAGGTCAAGCTTCCTCAAGAAGCTAAGAAAGGTTCAAGCTTCTCTTGGAAGCTTGGAGCAAAAGGGTCAAGCTTCTTGGAGAAGCTAAAAAAGGTTCAAGCTTCCTCAAGAAGCTAAAACAAGGGTTCAAAAGGTTCAAGCTTCCTCAAGAAGCTAAAGCAAGGGTTCAAAAGGGTCAAACTCTCTCAAGAAAAGGTCTCGGCCAGGAAAAGTGGCCGATTGATCAAAACAATGGCCGGCCGACCAAAAACATTGCCGACCGGCCAACACTTTTGGCCGGTAACAAGAAAACAGGGCCGGTGGCCTCAGGCCATGGCCGGTGAGGTGTGGGGATGGCCAACAAGCTATTTCCCACTCTCAGAAGCAAAACAACAAGTGTTTGGTGCAAAACCAAACACAAAACAAACAAGTCGAGAGGTCTTGAGGCAAGGCGCGTAGCCGAAACCTCCGAGAACTCAAGACGAACACAAACATAGGTGATCATCAAGTGTTCAAACGATGACGTCCAAGTCTTAAGGACGGTAAAAAATGGAGTGTCTACACAATGATATTGATATTTGAACAATAAGCATACGTACTTTTCTAAGTAACAATGAACAAATCATAAGAAAGAATTATTTTAGAATATTTTATTTTAAAGCCTAAAACATTTTAAAAGGTATAACTGACCTCACACATGTAATATTCAATTTAATAAAATAGCAATAAATAATTCAGAATATAACTTTAATCTTAAAAATCTTTAGAAGAAATATGATTTTTTAAAAGGAAAAAAAAACGAGAAGAATGGTTAAAAATATGTTGGACTTGACTGAATCCAATTGGATACTATTAAAAACACCATGATCACTAAAATAATAACAAATCATGTGTATATGTTGGTTATTTTGATACTACATGCTATTAGAAGTTGTATTATGTCATTTTCACTAAAAATATTGAGAAGAAAAGAATCAAAAATATGTTGGACACAATAATTTCAAAAATTGCATGGATTGTAAAAAGTGAATCGAATCGTAAATCAATTGTGAATCATGCGATTCATTAGAGATTCACTTCTAAAATAGATTCACCTATAGATTCGTATCGATTTTACAAAAATTGCGAATCAAATCGTGAATCGAATTGTCAATTGTAAGATTCTGATAACAGAGCCCACAATCATAATAAAAATATTCATTAATTTTAACGTGTACAAGTATAGAAAAATATAAATACCACAGTAACGGAACAAAAACATTAAAATATCCACGATCAAATGTCTACTTCACAAGCTAATAAAATCTAATCTCAATCAAGTAATAATTGCTTTCACCCACTCTTCTTTCTCTTCATCATCAATTGTGAAAAATATCTGAGTCAAATCACAAATTTTAACTGTTACTTTATGTCGCTCAACCATACGCAAACCTTGTAGTTTCATAAACTCTTTGTATGTGAAACAAACTTTTTTTTTTTTTTTTTTTTGGGGGGGGGGGGGAGAGGACAAACAAGCTATATATTAAAGAAAAAACATGACACACAACTGAAATATATATATATATATATGAAACTCTATGAAATCATATAAACTGTATAATAGAACATATATACATATAATATATATATATATATATATATATAAATGCCTTACAACTAACATACAAATAAATTGAAACATAATTATAAAAAAATAAAAAATAAAAAATTGCATTGAACCTGATAGAAGAACAATGATGGAGTTGTCTATAACTGGTTGTTTAGTAGGTGAGAGTATTCGTAGGGAGAGACTGTGAGAGAGAAAAAAAAAATCCTAAAAGCAATCATTTTTTGTTTTTTATTTTTATCAAGAGAGATCGATGTTTTGTTTTATGATGATTCCATGTTGGAATGAAATAGTTATTCCTTAGCTTCCCGCATGAAATAGGTATTCTCACTTTTTGTTAGAATTGGCATTCTCATGGAATAGCTATTCCCACTTAAATAAAGCATACCAAACAAGAAAAAGGGAATATAAAACTAGAATGGGTATTCCATTCCATTGTACCGAATGTGCTCTAAGGAGTTTAGGTAGCTCATCTGATGAGGACAATGGCTCAAGGAAAAAACCAATATTTAAGCAATTTAGAGTTGAAACTATCCACAGCTTAGATTGGGTATGCTTTCAGTACAACAGAGAATTTTTAAGGCTGCAATAAAATAACATGCTATTAAGCATCAAAGGCTGATCGGTTGATGAAAAATTATAAGAGAAGAGTGAAGGAAAAGTGTAAAGAAGGCAGCTGACCGGGGTGAAATGTAATTTGCCCATATTTTTTCTGCTAAGTTGTAATGTGTTAAAAATGAATAATATTAAAGATTGATGTCAAATACAAATTGTTTTTGTGTATAAATAAATTTTAGGGGAAATTACAACACCACAAAAAAATAAGAATACAAGGTTTAAGCCTTGTAACAAAATAAAGCCTAAGTTTTCAATTTCATCAATTTAAACCCTAACTTTCTAACATAGTTTCAATTCTAACCATCCGTCCAGTTCCGTTAAAAAACACCAACGACAACTGGTAACAATTAATTCACACTCATTTTTCTTACTTGTTCCATTTACAACATAAATTTTCACTCAACCCTCACTTTATACATTAAAACTCTTGTACCTTATCAAAATAATGCTTGTAAATTGAGTGTTTAGAGAAATTTTGGGTGTTTGTAGTACCTTTTTCATCAACATCAACTGTCCTCACCCACCACCACCACCACCACACCTCTTGCCGCACCCTTTTCTTTCCCCTACCCCTTCCCCAACTATAGCCTTCCTTTCCCGAACTCACAAGCCTCCACTACCTCACAGCTACTGTCCTCACCACTAACTCCTCCACCGTCCTCCCCTCCATACCCATTACCTTTGTCCAAATCTTACACCTATTGCCTTCCCATACCCAGCATCACCTCTCTCTTAAGATCCATACCCATAATCAAGCCATTATCTTTGACTATAAGATTGGATTTTTATTAGTGGAAAAGAGAAATTCATATACTATTTTTTTTTTTTTTTATCAAACAAATTCATATACCCCCATAATCAAGTCATTATTTTGTTAGTGGATTTTTCTCTGGCAAGCAAGAGAAAACACCAGCATCATTATCATATACATGCGGGTACCACACAAGACACGAATCCAAAACCCCAACGTAAAACCTAGCTAACGAGTGGCTTATCTTGAACCCTCCACCACCCAATGCCATATCAAACAAGCTCTTTGCCTATGTTACCTGGATCGTGGATCGTTCCAGTACGTGGAATGGGAATGGGATAAGCTACATGTTCTAAAATATGGTACGATAAGGGTAGATTTGTATATATTATACTTCAGAATTTAATTTACGAGTAATTATTATTATTATTTTTTTTAACTATTAGATATCTAATAAAATGTAATATTTTCTGTAATCATTATGACCCATTTTTTGATTTTTTGTCTTGTCAAAACTTAACTCACCTTATATTTTAGTTCGTTATATTTGAATTTTTTCCTCCTAAGGTAACATTTAAGGACACATTGAAAAAAGCTTTTTGAATCGCTTTGGAACATTAAATTTACCGTTTTGAAATGACAGTGTACCATGTTTCAGAACATGCGTACCAATACGTAATTTGCTAGGGTATTAGCGTTTTCTGATAACATAGCTCTTCGCATTCTATTGGTAACTCTCCAAACTACTCCCCACATAATACCACTGAATGTGAACAAATTTTGACAAAATTCAAACCAATTTGTTGGGGAAAACCACGGTGTCATCGCCAAAGACAAACCATTGGACGTCGGACTCTTTGCGGAGAACAACTTCTTTCACTATCCGGGTGATGTGAATCACGAGGCTAGAGCCACAACAGAAGGTGAAGGGGAAGGTGGGGGGTTGTCAGTAGAGGTGAAGGTTGGGCGACGGTGGAAGTTGGCGGTGGAATTGGGTGTGGGGCTGTTGAGACAAAGGAAGAGGTAGGATTTGCAATTGGGGAAATAACAGGAGGAGGCTGTGAAGGAGAAGACGAAGTGGCGGAGAGTGGTAGGAGAGGGAGGAAATGCCCTACTATAGCAACAGGCAAGAAAACAGAGAGGTGTGGAGAAATGAAGGGATAAGTGTGTGATAAGGTGCATTGTAATGTTATTGTAATGTTACAGATGGATAGTTGTTATATGCTTAGGTGATTTATTAGATGGAGTTGTGATTTGATATAATCAAGTTCAAGGTTTAAATTTACACCCACCAGAAATAACTAGAGAACTAGTGCCATGTACACCTTTTTTCTGTTAGATAATCCAATAGAGATAGACGGATAGGTAAAATTGAGATTATGTTAGAAAGTTAGGGTTTAAGTTGATGAAATTCAAAACTTGGGATTTATTTTGTTACACAAGGCCTAAGATTTGTTTGTTTGTTTTGTTTTTTTTTTTTTTTTTTTTTTTTTTGTAATTTCTCCTAAATGTTATATAATATTTAGTTTTATTGAAAGTTCTTTCACCACTAGATGGGTTTAAGGAATCAACCTCCTGGTGCTATTGATCAATTTGAAATGGCCGTGTATAGACACGTACAGTACACTGCAACGGGTTTTTCATACATATATGTAGCATGAAATTTTAGCATCTGATCGATTGATCAGGCTCAAGGAGCTGAGGGAGAAAAAGAAAGTAAATTTTCTGGCAAGAACTTCTTCCTGGCAAGCACCTATGTTGGATTCTCCAACCACAGTAGGCAACATCCAAGAATAATCCAGAACCAAAAGCAAAAAATTCACTAGGAACAGAAATTTGGTGAATCAAGCACCTAATCAAGAGATAATTTCCACATACACTCATTAATTTATCAGTGTGAACTATGAAAGATGAGAACAATAGAAAAAATACTGGATAAAACTGTTCTTGCCAGCAACACAACTGGAACATAGAAGAAACAAGAGGAACATTTTCAGAATACACCAAAAAGGCCTTGTTCCAGTTATTTTGGGTCACCTACAATCTATCTTTACCCAATAATAGCTCTTCCTTCTTTCTTTGCAGTTGAAAACCAACTCAAAGACGACAAGATGCCATGCCACAAAGAAGAGTACTTTATAGAGATAACAGCTATGTAAATGTTAAAAGGTTTTTTGGAATTACAGTGCAAAAACACTGTAGAAAAATATATATCTTTCAAAAACCAATAGAAAAAAATGAAGGCAGAGGTAGAATTCTAAAGAAGATGATAAAGACAATTGAGAAGGAAGAACAATGTTGAAAACATAAACATGGACAGCATGAGACACCATTGCCTGCAGAGTTGTATTATTGTAGACACAAATTTTAAAACATGAAGTGTTTCAACACATTTCAAAATTTTATGTTACAAATGTCCACTGTTTAGTCTTTTTGACTAAACAGTTTTGATTATTTGAATAGCAGGTTCTTATTTCCGATCTGTATTTCAGATCGTTAATTACACATTTTATGCAAAATGAAACCTCTGATTAATGAAGAACAAAATAAACAAAAAAAGACAATTTAAAAAAAAGAAAATATTTTATTACGATTATTATGGGTTTTGAACCCTCGAATACAAAATACAGTTTGGGTTTGGAACCCTTTACCTATTCATCGCCATTAGCGTAGGTTCTTGAATTCTCTAGCCTTCTCTTCTTCTTTCTTGTAACGATTTGTTTAGCTCTCAACTTCTTTCTCTCTCTCTCTGATCTTTTTCACTTCTGATCCTCCAATCCCCCGGTCTTGTGTGATGGTCCTCATATTTATGGAGGGCCATCAGGTGATAGGAACGCTTCATCTTCATTTTGAATTTCAAATTGAATGATATTTGAATTTCAAATTGAATGATAACGCTATTTAAATTTTGAATAATAGCACTATCTGATTAATCGTATATCTGATTAACCGAATTGATCTTTGGGGTTTCATCCTGTGTGGTGTCTTTGCTGTAGGCTCTACAGGTGTCAACTTTCGTAGGCTCCACGTGTCATTTGAGCATCTTGAATAACGTCGTTAAGATACGACGTTGTTTAATTTATACACTTCAACGGAGCAAGTTAATCATTTTGGGAAGTGATTGCCTACAACAATCTTATCGTAGGCTCTATGTGTGTGATTGACTGTATTTGAAATTTCAACATAAATTTGGTTTAAAATTTATGTGCCAACAAATGCCCCTCGTGACTTGCACAAGTGAATTTTCTTAACTGTGCGAGTCACGACAATTTGGCACTTTTATGTGGATGATCTTTAGGTCTTGGATGGGATTATTTCTTTGCTTTCGTCCCTAGCCCCCTTTCTTCTTTCTTTCTTTCTTTTTTTTTTTTTTTTTTTTTTTTTTTTTTTACGGCTTTTTCATGAGCCCTTTTTACTTTTGTTGCATGGGTCCTTTGTTTAGCCTTTTTGACTAAACAGTGTTGATTATTTGAATAGCAGGTTCTTATTTCCGATCTGTATTTCAGATCGTTAATTACACATTTTATGCAAAATGAAACCTCTGATTAATGAAGAACAAAATAAACAACAAAAGACAATTTTAAAAAAAAGAAAATATTTTATTACGATTATTATGGGTTTTGAACCCTCGAATACAAAATACAGTTTGGGTTTGGAACCCTTTACCTATTCATCGCCATTAGCGTAGGTTCTTGAATTCTCTAGCCTTCTCTTCTTCTTTCTTGTAACGATTTGTTTAGCTCTCAACTTCTTTCTCTCTCTCTCTGATCTTTTTCACTTCTGATCCTCCAATCCCCCGGTCTTGTGTGATGGTCCTCATATTTATGGAGGGCCATCAGGTGATAGGAACGCTTCATCTTCATTTTGAATTTCAAATTGAATGATATTTGAATTTCAAATTGAATGATAACGCTATTTAAATTTTGAATAATAGCACTATCTGATTAATCGTATATCTGATTAACCGAATTGATCTTTGGGGTTTCATCCTGTGTGGTGTCTTTGCTGTAGGCTCTACAGGTGTCAACTTTCGTAGGCTCCACGTGTCATTTGAGCATCTTGAATAACGTCGTTAAGATACGACGTTGTTTAATTTATACACTTCAACGGAGCAAGTTAATCATTTTGGGAAGTGATTGCCTACAACAATCTTATCGTAGGCTCTATGTGTGTGATTGACTGTATTTGAAATTTCAACATAAATTTGGTTTAAAATTTATGTGCCAACAAATGCCCCTCGTGACTTGCACAAGTGAATTTTCTTAACTGTGCGAGTCACGACAATTTGGCACTTTTATGTGGATGATCTTTAGGTCTTGGATGAGATTATTTCTTTGCTTTCGTCCCTAGCCCCCTTTCTTCTTTCTTTTTTTTTTTTTTTTTTTTTTTTACGGCTTTTTCATGAGCCCTTTTTACTTTTGTTGCATGGGTCCTTTTTGTGGACTTGATTTTTTTTTTTTTTTTTTTTTTTTAAAGGGTCATGAGTAAGGTCCAAGATTTAATTGGACATTTCCCTTTGTGGGCCTCCAATTTGCCTTTTTTTTTTTTTTGCAGTAGATTGTTTTCTAGGCCATCATGGATTTTTCTAAATCATCATGGACACTTTTTTTTTTTTTTTTTTTTTTTTCTAGGTCACCATTTTTTTAAAAAATTGGGCCTTTTCTCCAACTTGCCACCATTTTTTTTACAGCAGATTTTTTTTCTAGGTCATCATGGATTTTTCTAGACCATCATGGACTTTTCATTTTAATTGGGCCTTTTCTTTTCTAGGCCACTATTTTTAATTGGGCCTTTTCTGTTTTTTTTTTTTTTTTTGGGCCTTCAACTTGCCACTTATTATTTTTTTTGGATTTTTTTTTACAATATATATATATATATATATATTTTAGGAGTTTGGGATTGGTATTGGTAAGATTTCTAATCCTATACAAACTCTTACTTAGTATTTCAAATCCTACCTAAACTCTTGCTTCTTTGAAATATTTTAGGAGACCACTACCTCTTTTCTTAAGCAAGACTTTTCCTTTATATTTCACCTTTTCAGATATTTTTTCCCTGCAGCCCTTTTTTCCCCTACAGATTTTTTTCAGCAAATTTTTCTTGCTTCCAGAAAATTTCCAGCAACTTTTTTTTTTTTTCTTTCCAACAAAAGCTGTTCTTCTTGTACTTTAAAGAAGGTGCCAAAAGAAATCCTTCAAATTCCTTTCAATCCGGTATACTTCCCTATTTGTTGCTTCCTTTTTTTTTAACAGCATGTATTTTTTTGCTTAAGAAGAGTTGCTTGTTTAAGGACCAAAAAAAACATAAAAATCTGAACAAGTTTAGTGACTTGGTCATGGCATCTAGCAACCTACTTATTGTTGAGTTACAAAATCTGAGTCACAGAACCCCTGTTTTTTTTTTTTTTAGACCATGAATCTAAATAGGCCAACAAAGGATTTCAAAAATTTCAAACTATTTAGCAGGTTTTTTTTTTTTTTTTTTTTTTGTAGACAAAGTTTCAAACTGTTTGGATATCATGTTTTTCTACAGTCACAACCCATGTAATATCAGGAGGTTACAAGTCATAGATGGTTAAGCCCATGTGGCCCAAATGGTTTTGGGATGCTTAATCAACTAGGTATTTTCCTTCTCCATTGTAGTGGGTAGCCAAACTATCCCAGATTCTTGTCATCAACATATTTTAAAGGCCTCAATTTAATATATGTTCAAAGGCCCCAATTAAGAAAGCATGGGTTCTGTTGATTTGTTCGGTTTCTTGAAGAGGACACACAGAGTTTTCTTGTTTGAATATACTCTGTTTATTTAGCCCAACTAAACTATCCCAAATATTTGTTTATTTAGCAGATGTTGCTAAACCCAAATATGAACAGACTTCTTCTTTTTGTTTTCTTTTTTTTTTTTTTTTTTTTTTTTTTTTTTAAATCGAATTGTTTTTTTTTTAACTATGAGCCCAAACGACTTTTCTTGTTTAAAGAAAAAACCTGCTATACTTTTTTAACAGCAGATTTTGCTAAACCCAAATATGAACAGACCCTTTTTTTTTTTTTTTTTTTTTTTGAAAATTGAATTTTTTAAGCCTGCTACCTTTTATTTTATATTGTATTAGTAGCAGCCCTTTGTACAATTGGATTATTTTTTGTTAAAAGTCAAATCAACCTTGCCCCTCGTGATTCGTGCAAGTGAATTTTAATTGCATGAATCATGATGACTTTTTTCTTTTTTCTTTTCTCTTTTTTCTTTTTCTTTTTTTTTTTTCGGTTAACAATTATTTCATGTCTTTTTATCTCTTTTGCAGGCAACACGCAAGAAGTCAGAGTCTGTTTGCAGGTATCATTGCTCTTTCCAACCTAATGGCAATGAGTGGCTTAAATTCTTGGCAGTGATTGTGTCCTTTCACCCCAACGGCTTAAATCCTTGGCAGTGAATGTGTCCGTCACCCCAACGGCTTGAAACCTTGGCAGTGATTGTGTCCGTCACCCCAACGACTTGAGTTCTTGGCAGTGATTGTGTCCTTTCACCCCAACGGCTTGAATCATTGGCAGTGATTGTGTCCGTCACCCCAACGGCTTGAGTCCTTGGCAGTGAATGTGTCCGTCACCCCAACGGCTTGAAACCTTGGCAGTGAACGTGTCCATCACCCCAACGGCTTGGGTCCTTGGCAGTGAACGTGTCCGTCACCCCAACGGCTTGGGTCCTTGGCAGTGAACGTGTCCGTCACCCCAACGGATTGGGTCCTTGGCAGTGAACGTGTCCGTCACCCCAACGGATTGGGTCCTTGGCAGTGAACGTGTCCGTCACCCCAACGGATTGAGTCCTTGGCAGTGAACGTGTCCGTCACCCCAACGGATTGGGTCCTTGGCAGTGAACGTGTCCGTCACCCCAACGGATTGGGTCCTTGGCAGGGAACGTGTCCGTCACCCCAACGGATTGGGTCCTTGGCAGTGATTGTGTCCATCACCCCAACGGATTGGGTCCTTGGCAGTGATTGTGTCCGTCACCCCAACGGATTGGGTCCTTGGCAGTGAACGTGTCCGTCACCCCAACGGATTGGGTCCTTGGCAGTGATTGTGTCCGTCACCCCAACGGATTGGGTCCTTGGCAGTGAACGTGTCCGTCACCCCAACGGCTTGGGTCCTTGGCAGTGAACGTGTCCGTCACCCCAACGGATTGAGTCCTTGGCAGTGAACGTGTCCGTCACCCCAACGGATTGGGTCCTTGGCAGTGAACGTGTCCGTCACCCCAACGGATTGAGTCCTTGGCAGTGAACGTGTCCGTCACCCCAACGGATTGGGTCCTTGGCCGTGAACGTGTCCGTCACCCCAACGGATTGAGTCCTTGGCAGTGAACGTGTCCGTCACCCCAACGGATTGGGTCCTTGGCAGTGAACGTGCCCGTCACCCCAACGGATTGGGTCCTTGGCAGGATTGGGCAGTGAACGTGCCCGTCACCCCAACGGATTGGGTCCTTGGCAGGATTGGGCAATGAACGTGCCCGTCACCCCAACGGATTGGGTCCTTGGCAGTGAACGTGCCCGTCACCCCAACGGATCACTGAAGAATGGACAACACAGTGTTGTGGAACGTGCTTTTGAAAGGGCTAAGGCTTCTCTTAATGAATGAATGCACTTTTATTTTTTTTATTCATCCGAACATAATGTATTTATGAAATTTCGCTCAATGATAGATTTATTTTTTATATGAAATTTCTCAATACATTGATTTGTCTTATTTTAGCCGTACACAATAGATTTATTTGTTTATATGAAATTTCTCAATACAATACATTGATTTATCTTATTTTGGCCGTACACAGTTTATACTCTTGCGGGCCAGGAGTATCCAATGTTTTATCACCTTAGATTTTGGTGAGGTATTTTAGCAGTTTAACCACATACAATACCGTTGGTGGTGTTTGACTTTTGTTTGGCCGTACACAGTTTATACTCTTGCGGGCCAGGAGTATCTAATGTTTTATCACCTTAGATTTCGGTGAGGTATTTTAGCAGTTTAACCACATACAATACCGTTGGTGGGTTTGACTTTTGTTTGGCCGTACACAGTTTATACTCTTGCGGGCCAGGAGTATCTAATGTTTTATCACCTTAGATTTCGGTGAGGTATTTTAGCAGTTTAACCACATACAATACCGTTGGTGGTGTTTGACTTTTGTTTGGCCGTACACAGTTTATACTCTTGCGGGCCAGGAGTATCTAATGTTTTATCACCTTAGATTTCGGTGAGGTATTTTAGCAGTTTAACCACATACAATACCGTTGGTGGGTTTGACTTTTGTTTGGCCGTACACAGTTTATACTCTTGCGGGCCAGGAGTATCCAATGTTTTATCACCTTAGATTTCGGTGAGGTATTTTAGCAGTTTAACCACATATAATACCGTTGGTGGTGTTTGACTTTTGTTTGGCCGTACACAGTTTATACTCTTGCGGGTCAGGAGTATCTAATGTTTTATCACCTTAGATTTCGGTGAGGTATTTTAGCAGTTTAACCACATACAATACCGTTGGTGGGTTTGACTTTTGTTTGGCCGTACACAGTTTATACTCTTGCGGGCCAGGAGTATCTAATGTTTTATCACCTTAGATTTCGGTGAGGTATTTTAGCAGTTTAACCACATACAATACCGTTGGTGGTTTTTGACTTTTGTTTGGCCGTACACAGTTCATACTCTTGCGGGCCAGGAGTATCCAATGTTTTACCACCTTAGATTTCGGTGGGATATTTTAGCAGTTTAACCACATACAATACCGTTGGTGAGGTTTTTTTTTTTTTTTTCCCTAACTTTTGCCTAGGCCGCCCTTTCGGGTTTTCAACCTAGCAAGCTTTTGTTTTGTTTTGTTTTGTTTTTTTTTTTCTTTGCCCTAACTTTTGCCTAGGCCGCCCTTTCGGGTTTTCAACCTAGCAAACTTTCTTAAGGGTAATATCTCTTTAAGAACCTTGCATTGGTTAGGGGAATGATTCTGTCACCATCCATCGTTATCAACAAATAGGCCCCATTAGAATAAACCTTCTCAATCACATAAGGTCCTTCCCATTTGGGCTCAAGCTTTCCTTTGGTTCTTCGTGAGACTACTATGGGTGTTCTAACCATTAGTACCAAGTCTCCCTTTTTAAAGGAACGAGGCCTCACTCTTTTATTGAATGCATTTGCCATCCTTTGTTGGTAGATTTCCAAGTTCTGTTGAGCATACAACCTTCTTTCATCCAGGGTCCCCAGCTCAGCCAATCTCACTCTTGCACTTTCATCTTCTGTTAAGGACTCTTGTATTGCCACTCGTAATGAAGGTATTTGAACCTCAAGTAGTAACACTGCTTCTCCTCCAAAAACCAACGAATAAGGGGTTGCTTGAGTAGGAGTTCTGTGCGAAGTCCGATAAGCCCACAAAGCTTCTTGTAACTTTTCGTGCCAAGCTTTTTTGTTCTTATCCACCATCTTCTTAAGAATTTTGCACAATGTCTTGTTGAAAGCTTCTGCCAAACCATTGGCAGGTGCATGATATCTTGATGAATGGTTGTTTTTGATTTTGTACTTGGCAAATAATTTGTTCAAAGCATCACTCCTGAATGGCTGTCCATTATCCATGATAATATTTTCTGGAATCCCGAACCTGTAAATGATATGGGTTCGGATGAACTCGGAGACAACTGTGCTTTTTATATCCTTTAAAGCCATGGCCTCTGCCCATTTTGAAAAATAGTCAGTTGCAGCTAGGATGTATCGATATCTTGCTGAAGATGGAGGTACAAAAGGACCAATAATGTCCATACCCCATGCTGCAAATGGCCAAGAACAAGTTGTTAAATGTAAAGGCTCTGGGGGTTGGTGGAGAAAGTTCCTATGGAATTGGCAGACTTGGTATCTTCGAGCATAATCTATGCAATCTGCAATCATAGTCGGCCAATAATATCACAACCGTTTTAGCTGCATATGTAATTTAGGACCACTTTGGTGTGCCCCACATACACCTGCATGTATTTCTGCCATTACCTCTTGAATATGCTCATTGGCTATACACCGCATGAACATTCCATCCAAAGACCTTTTGTATAACGTTCCATCTTTCCACAGGACGAATTTGGTAGCCCTGCGTCTCACTTCAATTCTTTTTACTTTATCTTCAGGTAGCCTACCATGTTGGAGGTAAGCTATGAATGGTTCCCGCCAATCCTCCTCGTTTTCTCCTTTCGTGGTGACAACCAAGATTGGAACCAAGTCAGAAACCTCTTTTAAAGATTGTAACACCCTTCTTTCACCTACCGTGATAGTAATTGTTTTGCTATCTGGTAGGGTGAGTGATGCAGCCAAACTTGCAAGTGAATCAGCTCGAGCATTTGTTCTTCTCTTCACATGGAAAATATGTGTTTTTCTGAATTGCGAAAGCAATTGATCAGCCTTTCATGATACGGGATGAGACTTGTTTTCTTAACAATGTATTCTCCACGGAGTTGCTTTACCACCAGTTCCGAATCTCTATAAATTGAGAGTTCTTCAATAGGAATTTGTAATGCCAATTCTAATCCAACAATTACAGCTTCATATTCTGCCTTATTATTGGAGCATCCTTCACTTAAGGCGAAAGAATGGGTGATTATAGCATTGTCTGGAGTCACAAACACAATTCCAATTCCAGCTTTATTGTTTTTAGGATTTTCTTGCTTCTTGCCATCTGGACTCCTTGAAGCTCCATCAAAATACATCTCCCATCCTTTCTGAATTTCTACTTGCATAACTTCTTCATCTGGTAAATCAGTTACTAGAGGTGAGTCATCAGGTATAGGATGTGCTGCCAAAAAATCTGCTAGAGCCTGCCCCTTTACAGCTCTTTGGGGAACATATTCAACTGCGAAATGTTGGAGAATTATAGCCCACTTTGCAATTTTCCCTGAAAGTATGAGCCGTGAAAGTATATATTTCAAGGGGTCTGTTCTTGATATCAACTTGACTTCGTGTTCCAAGCCATAATGCTTTAGTTTTTGCAAGGCGAACACCAAGGCAAGACATGTCTTTTCGATAGGGGAGTAATTGACTTCTGCCCCAACCAAAGTACGACTCAAGTAATACAAGGCATTTTCTTTCCCATGCTCATTATGTTGTGCCAACAGTGCCCCTAACGAACCATCCAAGGCTGTTATGTACAACAAAAGTGGTTTCCCTTTTATTGGGCTCATGAGTACTGGAGGCTTCAAAAGATACTCCTTAATACTATTAAAAGCATTTTGGCACTGCTGATCCCATTCAAATGTGGTAAACATCGACTAGCCAAGTTAGAAATAAATTTTCTGATATAGGCCAATCTCCCTTGTAGCCCCTTCAATTCCCTTAAATTTCGTGGAGGAGGCATTTCGACAATGGCTTTAATCTTGGTAGGGTCAATTTCAATCCCTTTGTTTCGAACCACAAACCCAAGAAATTTTCCTAATGAAACTCCAAATGCACATTTTAGTGGGTTCATCTTGAGTTTGTACCTCCTCAAACGTTCGAAAATTTTTCTCAAATCTTCCACATGGTTTTCCTTTTCCTTTGTCTTGACGACATGATCATCAACATAGCATTCGATGGTGTCATGGAGCATATCACCAAAAATTACAGTCATCGCCCTTTGATACGTGTCCCCAGCATTTTTCAGGCCAAAAGGCATTACCTTATAGCAAAAGACTCCTCTCGGAGTCCTGAATGCAGTCATTTCTTCATCTTCAGGTGCCATTCGGATTTGATTGTATCCTGAGTATCCATCCATAAAAGACAAGGTTTCATACCCAGTAGTTGCATCTACAAGAAGTTCAGTGATGGGCAAAGGAAAGTCATCTTTAGGACAAGCCTCATTGAGATCACGAAAATCAATGCAAACCCTGATTTGACCATTCTTTTTCTTGACTGGCACTATGTTTGCTAGCCAGGTTGGATATTTGACTTCCCTGATGAATCCTGCATTGATAAGCTTGTCGACTTCGGCTTCAATTTGGGCTGTAAGCTCTGGTCGAGTTCACCTCTGAGGCTGTTTAACTGGCCGTTTCTCAGGGTGAATTGCAAGCTTATGGACTGCAATCTTTGGATTAAGACTAGACATCTCATTGTAGTTCCATGCAAATATGTCACGATACTCCCTTAAAAAGGAAATATATTGCCGAGCTTCTTCTTCCTTTAAATTTGCACTAATGAAGGTTGGTTTGTTTTCTCCTTTATCACCCAGATTTATTTCACGAAGGTCATCTACGGTGGCTTGGCCTCCTGCTTCAAATTCTGTTGGTGCAGGTTGAGCTTCATCTTGGTCAACATCTTCCAACACATCTTGAGTGATAGTCATGTTTACTGGAAATTTTTTCTCATTCCCTTGATAGCCTAACCCTTCTGTCCTGGCGGTGATAATACCGCCTTGCTGGATAGCTTGCCTCTGTGAAGGTGTTAATGCAAAGTCAAAGTGTGTCATTGTTCCTGGTATTTTTTTAGGATCTAAACCAACTTTTACCAACATCTGTGTGATTTCAGCACTGAAGGTAGGCTTCTCAAAACTCGAGATGTTTTCTTCTGGCACTTGTTCAACTTTCACTTTCTGTTCAACATCTCCAAGTGAGTGGAATATGATGGGTTTCGACCCTTTTCCTTTAGAAGGGACCACAATCTTATTATATTTCTCCACATAGGTGCATTCTGTCTTCCTTAATGGCAACGTGAACTCACCCTTGAGATCCAAAATTGGATTTATTGGGGCTAGAGCCTTTGCCCCCAGTTTCCTTTTAGACTTTGGCACATATCGAAAAGTTCTTTTTGTTGAAACTGGAATAGACTCTAGAGTGTCTTTGACATTCGAAGTATCTTCAAACTTCTTCACATCTTTTCCTTTTCTTTGTGAAGTCTTTGTATAGAAGCGAGCATCAGCATAGTAGGCCTCTACTTCTCCAAATGGATCATTGTCAGCCACAATTGTCCCCTCTTTTTTGGGTGAAGGCAACGGGTACTTAATACATTGGTGATAAGTTGATGGCACTGCATGATGATTATGCATCCATGGTCTCCCAAGCAAAGCATTGTAAGAGGTGTCTACATCAATGACCAAGAACTCAGTGCTTTCTTCAATATCCCCAAACTTGGTTTGTAATTCAATTTTCCCCATTGGGCATTGCTCATTCTGATTAAATCCTTGAATGACCAAACGACTTGGGCGAAGTTGTGAAATTCGAACCCCTAATAAATTTAAGGCCCTCCGAGGCAGAAGGTTCACTGTAGATCCTCCATCAACGAGAATTCGAGAAATTTTCACATCATGGATAAGCCAAGTGATAAATAAAGGCCGATTATGGTCTGTCATTTCAGCACACATGTCTTTGTCACCAAAGGTTACCATAGCCATGCATGTAGTTGCTTTCTCTTGATTTCTACCCTCAATTTCTTTGTGGAAATCCTCTGGCTTGGACAGGGCATATATTAAAGACTTTCGAAGCTCTGGAGACATTTTTAGTGCATCATATACGCTCAACAATGCTGGAATTTTCTTTAGATGAGGTAGTACATCATATTTCACTTGCTCTTCCTCCAGCAAAACTTGTGGAACTTCCGACGTTTGAGGGTCCTGAGGATTTCGTAATTTCCTCCGGTAGGTCAAATAAGTCTGGCATACTTCAGCAACCGCCTTTTCATTGACCTTAACTTCTTTTATTCCCTCACTTATTTGGACCATGTTAACTGGTCCAGCTGCAGGGTGATCATCATCATCAGTCACTTCTCCATCTTCTTGGAGCTGCATTCTTCTCCCATTTCTTAGGTACCGGGAGTCACGCCTATAAAAGCATTGAGATTCTTCAAAACCATTCTTCATGGCCTCCCAACTAGGCACCACGACTCCATCGAGGGAGCAATACCAGTCAAAGGCGATCCCCTCTAAGGAAAGAGGGAATTGTTTTAGGCAAAGTGCTTCATTTTGAGTTGTTTCCCCACATTGTTTCAAAAAACGCCTAATATGTTTTTGAGGATCTCCATACCCCTCATATAGGACAAAATTTGGAAGTTCGTATCCTTCAGGAAATGGTGTTTGCTCTACCCATAAAGGGAACAAATCCCTTGGGCGATAAGTGCCCATCTCTCGAAGGTCAAGGGCGGTTTCAATCTTCTCCTCAATTGTGCCTTCTATGAAATCATATGTTTGAGAAGATGTACCTTCGTCATCCAAATGTTTTGACATCTCAATTTCTATTGGCCATGGTTTATAAAATGTCCTATAGAATCGATCAGCCATGGTGTCCCAATCTGGGATTGAATTAGGTGGCAGGCTGAAGTACCAATCCCCTGCCCATCCTTCCAAAGAAAGAACGAACTGCCGTAGAAGTAACGCTTGGCTTTTTACTGTCTTTCCACATTGTGCAAGGAAACGAACCAAATGGCGCCTTGGACAACCTGTCCCATTATATGAAGGAAAACGAGGTACTGCATATCCTCGTGGGAACTGAACCCATTCGACCCAATTAGGGAAAGGGTGTCCAGAAATTTGATTTCTTTTAATACTCGAATTTTGATGGGCTTCAAAACCCTCATCTTTCAAAGAGACTGTTACTTTTTCCTGATGTTCTGTTTCCTTTCTAGCTTCAATTTTTGCTTTCTCATCATCACCTGGATTGCGAATGATATGTATTTCTCGCTCTTCAAAATTTGCGTCCACAGTGATGACATTACAAGGAAAGTCAAAGTGGTCACTTGATACACTTTCTCCATCGTATGTCCTAGCTGGGGATGTGTATGGTGAATCATCAGGGGAAAAGTCAAGTTCCCAATCTTCATTAGGATCTTTAACTTGAGATGACTTTACTTGTTTACTTGAATGCTTCCATACTTCATCATCCGACTTACACCTGCCATTCACCTCATCATCCTTGAAGTGTAGTCGTTTTTTCGCCTTTTTTACAAGCTCAGAGTCGGACCTACACCCAGTGTCTCTTTGTTCTGTTCCCCTTACATATTCTGGAGTGCTTTGATAGTACATTGGTGGTACTGGCGAATACTCTGGAGAAAAGGCTTCTGGTGTATACTTTGGAGAAGCTGGTGTATATTCTGGAGAGGCTGGTGTGTATTCTGGAGAAGTTGGTGTATACTCTGGTGAGTCAGGTATACAGATAGGAGATGTAATGCAATCCCCTTCCCTAACTTTTGAACCAACTTCACCCTCATCTTCCTCGCCATCACTCAAAACAATGATGGTTAGGCAAGGGGCCAAAATAAACTTTTCCTCCCTTCTTTTATCAAAGTATGTCTGCAACTCCACAGATTGAAATTTTGAAGGTAGAAATTCCTCCAATGTGACTGGGACAAGAGGACCTTGCTCTAACTGCTCATCAGGGACCAATTTCTCTCCCTTTTCCTTCTTTGGGTTCTTTTTTCCTTTTCTCTTACTTTGGCTTTTTTCTGTTTCCTAGAAACTTTTGATTTTTTCTTTTTGGAAACTTTTGGCCCTTGTGTTGTTGAATCAACCACACTTCTAGCTTTCACTGTGGCATTTTGTTTTTCTTCATGCTTTTTGACTGATAAATAACCCATTCACCTTCATTATCATTGTCGATAGTGATTGGGTTAGCAGATGCTTTCTCTTGAGGAGGGAGCTCGATGATCTTAGAGTCCAAAAGTTCTTGAATTTTATCTTTTAGAACAAAGCACTCTTTTATTGGATGACTAATCAAACGATGGTAGGGGCAATACTTTGGATCATTGGTCTTTCCTACCTCATGTGGTCTTTTCACCTCAGGGAGAGCAATCAACTTTTGCTCCAACAGATCTTCAAATAGGTCTTCGACCAGATCATCCATGAAAGAATATTTTTTCTCCAACCTCTCTTTCATAGTCACCTTTTTAAATTCCTTGGGCTTTTTAGCCCCTACTACAACGGGACCCTTCTTTCTGGTCTCGATTGTAGCTGCAGTCGAGGACTCAACCCTTTCAACGGCCCTAGGCCTCCTTCGTTTAGCTAGATGCAACTCCATATCATGAGCTTTAGTGCATAGATCATTGAATCCTTCAAAAGTTTGAGCCATAAGAGCCGTAGAGAGCTCGTGTCGAAAGTTGTTAAGGCACATCCGAATTAACTCTAATTGTGTAAACTTTTGAGGACAAGCAAATGTCAAAGCGCGCCATCTTGCAATGAAATCTGTAACAGACTCATTATCACGTTGCTTGGTCTCAATCAGTTTTGGTACTCCAACTCGCCTTTGTGTGTTGCAAAACTGTTTAAGGAACTCCTTCACCATGGAATCCCAATTTAGGATTGATCCCTCAGGAAGGTTAGCATACTAAGTAAACGCAGAACTTTCAAGTGATTGAACAAATAGCTGCAGACACAGGGCCTCATTCTGGGCTATTGGCCCGCACCTTGAAAGAAAATGAGCCACATGTTGTCTTGGATCTCCTGTTCCATCAAACATTATGAAATCTGGTTGGGAAAAACCAGAAGGGAATGGAACAGCATCTACCCATGCTGGGTAAGGTTTTGTAATTATTCGAAAGTTCTCATCATCTTTTTCTTTGACTTTCTTTACTTGTCTCCTCACCATATCATCAATCATGGCCATGAGCAATGAATTCATACCACCACTGGTTAGATCAGAGTAACAAGGATCATTGCCCCCTGGGGCTAGTGTACTTTGTATGCCTACAGATGTCCCCACAATAGGTTGTGCCATTTGTTTGGATGCACTTCCTGGTCCTGTCATTTGGGCCTGCAGCTGTTGCATTTGCTCCAACATAGTAGCCATTTCCTGTTCTTTTCTCTCGAGTTGTTCTTGTAGGGCCACCACTTTTCCTTGAGACCTTGGTCTTGTTGGGCCTGCGAATTTTCACCTTCTTTCTCAACCTCAGTCATCATAACTGCGACTTTGTTGATATCTTTCAATTCATTCTTTCCAATATTCGTTGAAACAAACGAGATAGAATCATCTTGTTCGTATAAAGGATTATCAACCCCCACAACATTACTCATATTTGAAGCATCTGACTGCGATGCTTTGTTTTGAGCCTGACGGGTTATGGACCTTGTTGCAGGCCCTTTTCTTATTCCCTCCATAGATAGTTCAACCAAAGTAGAAATATTTCCCAAGGGTTGCTTACCCTCCTCCACCTTGGATTTTCCGACAAAGACAGGACTTTCAATTTGTTTTTGGGGTTCATCTTTCGAGAGAGCCCTTTCAATAGCTCCTATAACATTTGTTGCCACTATTCTTAGTTCCAGTTTCTTTAAGGCCTTATTTCTTCTTCGCCTTTGTCTTTTCGAAACTGGACCGGATGACATATCAAGTCGAGCCCCTAAGGGCATAGAAGGAACCGTTTGTGCCTTTGTAAATTCCTCGTGAATTTTCAAAACAGTCCCTACATTTTTAGAGCTGGTCAATTGATGTTGATTCAAATCTCGTTGGGCCAACAGGTGTTCCTTATCCGAACCTTGTCGGGCCAACGGGTGTTCCTTATTCTGTCGGACCAACGGGTGTTCCTTATTTGAACCCTGTTGAGCCAACGGGTGTTCTTTTGGCTCCTGAGAGTTGACTGAGATTTGGTTTGACCGATTTTGTGCTCTGAACAGAACTATCGGTTTATAGGCATCAACTGTTTTTTCAACAACAGGGGCCTTTTTTTCATCAACAGAAGTTTGGGTCATTACCCTCCTCCCAATGGCCCTAATGATGGCCATGTTTTCAACAGAAGCTTTCTTCTGGGCAAACTCCACCATTTTAATGGAGTCTTCTACCCTTTTGAGTAGTTGGGCCACAACATTTTTGGTTGCCCCCGTTGAAGCTGCAACAAAAGTCGTAGTTGCAAACTGATTAGCCTCCTTTGCCTGAATTAAAAAGCTCTTCGTTCGGGCTGTGGCCCTCACAATTGCGTACTGCTTTGACGCTTTCACATAATCTTCAGTAATCTTTCTCAAACTTTCAGCTTTCTGGAGAAGTGTGACTTTTTTCGTCACACCAGTTACCTTCGGGACAGCCAAGAGCTTTCGCTCCGGAGCCCCTTGGGTGGCAGGGGAAAGAAGTGCATCTTTCCAGGATTTCGTTGACTCTACCTTTGGGACAGCCAAGAGCATTCGCTCCGGAGCCCCTTGGGTGATGGGTGCTATCTCCAACCTTGGTGATTTCAGAACCACTGGAGTGTAGGCTTGTCTCCTAACAGTTGCTTCAGCATTCCTATAACAAAAGAATACGTCAGTAAGTATCAACTGTATATATATATATTATTATTATTTTGTTCTTCAAAAGATGAGAGGAGAAATAAGTCCCACTGGGCGTGCCAGAATTTGTAGACACAAATTTTAAAACATGAAGTGTTTCAACACATTTCAAAATTTTATGTTACAAATGTCCACTGTTTAGTCTTTTTGACTAAACAGTGTTGATTATTTGAATAGCAGGTTCTTATTTCCGATCTGTATTTCAGATCGTTAATTACACATTTTATGCAAAATGAAACCTCTGATTAATGAAGAACAAAATAAACAAAAAAAGACAATTTTAAAAAAAGAAAATATTTTATTACGATTATTATGGGTTTTGAACCCTCGAATACAAAATACAGTTTGGGTTTGGAACCCTTTACCTATTCATCGCCATTAGCGTAGGTTCTTGAATTCTCTAGCCTTCTCTTCTTCTTTCTTGTAACGATTTGTTTAGCTCTCAACTTCTTTCTCTCTCTCTCTGATCTTTTTCACTTCTGATCCTCCAATCCCCCGGTCTTGTGTGATGGTCCTCATATTTATGGAGGGCCATCAGGTGATAGGAACGCTTCATCTTCATTTTGAATTTCAAATTGAATGATATTTGAATTTCAAATTGAATGATAACGCTATTTAAATTTTGAATAATAGCACTATCTGATTAATCGTATATCTGATTAACCGAATTGATCTTTGGGGTTTCATCCTGTGTGGTGTCTTTGCTGTAGGCTCTACAGGTGTCAACTTTCGTAGGCTCCACGTGTCATTTGAGCATCTTGAATAACGTCGTTAAGATACGACGTTGTTTAATTTATACACTTCAACGGAGCAAGTTAATCATTTTGGGAAGTGATTGCCTACAACAATCTTATCGTAGGCTCTATGTGTGTGATTGACTGTATTTGAAATTTCAACATAAATTTGGTTTAAAATTTATGTGCCAACAATTATCAATGGGAGAAAACCAATCGGAAGCTGATCTTCCTCACTCCAACATGCTAAGATACTAGTATATGATGTAATGGATATTTATTGTATGAGAACCTCCTTATCCAAAATGAAGCCTTTATAGTCAGAAAACAACCAGTTTATATAGCTCATTAATGGTTACCTACATATCTAGTTTATGTTTTTGAAGGACAGTTGCATAGGTAGGTGACAACTACCGCAATGCCCAATACCTTTTTAGACCCCTGTGAATTCTGTGAGTAGCTTTTAACAAATGCCAGGGTGGTTGGGAAAGGGCTCTATAGAGTTCAGTGGAGTACACAAAAAAAAAAAAAAAACCTAATGTGTCTATCAATCTAAATGTATGAGACAAAGTTCTTATCCCAAAAGAAAGAAACCAAAGGTCTAAATGATATGTTAAAACAATTAATCAAATTAAAGGAATTGTGTGTTTATTGAATTCACAAAAGTGTTTTGCTTTAAGACATAATATGTGACAATAGATGGAATGTGAAGGAGTGCACATAAAATATAAGATAAATTACACTTTGCGCCCCTTTACACCATACCCCACTTTAACATCTTGTTTTTCAATTGTAACAATCGATTGCCCGCACTTTCAGTCAAGTGTCAACGTGGTCCTTCTGTTAGTCTGATGTTAAACTGGCTGACGAAAGATGGTATGTGCCCCTCACGTGAGGCATTTTTTAGTGGAAATACGTACTTCTCTTCCATTTTCTTCTTCTTTCATATTTCTCCACTTTTTCCCCTCTTTACCAATTTTCTCTCTTTAAAGATCAATCTTTCTCCACCACCTACGACCACCCCACCCTTCCCACCACCCACCACTTCCCCAAACCATTGTCAACCCCTCACTCCTTTCCACTGCCACCTACCCAACCCCTATGTCCTTTACCCATGACAGCCAAGTCCCACCTCGTCCCCTCCCTGCCCCCTACCCTTCGTCAGCCCCCCTTTCTCTTCCTCCCTCTGCCTTATTTTCACTAAATCAAGACAACCTATATGAGAAATTCACCAACAAAAATTTCGAGTAAAATTCTCACAAAAATTCCTAGGAGAATCAACCACAAGAAGAACTAGAGTAACATCATTGAGACCATCCCCCTTTCCTTCCCCAAAGAGAAGAATAAGGGGAAGAAGAAGAAGAGACCAAACATGTAAGTTGCCCCACCTGACACCACCACTCCCTCCTAAAACTGCGCCACCGTCCATGACAGCCTCTTCCCCAACTCCAAACCCTAGATGCCAACTGGAATCCAAACCCTTAATTTGAGCAACACACTGACTTCGATCTCTACAGCAGCCTCTTATCCGACCTCTTCTATCACAGAAAACCCAAGTTGCTAATTTGTTTTGGTGAGAACTTCTTAGATTATGGCAACTGTTGGATGAACCCTTAAGTAGGTGAGATTTGGGAGAGATTTAGGTGATGTTACTAGTAGGCTATGGATGGGTGCGTGTTAGAGAAAGAGGACGGGAAGCAGGTGTGAGGTGGTTTGGTCATCAATGGCAGAAGAAAGGAGGGGGTGTTGGAGGGGAAAAGGAGTGGTGGTTGCTGTGGGTGGCACGGAGGTGCAGTGCTGGGAAGGGGAGGAAATGGTGGTTGTTTTCAGTTTAGTAATTTCAGTTTACTATTTATATTTTATGATGTAAAAAAACCCACATGAGGTCACCTGGTTAATTTCCATTAGTTGAGTAAACAGGAACCAACAGAAGGACCACACTAGCACTTGACCAGAAGTGCAAGGGGTTGATTGTTAAAATGGGAAAATGAGGGACCAAAAGGGATCTGGTGTAAAGTGTGGCTGCAAAGCAGAATTCATTGTAAATTACAGGGCCACAAAAGATAACTTGGAACAGAGCAAAACAAGCAATTACCAGTATGGCAGTACCAGCTGCTGAAAATAATCACAAAGCTTGGGTTAGAATTCTTTGTATCTTGACGCGCCCTTCCTCATGTTAGCATCCGATCAACTTTTTTCCTGCTTAGAAATTTAAAATAGAAACATTCCTTTCAAATTTATAACCAAAATATCTTCCTCATTGTTCATAATACTAACAGTGCCCAGTTGTTTATACAATGGATAAAAACAAAAACAAAAATCTCATAACCTTTCTCAGAAACAAAAATCAAAATTTTGTTTCAGGTTGGTGTTTGTGTGTTTGGAAACAAAAACTTTTCGAAAACACAAGGGAAATAACAAAAGGATTTGGAAATGTATAAAATGTTTAGAAATAAAATCTAAAACCCATATAAATGTTAAAACATACCCAATAACTAAATAATTGAACATGTTAATACAAAAATATGAATATTAGAAGCTCAATATACAAAAAGGCTTACAAACTTAGCTGGGGAAGGGGCTTTGGCATTGTTAGAAAAAACTTTTAAAATAAAAAAAAAAAGGAGTAGGAATGGGGATGAAAAAAAGTACCAGTACAATCTTCATTGAAAAAAAAAAAAAATGTACCTTTGCAAGAATACGAGATTTAATCATGCTCATTTTACCTTCTCTTAAATCTTGTCTTTCTGGCAAAAAGAGGCAAATAGAATAAACATTGTTGGATATTCCTAATAAATGTCGAAACAACTCATTATTTCGGTATGTTTTGTAGTGGTTCAGTGGAAACATTAGAATTTTGGTCTTCCACTAATGTTTCAATTCAATTTCCTAGAATACGAAAATGATTCAGCCATTTCTACCTAAACAAAATGGCTGAAAAGAAACTAATTAAATGTGGCCCTGTCAAGAACTTCATGCTTCATTTACCAGAAACACATACATTTGGCAAAGTGGTACCTATTGAAGGATACCTGGCTTTCCCTCAGCAGTAATCAACTTATTCTCCAAATCTTCAGCAGCCTCAATCATGCCTTGAGCATTGTAGGCTTGGATCATGGTAGCAAAGGTGATATTGTCCGGCTTATAATTTCTCTCTTTCATTGTCAAGAATAACTCACCCATCTTTGTAATATCACCAGCCTGACCATATGATGATGCAGTTGAAAAATGGAGTATCCAGAACTACATCAGAATTCTCTACTTGCCTCATAATTGAATCAACCTTCCTCAAAAGTCCAGCTTTACTATAAGAACTAACAAGAGAGCAGTAAGTAACAGAGTTAGGCTTTATTCCTTGATGCTTCATTTTCAGAAAGAATTCTTCCATCTTCTCAATATTTCCAGCCATCCCAAACGTCTCAATAACAATATTAAAAGTGACAATTGTTGGGGAGTATAATCTTTTCCTCATAAATTCCATAACAGAACCCATCTTCTCATACATTCCTGCTTTTCCATATGATCTAATTAGGATGTTAAACGTCTTTATGTAAGGCCTTATCCCCATTAGCTGAAATTCATCAAACCACTTCTCCATTTCCTTAATCTTCCCGGAGTTCCCATAAGCCCCAATAAATGAATTAAATGTGAAAACATGTGGAAGGCAAGTGCCACTTTCAGTCATGTCCGTAAATGAGTTCTCCATCAGTTCAAACAGTTCAGCCTTACCATATCCATCAATTATAGTATTGTATGTTACTGTGGTACATTCAATTCCCAAGTATGACATTTCAGCAAGTATGTGTTCAATGAGATCAAAACGATGGAGTTTAGTGCAGCAGTTGATAAGAATCGAATATGTATATACATCCGGCTTGCAGTCAGACACTGACTTCATATGGTCAACAGTATGAAATGCCTCAACAAGGAGGCCACTGAGACCATACGCACCCACAAGTGCAGCGTAAACATCAAGAGTGGGTTGGAGGCCATCAGACCTCAAGATCTCAAAAAGCAAGCTTGCTTGTTTGGGCTGTCTGCACTTGCCGAGCAACACCAACAGCTTTGTGTACGTTTGGCATCTTGGCTCATACCAATGTTGCTTACGAAGAAGATTGAATATCTAACAGCAGGAAATCCGTATTTGTTTTAAAAAAAATGTTAGAATCATGAAGAACTCATCTAGTTGATAGATAAGATATGAAATCTAATTGTCATGAAAATTATCATCAAAATTCAGTTACAAATTCCTACAAACTTTACAAATTAAAAATATAGTACCATTCTTTTTACCAAAACCATAAGCTCATTAATTAATGACAGTAGAAGCAATAATACAGGAATCTCGAGTTCATATGTCCACTTTACAGAGTTATTATTTTCTTCTTTGGAGTTTTGGCCTAAAATCTTATATCTTACACCTACTTCTTGGTAATGGAACAATGGAGACCATTTCTCTAAGAGTAACTCCAACATTCTCTCATCAATCATGCTAAACCAAAATTTGACAAGATGAATGTTTGGCCAATGATTTCTTTAAATTTACTAACCTACAAAAATGCCTATGTATTTTGTTTATATATAATTCAATAAAATTATTATTATTATTATTATTTATTTATTTTTTAAGTACCAACTATCATATCAAATTTATTTTACTTCAAAATATAATTTGAAGGCATCTTAAATACATAGAACACACTCACTTATCAACATTCCTCTTGTTGTCATGCTCACACACCTTCAATAAAATCATTATTAAGTGTATGATTGAGTTCAAAAAATCAAATTATATGGTGATGAGCAATAGATTAAATTAATGTAATTTGATTTTAGTTAACGAATAGAAGTTTTTTAAATATTAATTATGCATTATATTTTTTTAATGAAAAAAATATATTTAAAGACACTATAAATTTTGCAACAAAAAATTCCAAAGGCTCAGATCAGACCCATTTCATAATCTTCCTCTATTCTTTTACCACCACTAAAAAATTCTAGTATTTCTCTAATGTTGATATTGATGCAATGTGTCCCACATCGCCTAAAGTTGTCCCATCTGTACTGGTTATAAGGCTCCAGTTTCCCTCTCCTTAATAACTGGGATTTAAGAAGAAGTGTGGGCTGGACTTTTCAATTGATACCCTAGCGAACTACATTTTGGGACACTGATTCCAAAACATACTACATTTTTGTTCCAAAACAATTATTTTGGCAATCCAAAGCGATCTCAAAAATTAATACATTTCCTTAAGGTTTCCTTACGATTAAAAAAAAAAAAAAAAAAAAATTCAAATATAATGAACTAACATGTAAGGCAAGTGAAATTTTAATATGACAAAACATAAGAATTGTGTCATAATATTCATAAAAATGTGTTTCCATATGATTAATTTGGAAAAAAAATAAAACCTACATTTTATTAGAGGTCTAATTGTTAAAAAAAAATATCTAAACTAAAAGTAGCTTAAATTCTTATGGTGTTAACTATACAAGCCTACCACTATTATACCATAATTTAAAGTATGCCTTCCCGTTCTCGTTCCACATTTCAAAAAGATGCACATTCCAAGTAACATAGTTTCGAGTCAACCACAAAACAAGACAAATCCATAACCCAAAACACAAATTAAACAACAATATATCTAAAGAACCAAAACAAATACAGAGTAAAGTAAACAATCCGAAAAAGAAAAAACCACAAACCTTGAGAGCGGACTCCCAGCGGTGCTCTCGTATTGCATCGTCAAGAGCCTCCAAGACCGCTTTGGGCCACAACCGATTGTACTTGGTTGAGTTTGCTTTTCTCTCAATGGCTTTAATGGCAGCCTCGGTTCTCAGAATCCGAGAGAGGTCTTTCTTGGGCTGCCTCTGCATGCCCTGTGCAGAATTTTGCGATCTCTTCTTCGCTGCTTTAATTAGCAATAGTGGGCTTGATGGGTTCTTTGGGTTAGTTAGGACTTTTGTCGAACGGGTGGTAGAGGTTAAGAATGAGGATGAGGACCAAAACAGGTTAGCTGAATCTAGGAGGTGGGTATTCATTGGACTGAAGTTGGGGGAGGATTTAGAGGGCATGTTGGGGGTTTGGAGGAGGAAGACGAGCAGTACAGACTAGCAAGGGTAAGGTAGTGGAACTACATTCTGCGGGTGGTGGACCATCAAGCCATTCAAATCACTGTTTTTAACAGATTCCAGTGGAGAGGTAGATAATTTTTGGGGGCAAATTATCGGATTCAAATCGTCTGCTGTATTATCCTCTGCTATGATCTAGCTATGTTTTCACCACAGCATGACACGGGCTGTGATCCAACGGCTACAATAATAAACAGTCAAAACTAGGTTCTTTTGAGGAGGCTTTTCCCAATATAAGCCTTTTTTACATTGTATTTCCAAAACTAGGCCAACTTCTGACCGAATTCCAAAACTAAGCTAAAGCGCCATTACTATTCGCGCTTTTACTGTTAGGAGGCCAAAAGTTGATGAATAGTGAAATTGCTATTTTAAATCGCGATTTTAATTAAGAAAACGCTGTTCCAAATCGCGCTTTTAACATAAAAAAAATTTCTGAAGAAAACGCTATTTAAAATAGCGCTTTTACTGTGCATATAATAATTTTTTTTTTTTTTAAAACGCCATTTGAAATGGCGTTTCTACTGTGCATTCACCAACCAAAGCCAACGCACACTGACACACACACACCAATGAAATAATATAATTTTTATATATAATAATAATTTATAATAATTAATTTTTATAATTTTTATAATACGTATGTAAGGATAAAAATTTTTATAATCAAAAATAATTTTTATAATTTTTATAATAAAAAACAATTTATAATACGTATGTATTATAAAAAAAATTTATAATAATTTATAATACGTATGTATTATTTGAATCTTTACATTTTTTTATTTAAAATTTTTCACAGTAAACCCATCTTCACATTTTATAATATGTATGTATTATTCAAAAATAATTTATAAAAATTTATAATTAATACGTATGTAAATAATTTAATACGTATCTTCACATTTACATTTACAGTAAACCCATATTCACATTTACATATGTATGGTTTAAGGGTAAATTTTTTGATAAATGACTTAAATGATAAATCAAACCATCCATAACCTAAATTTTTTTACCCTTACATACGTATGGTTTAAATAATTTATAAAAATTATTGTCATACGTATGTAAAAATCGATTATAAAAATTGCAAAAATTATTCAAAAATTATTACAGTAAATCCATCTTCACATTTAGATTATTTGTAATTTTTAAAATTGCAAAATATAATTTTCGTAAATATAAATCATTTTTTTACCCTTTAAAAATTTTAAAAATTATAAAAATTATATAATTGATTATTATAAATTATTATTATATATAAAAAAATTTATAATCAATTTTTGCAATTTTTATAATCGATTTTTACATACGTATGACAATAATTTTTATAAATTATTTAAACCATACGTATGTAAGGGTAAAAAATTTTAGGTTATGAATGGTTTGATTTATCATTTAAGTCATTTATAAAAAAATTTACCCTTAAACCATATGTATGTAAATGTGAAGATGGGTTTACTGTAAATGTAAATGTGAAGATACGTATTAAATTATTTACATACGTATTAATTATAAATTTTTATAAATTATTTTTGAATAATACATACGTATTATAAAATGTGAAGATGGGTTTACTGTGAAAAATTTTAAATAAAAAATGTAAAGATTCAAATAATACATACGTATTATAAATTATTATAAATTTTTTTATAATACATACGTATTATAAATTGTTTTTGATTATAAAAATTATAAAAATTATTTTTGAATATAAAAATTTTTATCCTTACATACGTATTATAAATCAAACCATTCATAACCTAAAAATGATTTATATTTACAAAAATTATAAAAATTATATAATTAATTATTATAAATTATTATTATATATAAAAATTATATTATTTCATTGGTGTGTGTGTGTCAGTGTGTGTTGGCTTTGGTTGGTGAATACACAGTAGAAACGCCATTTCAAATGGCGTTTTTTTAAAAAAAAAAAAAAAAATTATTATATGCACAGTAAAAGCGCTATTTTAAATAGCGTTTTTTTCAGAAATTTTTTTTATGTTAAAAGCGCGATTTGGAACAGCGTTTTCTTAATTAAAATCGCGATTTAAAATAGCGATTTCACTATTCATCAACTTTTGACCTCCTAACAGTAAATGCGCGAATAGTAATGGCGCTTTAGCTTAGTTTTGAAATTCCGTCAAAAGTTGGCCTAGTTTTGGAAATATAATGTAAAAAAGGCTTATATTGGGAAAAGCCTCTCTTTTGAGGCTTAAAATTTGTATTAAAAAAAAAAAAAAAACGCTGATCTTCTCCCTCACAACTTTGTTAGCGGCAGCCTTCCGAAAGCTGATGTTTAAAAAATGAGGACAAATGATTTTCTTTCAAGATTTTTTGGCAATGTCTAAAATTTAATGTATATATATATATATATATGTATGTATAGGGCTGCAAATGAACTGAACTGTTCGTGAACAAGCTCGGCTCGGCTCGTTTAGTAAACGAGCCGAGTTTGAGCTCGAATATTAGGCTCGTTTAGTAAACGAGCCGAGCTCAAGCTCGCATGTGTTCGGCTCGTTTATCTTTATTTAAATTATATAATAAATATATTATTTATATATTAAATAATATATAAATATATATAAATAAATTATTTATATATTAAATAATATAAATAATATTTTTTATTTAAATATTTATATTTAAATAATATAAATAATATTAAAAAAAATTATCGAGCCGAGCCGAGCCGAGCTCGAGCTTAATAAACGAGCCGAGCTCGAGCTCAGCAAAGCTTGGCTCGGCTCGGTTTCGTTTGCAGCCCTATGTATGTATCAATATGTCAAAAAAAACCATAAAGAAAGAAAAAAAGAGGTGAGTAGAGAGAGAGATTAGGTTACTGCTAGGAGTTTGTTACAGTCAGTTAGGGATTGGGGGGAATGTTCGGGAGTCAATTAGTTAGGCAGATGGGGGCTCTTGTAATCTGTATGTTTTGTCTCTGTAAAAAAAATTCTATTGTTCAATAAACTCTTTCTTAGCTTATCAGAAAGAGTTAGAAAGAAATACACCCAAAATCAATATAGATAAAAAAAGCCAAACCAACTCAATAATAAATGTGAAAACAAAGATGGGTTGGGGGTAGGGATGGCAATTTAAACCCGGTCCGATGGGGACCCGATCTCGCGACCCCGATTGGAACGATTTTTCTTTGAAAATTATCCCCAAAGGGTCGGGGATGGTATTAAAAATTAAATTCCTGATGATTTTCGGGCCGGGGACAGGGATAGGTTCTCCAACCCCGGCACCAGCCCGGCCCCGCACCGACTGTATCCCTGTATAGTTATTATAATATATATATATATTATTTGTTTAGGCCCTCTCACACTCTCTCACTCACATCACACTCCTCTCAGCCTCTCTCCCTCTCTCTCTCTTCTGTGTAGATCTTGTGATGAAGATTAATGGAAGATAGACTCTGACGACGACGACGAGGGCCACCTCCTTCTCGTCCGAGACCTCCGACAACGATGACGTTGATGATGTTTTTTTTTTCCTCAGATCTCCTCCGATGACGTTGATGATATATTATATTATATGTTTTTTTTTCCCCTTCTCGTCCAAGACCTCTCTTCTCAGATCTCTGTGTAGTGTGTGTTGATGTTGATGATGTTTGCTAAGTTCTCTTTTTCTACTCAGATCTCTCTCAGAGAGCTTTTTTTTTTTTTTTTTTTGATGTTAATGTTGGTGAAGATCTGTTTTATTTATTTTTTATTTGTTGGTAAAGATCAACTCATCTTCCTCCTCTCGTTTTTTTATTATTTTTTATTTTTATTTTTCTGGAGTTAATTTCTTTTGAAGATCTGTTGATTGATGATGTTGTATTTGAACTGAAGTGGGTTGTTGATGGCCAGGGATTTTCGGGGTCGGGAAACCCGATCCCTGTTAGGGACAGGGGTGGGGGCGGTAATGGGATCCCTGTAGGGGATTGGGGCCAGGGACGGGGGGAAGTTCGGCAATCGAGGATCGGGGACGGGGAGGGTGATCCCGGCCTCGCCCCGCCCGTTGCCATTCCTAGTTGGGGGTTTAGACTACAGAACAATTCAGGAAAAAAAAAATCATGAATGTGTAATAAATTCTAACAGTCCAACAATATAGAAAGATAAAATTTCAAGGTTTACCAGAAAATCTCGACAAAAATCTCGACGATGGGTGTGAGCCTAACCTTCAACGGGGAGAAGATAAGTTTTGCAAAAAAAAAATAAATAAATAAATAACAAAAAAAATTATATTTTAAATTTAAATATTAAAACAATATGAGAATTGTTATGAGATTATTGTTTTGTGATCAATAGAAGAGTGTAGAATGTGTAACAAGTAAAGTGACAATAATAAAAAAAAATTAAGATTTAATTTTTTTATTTAAAAGGTGTACATTAAGGTTTTTTATTTTTAAAAGATATGTACAGATAATATTTTCATATAATATTATGAGTGCTAAACTAAAATGATCATAATAATTAAATGCCTAAAAATAAAATTTTCTCTAATACAGTCAAGAGGTAGAAGGCGAGAGAAAGAGTTCGGATCTTCTGGGGTGATCTATTTTATAATAACAACATAGCAAATAATCAATAATTGCCTTTGAATAACACCAATTTAATGGGGGTATACACAGAATTCGTAGATTAAATATGTGTTTATACTTTTTTTTGGCAAAGATTATTATGTGGCAATTTCTTTTAAATTATTTATGCCACGTAGTGATAGGAGGGAAGGTAAAAGATTTTATGAGACTCACTTATCTAAATGGTGGCAGAACAAAATGAATTATTTTATGTAATTAATTGGTTGATTAAATAAATAAATAAATAAAATGAGTTGGATTTAATGGATAGGGTAGGTCTTAACCATTCCTAAAAATGAGGGGTTGTTGAGATTATTCTCTAATGGAGTGTTTTATCTCCTATCATGAAGGCTTAGATTGAGGCCCTCTCCATTTTTGTGCCTTATCTTGGTGATAAGTGATAAAGGAAATTCCATGGACACATGGCAACTCATGGGGCGTGGAGGATCAATATATCCTATAATTAAGGAATTAGTTTTCCTAAGCAAGGCAAGACCAGTTTTGAATTCCTTGAGGATAGGAAGATACATGCAATAACTAAGGGATTTGTTCCTCAAATCAAGTGGAATAAATTCAAATTCAAATGAGGAGTACACTTGGCGGCTTCCTAGAGCTCAATGGACCAAGTCAAAGCTCTAAAGATAAGCGTTAGCCTAAACCGTCCCTACTTTTAGGGGATCAAACTTAGCATTAAGGACACATGTCAGCAGGAAAGGTTACCATGTTTCTAGCAATTGAGTGGAATTTGGGACTTCCCCAACACTGTATAAAGGACTCCAAATGCGACATTGAAGAGGTCCTTGACCAAACACTCAACGAAGAGTCATTCAATACTTGTCTTTCAATTCATTTATCTTAGCTTCATAGCTTATCTACTTTAACTTCATACCTTAATTACCCTAGCTATAGGTTAGCTTCAAAGCTTAACTTAACTTAGCGTCATAGCTGTAACTTAGTCTAGCTTCTTAGCTTAATTCTTTTAGATTATCAATTATACTTCATTTCCAATCAATGCAAGTTACAATTTTTGTCTAATTGCCTTTCGACACCTATAAATTTGTTTAAAGTCTTCTTCATTGAGGCAAGATCCGAACCAGTGGCAGTTTCTCTCAACTACACACAATCATTTCTCTGTGTTAAAAGTCAGAAATGCTCAGCAATTCCTATACCTTGAACTAGGTACACAAGTTCTAGCACACCCGCATTTAATCAACAAGTTTTTCATTGTTAACACTTGCAGGATTTCTTAAGTGGCAACAGGAATTTCTAAAAGGCGTCAACAAAATTTGACATGCCCGGTGGGACCCTAGGTATCATCTTTACTAAACATTCATCATGGTAAATAAAACAAGAGGAAAAGGAGTCGTGGGTCAATCAAGAGTGGTGTCGCCTTCTAACAGCCCAGGGTCAAGTGATTCTCGGTCGTCAATAGCGCAACACACTTTTGAAGGATTTCAGGACATTATAGAAAATCTGAGACATTGCCTTATCACATCCAATAGGGAGCTTTCTATGGAACGCTCTCACTCTTTGGCCACTCTGCTACACGAAATGAGGCAGTTTCATACGAATCTGATGCAAGCAATTGCCAATATGATGGTGACTTTGAGAAACAAACTTTCAACAGTTCTTCCACCAGCTCAAGTTCTGCCTATGATGGGAATTTTTAATGCCGTTGTTGAGTAGAATTTTCAAGGTAGGCCATGTGCTGATGAACCGCCACCTCCAAAAGTTTTTCAAGCCTTTTCTTTCAATAATCCTCATTCTTTGGGGGATATGAAGGACAAGGCATTGAACAATAGGGGCATGGCGTTGAGACTAGGGGGCAACTTCCCAGGTTTTGGCTATTTGAGATCAAGGAGGGCCAGATTCCTCTAAACTCCCAAAATCCTCAAATCTACAACATCAAGGAACTCCATACCAGAATTTCCACAACCATAACCTTTAGAACCAGAATCTGCATAATTTCCAAGGAGTTGGTCCTAGACCTCTGTAGAACGGTCTGCCTCAGTTCCAACAAGAATGGTCACAAGTCAACCCTTTATTCACTGCTCCAAAATAAAAGGAATTGAATTACACTCTAATTCTTGAACCAAGGACGCAGAACTTCGCCCCTATTCTTGAACAGAGGGGGTACAATTTTGTTCTAGTTCCAAAATAGAGAAACGAAAAATATGCTCTGATTCCTAAACCAAAGGGCAGAACTTTGTGCCTGTTCCTAAGCAGAGGGCATATCCCTACATTCTATTTCATGAACCAAGAGAGCAAAACATCATGCCAATTCTTGAAGTAAGGGGTCAGAACTTCGACAACCAACCACCATGTCGAGTTTATTAAAGGGCACATCAACTAAATCCAGCTATGAACATGGATCAAGTTATGGATCTTTTCCAGGAACAATTCGATCTTACACTCAGACGTGTTGGCAGACCCATCTATCAAATACCTTATGTCGAAGCAATCAACATAAATTACTATTTTCCTAGAGGGTATAAAGTTCATGATTTTGTTTTATTTTCTAGTGAAGATAATCATTCTACTGTTGAATATGTTACTAGGTTTACTACACAATGCGACGAGGCAAGAAGGAATGATTTCTTGAAGTTAAGGCTATTTGCCAATTCCTTAACAGAAATGGCCTTACTTAGTATATCAATCTACAGCCAGACTTAGTTCATTCCTGGTAGCAGATGGAAGAGATGTTTCACAAATAGTTCTACAGAACTGAACTAGAAGTTACTATGGTCGACTTGTCAAGAATCATCCAAGTTCTTGGCTTGATAGTAGAAGCCTACATTGCAAGGTTTAAGAGAGCTAGATTCAAATGTCACATTACTCTTCTAGAAATGGAGTATATCAGGCTAGCTCAAAATGGCCTTGACTTCGAACTTCACAAGAAATTCGAAGGCATGAAATTCAAAGATCTTTGAATTGGCCGCGAGAGTAGGTAAGTATGAACAGATCCTTAAAGAGGAGCAAAACCGAAGGAATGCATCAAAAGGAACCTATTACAGGGATCCTAACTATCTCGTAGCAAATCCAGACGTAGAACTGAACCATGAGGCTGTTGTGGCAGAAATCCTAAATAGAAAGCCTTATGTGTGCAAGGCATATGTCAAAGTGGAACCAATGAAGGTGTAGGGGAATTTCACCATGGCCAAGACAACTCATTCCTACACGTTTGATATCACCAAAGCGGAAGTAATTTTTGACCAGTTAATGGTAGACAAGATGCTCAGATCCTCCATGGGTCACAAAATTCCTGCCACTGATGAAGTTAGGAATAAGGAGTGCTGTAAGTTTCATAATTCTTGGAATCATGCTACTAATAGTTGCATTATTTTCAGAAATCCTATTCAGGATCGCATTGACAAGGGAGAGTTCAAATTTCTTGAGAAGGAATAGCCTACAATAAAAGTAGATAATGATTCTTTCCCAAAGAATTTTGGTGCAAACATGGCTGCTATCAACATGGCAGGGATGTTGCGAACCACTCATAAATGGAATATTATTATAGGGACTTCCTTTCGTCCCAATAGATTTTTGACTTGTTCCTGCAATGGAATGGAGGCGGACAAAAACTTCTATGACGATTCCCATCAACGAGGGAAGAGACTGTTTAGAAGAATTTCCTGGTCTGAAAATCGCAGGAATGAATAGCAAGAACTACATCTCTTAGTCCTGAACCCACCATGTACCTGGTGTGGCCATGTTCCTCAAACAAAGGAGCCACCTATCAAGAGTATGGTTATCATGTATGAGGCAGAGTCTCAGTAGCTCACAAGGAAGATAAAAGAATCCAATCAAAGAGTTTCTATTTTTCAGCAACTTCAGCCTACCAAGGTCGACTTGTAGGAAGGAATACAGAACTTGAAGATCATAGCCCCTATCCAAGGCCAAACCAGAATTGTCAAACCTTCTGTTACTCTGCCAGGAAGATGGGTAAGGGTTGGACATCTCAAATTTCCTCATCCTTAGACAGTTTTGTCTAGATCTCAAAAATGTCACCTACAACAGAAGAGATAAACAACAAGATTGACCAAGGGACAATGTGTGACAGAGTAGGAAGATTCAGAAGTTCAGCAGAAAAGTTCAAAGGACTAGTCAGGCTAGAAATCTATAACTCAGTCTCCAGAAAAAGAAGAAGGCCAGGAAGGAGTATTGTCCTAAGAGAAGACTTGTTGATCCCAGTCCTATTCAGGAGGACCCCATTCCTATTCAAAAGCTGCCAGAAACATATGCCTCAGTTTTTCTCAACAAGCCTCTTACACTAGAAGTCCTAGCCAACCAAAAAGGCAAGGGAGGCAAAGCAGAGTAGAAGATGGTTAGCCTTGGTAATAAATCATGTACTTTACCTTAGAAACTTTTGTGCAATATGGTGTTTGTTTTGCCTCAGTCTCTTAGGGCTAAGGAAGGGTAGAAATTCTGTAGAAATCCTGCCAAATTCCTATCAGTAGAAATCCTTCCAGCCTATAGAAATTAGTGTTTCCCTCATTGTGTTGAAGGATGAATCTGAAGAAAGAAATGTACTAACCTCAGCAAGTGTCATTTTTGAGAAGCTATGTCTAGAAGCCAGCAACCACCTTCATCCTCTATACATAACAGGATTATAAGGTGGTGTTCCAGTCAATAGGCTTTTGGTAAACAATGGTTCTGCAGCCAATCTTATGCCTAAAACTGCAATGTAGAAATTGAGCAAGACAGAGAAAGATTTGCCACCTTCCAATGTCAGCATTACAGATTTCGTAGGAAGGTCAATAAGTTCTCAAGAAATCTTGATCATGAACTTAGTTGTAGGAGGTAAGACCCTAACTACTCCTTTATTTATTATTAACTCTAAAACAACCTATAATGTTCTATTGGGTAGAGATTGGATACGTGCTTGCATGGCTGTTCTGTCCTGTCTTCATCAGTGTCTTATATTTTGGAATGATAAAAGATGTGAAAGTAGTATAGGTAGACATAAATCATTTATAGCTTCTGCAAATCATGCAGAGGCAAGGCTCTACAATGAAGAAATTGGACCCATGAAGTTTTTAGGAAAAGATAAGTATGATCATCCAAAAACCATGAACTCATCCAACCATTCCTCAACTGAAGAGTTGGAAAGTGCCTATAAAGAGCTAGTTGGCTCCTTAGTGTCAGAAATCAGTGGCCAACAGTTGGATTCGCAGAAAGGTTTAAGAATGGACCCAAGGCTCTCAGATGCTGAAAAGGCCATGGCTCTTAAAGCCATGATGGCCACGTTGACAGCCTACCTGGTAGAAAAGAAGTTAGTGGGACTAGATGAAGAAGAAGCTACGATAAATTCTTTTGAAGTAATTTTTTAAGAGGACATTCCTGACAACGATTTTATCTAGTTTGAGGAATTAGAAGTAGTTCCTACTAAGTTAGATGACCTAAAGACAGAAGTTCAAGACCCTCTAGAAGAAATTAATATGGGAATGGTGAAGAAACCCAGGATAGTCTATGTAAGCCAACTATTTCCTGAACCATACAGAACCAGACTTATTCAACTCTTGTGTGAATTCAAGGAATGTTTTTCTTGGGATTATAGAAAAATGCTTGAATTGTTTGGAGAACTAGTGGAGCACTGTCTACCAATCAAAGAAGGGCTCTTGCTGTATAAACAGCCGCCTAGAAGGATGCCTAATGAGGTAGCTCTATTAGTTAAGGATGAGTTGGATTGTTTACTCAAAGTTAGGTTTATCAAAACTGTTAAATATGTAAAATGATTGTCAAACACAGTGCCTATAGTCAAGAAGATAGGAAGATTTAAATTTGTATAGACTTTAGGAACTTGAACTTGGCTACCCCTAAGGATAAGTACCCTATGCTGGCAGTAGACTTGTTAGTGGATGGGACAGCTAGGCACAAGGTTCTGTCTTTTATAGATGGTCACTCAGGATACAAACAAAATTTCATAGTAAAAAAGAATACATCCAAAATAGCTTTCTATTGTCCTGGTGCATTAGGAACATATGAATGGGTCGTAATGCCTTTCGGCCTTAAAAGTGCTGGGGCTACTTACCAGCGTGCCATGAATTCTTTATTTCATGACATGATAGGCTGATTTATGAAGATATACATTGATAATGTGGTTGTGAAGTCCAATTCCTATGAGGAACACTTAGTAGATCTGAAGGCATCTTTTGAGAGGGTAAAGGAATTGTAGACACTCCATTTTTGCTGGCCCTAAAACTTGAGCGCTTTTTTTTAATTCTAAAGCAACGCCCAATTAGTACACATTAATGTGTGTTTGGGAGGAGAAAGATTGAGTACACACCTAACCTTTTAGCATAATGCACAAAGTGGTGGCCCCAAGACTTGAAACCATAACCTTAAGGTTATTAGGCCAAGTCTTAACCATTGAACCAATGGCCCCTTACAGCGCTTTCTTTTAATTACTCAATGAAAATCAGAATGTGTTTCTTGAACAATCCTCAGTAAAAAATATGAAATTTGAGCTTTACTCTCCACCCTAAGCCTATTTTGGCCAAGATTTTGTATATAAGATCATGTATATTTTGCTAACCTTGTTTTGTAATTGTTCGCGGGATGTCGGTAAATATGTAAGTTTTTATGCTTTAGTAATGGAGGTTGTGTTGCTTAATTTGAAATGATGTTGATTTTTCATATTTGTAAACTCAATTTCTTTGGGTTGTACATCTTCAAAATTCTTTCAAAACACATGAAATCAAATTATTCCAGAATGAATGACATAGTCTATACTTGTATTCTTCACATCGTAAATTTTAAGAATTTATTAATAATTGGAATATGAACATATAAAGTCAATAACACTCATATCATGGTTTAGTAGAGGTTGATCTTTGATTGAGTGAGCGGAGGTACTCAATTAATGACCTTCCCTCTCATAACTAAGATTCAAGCGAAGCATATTTGGTTACAACGAACAGTAGCCTTGGCACGAGTCACAGGTTTCCTAATTTTCCTAAAATATTGGGTGGTGACTCTAAGATCTGGTGATACAGCCCATTTTTGGCAATGGTTTTTCAATAAAATGGATTTTCTATAAACGTTGCCAAATCTCTGTTTCATATTACACTTGTAAGACTAAATCAAAGAAATCTAGGGTTCGAACTGTTTAACATGAACAGTTACCTCCCGGGCGATGTTACAATTTTTGGCGACTCTGCTAAGGATTTTAGGAAACCTTGACTTGAACTCCATGATATGACTTTTATTTTCAATTATATGTTCATTGTATTGCATGTATTGGTGCATTTAAAGTCTCTGTGTTGCCCAGATACTAGTGGGAGCACAGGTAAGCTTTTTGTGACACTATACCTATCTTTATGTTACTTTGGAGGCCTTGTGTTATAACCTTTTGAGATTTGTCAAAAAGGTAGCTCTGCTATCTAAGGTTCTCAGACTTCGAAGAGACGCTATATTGACTCTTCTGACTTCTTGGGATCTTCATAGGTTATTACCCAAGGGACTTTTTGGTAACGTCACCTTGACTCCTACCTGTAGAGTAGAACCAACCTCGTACATATAGTGAGCTATAGTACCTTTCAAAATTAGGACAGAATGCTCTCTCATTTCTAGGATGTATGTTACCACTTGTTTGAATAGTGAAGCTTTAGATCATTTCAAAGCTAAGACAGGATAACCCTGTCATGCCCCAAATTTTAATTACTCGGATACATTACCAATGCCTTTAAATTAGGTTCATTTTTTTTTTAATTATATACAAACATCCATTACCCTTGTGTAATAGAAATATAATGACACATGTTCTCTCTCTCTCTCAATGAATTTTACAATGATAACAATACATGCCAATCTCCTACTGTGCCACAAATAAATAAATACAAATACAAAATCCATTTCCTTTACATGTACTATGAAGTTTTACAAAGGGACTCAAGAACTCCATAAATCTTTAATCAAATAATCCAAACTTTCTTCCTGTAAAAAGATAAAACAACAACGGGGTCAGCACTAATACCCAGTAGGAATCTCATAGTTCTCAATCAATAACTAACACACAGATAAAAATGATCATGTATGCAGGGTGAAACATATAGTAGGGTGACATTTTATAATTTCAAAATATCATAAGTAAAGTACCTTTTTCTCAAAAACTATTTAAATGCTTTTAAGAAAAACCTTCAGCTATTAGAAATCATCCCTTAACCTTAGAAAACCATAGTTCCTTGTGAAACAAACATATTTAAGAAACAACATCATTTAAAATTATTAAACAATACCCAAAATATTTCTCATTTAATTTCCATTTTTAATATTCCTCTTTGTCTTTCATTCTTCCTTTCTACTCATTATATTTATTTAGAACTCCATAAATTCAAATTCAAGTTCCTTAATTTATTTGCAGAACAACACCCATAATTTATCTTTATGGTCACAACCAATTCATTAAGTTTACCATCGTAGTCTATAATCCTCATACCCATTTTTGGTTTCCATTCTTTACAAATAATGTCTATGCACATTTCCTCTTTAAACCAAATTACACATCAATATGCAATTTCACAAATTCATCACAAGTCACAAGTAACATCATCAACTCAACACATAGCTCAACACAATCCACCTTTTGCCGACTTACTACGGCGGGATAGCGGACACCCAATTCATAACACTCTCCACATTTTGCCGGCTACTATACGGCGGGAAGTGAACTCCCAAAAACCATTTTCTCAAAAGCCATTTTCTTCCAAAAATCATATTTTTCCAAAGACCATTTTTCAACTTTTGAAAACCATCCCCCACATTTGCCGGCTACTATACGGCGGGATGTGGGCACCCAAAACATTTTCAAAAACCATCTGTTTTTTCACTTTTGCCGGCTACAATACGGTAGGACTGTGTGGATACCCAAAAATCATTTTTCCACTTTCGCTGACTACTATACGGCGGGATTGTGTGGACACCCAAAAATATTTTTCCACATTCGTCCAGCGATAAGCCTAGACAGGGCAATTGGGAACCTTTAATTCAAACTACCTCCACATTTGCTGGCTACTACATGGCGGGATGTGGGGCCCCAAAAACCTTTTTCTCAACTCCCCGCGCGGGTACCAACACAACGCCACCCAACACAACTCAACCCAACTCAACACACCCAACACAACTCAACTCAAACTCAACATGACCCAACACAACTCAATTCAAACTCAACACACCCAACACAACTCAGCTCAACATAATTCAACATGATTCAAACACAATTCATCATAGTCCAACACAATTCGATTCAACATCATTCAACACAACTCAACATCATCAACACAATTCAACATAATCAACACTATTCAACATAATCAACACAATTCAACATAATTCAAGGTGAACTCTTAAACCTTTATTTCATCATTTCACCTCAAGGCCCATGTCATCCATATCATTAATAAATCATTTCCCCAATATTCCTTTCACATTATCGCATGATTTACAATGTCCATAAAAAAGGTTCAATCGCTAATTTTTAACATAATTTTCAAACACTTCCAAAATTCAATTAAACTTGTATAAATATAATTCAATACCTCAATTTCATGATTCTACTTTCAATTTGGGCAAAATCATTAATTATCATCATGAATCAAGGTTTTCAAGAAAAATTCAAACTTCTTAAACCATTACTTTTCATTCCAATTTTTCCATTGATTATACACCAAAGGTTCATAATCCACCCTATTAACCCAACAATTGAACCCCCAACACTTCAAACCCTAAACCCCCAAATCTCATGATGTACACTATATGCTCAAAAATGTAGGTTTTGTATTTATATAATCAAAATACCACAAATCTATCTATTATTGGAAGTATTGAAGAAGAACTACAACACCTATCTCAAGAATCAAGCAAGAAATCAAGGCTCCAAGAAGAATCCCTCGCGAAATCCAAAATCCAATCGGTTGAAAATGTTAATCTTCTCTTGTTCTTCATCCTTGATGCAAGATCCATAGTGGATTTGTTGGTAAAAATGGATGAAATCAATGTTTTGAGGGCTAGGTTTTCGGACCTAGGATGTGAGGAAGGAAGAGGGAAAAGAAAGTGTAAGGAATGATCTAGAAAATCACTTTTTAAGTCGTTGAATTCGCACAGTCCGCTCGAGCGTCTATTTTCCTGCTCGAGCGTACCTACTTCCAACACAGATTCCAAAACTTCAAATAGGTGTAACTCTCTCATCCGGGCTTCGTTCTAGGTCGTTCTTGTGTCCAAATTGAAGCCCCGGAAACAAGCTTTTCAATGGTTCCAGCCTCACATCCAAATTCAAAGTGTGGAAAAAGAAAAGGGCAAAAGAGTGACGGTTGTTCGTATGAAAAATTATCCAAATTAAATTCTTAGTTCACTCTTACTTTACCATTATGTTGTCACTTCGATCAATATGCCAAAATAAAATAAGGTGGTTCCAATTATACTAATAAAAATGTCAAGGGAAATCTCACTTTCCAAGCTCGAGTGTCGCTTCCCACGCTCGAGCGCGCGCAGACCAATAAAGCCGTCCGCTCGAGCGACTACTCCCACGCTCGAGCGGGAATTTACAACTCTTAGAATTTTGGACCGTCTGCAAAAATGCTGGGAACCTCTCAAGTCTACTTGAGCGTCAACTCCCTCGCTCGAGCGAGAGAAAAATTCTAGATCGTTATAATCTTTCCCCCTTAAGAAATTTTGTCCACAAAATTGCATCCGTTCTAACAAGATAGCAACAATCTTATACTCACCAATTTCTTAACAACCCCTAGTCTAGAAATAAAGCATGAGAGCACCCATATATATCCACCAAACCTTAACAACTTCCAATTACACCTTGCTTCAATTCTAAACCCAAAATACAAAGTGTCACAAACCCTACCCTCTATAGGGGTGTTTGTTCTCTTTCCTGCTATGAGCCATGTATGGGATTTGGGGTTCTCAAATTCTAAGCAGTGGTTCAGCCATTTCAATTTGTGGGGTTGAATTTTTTATTTTTATTTTTAATTTTTTTTCCACATGTTGTATAGTGATCAGTTGAGCCGAAATGCTGCCAAAATTCTAATTGGGAGTTCCATTTTGTTTTTGCAAGGTAGTTGTAGCACTATAGCTTCAGAGTGGTCCAATATCCTATAAGTTCTGTAATACTCGCACCGGTAGACTGTTCAAAGTACCCTTCATTCAATAGCTAGATCATCCCCAATCAGCTTACCATAATCAGTGATGGCTCAAATTCCAAAGAATATAGTAAACATGTTTTTATCCCTCTAACAAAGCATAAATGCAATTGCCAATACGGTTGCCATTCACAATAATGCTATCGCTGAATTGCAAGTGTAGTAGCCATTTTCATGGATTTAGCTAGCCTAGAGTTCTCATAACAAATCAACGTGTACAAGCTATAAAGGTACTACCCTTGAGAGGTTTGTTGGGTCGAAAACGTAGAAGGGGACCCAGACAAAATTTAGAGTATAAAAAAAATAAAATAAAAAATTGAAAATGAAAAAATGAAAAACTGAAAAAATTAACAGAAGCTCGCAAGGTTGAAAACCTAGAAAGGGCAGCTTTGGCAAAAGTTAGAGTATAAATGGAGAGTGTTAATACCCAAGTGAGTCTTACCTTGTGAACTATGTGAAGCCTGATTCTTATTTTTAGGATACGTAGACATCTTCATTTTGAAGTTCGGCCTAACCATTTTCAACTCACTCATCCTGTCCATATTTGATTGGTGTATGTTTATTCGACTCGGCTATCCTATCTAGGTTTGATTGGTTTATCTTCGTTCTATTCAGTTGTCCTATCTCTTTTTTACGACAAATTCAGTTGTGCATCTTAAGGGTTGATTTCATGTTGGTCAGGTAGTGGCCATTTGAGAAGACAGATTTTGAGGACTTTTAATGAAGTTGACTGATTTTTATCGAAAATTATTCCATTTTTGCAAAACCCAAACCATTTTTTGGGCTAAAAGGGAAAAAATTTCAATGCTCACAACTTTATTTACATGATTTTAAAATAGTGAATGGAACAAGCATGCTAATTTAACTCTCATGTTGGTTAAAATATTTTTAGTAGAAAATTAAACAAATAGTCAAAGCGATGAACTAGGGGCACAGTCGACTCAGGTTTTCTGTCTTTCCCCCGTATTCTTGAAAGTCTATTTACAATGTTAATCACTCACCAGAAAATGCATAATTGTTGTACAAAACCCTTTAGTTAGGCAGTTGTTCGAGCGGTTGACCGATGGTGATTTTTGTTTTGAATCTTGTTTTACGACATCGCGCTTGCGATATTCTAAACCGCGCCCACGTTTGTCGCGCTTGCAATATTCTAAACCAAGCTTATGATTGTCGCTCCCACGGTGCTTATAATTGTGCCCGTATTGAAGTTTTGTGTCCTTTCTATTTTGATAAGTGTCAATAGGTCTGTTTAGGTTGTTTTTGTTTGGTTTTTCTTTCATTGAGTTGGTTTTTTGATTTTTGGTCAGGTGAGGGCTCAATGTCCAATTTAGAATTTATTGAAATTTAATCATTCTCAAATTCAAGTTCAAGAAAAATGTTTTCATGCTCAAGTGTTGTGCCATTCATGCTATTCGAATTTGCAAAACAAAACTCTTTTTATTAAATGTTAGGGATCAAACCCCGATCAAAGTGATACAAAAGAGAGTTGAAGCTATAAGTGCCCACTCCCAAGCCAAAATATAGGAAAAAATAAAAAAAATGAGAGATTGAGAAATTTTCTAGGATTCTGGCAATGGCCTAGCGGCGAAGATTATAAATTGACTTCATTTACAGACAACTTCGCCGCTCGACTCTATCGTTAGTTGTCTCACCACAACATTACTCTCGGAAAGCCCTTGAGGACTCTGTTTCAACATTTATAGATCTCCTAAAAGAGATTACTCCACATCGACCATCAAATGCAAAGCACCAAGGAGCTCCGAATCGGGCCGCAGAGGTCACCTGTCATTTCAGTTCATTGTTTTGCTTTTTCAGATTACTAATATCTGTTCGAGCATCTTTGTACATACTTTAAAGTAGAGAGAGTTGTACTTTTAATCAATGTACTTCACTTGTCCTACCCTACAGCCGATGGGACAAATTGAAGACCGCGATCACAGTCTCCACACAGGACTTTAATGTGTAATGGTTGGCATCAATGTCAGATTGTGCTGTCATCAATTACTCGACTGATAATGTAGGAAAGTTGAGAATAGGGGTAGAGATAGGGAGCTCGATCGAGGCTCAGAGGAGCTGGTAATCTCAGTTGGGGAATCGTTAAGGTTAGGGAAGAGAGGGTGAGGGGATGGCGAGAAGAGGCCATGCCAGAAGGAGTATAATGCCAAAGGAAAAATTTGTAGAGTAATGGTAGGGGGAGTTTGCAACTTTTTGCTCCATCTCTTTCATAGGCCTCAGTTTAAGAAGAAGTTGGAAGAGAAGAAGAAGCTAAGAAAGAAGGATTGCTGTGGCAATCTTTGACAATCGAGGTTGATCCAACTGCTATCGATTAGGAGCGTCGTGATTGTTGAAATTGCGTGCCAGTCATGGTGCTCGACGAAGACAAACGAGGCAGAGAGAGAGAGAGAGAGAGACAAAACATGAGGAGAGTGTATATATGTATATATATTTTGTATGTATATATCTGTGTGTATATCGTATATGTATTTGTATGTGCCCGTATGTATATATCGTATATGTATCCATATGTCTGCATGTGTCCGTATATATATATATATATATATGTATTTATGTGTATCTGTATATGTATATAGTTTGTCTGTTTGTATATATATATGTATGTAATACGTATTTTGTATATCGTTTGTATCTATATGTATATATATGGTATGTAAAAAAATATAAAATTTTCAAATTCAAAAGAAAATATACAAAAATCGAAAAAAATAAAAAAATTTTGAGAAGGAAAAAAAATAAAAAGAAAAAGAAATTTTGAAAAGCAAAAAAAATTCAAAAAAAAAATTTAGAAAAAAAAAAAAAAAGAAGAAAATTTTGAAAAAAAAAAAATCATTTGTGTATTTATTTGTTGTGCATTCATTATATTATTGTTGTGCATCTATGATTGCATATTGTTTGCCCATTTGTGTTTTTTCATTCACCACCACACTAAGCTTGTACTGTCTATTACATTTGTCATGCATGGTTACAGTCCATTCAAATCACTTGACTACAATTGTCCCAATTTCTGGTTACAACCCTTTTCTCCTTTACCTGATTGAAACCATTCCCTATTCCCTATTTCGTATTGAGGTATGGTCTAGGTCTCGCTTGTTAGTTAAGATTCCTTTTCTCCTTTACACAGTTAAAACCTTCCCCCTCTCTATATGATATATCGTTAGGTATGCCTGTTGGTTATACCACCTTTTATTCTTTCACTTGAAACATGTTAGGAATTACAGTTTATTTGGTTAAAACCTTCCTTCTCTTCGTATGAGATGCGGTTAGGTACACATGTTAGTTACACCACCATTTTCTCCTTTTACGTGAAACATGTTAGGATTTGCAGTTCATTCGGTTAAAACCTTCTCCCTCTCCATATGAGATACGGTTAGGTACACCTTTCCTCCTTTTGCGTGAAACGCATTAGCTGGTTAAAACCTTCCCCCTCTCCATATGAAATATAGTTAGGTATGCCTAGTGGTTATACCACCTCTTCTCCTTTCGTGTGAGACGCGTTTGGATTTCGAGTTCACTATTCCTCCTCTCGTGTGAGACGCGTTTGGATTTCGGGTTCACTATTTCTCCTCTTGAAGTGAGACATGTTTGGATTTCCACTATTTCTCCTCTCACGTAAGACATGTTTGGATTTCAAATTCACTATTTCTTCTCTCACATGAGACATGTTTGGATTTTGAGTTCACATTTCTTCCTCTAATGTAAGACTTGTTTGGATTTTGAGTTCACTTTTCCCCTTATCATTTATGTTGTGGCACATTTGTATGCAATGACCTCCTTCTATCATTTATGTTGTAGCATATTTGTATTTGATGCACCTCCCTCTATCATTTATGCTGTGGCACATTTGTATGCGATGCACTCCCTATTATGCTTCATATCATTTTCATGAGGCTTGCTTCTCATGTTGCCACATCCATATCACTATCATCGCTAAATTGCATTACATTGCATCGATCATGAACTTTCAAAACAACGGGCTTGCAAAGTGTGTAAGTCCAACTTTGAATTGCATTAGCATATCATTTGCATCTTGCCCCCAAACTATGCTGGTTTGATTCTTTGCAAAGGGATACGTAGGTAACCTTCGTGTTCAACCAACTGGATTAGCATCTTGTTTGTTTGTCCGAGTATCACGGCCTTGCCAAAAAGGTCGTCTTCAGACTTTGACATTCACTCACGTCATGAAATGACTTCGAGTTCTATCAAAGAGGGGTAACTGTAGATACTCTATTTTGATTAGCCCTAAGACTTGGACGCTTTGTTTTGATTACCCAATGATGAAAATTAGAATATGTTTGTTGCATAATCCTCAATGAGAAATATGGAATTTAAGTTTTACTCTCCACCCTAAGCCTATTTTGGCCAAGTGTTTAAGACCCGTTGGGCACTGGAGTGAAGCTGGACTGAACTGAAGCAAGATAGCCAACTTCTTTTCTGGCCGGCCGACCAGACGGTCTACCGCCCCCAAATAGTGCAGTCCAGATTTTGTTGTTCAGTTTGTGTGGGCATTCCATTATCTTATTTTCTGATATATTCATGCACCAAATGCATACACTCAGGCTCCAGTGCCAAAAGAACTTGACTCCTCAAAAAAGATAGAGCTAAAGCAAAGGGAGTGCTTGATCCATTAACGACATTAATGCTCCACTTTCTCTTCCACCTTTGATGGTCTCCATTGATACAATCCACTTGCAGTGCCTATATAAGGAGGTTTGAAATATTGATGGAGGACAATTATTTATTTATTTTTTTGGATAAAAGAAGGACTAGATTGATAAGGAGAGTCTATACTTTGATCAAACGAGGTCTCAAAGTTAAGAAGTTGAGCTATGAATTTCATTACACTATTATATCATCCTTTTACACTGTTATTTGATCCAAAAAATTCCTTTATAGTCAACTTGTGTAGCTTTGATTAAAGAGTGTTCAGTTTGTGTCAAAAGTGAGAAAACTAGAGTGAATTATGAAATCTGGGTATTCACAGCCTTTCCCCACACACACTGTTAAACAACCCAAAATTGTCATTCTAGCTAAAATTCCAAATTTTCGAATGAATGATTGGGAACATAATTCACATCCTTTGAGGGTGATCACAAGGAAGTTTGGAAATCAACAAGTTCGTTCTTTCTTTGGAAGGCGAATTTTTAATTTCATTCATTTTCAAGTATTTTCTATCTTATATTTGTTTTCTTGCTTTAATTTCATATTAGTTTTGTTGTAAGCTAACCAGTAGTGGTTAGTTGAGCCACCTACATATTCCTTATTTGTTCTTTTTTCGGTGTTGCAACAAGACATGTTTTGCTAGGCCTAATAGATCGGTCGGTTAACTTCTATTGGACAAAACGGAGTAACCTTCCGGTGTTGAGCATACGAATTCCCGGTGGTCTTCAAGGCGCATGAAGCTTCTATTTTGTTTTTCATTTGAGTGTTTAGTGAGGTTTTTTTTTTCTTTGTATTATTTTCCTTCTCCCTCTCTTATTTGGTTTGTAGTTATTCTTTCAAATGTTATAATAATTCCCTGCCCCGCTTTTTTCTATCCCATTCTTTTACTCGCTTTACTTATTTGCTCATAAGCATCATATTTTGTTATTTAATTATACCCATACTTTGCATCCATGTATCATGCATCTTGATTTGGCTAAGTTTGCATTTGTGGGTTTAATCAATTCTTATGTGATTATGTGCGCTACCTCATGTTCTTGAGATGATTCACATGTCATATATTAGAAGCCGAATCTTTAGTTTCATTTCATGAGTGGATTGCTTTAGGATTTTGTGTATAAGATCATGTATATTTTGCCAACTTTGTTTTGTAACTGTTCGTGGGATGCCAGTAAATATATAAGTTTTTATGCTTTAGCATCCTGCTTGTGTGTGCTTTTCTTAGTATGTTTAGCATTCTACCATGAGGCTATTTGCGTATTTGATATAACTATATGAATGCCGGTGGATGAAAGTTGTGTTGCTTAATTTCGAATGATATTGATTTTTTATGTTTGTAAACTCAATTTTGTTGGGTTGTATATCTTCAAAATTCTTTCAAAACACATGAAATCAAATTATTCCAAAACGAATGACATAGTCTATACTTGTATGCTTCACATAGTAAATTTTAGGATTTATTAATAAGCGGAATATGAACATATAAAGTCAATAACAGTCATATCATGATTTAGTAGAAGCTGATCTTTGATCGGGTGAGCGGGGGTGCTCAATTAATGACCTTCCCCTCTTATACCTAAGGTTCCGAGCCAAGCATCTTTGGTTACAATGAACAGTGGCCTTGGCACGAGTCACGGGTTTCCTAATTTTTCTAAAATATTAGGTGGCGACTCTAAGATCTGGTGATTTAGTCCATTTCTAGCAATAGTTTTGCAATAAAATGGATTTTCTATAAAATTTTCCAAATCTAGACTCGCATCTATGTTTCACATTGCACTCATAAGACTAGATCGAAAAAATTGAGGGTCTGAATTGTTTAACGCGCACTGCTACCCCTCGGGCAATGTTATAGAAATACGACTTGAAAATGAATCCTTTGAAGTGTGCTTTTGGTGTTACCGTAGGAAATTTCTTGGGATTTCTGGTTCATCAGAGAGGAATTGGGGTGGACAAGAACAAGACAAATGTGATCCAAGAAGCCATGCCTCGTACCTGCAAAAAAGAAACTGCAGAAACTTCTGAGACAACTTAACTTCCTTAGACGTTTCATTTCCAATATGGCAGGAAAGGTTTAAGTTTTCTCTTAGTTGCTAAAGTTGAAAGATGAAGAACAGTTCAGATGGAAGCCTTACCACCAGCATGCTTTTGAAGTTATCAAGAGGTACTTAGCACAACCTCCTATTTTAACTCTTCCTGTCCAGAATAAAGTTCTGAAGTTGTACATTTTTGCTTCAGAGAAGTCTATTGGGAGTTTGCTAGCTCAAGACAATAAGAGTGGGAAGGAACAAGTAGTTTATTATCACAGCAGACTCTTGACTCCTGTTGAATGTAAATGCAGTCCTATGGAGTAATTATGTCTTTTATTTTATTTTTTCGTAATAAAACTGAGGCACTACATGCTTTCTATTTTGGTTTACTTACTGTGAAAAACTGATTTGATTAAGTATTTAGTTTCTTGGCCCATAATGAGAGGCCGAATTAGTAAATGGCCTTTAGTCCTAATAGAATTTTTATTTCAGTACATTCCTCAAAAGGCTATGAATGGCCAGACCCTAGCAGATTTCCTTGCCGATCATCTTTGTTTAGAAATCAGCGATGAATCTAGATTCGGCTTGGTCTCCTGTTTTACTTGTTTCACTCCTTGGACTTTGTTGTTTGATGCTTCTAAAACTAATTTAATTTATGGGTGTGGGATGGTAATCGTTTCTCCCAAAGGATTGAAAACACAATTCTCTTTTCAGTCTGACTTTGAATGCTCAAATAATCAGGCCAACTATGAGGGTTTGATAATCAGCTTGGAAATATTGAGGGAAATGGGAGCTTCAACAGTGGAAGTGATTGGATATTCATAACTTGTCATTAATCACTTGGGGGACATTTATAAATGCCATAATATAGATTTGTGTCCTTGCTTTATGGAAGCTAAACAACTCCTTGAAGACTTTGATGATGCCTCACTCACATTCCTAGAAGATTCAATTATGAAACCAATGAGATGGCTCAAGTTGCAACCAGAATGAAGATTCCTCAAGGTTTCTATAAAAGAACATCACTATGTAGAAAAGATTGATGCCTTCAATTAAGAGGAGAGAGCAACCCATCCTAGAAGTAAATATGACAGAGATTTCTGAAGAAGATTGGCACTTTCCTATAGCCCAATTTCTGAAACATCCACAACTTCCTGTAGACAAAAAGACTAGAAGGAATACAACACATTATGTCTGGGTTGAGGGAGAACTCTATAGGAAAAGTCCTAAAGATGACCTGCTCCTACATTGCCTTTCTAAAGAAGAGGCAATCAAAGGCATGGTTGAAGCATATGAAGGAATTTGTGGGGCTCACTAGGCAGAAAGGAAGATGCGATGGCTAGTTAGAAGGTATGGATACTATTGGCCTACTATCCTTTCAGATTGTATTAGATTTGCCCAAGGATGTTTACCTTGTCAAGCTCATGGTCTTGTTCAACATGCTCCAATAACTTGTATGAATTCCATAGTTAAACTATGGTCACTTAGAGGTTGGCCCTTTGATATGATTGGCAAGATTTTTCCTCATTCTTCTAAAGGTCATTCCTTTGTAGTTGTGGCTACAAATTACTTTATGAAGTGGGTCGAAGCCATTCCTATGAAATCAGTAAATTAAAGTGATATCATCAAGATGATCAGAGAGAACATTATTTACAGATTCGGCTTGCCCCAGGACATTGTGGCCTATAAGGGAACAATTTTTTTTGGTGAGGAAGTCCATACCTTTGCCAGAGAATATGGTATATAACTATCTCGTTCTACTCCATATTATGCTCAAGGCAATGGCTAGGCAGAATCAACAAACAAAGTTTTAAAAGGCATCATTGAAAGAATGATTGAAGACAAACCTAAGGTTTGGCATGAAGTCTTGTCAGAAGTATTGTGAGCCTACAGAACTTCAAAGAGAACAGCAACAGGAATTACGTCATTTATACTCACTTCTGGGCATGATGCAGTCCTGCTTATAGAAGTTATTGTGAAATCCTTAAGGGTTGCATTTCAGAATGGCTTAATTCCTGCAAAATACAATTTGGCTATGTTCATGAACTTGCAGATCTTGATGAAGTAAGATTGGCAGCTCTAGATCAACTTTTAGTACAAAAATAGAGAGTGCCCAGAGCTTATGATCGAAGAATAAAAAAAAGAAAAAGAGTTTTGCAGAATATGACTTAGTCTAGAAAGTAATTTAGCCATTTGGTGCAAAATATCCTAAGTTTGGGAAGTGGTCTCCATGTTGGAAGGGCCCATTCCAAGTTTTTAGAATTTGCAAGGGAGGTTCCTATTAATTGCAAGACTTAGATAGGGAACTACATAAGCATCCAATAAATGGCAAGTACTTCAAGAAATTTTACTCAACAATGTGGGAAATGATGGAGTCAACAAAGCAAAATCCTATGAATTCATCAAATCAAAAATATCCTGAATAGGCCGAAAAAAGTTAAACATGTATAGGAATGTTCACAAACGGCCTGGTCTAGAACCAGACTGACTAAGCAAAAAACACCTTAGCAAGCTGAATAAATTGCAAGTTTCCTAAATTAAGCATAAAAGTTCAAAAGTGCAATGAAAAGGAATTACAAAAGGCTGTGTAATTTGGCCTTAAGTACATTCCAGGGAGCATTCACAACTTGCAGTTTGAGTAGGTTGGTAGCACGAGTTTTAACCAGCTTAGGAAGTTTGGCATCCAGTTTTGAAGACTTAGCACTCACTGGAAAAGAAATGGCGTAAAGTTTCTGCTATTGTAGCTTCATTCTCTGTATCTTCTAGTTGAACATGGAGGATGGCAATCTAATCTTTCAAATGGATGATCTGTTGTGCCTTGGCATCAGTAGCTTCCTTTAACTTTTTGTAGGATTCCATGTGTTCCTTTATGAGATATTGCAGACGGGTTGATCGTTGAAGTTTTACGTTGATTTCTTTTTGTTTATCAACAAGAGCAAGGCGTGATTGGCTCAGCTTTGGAATTTGATGATGAAATTCCTGGAGGGCTGGTTGAATGACAGAGTCGAAAGGAGCGACAATGGCTAAAACTTTCAAGGCAAAAGTCTGGATTGGAAATCGTCCTAGATGCAGAACGTCTTGGAAAAACAAGACAAACAGAGATTTTAAATCATTTTTGGCTCTCTCAACGTCATTGGATTAGCTGGAAGTAGCAGCTCCACTACCAGAGGCCCCAGAAACAATGGGGGGTAGTTTTTTGAGATAAAGCCTCGAAATAGACATCCAAATCTATGGTTGGTTTTGGAATAGAGGAAGCAGGCTCTGGAGCCTTGAACGCTAGGGTAAGTTCAATCTGAGTTGCACTAGTCTCTTGGGTTTTATCCTAAAACAAAGGAAGTTACAAGTAAAAAAGAGGCCTAAGGAACTTCAAGAAAAGAAGCTTAGTGTTGGAGATAAAGTTTTACTTTGTTGACAGAAGGAGGAGATATGATCTCAGGAGGATTATCCTCCACCTGAGGGGTAGAAGCAGAGTTAGAAGAATCTACCAGTGGAGTGTTGCCTTTGCAAGTGACCATTTTGAATTGCTTTGGCTTTGATGGAGTTGGAATGGTTTTGGAGGGAGCTTTGGTTACCTTAGTTATAACAACTTCAGGGGATTTCTCAAATAAAAGGAAGGCTCAGTAGAAGGTCAAAGAAAATGAAATCAGGAATAATAGAAAATTTCTACCTTTAGAGAGGAAGAACTGGAGGGACTAGTTGCAATGTTCGCTTTGTAGGTGGATCTGGTTCTCTTGGCAAGTGGGGTAGCACCTTCCTAGAAGACGCAAGTTTAGTTAATGAGAAAATTGGGATTGTCATATTCCAGAAATGAATGGTAAATTCTAGACATACCTGTTCAGATCTGGGAAGAAAACTTTCTTTTTTGCTTAGAGAGCTTTTCTTGCCGGTTTTTGTTGGAGCATATGAGGAGGTAGGTACAGTAACTGCAAGTCCAAAAACGGAGTGTCAATAGTAAGCATAGCACAGAATGGGAAAAATAAAAATAAAAAAGACAGATCTGAACTTGGGATAAGGATTGTTTTGATTATTCTTTGTCTATAGCATCCTCAGTTTCCTAAGGAGGAACACTAGTCTTTGTAATGGTAACCTTTTCCTTTTCAGGAAGGAAGGCATCCATCCCTTCCTTATGAAGAGTGTCAGCAAAGACAGAGGATGTATTAGGAAATGAAGGAATGTTTTTGCCACAGGGTTTCAGGAAAGTTTCTAAAGCGGGAGTTTTGGCACCTAGGGTTTTATAAGGAAAGCTAAAATTGCCTTATCTTGATACCTTTTGGCAATTTCAGTTAGTTTTTCTTCCTTAGTTTTTTTTTTCTCTTTTTTTTTCAAAGGATTCTATTTACACTTGAAAATTTTCTCAAAGAGAAGGATTGAATTGAAACGTTCAGAGAAGGAAGGGACACCTTTTCTTGTCCTCTAAGAGGGGTAGGGCTTGGGGGAATTGATTCGTTATTTCTTCAATTTTGGCAATCCTGTTTGGGGATACGAACCAAGAAAGCCTTCAGGTCAATGGAGGTTTTGTTCACGATATACATGCCCTACCAGACGTCAAACTCAATAGTAGTGTCAAGAACTTCGTCGAAGGCCTTGAGTTGAAAGTTTCATTTCAAAGTAGGAAATACATAGCTGACTGCCTCGATGTCTGCTGTGCTCAGAACAAATTGGCCTTTGAAGGTATCATTCTAAAACCAATAAGGTGGAATGGGAATCATCTAGGAAAGATCAAATTGACTGGAAAACTGTGTAGCATTGTTGTGACAACCTCGGTTTAAAAATTAGCCATTAATTCATAATTAAGAATATTAATTAAGTGGTTAAGTGAAATTATGTGTTAATTGTGTGTTTTGCATGCTATTTGTGTCTTTATTTGTCTATTGTAGGAATATCTGTCTGAAATTCTATTTCGATGTGAAAATTGAAGGCCTTATCGGCATCTGGACATGAAATTGACTAAGACAATGTGTTATTTGAGATTTTTAGAATTTTATGGGAAGTTTAATTGGAATTCACTTTAGAATCAAATAATTAGAATAAATGGATTAGAATTAACTAAGTTTAACCAAGCTTAATTAGCCCAACTTAATCAAGCCTATGCGCCTGTTTGGTGCAGCTTAAAAGCTGCTTATTTCAGCTTTCAGCTTAATTTAAGTTATTTTGATGTGTTTGGTTTAGCTTATTGTAGCACGCCCGCGAGGGGACCCAGCTACAGTTCGGCGCTCTCGATTTGTGTCACGGTTCTAAATCTGAACCAAAGAGTCCAAATCTGGCAAATCGTTTGAGAAAATAGATTTTTTTTGAAAAGTAGTGCCAAACATGGACTGCTTTGCCAGATACAGAGTCGCCACCTAAATATTTTAAAAAATAGGGAAATTTAGGAAACCTTGACTCGGTGCCGAAGGCCACATGTCCGTCATCACCGGAGTTGTCTCGGCTCGGGAGCTTGGGTACGATCGGGGAAGGTCAGCTATGAGCACCCCCTTTCGCCCGGTCCGAAAACCGGCCTCTACTAATCATGATATCCAATTTTGAAAGCGTTATGTGTTCTCAAGCCGGTTATTAGCCTAGAATTACTATGTTGTGCGCGCAGCAGACAAGTATAGACCAAATCGCCCAAATTGGAAATAAAACATTTCATGTTTGTTTTGAAATTGGTTTGCTACTCGCAAGTAGGCTAAAATGCGGATTTTGCCACCCTCAAGTGGGTTTTTAGAAAAGATGATTTTGCCACTATCTAGTGGGCTTAAAACTCACAGTTTTAATGTATTATTCCAATTTAGGTAATTCAACCTCCATCCACAGGCATTCAAGGAGTTATATCACATAAGCAGCTAGCCTCATGGTAATCATGCTATCATGGCAACATTCACACGCATGCGATATGCTAAAGCATAAAAGCTTACCTAGTACTCCGTGCCAAAACAGTAAACTAGTTAGCAAAATGTGCGTGTCCTAGTTCATGTTAAGTGCCTAATGCATCGCATGCAAAAATGCAATCTAGAATAGGCTCGGCTATCCTAAACATGGCATGTAAGAATGCGCAACTATCACATATTCAGTTTAGAATTTGAAGTACAAATGCAGTTAGCGTGATGTACCAAGCCTAATGCATGTAATACTAATGAATGCACGCATGCACAGCATAAGGTATGCTAATTTCAAAAAAATGCCCTAATCTACCATCATAAGCAGGTAAATAAAAGGGAAGAAAGAAATGGGGATTGGAAGACATACACACACTCACCCACACTTATTACATATTTACCCTCACTCAGAGGGTCCAAATGAATATTACAGTCCCAAAATAATAAACAAATAAAATATTACAGTCCCAAATAATAAACAAACAAAATTATTACAAAAATTCTAATTAATTAAAAGAAAAGATGCAAAAGAAAGAAGAGGGTGGCCGCAGCCTCTGCCTCAGGATGCACAGATGATGCATGCTCGGAACTTGACTCGCCCGAAAAACCCGTACCGTACTCCTGCCACCTCTGTTTGTACTGCATTGTCTCTCTGAAAATTACCAAAGTCCTGGAGCAGGTTCCTCACATGCTGCAGAGCACCACCGGCCAGACAGAATTCCCACCGGCACTTCACAATTTCCACCGGCATTTATTGGATTCATCGGCACTCCAGAGATTGCCGGTCGGCACCAAATTCTGCCGGTCGGCAGAAACTTCCTGCAGAAGACAATTTGACAGCAAACAGGGAACAGACAGTGCATGGCATGGGGTTTTCAGGTACATGTGAGCATGGTTATGCTTCCTATCATGTTTTGAACTCAAAGAAGCATGACCTTCGATCCTCGAGCCATCAATGGTGCATGGTGGCTCAAAGAGTCAAATTTGCCATTTGATGTAAGGATGCATGCAACAAACAAAATGGGATCCGAAGCCTTATCAAGTTGGAGTCAAAGGCCCCCGTGACCGGGAATCGAGGCACATTACATCACTTGAAGTATGAATGTTCCTTGATTCCCACACTTGGTTTGACACCCCAAACCAAATGAATGCAATGCATGTCATGCTCACAAGGCTCAAATGCAACATGATACCAATTATGCAAGACACAAACAAGTACTATGCAACCAACATGACAAATGTGTAATGCCAAGCATACAAGGTGCAAATGTGATGCAAACATAGACCAATTTGGAAATGGGATTAGCATGCTACGAGGCTTAATGAAGCAATCATGCAACATACATGAAACAAGCATGCGATGGAGCCTTGAACCATAAAGGGACAGACCTTAGTCCACCCCAAAACAACACCAAAAGGTGCTCAAAATGATGGGCAACATCTCATGTTAACAAGCAAACTTATGGTCCCAAGGTTAAGGCACAAAAAGGAGACAACTTACCCCCACCAACATGACCTCTCATGGCATGATTAAAACAAGTAGAAACAGAATTTTGCAGACCAAGATAGGACTCCAAACCTTCCTAATATGGCAGCTAAAGTGACTCCCAAGAGGCATATGCACTAAGGCTCATTCCTAGGCATAAGAGGGTACACCCTTAAGGCATAAAAGAGGTCATGCATGCACACATACAAACATGATTCTTGGACTAAAATGTGGTCCTAGATGATGTTAAATCATGAGGGTAATCACAACCATGCATGCTAGAGGTCAACATGCCCAAAGCTTTCAAGCCAAAATACAAAGCAACCCTAACAAACATGTCAAGCATGACCAAATGGATAACCAACAGACTTTAAGCATGGAAAAAAAATACTAAAAGCTTCATGGAACCAAGCCAACACACACAAGAATCATGGCCTAATCATGAGATGCACTTCTAAGCAAAATGGAGCAATACAAGGCAAGTACTACAAGCATACAAGGAGGCACAAATCCGGCCAAAAACAGAGGTTACATATGACCTAAAACACCTAAAAAAATTCTGAAATAAGGCCAAGAATGATCAAGCACACATGCTACCCTTTTAAGCCAAAAAGCAAGGAAACAAAACAATGAAGGGAGAGGGGTGTCCCTCCCCTATACAAGACTTCAAACCACCTTTGTTAACACTGAAAATCAACTGTTTTTTAGTGGTGAAAGGACCAAAATGCTGAAGTGAACAAAGCCTTATCAAAGAGGCACCAAAATGGACCAAACAAGGCCTAGAAGGGTGAGTTTGCACTCCAACCACAAAACGACCTTAATGAAAGTTCTAAAGCATGAAAATACAAGCCTTTTTCATGTTATACACAAGAGCTAAAATAGCAAGCAAGATAGGTAGAAAACCATTGCAAGTTTGGGGAATATAAAGCAAGATGCTCACCCTTGAAGAACCTTTGAAGAACAAATGATCTAGCCCTCTTCTTTTGATCAAAACCAGTCCAAAAACTCAAGAAACAACCCCCCAAGTCCTTCAATCTCGGAGCAAGGTGTAATGGTGTGTGTAATAGTGCAAAAGTAAGGTAAAAACACACTTTTGAGCTAAGAAACACACACAAAGGAGGAGAGAGAGGGAGATATAGAGATAATATGTATCTATATCTCTAAGCTCTGGTTTTTGGTTCTTTCTTTCTAACCTAGATCCAAGAGGAAAGCCCCTCTCTTATAGGACTCCCTCTTGCAAAGCTTATACAACAAGCTTGGCTAGAGGGAGATCCCTCCATACACGTGTATGGAGGGGGGAAGAGTTGGTGCCAGCTATTACAGCTGGCACAAAATATCTCCATAAAGTGGATGAACAGTGGTCGGCTGCCCAAAAATGTCACTTTGACAAAAAACAGTGCCGACCGGCAATAAAGTGTGCCGACCGCAAACAAAAGTGCCGATGGAAGCAAAAACCAGCCGGCGGCCTCTAGCCACTGCCGGTGGTGTGTGGGGATGTCTCACAAGGCGTTCCCTGCCCCTCCAAGGCAAAACAAGAGTGTTCGGTGCAAAACCAGACACTAAACGGTCAAGTTCGGAGATCTTGAGGCAGGGCGCGCGAGCCGAGACCTCCGGGAACTCCAAACGAACACAAACATGGATAATCACCGAGTGTTCAAACGGTGACGTCCAAGTCTTGAGGACGGTCAAAAATGGGGTGTCTACGCTTATAGCTTATAGCTTATAGCTTTTTGGAAGTCAGAAATCAGCTTATTCTTTGAGTGGGGCAGAAGATGCTTAATTTATAAGTCAGAAATCAGCTTATGTTCATAGTTATAAGCTATAAGCTGTTTAGGCATAAGCTATAAGCACTTTCCCACAGTTCTACCAAACAAGGCCTATATAAGTCACTTAAGACTCATCCTACAACATTTTACACATTTTTTCATCATCTTTGACATCAAGAAAACATAGGGAGGAGAGAGAGAGAGAGAGAGAGAGAGAGATTGAAATCAAGAGAGGAAAAGAAGAATTTGGAAGAAAGTTGCAAGTATTTGCTTGCTAGCTCAAGAATTAACAACTTAGAGTCCAATTGAAGAGTGTAGGTAAGGAATCCAACTCTTAATTTTTGTATTTGAACACCAAGCATAGGAATTCAAGGGAACTTAAGTTAATACAAGGATTGGTCTAGGGAGGTAGAAAAGAGGATCAATACTTGCATGCATGCATAGTTCATGAAGATTGAGATTGAATTCCATCTTATACCTCACATGCATGGAGTTATTTTTACTACATTTGAAGAATTCAACATGATTTTCCTCTCATTATGTCATTTATACATGCTTTGGAACCAAAGAACTCCAAATTAATACATGCATATTATATACATAAAGATTCAAGTTGGTTTTGAAAAATTGACATGCTTTTGGGCCTTGATTTTGTGAATTGATCTTCATTTCATGGTTTTATACAAGTTTCCAAGTGTTTTCTTGAGTTTTGGCCCAAAAGAATGAGTTTTGATGCTTTGAATTTGTGTTTTGAACTTGAAGATGAAATTCGGAAATTCTAGAATTTGGTTGCATCGCTCGAGCGACCAAACCATCGCTCAAGAGTACATTTCGAGCTCTTAGAAGTTTTGTAGAGTTTGATGGTTGGCTCGAGCGACCAAAAGACCGCTTAAGCAACCACCCTTTATTTTTAGTCTTGGCTTGAGTGACCAATAAGTTGGCTCGAGCGTGAAATGGGAGCTCTCAGAACTTTTACAAACCAAGGGGTCCGCTCGAGTAACCAAAGCTTCACTTGAGCGAACTGGCCTTTTTTTCTAAAATTTTGTCAAGTGTTTCAAAGTGCATAACTACATTCTCATTCCATCTTAGGCATTCTTAAGCCATGATTTAGGTTACTACAAAGAGGAACTGAATTAGAAACACACCTAAAAAGAAATGTAATAATCAAGTGTGTTCAAAGTGTATGCTTCAATGTACATCCGTCACGTGTTTGTGTAAGTCACCTGCTATTATCCGACTGATCTGTCTACGTTGTCTATTCTGCTTCTGGAGCTGTCTGTGAGTAATAACTCTGTAAAGCTATGTTTGACTATAAGTATTTTCTGACTAATATGATATCATCTGTTTTCTAAAATGCTATTTTGTGAATCATGAATGAATGTTCAATTTTCTGACATGTAATCATGACATCCTTAGCATTATCTATATCTGTTATTTATTACCTAGTACTAAGGTTTCATGTGGGTTCTATTCATGGAACTGATTATGCATAATCAACTATTTGATCTACATATGGGTCTTTATGACTAATCTGATTTGTTACTCTACACGTGGGTTTTCATGACCAATTTGATCTGTTAGGTAATGGATGTACCACGTATAACTCTTTACTAATCTGACTATCTATAAGAATTTGTTTTTGATCTGAATTCTTATTTTTGAATTTGTTATGGACATCATTCATCAAAACCTTTACTCCGTTGTTATTCACTAGGTTCTAGCTCATTATTTATATTATGTATGTAGGTGATCAGGTCTGTGACCAAGCTTGGATTTGTATCTGTCAAGCTAACCACTATGCCTCATGTGGAGGTTCCCGACAGTCTTTTGTGGTCAAGTTTCTGTGGGCAATGTTTGTTACCAAGCTATGAACAAGTCTTAAATTTTTATTTTCTTACGTCTTTTGGACAAGTTTTTGTTTATCTGTAATACGACCAAGTCCTTTTTTGTTTTATCTATTGTTGGTGACGTAAGAATGATGTGATTATATATGTCTAAAAAGTTTGAAATTTCTGGCCCATATAAGTCTGCACAACTCTATGGACATTGTATATTTGATATTTGCTTCCGCTAGCCTCCTTATTTTGCTAATCTATCTCAGAGGCCTTTGGTAATCTTAGGATTACTAGCCGATTTTGATGCAAAACCTATAGGGACAGGTTTGGGTCATAACAATTATAGATCTCTACACCTTATTTGCTGTTATTTAGAATGAAGCTGAGGCCAAATAGAAGGTCATGTGAAATCAAAAAACTAGTCCAAACATTGAATTGTTCATTTTTCTGGCTAGTGAGCAGGGATGTAGGAGTGATGAGCCAAGAAGGAGCAAAATTGTGTGAAAAGGGTAAAAGGGAAAAAGCATCACGGGTTACCATCTTCCTATAGAAAAATGTGAAGCAATTGTCAAAGGAATGAGCTTTGGAGTTGGCCTCCATGAAATGGATGCCAAAACAGTCAGACTGAGATATTAAAGTAGGAATGGATGGGGCAAACTCTGGAAAGTAAGCCCAAAGCCAGAGTTGTATGAGCCAGAAGGGCCCAGAACCGTTTCTAAAATGTGAGGAGACTAGTTCCATCATTCCTCTATAAAGATGAGCTAAAACCGGAGGGCCAAGAGCAAGTTTCTTACCCTAGGAAAGGGCTTTGGCTAGTTTAGTAAAATCTTTGGTAATTTTCTGGGAAAGGACGCATAATAGGCACTTGTTCAACTAGTAGATCAAGAACGAAATGTGTTCATTCTCAGAAAACTCTAGGGTTGTTTGAGTAGCTGATAGAAAAAAGAATATGTTAATAACCTTTTGTCAGGGTAAACATGGGACACCTCTTTGTAGATAAGGAGAGTATTTGACTTCTTCTCCATGGGGACACAACCAACCAAGAAAGCAATGTCTTGCAAAGTAGGCACCATCATACCAATCCTTAAATGAAAGGAGTTAGTAAAGACAGACCAGTAAAAAGAAATGGAGAAGAATAAAGCCTTATCAAGCCAAGTATTGCCTCGGTTGAGCATGATGGCGTCGTAGATTCCTGCTTCTTTCTAGACTTTGCTCTTGGCGACTGCTACACGATCCAACCAGGAAACATACTCAATTTTGGGGGTATGCCAAACTCTGATAGGAGAGACAAGGTTGGAATGATTCCAGTCAACAGGAACAAAGTGTTCGAGCGACAACTTTTTCTCCAAACAAGGGTAATACTTATTCAGATAGGAGGGTAAACTAGCGGCAAAGGCAGAACGAACCCCTAATTTGCACGATAGAGATGAACCCAAGGAATGATGAGGAAGATCGATCAGATGATTAGAATACATGGAGGGTTTCTTATCTTTGATAAGGGCATCAACCTTTGGACCAACAAATGGAAGTTCCTTTTTAGCTTTTTTAGAAGCCATTGACGAAAATTGAGAATGAGAAAATAAACTTTGGGTAAATGAAGAAGAGATGAGAGGGTTTTGAGAAGAAAAAGAATAAATGAGGCACAAAGAGGCAAATAAGAAGGTATTTATAACCCTAGTAATTGGGGAATTAGCGTGTCAAGGGAGCTGGTGCCAAGTTTTGGCGCCAAGCTTGAATTTTGCAAAAATAACCTAAAGATGATCCTCCAGTCACTTCGTACAAGAGTTCAGGCCATTTATGCCTCTGTAAGAGGGGTCATCAGTCATGCCTTTAATAGTTGCCGTTAGATTTTAAGGAACGAAGGGACACTGCAATGATGTCAGACATAATAATGGGCATTAATTCACCTCTCTCTCTCTCTCCATTCTTCCAAGTTTCATTTCTTTAGGGAAGGATTTTTGGTCCAACTCATTAAGGAGGGTCATCACTGAAGGCTCAAATTAATGCAAAAAGAGAGGTAGAAATTTAAGCATATTCTTTTCAATTCCTTGACAGAACCAAGAATGTACTTGAAGGGGAGCATTGTTTGTACCCTTTTTGGCAAAAATTGTTGCGTGATTTCCCTTAAATTATTTATGTCACATGGTGATAGGAGGGAAGGTCAAAGATTTTATGAGACTCAATTATCTAAATGGTGACGGAGCAAAAGGAATTATTTTATGTAATTAATTGGGTGATTAATTAAGTAAATAAATAAAATGAGTTGGATTTAATGGATAGGACAAGCCTTAACCACTCCTAAAAGTGAGGGGATTTTGAGGATTATCCCCTAATTAAGTGCCTTATCTCCAATCATGAAGGCTTAGATAGAGGCCTTATCCATTTGGAGCCTTATCTAGTTGATAAGTGACGAAGATCTTCCATATGCATACTATCTACAAAGGCGGTGTCGTTTCTTCCAATGATTAGGACAAAGGAGATTCCATGGGCACATTGCAGCTCATGGGGCGTGGAAGATCAATATATCCTACAATTAAGGAATTAGTTTTCCTAAGCAAGGCAAGATCGATTTTGAATTCCTTGAGGATAGGAAGATACATGCAACAACCAAGGGATTTGTTCCTCAAATCAAGTGGAATAAATTCAAATTCAAATTCAAATGAGGAGTACACTTTGCGGCTTCCTCGAGCTCAATGGATCAAGTCAAAGCTACAAGGATAAGCCTTAGCCTAAACTGTTCCTACTTTTAGGGGATCAAGCTTAGCAGCAAGGACACATATCAACAGGAAGGACTGTCATATTTTTGCCAGTTGAGCATAATTTGGGATTTCCCCAACACTATATTAAGGGCTCCAAGTGCAACATTGAAGAGGTCCCCGACCAAACACTCGACCAAGAGTCTTTCAATACATTTATCTTAGCTTCATAGCTTATCTACCTTAACTTCATAGCTTAATTACCCTAGCTATAGCTTCAAAGCTTAACTTAACTTAGCTTCATAGCTGTAACTTAGGCCTCGTTTGCTATGCAACACTTTTAGCCTAAAAAACAAAAAGTTACTAAAAAAACTAAAAAGCGTATAACCTATACCAAAAAGTTAAAGATTCCCTTTTCTTTCTACTTGTTGCACATCTTTCCATAAAAAACTAAAAAGTCATTTCAAACATACTATTTTTTTTTACCTCATATTTTAGCTAAAAAACAAAAAGTTACTAAAATAACATGTTCCCAAACGAGGCCTTAGTGTAGCTTCTTAGTTTTAATTCTTTTAGATTATCAATTGTACTTCATTTCCAGTCAATGCAAGTTACAATTTCTGTCTAATTGCCTTTCGACACCTATAAATTTGTTTAAAGTCCTCTTATTAGGGCAAGATTCGAACCAGTGGCAATTCCTCTTAGCCACACATAGTCATTTCTCTGTGTTAGAAGTCAGAAATGGTCAACATTCCTATACCTTGAACTAGGTACATAAGTTTTGGCACGCCCGTATTTAATCAACAAGTTTTTCATTGTTAACACTTGCAGGATTTCTTCAGTGGCAACAAGAATTCCTGAAATGCGTTAACACAATGATTTAACATTTGTGAGGGAGACTTTGAATTTGCAATCAATTATCCATCAAATAGACAATTTGAAATCAAAATCACAAAAATGGGACATTGTACCCTTACTGATACAATCCAAAAATTTCAAACTTCAAAACCTTTGATTTCAATCTATTCCATTTGAATCAAGCACAGTCCTCACCTACATTTATAAACCTATCCAAACACACTAGCCTTTTGTCTCCATCCCTAAATTCTTCTTTCACTCTTTTTAGTCACCACGAATCGAGCCTTCAAGGCTCGATGACACAAGCACGAGTGATGGAAGGATCAATGGGCTTTTAGTCCTCCTTGAAGCATTTGATTCTGGAAGAGATAAGGGCCTTAGCTTTTAGAGAGATGATGCAGTTGGGGTGGACGCTGACATCAAAACGAAGGTTGAGGGCGACAAGGTTCGAGGGCTGTGTTTGGTTAAATTTTGGTCTGTGTATATTTCAGAGTTGTATTTTCAAAAATAAATTCCTTGTAGCCTGAAAATCTTTGGCCCAACTTAGCTTAAAACCCAGGTGGAATGCCAACTCATCAGACCTTTCCATCTCATAAGACCAAAGCCAACTCAGCAAGCCACATCACCAATAGATTTCATTAAATTATAAATTAGCCCCAACAATTTAAAAAAAATTGCAAAAAATAAATAGTTATTAAAAAATTATATTTTTGTATAAACTTGGAATTAGTATTTATATGTGTTTAATTACAGCACTTAGAACTGAAATAAAAAATAGTTTAGATTATATTTTTGAATTAGAAAGTGAGTTAGATAGATTAAATTCTCTTTTAGCTATTGCTTTCAAGACAGTCTATAATAAATTATAACCAGAGAATTACTAACATTAAGGCTAAAATTTCCTTATAAAAGGTCAGTGTAGATTACCAACGAAAGTGTTTATAAAAGTTAATATTAAATTAGATCCGCAAACCTGGTGCAATTGAAATTGGTATCAGAGCCTAGTTTCTTGGCCTTACTAATAACTTTTGTATGAGTATTAAATATAGTGAAAAAGTAAAATTTGATAATTTAAATAATAATACTTCTTTCCAAGTAATAATAGAACAATATAATACTTTAATTAGGCTATTAAAAGAAATTAATGAAAAACTTAGAACTAATCATTTAGAAATAATAAACAAAATTAGACATTTTATACAAGATTCAGAAAATAAGTAGCCATTTTTTTAAGAAAAACAAAAAGGATTAGATCTATATTCCTATCCGTATAAAGGAAATAACCCGGAGGAGCCATTTGAATTAGTTTCACTTGCAAACCAAAAAGATAATGGAGCTAAGTAATTATAGCCTAAAACAATTATAAGAAATGGTTGAAAAAGAAAATAATAATGAAATAAAATAAAATACAAAATAATATTAGAAATAACTGAACAATTAGATATGGTAGATGGAAAAATAATTGAGGAAATAAATAATGAGAGACTAGAAATACAAGAAGATATCTATAAACAATTAGGATTAATCAGCTTGGGACATATGGAGCACATTCCCCGTGAAGATTTAGAACAAACAATGGTAAGTGATGACGCAGAAAATGAAAATGAAAATGAAAATGAAAATAATACTCTAGAAAACTTCAAAGACATAGAAAAAGAAAAAGAAAATAATGACTTACAAGGATTTGAAGAAACTAACAACATTAATGATATTGATATGATAATAGTAAAATAAGAAGGATGTAGCTCGTCTATCCCACCTTATCCAAATCATCCAGATTTTAGAAACTCTTCTAGGCAACAACTAGAAGATGGTATTAGAAATTATGACTATAAAAGAAGAATGAGAAACTAAAGTTATATAAATAGAGGATCATTTGCTAGGGTAACACCCAATTATGCAAACTTTACCTCTAGAAATAAAGTATTTTTAAGAGAAGTACCACTAAAACTAACAAGTGATACACGATATTTATTAGATATTGATTGTGCTACAAATACAAGTGATGTAATAAAACAATGGAAGAGAGGTATGCACCATGTCCTAAACATCCAAAACAATAGTTGAAGTGCGTAGAGTTTTCTAAATTATATTGAACATAGCTTCACGGGTATAGTAGCTAGTTGGTACGACAACCTGAGAGAAAGTGATAAAGAAAAATTAACAATAGAAACTACACCAAAAGATATGTTAAACTTATTTGTAAAATATATTGAAGATAAATTCGTAGGAAAAAAAGTAGGATGAGGATAAAAGAAAAAGAGAATGGATCAGAAAATTAACATAGAAATATGTAATGTGAAATATATAGAAAATTATATATGTGAATAATATTATTACTACTATCAAAAAGGAAGAAAAAAAAAATTCATTTAACTAATTTTTTCATAAATTATCATATCCTATAATGTTAATATAGAAAAAAAATGTATATATGAAAAAAGGTTATAAGAATTTGGAGACACTGCAAGCGACACCTTAGGTCATAGAATTAGATATCTAAGAGAATGGGTGGAATAAGAATGTATCAAAATGAAATAAGAAAGAAAAATGAAAAATTAATATTTACATTGCTGAAAAACATCAAATTCATAGAGATGTGAGCCTTCAAGAAGGGAAAAAAACAAAAACATACACTAAGAAAAATAAAATATTTTATAAAAGAAAAAGTTTTAATAAACAAAGAGGAGAAAAATACCAAAGAAAATATTATAAAAAAGCCTATAATTTCAACAAAAGAAGAAGATTTTTTTAGAAAAAATAATTATTGTCCAGAAGGAAAAAAGACTTGTAAATGTTGGGCATGTGGAGCAATATGTCATTTTGCTAATCAACGTAGAAATAAGAAGAATAATAAAATAATAGAAGTCTTAAGAAATTTGGATTATATAGAATTAGAGGAAGAAAAGCTTTAGAATTGGAAAAGAAGTGGTGAGGGAGAGAGCACGTGATGGTGAGGGAGGGGGTACGGGAGAAATGGAGTGGGGCTCCAAGGAAGACTTGGGCAACAAGTTGGGATTTAGTACAAAAAATGTTACACTTTAACGTAATTCAGCCCAAGAAAAATACAGAGAAAAGTATAATAAAAATACCATAATGTTCAGAAAATAATGTCAACTAATAATATAAAGCTAAAAATTTTTTTGGAATAAATTTTCAGTATAAAAAATATATAAAATATTAAATTAAAAAATAATGTGAATAATTAAACAAAAAATTTGAAAAATATATTATTTTTATTTTATAAAAATATGAGATTTTACAACATTGAAACTCCTTTTGATGTTTCATATAACGATCTCGGTTTTCCCCGTCATTTATTTTGTTCCGGACTTGGGGTTCGTCTTAGTTTTTGTTGTCTATATCTTGTTTCGGTCCTTTAAATCGTTTGTATTTGAGTTTTGGGACATGTTGGGTGAGTTTGTTACATGTTGGTTAGGCGTAGGAATAAATGGTTGTTGTCCAGAATTTGGCATCTTTGCTCGAGCGAGGCTTTTTGCGCTCGAGCAAGCCTTGGGTTTTGCTTCTTCGCTCAAGCGAGGCTTCTTGTGCTCGAGCGAGATTTCTTGGATGTGTATCTTGGCTCGAGCGAGCACTCTTGCGCTCGAGCGTGCTTCTGGGTTGCAAACCTGAAGCTTCACATTGTTCACTCGAGCGATGTTTCTTGCGTCGCTCGAGGCTTTTTTGTGTCTGGTTGCTCGAGCGACCACTTCTTCGCTCGAGCGAGGCTCGAATATATCAGTTCACATCAGCGTGTTTTTAATCATTTTTTCATCCCGCTTTTCACTCCAAACCCTAGATCTGACTCTCTTTCTCTTTATACACTACTTCTCTCTGCAAATACTCTTGATTTAGAGTGTCTCTACCCTAATCCCTTTGTAAGAAAGTTAGAGCTTGGCTTGGGCTTCTCATTGATCTGAAAATTTGTGGATTTGGAGCATCTTGAGTTTTTTTCATCATCTACTTTGAGTCTCTCCATTTGAGGTAGGGATAAACTACTCTTTCTTATGAGATTTAACATAAATTTTAGTCATTTTGTATAAATGGTGAGTTACGGAAATTTTGAGGAGTTAGGTGTTTGAAATTGAAATTATAAAAGAGGGGTTTGTTACTATGGAGTTCCATATGTGTATGAGACCTTGGAAAATAGGGTTATTTGTGTAGAATTGATTAAATTGAGCCTTAGGGTTGACGTTTAAGAAAAGGGTGAAAATGCCCTAAATAAATTTGAATAATTAATTTGTATAATTAATGTGGTAAATTGTGGGAATACATAATTATGTTGGGAATGATGAAATTGGGGGGAAAATGTGATTATTGGTATAGTTGGATTGAAAATTGCTTACCTATGGAAAGTGCATTGATTTATCTGTTTGATAAATTTAATTACCTGTTCAGAAATAACTATTTTGGGCTATCGGTGGAGGATAATCTTGATTGTTGTAGACAATGCATGATGATTAGGGAAAATTGGAATATGTCATTGAATATGACGGTTGGATTAACACATTGAATATGTGCTTTAATTGATCATTGTATATAATGAAGTGTTTAAATACATTGCATATGGATATTGTTTGGGTTGAGATAGGGGATGTACTCCATTGTGTGGGAGGAGATAGGGGATGTACTCCACTGTTCGGGAGGAGATAGGGGATGGACTCCAGTGATAATTAAGTTAGCCGAAGTGTCTTTGGTGAAAGTTTCGAAACCTTATATACATCTGAATGATGTTAATGATTGAAGTGTTGTTAATATGAGTTATAGTCTCATTTTGAAATGTTGATGAAATTGGAAGTGTTATTTTCTTGTGAGTTATAGTCTCATTTGAATTACTTGAATAGACGAACCATGTCAATGAAATGAATTGGAAATACAAATAAAATTTGGATGAATGACGAATATCAATGTTGGTGGGTTATAATGGTGTATATCGATGTACATGTGTTGAACATTTATCAGATGCTAACATTTTAGTTATTTCTCATATTTGGTTTAGCATGTTTCTACTGGGCTTTGGCTCACCCTATATGGGACATCATTTTTAGGTACATGTGATATGCCGCCTCCAAGGATGTAGCTAGGGAGGTTTAGAAGCTGGAGGCTTATTTTTGTAGTTATCTTTTGTATTACATGTAATTCAAGCCAAGGCCTTAATATGTTAAGAGTTAGAACTCTCTTTTGTTGAAACCAAGTGTTGACTTGGAAAGTTTGTAAGCCCGTAGGGCATTTACTTTTGTTGTCAACATGTAATAACTTTTGTAAAAAATGCTCTGATGAATGAATATATTCTGTGTTCCTATAACTATGGATATCATGAATGATTGATTTATGCATTTATTTTGAGGGCGTTACAACTTGGTATCAGTGCATGCTAGGTTTGAATACTTTGGGTACGTGGGAAGTGGTTAGTACCACAATGGGTTTGTCTTGCTTGTTAGAGACTTAAGTGTAATGTTATGTGCTTATATGATAACATGTTTATGTGACTATGTGAGTATGAGATTTAGTTTCTAGGATGTTGATCGGGTCTATGGATTTTTGGAGTCCTGTTGGAAAGGTACTTGATCATTGTCGTTTCTAACTAGAACTCTAGTAACGCCACGGGACGGTCATTATCCGAAAATAAAATTCATAAGTGCTTATGTGATTATGTGCTTATGTGGAGTGAGTTACCGTTGTCCAATGTATTAGGACGCGAGTGAAACAGCTTCAGCACTTTTGTGAATGTGCTAATCCTTTTGTTACCTTTATTAGGATATTAGAACGAGGATGTGGTAGTAGGCGTGGTAGGCCTAGGAAGCAGGAGATGCTTATACCGGATGAAATTTCGGCATAGGAGGAGGGAGTTGGTCAGGCCAACGCTGAGCCAATAGGTCAGCAGGCCATGGGCGCCTTAGCCCGCGAGATGGCAGGAGCTTTGAGGGAATCCATGGACATTCTCAGGGCTAAGAATCAAGTTCAGGTCCATGTAGCAGAGGTAGGGCCGTCCTTTTTGAAGAGGGAGTTTTTCCAGTCGAATCCGGACGAGTTTTTGGGTGATCCAAAAGAACCACTGAAGGCTGATGAGTGGCTAGAGCAAATGACGAAGACGTTGAGATGCTTGGCATTGAAGACGGAGGTTTGCGGGTGACCTTGGCGTCCTTCCAGTTGAAGGGAGACGCGGGTCTGTGGTGGAAGTTTGTTCGGGGGTGTATTGGAGGGACTTAGGAGGCTTTCATTGATGCCTTCCAGGAGAAGTTTTTACCTCCCACTGTTAGGGAGAAGTTAAGAGATCAGTTCTGTAAGCTCAAGTAACTGAATACACCTGTGGCGGAGTTCAAAGCCACTTTTACTAGCTTATCAAGGTTTGCACCAGAGTTGGTGGCGATAGAAGAGCGTAGGTGCTTGGAGTTTGAGAAGAAATTGAGGACTAGACTCATGTTTCGAGTGGCCGGGTCCATTATTAGGGAGTATGGGCGCCTTGTGCAGGCTACAGCCCATCTTTAGACCATTATGCACGCAGAGGAGGAGAGGATGAGGGGCTCTAGGAAGAGTCAGGATAGCCAGGTGGACGGTAAGAGGCAGAGGGGTTCTAACCCTCAGCAGTCCTAGGGAGCACATTTTAGATCTACCTTTCTAGTACCAAGTTCAGGTTCTGGAAAAGGCGGTCAGGGAGACATCACTTGTTACAAATGTGGTCAGCTGGGCCACAAGTCTCCAACTTGCCCATAGAGGGGAGGAGGGCAGAGAGCAGCTTATTCTTCTACTCGTCCTTAGAGCTCGAGTTAGGGTAGAGGCCAGCTGCTCACTTGTTATCAGTGTGGGCAGGACAAGCACCTGAAGAGGTTTTGCCTACAGTTGAATGGCACATCTGGTTCGAGGCAAACTTAGAGTTATCAGCCAGCTTAGTCAGTTTAGGCCTTGAGGGCCAATCAGGAAGCCTCTTCGGCTCAGTCTGTGTAACAGTCTTATGCTCCAAGAGGTGAGCAGGTAGATCAAAGGCCTTCAGGACGTGTGTAAGCTATTACAGTACCGGACCTTGTACCGGCTCCATCTGTTGTGAGAGATACCTTTTTGTTTTGCAACTCGGTTGCTAATGTGTTAATTGATACGGGTGCATCCCACTCTTTTATATCTTCTGCATTTGCATCTGTTTTTGGGTTGGAGTTAGCACAGTTAGCATCTCCTATTTGAGTTATATCACCCATTGGGGGCGAGATGGTTCTGATACAGGGGTGTCAGGGTTGTGATATAGAGGTCGCTGATCGTCAGCTTCCCTTTTCTTTTGTACTGATGGATATGTCAGGGTTTGATGTGATTTTGGGTATGGACTGGCTATCATCACACCGGGCTATTATAGATTGCTACTGTCAGAGGGTTACTGTATGTACCTTGAGCGGGGATTGTTTTCATTTCTTAGGGGATTAGGTTGGTAGAGTTTTACCACCGGTGTATGATCCGCGAGGGCGGAGTGAGCGGAGTTAACTTCTTGCTAGCTGTATTAGTAGTGAGTGTGATGAGACCCAAACTGAGTTGCCTAGAGTGATTTGTGAGTACTTGAACGTCTTTCTGGAGGATCTTGTTAGTTTACCACCCCATCGAGAGATTGAGTTCTCTATTGATTTAGTGCCCGACATGGCATTGATTTCCATGGCACCGTATCATTTTGCCCCAGCCGAGTTGAGTGAGTTGAAGATTCAACTCTAAGAGTTGCTAGAGAAGGGCTTTATCCGCCCTAGTACTTCACCGTGGAGAGCACCAGCCCTCTTTGCTAAAAAGAAAGATGGGGCTTTGAGACTTTGCATTGATTACCGAAAGTTGAATCGGGCTACGGTTAAGAACAAGTACCCTATGCCTCGTATAGATGATCTGTTTGACCAGTTGAAAGGATCCCGTTATCTCTCTAAGATAGACTTGAGATTGGGTTACCACCAGTTGAGGGCCAGGGAGGGGGATATCCCAAAGACGGCATTCTGTGCGCGGTATGGCCATTACGAGTTTCTGGTGATGCCTTTTGGGCTCACCGATGCACCGGTAGTGTTTATGGACTTGATGAACTGGATCTTTCAGGAGTTCTTAGATCGCTTTGTGGTCGTCTTTGTGGACGACATTTTGATTTATTCACCTTCGAAGGAGGAGCATGAGGAACACTTGCGAGTGGTGCTTGAGTTGCTTAGAGCCCATAAGCTATATGCCAAGTTTGGGAAGTGTGAGTTTTGGCTAAGAGAGGTTAAATTCTTAAGCCATGTGGTATTCGAGGAAGGGGTGTCTGTTGATTCATCCAAGATAGAGGCAGTGCAAGATTGGGCACAACCTAAGAGTGTCTTTGAGATCCATAGTCTTCTAGGATTGGCCAGTTATTACCGTAGGTTTGTGAAAGATTTCTCACAGCTAGCTTTGCCTTTGACTAGATTGACGCGGAAAGGGGTCAAATTTGTATGGAGTGAGACTTGCAAAAAGTCGTTCCAAGAGCTTAAGGTTAGACTTACCACTACTCCAGTCTTGATTATTCTGGAGAGGGGTTTGGGTTATGCAGTATATTGTGATGCCTCACAAGAGGGTTTGGGCTGTGTGTTGATGCAGGAGGGAAAAGTAGTGGCCTATGGCTCACGTCAGTTGAAAACACATGAGAGGAATTACCCTATAGAGTTAGCAGCTGTAATATTTGCCTTAAAGATTTGAAGGCACTACCTTTATAGTGAGAGATTCAAGGTGTTTTCGGATCATAAAAGTCTGAAATATCTGTTTACACAAAAAGACTTGAACTTGAGGCAGAGAAGGTGGATGGAGTTTATAGAGGATTACAACTTCGAATTGCATTACCATCCGAGAAAGGCCAATGTTGTGGCCGATGTCCTAAGTAGGAAGTCCATTGGTGATGTAGCTTGTATTGCTATTCGGGAATGGGAGATGTTGGGTGCTCTTAGTGAGTTTAACTTACATCTGGGCGAGTCCGTTGAATCTGCAGCCTTGTTTTTTGTGGTTGCACAACCTACACTTGTGAATCGAGTGTTAGAGGCATAGAGAGGTGACCTTGAGGTGGAATTCCTCCGGGGAAGATCTCTAGTGGGAAGGTAGAGAAGGGTTTGACCTTGTATCCCAACTTGAGTGTGAGGTACCGAGACTACTTGTTTGTGCCGGAGTCTTGCTGAGAGGAAGTACTTCGAGAGTTTCACTATTCATGCCTTGTGGTGCATTCGGGAGGCACTAAGATGTATCGTGATCTGAGTCGGCAATTTTGGTGGAAGGGGATGAAGAAGGATGTGGTAGTTTTTGTATCTAAGTGCCTTACTTGTCAGCAAGTGAAGGCCGGGCATCAGAGGCCAGCGGGTTTGTTACAGCCCTTGCCTAGGAGCATGTTACGATGGACTTCGTTGTAGGTCTTCCGAGGACTCAACGGGGTAGTGATGTTATTTGGGTGGTAGTAGCCCGGTTGACTAAGTTGGCGCACTTTATTTCTATATGCGTGAAAGATTCGATAGATCACCTTGCCGACTTGTATATTCGGGACATAGTGAGGTTGTACGGGGTCCCAGTGTCGATCATCTCAAATAGAGATATGCACTTTACTGCTAGGTTGTGGCAGAGTTTGCAGAGTGCCTTGGGCACTAAATTGACTTTTAGCACGGCTTACCATCCTCAGACTGACGGGCAGTCCGAGCGTAGTATTCAGATACTTGAGGATATGCTTCGAGGCCATGTCCTTGACTTTAGGGGGTCGTGGGAGAGACACTTGCCCTTAGTGGAGTTTGCCTATAACAATAGTTTCCAATCGAGCATTGGCATGGCACCATTTGAGGCCTTGTATGGCCGACCGTGTAGCTCTCCAGTTTGTTGGGCCGAGGTGGGTGATGCACTTTTGTTAGCATGGGGTTGGTGCGAGAAAGGACTGAGAAAGTGGCACGTATCCGTAAGAGGCTAGTTACAGCCCAGAGTCGCCAAAAGAGTTATGCCGACCTAGGAGGAGACTTTTGTCATTTGAGGTGGGTGATCACGTCTTTCTAAAAATATCACCTAGGCAGGGTTTGATGAGGTTTGGGAAGAGTGAGAAGTTGTCCCCTCGGTTTATTGGCCCTTTTGAGATCCTTGAGCGGATTGGGGAGGTTACATACCGTTTAGCATTATCGCCGCAGTTGTCTGGAGTGCATGATATGTTTCATGTTAGTATGCTTCAGAAATACGAGCCGGATCCATCTCATGTATTGGATTGGACTGACTTAGAGGTAGACGAGGATGCTTCATATGAGGAGAGACTGGTGCGGGTCTTGGATAGATGGGTCCAAGTATTGCGAGGCAAGACGATACCCTTGGTAAAAGTATTGTGGAAGCATCATGGGGTGGAGGAAGCCACTTGGGAATGTAGTTGGAGGTCTGAGGGAAATATCTGGACCTGATTGTTAATGTTTGAGCATATGTTGAAAATTCTATTTTGTAATCTAAGAACATGGTATATATTTGGTTTATAAAACATTGTATATGTTTTGGGATCATGAAAGTTATGAGAATGCTGCAAGTTTAGTTTAACATTGTATATGTTGAATGTGTTTTAGAAATTCAAATATGTTATTAACATTGAATATGTTATGGAATTATGAGATATATGTGGTGAAATTAGTTGAATTTCAAAAGAATGCACGGTGATAATGCATGTTGAGTTATATTGTATATTGTCCTTTTGAGAAGAGATGGAATGATCGGAAGTGGATCATGTTGATAACTATTGTATTGTAATCATGTTGAGAATTGAATAGATCACAATTTTGAAACTTATATATCTAATTTCGGGGACGAAATTCTTTAAGGGGAGAGGTTAAAGCGATCCCGATTTTTCCCGTTATTTATTTTGTTCCGGACTTGGGGTCTGTCTTGATTGTTGTTTTCTATATCTTGTTTCCGTCCTTTAAATCCTTTGTATTTGAGTTATGGGACGCGTTGGGTAAGTTTATTACAGGTTGGTTCGGTGTAGAAATAAATGGTTGCTGTCCAGAATTTGGCATCTTCTCTCGAGCGAGGCTTTTTGCGCTCGAGCGAGCCTTGGGTTTTGCTTCTTCGCTCGAGCGAGGCTTCTTGTGCTCGAGTGAGATTTCGTTGATGTGTCTCTTGGCTTGAGCGAGCACTCTTGCGCTCGAGCGTGCGTCTGTGTCTAGTTTGGACCTAAAGGTTGGTGTTCTTCACTCGAGCAAACTTTCTTGTGCTCGAGCGAGCGAGCTCTGTGTTTTGTGTTTTTTCCCTCGAGTGAGGACTCTTGCGCTCGAGCGTGCTTCTGGGTTGCAGACCTAAAGTTTCGCATTGTTCGCTTGAGCGACGCTTCTTGCGTTTGAGTGAGGTTCTTTTGTGTCTGGTCACTCGAGCGACCACTTCTTCGCTCGAGCGAGGCTCAAATATATCAGTTCGCAGCAGCGTGTTTTTAATCACTTTTTCACTCCAAACCCTAGATCCGACTCTCTCTCTCTCTCTCTATACATGGTGAGTTAATCACTTTTTAATCACTTTTAGTCATTTTGTATAAATGGTGAGTTATGGAAATTTTGAGGAGTTAGGGTTTTGAAATTGAAATTATAAAAGAGGGGTTTGTTAATGTGGAGTTACATATGTGTATGAGACCTTGGAAAATGGGGTTATTGGTGTAGAATTGATTAAATTGAGCCTTAGGGTTGATGTTTGAGAAAAGGGGAAAAATGCCCTAAATAAGTTTGCATAATTAATTTGTATAATTAATGTGGTAAATTGTGAGAATACATAATTATGTTGGGAATGATGAAATTGGGGGAAAAATGTGATTATTGGTATAGTTGGATTGAAAATCGCTTACCTATGGAAAGTGCATTGATTTATCTGTTTGATAAATTTAATTACCTGTTTAGAAATAACTGTTTTGGGCTATTGGTGGAGGATAGTCTTGATTGTTGTAGACAATGCATGATGATTAGGGAAAATTGGAATATGTCATTGTATATGACGGTTGGATTACCACATTGAATATGTGCTTTAATTGATCATTGTATATGATGAAGTGTTTAAATACATTGCATATGTATATTGTTTGGGAGGAGATAGGGGATGTACTCCATTGTGTGGGAGGAGATAGGGGATGTACTCCACTGTTCGGAAGGAGATAGGGGATGGACTCTAGTGATAATTAAGTTGGCCGGAGTGTCTAGGGTGAAAGTCCCGAAACCTTATATACATCTAAATGATGTTAATGATTAAAGTGTTGTTAATTTGAGTTGTAGTCTCGTTTTGAAATGTTGGTGAAATTGGAAGTGTTATTTTCTTGTGAGTTGTAGTCTCATTTGAATTACTTGAATAGACGAACCATGTCAATGAAATGAATTGGAAAAACAAATGAAATTCAGATAAATGACGAATATCAATGTTGGTGGGTTATAATGGTGTATATCGATGTAGATGTGTTGAACATTTATTAGATTCTAACGTTTTAGTTATTTCTCATATTTGGTTTAACATGTTTCTACTAGGCTTTGACTCACCCTATATGGGACATCATTTTCAAGTACATGTGATATGCCGCCTCCAAGGATGTAGCTAGGGAGGTTTAGAAGCTGGAGGCTTATTTTTGTAGTTATCTTTTGTATTACATGTAATTCAAGCCAAAGCCTTAATATGTTAAGAGTTAGAACTCTCTTTTGTTGAAACCAAGTGTTGACTTGGAAAGTTTGTAAGCCCGTAGGGCATTTACTTTTGTTGTCAACACGTAATACTTTTTGTAAAGAATATTCTGATGTATGAATATATTCTATATTCCTATAACTATGGATATCATGAATGATTGATTTATGCATTTATTTTGAGGGCGTTACATTTCATTATTTGTAGCTATCGAGCTTACTTGCCATGATAGGATTATATTTTGTTATGATCAAGACCTTTAGCCTGATGTAAGCCCTTATGGCCTTCAGATGTACATTTCTTTCTTTTATATTTTTGTGTATTGTAATCTAATGTAAGTATTCTTATGTAGAAATTATGAGAAATGGATGAATTTGGTTTATAAGATTGTTGTATTTTATTTCTTATTCACATGTATGTTATGGAAATGGATAATAATAACGAATTGTTAATTGTAAAATAGAATATAAATATCGGGACATTACATAGCTTATAATGATTTTATATGATATATATTAAATTATAATATAATAAAATAAATACTCATTTTGATATTAAAAATACTAGTTAAATTAAAAAGGAAATTAGTAATATAAAACTAAAAGTGATTCTAAATATTTTTTTATTTTTATATTTATTTAGAAAATAAAAATATGCAGAAAAAGAACTACACAAAATTTTATTTAAAAGATTAAATATAAACATGTTGTGATTGGATTAAGAACAAAATACATAAATTAATTATATAGAGTATTGATTTTTTTCCATTAATATTCTTTTTGAATTATTCATACATATTGTATATAGATACATAAAATTTAAATTAAATATAAATATTTTTTAAAATAATTTTATATTAAATAAAAAATTAAGTATAAATTAGTATTAAAACATCAATAAGATAGATAAAAAAATATAAAATATAAAAGAAAATTAATTTGATCTATGCAATGTACATAATTTAACACATTTTGAATTATTTATTTATTTGTATATTGAGTTAATTTTTTTTTCAAATATCATAATAATTAAATTAAAAATACACCACGAAAAATATATAAAAAAATAAGTATTTCCCAAATAAAGTTGACAAAAAATTGGTTATTAAAATTAAAATTAGGGAAAATTATTGATAAATCCCATTTAAAAGTGTTTTAACCCAAGAATTCCATGAAGGAATTTTTTAAC